>NC_137966.1:12924459-13524459 GCF_963924665.1 Micromys minutus | reverse complement strand
TTGGGTTCCTAGAATAGAGTTGGGTAATTTTCCATGGGACTCTCTATCAGGGAGATCAAATTCTAGTCAAACCTGAGATGGCCTCAGCAAAGATACAAGATGGAGGAACCCCTGCACTGTCTTGCCCTGTCACACTTGGACTCCACAACCAGATCATGGGAAACCCTGTTAAATATCCTCCCTAAGAATCCACTCACACTTGCCTGACGACCCACCAACAACCAGACTAAGTCAGATGCCATATTTTCCCCCTTCCTGACACATGACTCTTCCCCTTCCTAATTCGCAGCAAAGTTTGCACTTATTCTTGGTTCTGGGATTACTTGACTTGACCCTTGACATTCCGGCAGGGCAGGTACTGCCTCCACTCCCATTCCCAACTTCCCCTTTGAGGAAGACCTACTGCAAATGTCTGTGGAGTGCCCATGTTGATGTGACACCACTCAGAGGTGTGGCAGGGATGGGGCCATGGGACTGGGAAGGATAGAGTTCTGGGGTTTCTCTGGTGTTGAATGAAAAGATCAGAAATGAAGAAGGAAAGGCTGGCTGAGACCCTGGGATAAATGGGGCACAACGATTTTACTCTGGGCTCAGCTTGCTGCAAGGTGCCCCGCCACCAGGAAGCTTAAGCTACTATTGAAAGGAGCTGGTCCAAGGAAGGCCAGATGTTTGGGAAACACTGAGATCTCCCACCAGATGCCTTCTGCTCTTATCCAGGCAGCAGCTTGGTACTTCCCATGTGCTGGCTGCCCAAGAGATTCTCAAAAGCCCACAAGGTCAGAAAGCTAGCACCGTGGCCAGCATCCTCCTGGACCTTAGAAGGCCTGGGGAGAGAGCTAAGAAAGATGCCTGACAAGGGTAAGGACAGTGCTGAGGTAAGTCAGCAGCTGCCACAGGGACAAAGGGCTTGATTCTTTCTGGCTTCTTTAGAAAAACCAGAGAATTCTACTCCTCTAAGATAGCAATTACTCATGGTAATCCTTTTCCTTAAAAAAAAAAATTACAATTTAAAATTAACATGTATTGGTTACACATATTTATGGGGTGCAGAGTAGTGTTTCAATACACACATACAAGTCTGATGGGTACCTGGTGTGCCCAGAACTCACTTGAGATAGCTGGCTTACAAAGAGAACACTGTTGGCTCGGTTCACAGTTTTGGAGAGCTCAGCCCACGATCGCTGGCTTCATTGCTTTGGGTCTCTGGAAAGACAATATATCACTGTGGATAGTGTTTGCTGGGGGAAAACTGTTCTTCTCCTGACCAGGTAGTAAGAAAGAAAGAACTGGGGAAAATCAGGGCCCACAGTCCCTCTCAGGCACGCTCAGTGACCTGAAGACCTTCACTAGTTCTGACCTATTGGATGTCCCCTACCTGCTGGAGTCCATGCTTTCACCACATAAACCTTTAAGGTCGGGCTCTGCAATAGCCCTCCTGCAGGGCCTGAGCCTGCCGCCCAGATATTGACTTATATGCATGTATCTTCCTTCCTGAGCTCTGGATGAGCATCTGAGAGAGGCAGAAAGTTATCAGATGGTCGATCCTTCTTCTGGGGACTAATTCTGTGCTGGCAGATGTGAGAGAATCCTCTGGGAACCACAGGGAAGACCCTGCTCATCCTGCCTGATCCTGATGGATCTGAACTCCTCCCAGAGCCAGCATTAAGGACAGTGGGCATCCAGCTCTCTCCACCTCTAGCCCAAGACTCCTCAGTGACCCAGGTGACAATTCCTGGAGACTCCAAGCTCCCATCTTATGAGGGCTGCACACCTTGTGACACACTTTTCCAGAGCGCTCCAGAAGAAGCCCTTAAGGCTAAAGCTGGACCAGCCAACTATGTCATGTGTGGCTCTCCATGTCTTGGTGAAGGGTAGCCCACCCAGACCATATGGACTATGTGTAGAGCAAGCTTCTGGAAGAAGAGGGCTTCAATGCCAGCCACACATCTGCAGCTACCGTCTGCCACACTCTGGGAGCACACTTCCATAGTTGCTGCCCTTGCTCGGCCAGTACTGGGCCAAACCCATTTCACCTTTGCAACCTCCTGGCCTTGGCACTATGCTTTATACAGAAGCCTATGCAAATACATCATCTCTCAGTAACAAAAGCCCTCCTCCTGTGAGGACCCAAGTCTTTAGATGCTCAAGTCTCTTACATCAAATGCCACAGTACTTACATATACCCTATGTAGATCTCACTCGGAGCTTGAAACTATTATGTCAGTGATATGGAAATATGTCTGTGGTATCATTTAGGGAACAGTTAGGAAAAGGCCCACACATGCCCAGTGCAGGTGTGATCATTTTTCATTACTTCCCACCTGCATTTGGCAGAGTCCATGGACGAGGAAACCAGCAGACATGGGGGTCTGACATATAGTATAGTAACCGGCATTGCTTCTGTGGGTAACAACCTGGGTGTGTGCATGCCTCATTTTTATTCTCTATAATAACCAAACGCTCCCTTGAAGACAAAGCTGACCTCTCTCCATTTGGTGTCACCTGCAGTTGGCCACAGCTCGGCACACCCAACTGACCTTTGTCTTTGACGCTCTGGAGACTCTCCTGTAAAGAACTTGGTGGGCATCAAGGACTCTTCATCCCTTAGCACTGTGCCTGGGCTCAAGATGACATCTAGTCTTCAGCTGACTAGGCACCAAGAAGGGTGTTTAGTAAAGACTTTGTTATTGACATTTGGCTTTACCAGTGTGGAAGAAAAAGGGCCTGAGGCAGGGAATAAAGGAGCCCTGGGTGATGCCAGCCAGTTAATCCTAGAGACTGAGAAGGGCTTTTGTTTTGTTGTTTGTTTGTTTGTTGGTTTGTTTGTTGTTTTTTAAGGGTGAGCTCCTGAAGACATCCGGGATCTTCTGTCTCAATAGCTGCTGTGAGCATCTTGGAGAGAGGACCTGGATGTGACGCAGACAGCAGCAAAGACTCTAGACACTCTGCCTGTCTGTGTCTGGCTGTCACTACAAGCCTGGCCTCAAGGGTTGATGGGTGCTTTCCTTTCTCCCTCTAGGTCCTGCTGTTTGCACCTTCTGATCTGCAGCCATTTGAGGAAGTGGATTCTGGGCAGCATGGCTCTAACTCCAGTAAAAACCACTATAGTCAAGTGTTGAGTCCCTCTGAGCCCTTGTTTTTTCTTCTGCAAATGGAGGTATGGGTGTTTGGTCCACAAACCAAACTAGAATGGGCACCCAATCACTGTTCACCAACCTCTTACGACAATTTTCATTACCTGAGGAGCCCGCAGCTCTTCCCTCATGGTATGGCAGTGTCTTTAAGAAGTTTCATCTTCAGTCCCCATTGGCTGTGGCCTCCGAGGGCAATGGTGACTAAATTTAAGTCTGTCGTTTAAAACAACATGAAGCAATGCCCCAATGGGAATGGCTTCATGTCTGTAGTGCTTTGGGGTTTTACAGAACCAAATTCCTCAGTGGGCAGGTCCATTTGTGGAGCCTTCCCTTGTCCCACCAGGCCTGTTTCTATGTTTACATTGGGACAAGGATGGGGCAGGTGACATGGATATTATTTGATCTTTCAGGCACAGACCGAGTTACCCCCAGTAGTCTGGGGAGCACTTTGCTTCCCCAGGGAGACTAGACATCTCGACACTTGACTTTCCCAGTAGAGAAATTAGATGAGTGTGTGCCGGGAAGCAATACCCATTCCGTGCCTTCAGAGTCGTCTTTCTCTGAGGGTTGTGGCACTATCTATCCCTTTAAGACCAGGAAGCCTCTTGGGAAATGGCAGGAGGGAGCAAACAGGAAGGGATTCTCTGTTGCCTATGGGGACAGAGAGGAGGCAGGCTGACGTCACAGCAACTGCTAAGCACTCCAAAATAGCTTTGTCTAAATTGAAGGGAAACCGGGCAGTTACCTCTGTCTATCTGAAGGATGGGTAGGTTGGGGCCTGGTGGAAGAGACTCCTCTTTCCTGGGATGCCTGAGGCTAGGAGACAGGACCAGGTGTTAACCATATGTCAGCAGCAGCATTATCCCATTCCTCATGGATTCATCATTATCGAGTGCCCTGGGCTCTGTTATACAGGCTAGGGATAAAACTTGAATGAGTGTAAGGTCAGTGGATGCTAAGGAGACTTTAAAACTTGCTGTGGTTTGAATATGGACTAACCCTTGCAGTCTTATGTATTTGAATGTGTGGTCCTCAATTGGTTGAACTGTTCGGGGAGGTTGTAGAACCTTTAGGAGGCAGGCATTTCCTGAAGAAAGTGGGTCATGGGGGGAGGAGCGAGCCCAGATGTCTATAATCTAGTCTTGCTCAGATCCAGTCTTTACTTCAAGGCCTACTGGGGTGTGAGCAAGCAGTTGTCACCTGCTCTGCCACTGCAGAGGCACTGAGAGACAAGGAAGTCTGCCAGAATGGGACCACATCCTCAGATCCATGGAAACCAGCAAAGCCTTCCTCTGCTCGGTGAACGGATGTTGACAGTGTACAGAAAGCATTGGGGGGGGGGGGCAGCTTCCTCCTGGATGGTCACAGCCTGAGACTGCTTCCCTGCAGAGATGTTTCACTGAGATGACCCTACTCCCTCTGCCTGGAGTAAGTGAGGTGAGGTTCTGGGTGTTGCTCCATCAGAGCAAGCCCAGCCCGCCTTCCAAACCCCATCTTTTCAGTTGGTGTGTCTGCGTCAAAACTTCATTCCTTTGTTCCCCTGTTGAGTCTCCAGCGCCGAGCCATGCAGGATGTGGCACAGAGCTACCTCCTACCATCTCTCTCCTTCCACGTTGGACCAGGTCCTTTTAATCTATGAGTCCAGATAAGTCATTCCTCCCTGAAGTTGATCCTTGTCATGTATTTGGTCACAGAGATATGAAAGGTAACCAACACAGAGAACAGGCACCGAGAGCTGGGGCTGTTGCAGTGATAAACCAGAAGTAACCAACAGAGACCAGATACTGAGCTCTGGGGATGTTGCAGTGATAAACCGGAAGTAACCAACAGAGAACAGGACCGAGTGCTGGGGCTGTTATGATGATAAACCGGAGCATGTGAGTCTTGGGCCATGTGTGAACTTTGGGTTGCACCAACTGCTGAGCGCAGTGGACCCTTCTGGTGGGAGTTTGGAAAACGAACATCCGAGAGAAATGCAGATAGTGAAGGGAGGCCCAGCTCATGAGGTTTCCAAGGGTAACAAGAACTCTACTAGGAGCTGGGCCAGGGGCCACCCATCTTCTATTCTGGCAAAGAGTCTACTACCTTCTGCCTGTGCCCTGAGAAGTTGTGTGTGGCTTTTGAATTCGGTGAGCCTTGAACATGTATTAGCCCTGCTCCTCTTTCTGTTTCCTCTCTGTTTTGTGTTCCATTGAACAAGTCATGTTCACACAGTCCTCTGCAGACACGTCTTCCCCTCTGCGATCAACTGTATCCCTGAAAACCGTGAGCCCAGATGAACCTCTTCTCCTTTAAGTCGATGTCTGTTAGGATTTTAGTCACCGCGAGAGGAAAGGTAAATGATACGCAATCCAATGTTTAATTCTTAAAATACAGCTAGACCTCCACATCCTTAGGTTCTCAGTCCCAGACTCAACCAACCGAGGATCAAAAATATCGGAATACAAACATGCCAAGTTGGATGGGGGGAAGCCGACAAGGTTTAAATTCTACACAAAGAACCACAGGTAACTGAAGAAAGCTGAGAGTACCACAAGTGGTCTTCCCCAAGGATGCACACACAAGTTGCCTAATGCCTAAGTGTCAGCCCTGAAAATGTGCATACAAATAATATTACACGGGCTGAGTAGGCTGTATTTAGGAATAAATATATATATGCAAACACATTATGTGCGCTTAATGACAATTAGTGAGAAAAGAAAGCATAAGAAGATGGAGGAAACAGAGCCCTGGTCTTGAGGCCAGTCACATACAGGACAGGGATAGGCTTCTCTGAGGCTCCTACAGGCCTGTTCCACCTCCTTGTGGGACTCTTGGTTCCAGATCAGGAAAGTCATTCAAGTGGGTGTCCTTTGTGTCTAGTCACAGCTTGGAATGGGGCTATAGAGTCCCCAGACCCTGTCAGCTCTGTCAGACCCATCATCTACCTGAAGACAACCAACCAAGTGTGGTTAGAACCTGGCATGGCTGCCCACAGCCAGTCAGCCTGGGGGTGGGGGGAAGGAGCCTGCCTGTCTATCAAGCTAGACAGTCCTGGCTGGTCTGCCACTGGATGACAAGAGTTTGGAGGTAAAGGGTGGACAAGAATCCCCTGTACATCATTTTAACTGTGTGGAGGAGGTGAGACATTTTGCAGTATTTCTATCGGAACAAAGATAGCTGAATGTCTCCTTTTGGAGCTCCGAAAGTGGGTGGTTCTCTTGAAAGAAAACCCCAAACTGGCATCCAGGAGACTATGCCTCCAGTACAAATACTGTTTCCAGCCCACTTGCTTCAACTCAAACTAGGGGCTTTGAAACTTTCGAGTTATCAAAGACCCCGGCAACCTCGGGGAAACATTGCGCCTGGCATTACAACCTTCCGAGCAACAGAGTCTTCCTAGGGGCACAGGGACTCATACAATGACCAAGAGCAGCTTGGGGAAGAAAGGGTTTAGTTAACTTCCACTTCCACGCTGTAGTCTGTCACTGAAGGAAGTCAGGACAGGAACTCAAAGAGGGCAGGAACCTGGAGGCAGGAGCTGGTGCAGAGGCCATGGAAGGGTGCTGCTTATTGGCTTGCTCCCGATGGCTTGCTCAGCCTGCTTCTTATAAAACCCAGGCCCACCAGCCCAGGGGTAACACCACTCACAATGGCCTGATCCCTCCCCCATCAATCACTAATCAAGAGCATGGTTTACAAATTTTCCTATAAGCCTGATCTTAAGGAGGCATTTTCTCAGTTGAGCTCCTTCCTCTCAGATGACCTTAGCTTGAGTCTAGTTGGTCTAAAACTAGCCAGTGCAGCTGCCTTGGGAGAAGAATGTATGACAATTGACAACTAAGGGGCCAGCAGTATTAGCCTGGGAGATCTGCTAGCTCTGGGTATGGGGAACTGTTCTCACAGGGCTGCAGCAGATTGGATTAGAGTTAGATTAGAAACAGTAGAGCCCAAGGCACTAGGCAGGAAGAAGATTCATCTATTCTAGCACTACAGGCCCCGGAGGTCTGTCTCAACTACAGACTGGCATCAGAGTTATGGGACAAAGGCCCTTTCTAGAGGGAAGGGCAGAGTGGCTGCAGTGAGCTGGGACCTCCTGGTGCTGTTGGTGCTGGTGAATTCTAGACATTCGGAGTGGCTATATGATCTGTGCACACACACACCCCCATTAACCCCCATCTATCCCCACCCCACCCCATTCACTCTTGAAAGGCTCCGTGGCTCTTCTGGAATTTCAGTTAGTTGTCTGTGGCTTGCTCTGAGATCTTTCATGTTGAAGTGAGTCCTGACTGAAAGAAGTCACAGGTGCACATCTCAAGCTCTAAGAAGCACAAAGAGCATTGCAGAAAGGCCAGAGCCCGATGCGCACACCTTCAACTCTACGTTTACAGCCACCATCAACCTAAGGATTTCACATCTCTCTTACAAGGCCAAGTTGGAGTGCAGCTAGGGGAATGACGTTGTTTTCTTGTTTCATGGCGAGAACAATTGGAAGTGGATGGATTGTTCTGCCGTTTGTAACACTTGGTGAATGGAGTCCAAGCTATTTGTAGGTGCATGTGGAAAGGGGTCTAGGTGGTACATGAATGACATTTCAGTCAAGCTATGATCCTGTCATATGCAGAGTACCCCAAACGTTGGAGCTGGGCTTGGAACTTGAGCCCTCCACAAGCCAGATGTGGAAGTGGGGAGAACCCTATTTGGGCCTCAGCTCCTCAGTGTGATCAGATGGCAGTTAGGTCATGGAACCCATGTGCAGGGAAAGTGAGAACAAGCTTATGAAGGTTACTGACCTGTGGGATACAATTACATGCATGTGCCGCATGCAGTCCCCGTGGCTCCTAGACACCTGGGATGCAGCAGTGCAGCAGACTGCATTCCCGACTGTGTGGAGAAAGCAGATTGGGGTGAGCAATAGATAATCTCTAACATAATACTACCTGCCTTAGTCATGTTCTGGGGCTGTGAAGAGACACCAAGACCAAGGCAACTCTTACAAAGGAAAGCATTTCATCGGGGCTGGCTTAAGGTTTCAGAGGTTTAGTCCATAATGAGAGGGAGCACGGCTGCAAGCAGAAATGGTACTGGGGAAGGAACTGAGAGCTGTACACCTTGATCTGTAAGCAGCAAAGTGTGTGTGTGGGGGGAGCAGTGGAAATGTGAGAGGTTTTGAAACCTCACAGTCAACCCCAGTAACAAATGTCTTCCGTTAGGGCCACACCTCCTAACCACTCCAAACAGTGTATGAACTGGGGATGAGGCACACAACTATGTGAAATAGGAAGATGAGGAGGCACGGAGAAATGTTCGCCATCCTTTGGACACAGCTCTCCTGACTGCCCAGTGCCTAAAGCCCCGTAATCATGCCTGCTCCGCTGCCTCTTCTGTCTTTCCTCTGCTCCGCATGGTCTCAGGCATCTCTCTATCTTCCAGCCTCGGTGGGGAGTTCCCTGGGGCCAGAGACCCTTTTTGTCTGTGTTCCTGGTGACAAGTGTCCTGTACTTGAAAGAAAGAAGTGTTGGGCTAAAAAGGTAAATCCAGGAAGTAGCAGCAGTCCAGTGAAGAAGGGACCAGGACATCCAGCTACTTGACACTCCAGTACTAGTTGGTACTTAAAAGAGGGCGGGGTGAAGAAGTAATTAGCAAGGAAGATGGAGAAGCACATGAGGGTAGCTTCAAAATAAGACTTGGCCCTTGCTTCGGACTCTAACTCCAGGGCTGCCCCTTCTCTATTGGCTCCACCTTAAGACAAACCTCACAATTCCCTGTAGGCTGGCTGAGTGCAGCTTGTAAGTTTCTATGGTAACTGTCACCATAGCACCAGAGGCCTGGCTCCAACTTCCAGCTCTGCTAAGACCCTGAGCTGCTGTCATCTGCTCCCCTCCTAGCATCCTTCTCTCCACAAGATAAAAAGAAGACCGGGGCTGGGGATCTACACATGGGGGTCCGGCTAGGGCTGTGACAGGCATTGGTGGCTCAAGGGGGCAGCGTTAAACATGGCATCTGCAACAACAGAACTGCCTCAAACTGGCCGTCCCTGAGCATGTCAATTTGCATTGTTTTGCTCAGACAGGAAGGAGCATCAGCTTTAAATACTGAGCAAATGTGGAGGCAGGATGGCCTCGGTGGGGCCTGGGGGGGAGTGCTGAAAAATTAAAATAGATAAATAAATGTGTGTGTGTGTGTGTGTGTGTGTGTGTGTGTGTGTGTGTGTGCGTCCTCTCTGGGCCTCGCTTTCTTATTCTGTACAATGGGAAGAGGACATAATGATACTTCTACCATCTACTTCTGCTGCCAAATGGTAATGGATGCTCGGCTCTTGGTGGTAGAGAGATGACAAGCATGCACAAGTCTCTGGATTCATCAGGAGCACCGAAAACACTAAACTTAGACAATGCATTAATAGCTAATGCTTTAAGTGTTTATGTGTGCACTTGAGTACATGTGTGGGGACCGAGCCCCCATCATTTACTCCCTTCTTTCATGTGTGCAGTACCCACAGCGACCAGAAGATGGCATCAGATCCCCTGGGATGTGAGTTACCGATGGTTGTGAGCGGCCATGAGGGTGCTGGGAAGCAAAGCCAGGACCTCTGCGAGAACAGCTCTTAACCACTGCTCTTAACCACTGAGCCACCTCCAGATGACACTGGAAAAGTGATGTTGCCTCGGTGACCTCAGCTGTATGCCCTGTGCTCCACTTGCTATTCCTTTCCTATCCCGGTCCAGCATTCCTGGGAGCCTAGGTAACAGAAAGAACATGGCTTCCTGAGTCCTGAACTTGACTTTCTTTCCAGCTGCTGCGATGTGCTGGTCTTCTAACCCTGGGCCTGATGAGCTCTCTGAGCCCCAGTCATTCAACCATCAATCTTCAGTGGTTCCCTTGGTTACAAGACTTAAACCTCACCAGGCTGGAGAGAAGTGACCCCAGTGAAGTAACCTTAGTGACATGGTGGCCAAAAGTGTCAGATTTCGCAAATAAAAAATGTAAGATATCAAGAAAATTTGAACTTCAAATTAAGGCTTTTAAAAATGACTACTCTAGCCATGCCCCTAGTGTTATATATGCATACCTATGGAATAGTAATAATAATAATTAATAATAAAAATGGTCATCAGAAATCTAGATTTAACTGAATAATCTCCATTTTCTCTGGAAGCCCTAGGTGGGCAGATACTAAAAAGAAGCCGATTTCCCTGCTAGGTAGCATCATGAGCGCCCACCACCATCTCTGCAGTTTGCTTTCTGTACCATCAGAGGCAAAAATAGCTTACAGCTGCTCTCCCCATCTCATATCACATTGAATGTCCCCGCCTCAAGGACCTTGTCTGCCCCTCTGCAATGGGCTGCTTGTTTCTCTGCAGCCTCTGCTGGCAATTAATCACACAAGGGTCCAGCAGGCTGTCCTACTGGGATCCTCAGCCCCGACACTCTGGTTTTAGCACATACAGGGCAGTTGTCCACACTGGATGAAAAGAAACAGAGAAAGAAAGGAAAGAAAGAAGGAAGGAAGGAAGGAAGGAAGGAAGGAAGGAAAAAAGATACTAAAGAAAAAGGAGAGAACATGACTACTCCTAGACATGGTGGAAGAGAATGCTTATTATAGATATAAGGGAGACATAGCCAGAGACAGATGTCTGAGAGAATTCAGAGTGGTCATGACCTTGAACCATGTGGGGAGGGGGAGGGGAAGCAAGTAGAGCAGCCAGGAGACCAAAAGTATTAGAGAAAACAAAAGAAGACTAAGTAACCAACATGTCTGGATTACATAGGGAAAAGCCTCTGGGTGAATGGAAGACCAAGCCTTGGGCTGGAGAGTTCAGGGTAGAGGAGGGGTACACCAGCCATATCCTGTAACCAACCATAAGGACTAAGGGATTCTGGGAGAACCTGGCGGCCATGTCCTGGGTTTTAAACTTAACCCATAACTGCCTCTGCAAGCCTGTGGCCCTGTGTCTCTGGACTTCAGTTTCTGATGCGTGCGACGAGGGAAGTCGCAAACGTAGATGATGTCAGAATGTGTGCCAGGACTGCAGAAGCAGCCGCAGCTGCCCTTGAAGACAGCGGGTGTACGAATGAGCTCTTGTCTGCTGTCAGGCAGAACAGCGGCTCAGTGCTGCCTGCACCTGGATGCTTTCAAAAACAGAAATCTGAGCGGTATGGGGGAAGTCTCTTGATCTGGGGTGGTGGTCTCCCATCTGCGATCTCCAGAGTAGGACCTCTTGCCCTGTAGCTCTATGGGGGTCCTCGGGAGGTTGCTGCAAAGCTCTGCAGAGGAATATGTCCGTGTGGGTGTTTAAATGCAGAGTCTCTGGCATGCAGAACCTCTGGAGCGTCTTTATTTTAACAGCCAGCTTCAGAGGATGCTTATGATCACTATAACTTAAGAATGACTTTCCAGGTTTTCCATTGCCTTAGGTCACACCTTCATCTGCACCAGTTACAGTGGGGCTGGGGCACCCTCTCTTTTTATCCCCACAGTGCCACCTTCCAGCCTACATCGGAAGTGGGGTACACCTCGGAGCATAGCAGCGGTCATAACTCTCTTTATTTGGTAGAGCTCCCTGCCACCTCCCCGTCACTGTGCCTTGTAACTAGCAAACCTCAGAGAAGGAACTGCAGCCCCATTTCACAGGTAAGAAACCCGAGGCTCTAAGAAAACGGGTGACCTGGCCGAAGCTCTGGACTTCAGTACCCACCTCGTGTGACACCAGAGCCTCCTGCTCTGAGCCAAGCTCAACCCCAAATACACTGAGCAGAGAGACAGTTGTGATGAGAAATGTTAGCCAGCGTTTCCTCCCCCCCCCCCCCCCGGTGTGGGAGGAGGGATATGCAGCTACTTCTGAGAAGCCAGGGGTGGCTTTGGTGAGAACGGCTCTGTCCTGGAAGAGAAAATTTCCCCAATGGAGTCACTATTACAGAAGCTCGTGGCACCGGAAAGAAACACCAATCGTGTTTGGGTAGCACCTCCAGGCCCCACATCCAGCTGTTAACAAATTTAACTTGAGTTATTGTGGTTATAGTCTTCAATCACGGGAAATCTACATCAACAGCCAGGGTCTCTATCGGAGTGAACTGCCCATTGTGTGCTACCGATGCTAGGCACCCGCCACTGTTTTGCCCTGTGCCTGGCTCTGACAGACACTACTCTGTCATCTCCCCAGGGCTCTGGGAACGGAGCGGTGCATCCTTCAGATCCTGACAGTCCTCCAGAGTCTTTTGGTCTCACCTGTAGCGGTACTGAGAGGCGGTGGAAGTGGTGAGGTGGGGGCCTAGGAGAGGTCCTCAGATCGCGGGGAGGGGTGCTGGGGAGGGGTGTCATTGTAGAAGACAGTGCGACCTCAGCTCCTCCCATTTATTCTCTCTTTACACCCTGCCGCTAGTAAGCTGGTGTCTCTCACCAGTGCAAGCTCCCTCACCATGGGCCCAAAAGAAATGGGCTGACCGTGGACTAAAAATCTCCTGTCTTGGGTGTATACTCAGAGAAACAGAAAGCAGGCTCTGTACACAGACAGGAGGTACTTTTTCCCTCAGGGAGAACTGCAGGGAAAATTCCTTGAGGTAATGCCCTTGGGCCGAGCTGGGCGGAGCCACATGCAAATGAGGAGGGCAGAACCAATGAGGGGCGTTCATAGCAACTTAGCCCTCTGGATGCATCTCCAGGTGACCCCCAGCCCAGAACTTTATTGACTAAACCTCTAGCATCTGCCCATCTGCCGTGTTGAAGCTACCCTCTTGCTGTTCATTATTTGACGTTCTTTCAGTCGTTCTTGCTCATTTTATTTTGAAGCTATGTTTTATGAAGGAGAATGTTTAACCTGTCACGTTCACGGGATAGGAGGCTGGCTTATTTAAAAAAATATCTATGATAATAAGAAGAACAAAGAGTGGAATCGGGGCAGTGAGGACCAGCCTGCCTTGGCTCGGTGCGGTGTGGGGAGAGCTGCTCTCCTCATGAACAGGAAGGAAGGGCAAGGCCTCGGGGTGTAGCATCTGAGCTCACCCTATGCAAGCAGAAAGGTTGAGGGGTGACTATTAAAAATAATCCCTATATTCCTTTACCTGTGCCTCTCCCAAAGAAATACTTAACTAATAGTACTCAGAGAAACTGAGTCCCAGCTAAAATCTAAGGCCAAAGTCCATTTGTGGACCCCCCCCCCCACTTAAGACAACTCTTCTTTTTAGAATGAAATGTAAACATTTCCTCTAGCTCCAGCTTCCTGTATACTTGGACTAGATCATTCTGCTCCCTGGGTCCCCAGATGGTCTCCCTTTACTCTCTGTGGTCCAGGAATGGCACATAATCTAGACTTCTTTGTGGATCCCGGCACCCGTTTCCCTGGCTTGCAGGAGTTGACTGTTGAAGGTTTCTGCCAAGAACTTTGCTGCCTTAGGCTCTGGCCCTTCCTGGAGTGGAGGTGGGGGGGAATCCTTGTGGGGGAGAAAAACTGAGGCTCTTTCATGCAAAACAAGTACACAAAGTCACCCTGGCTTCCCTAGAATTGGCCAAGGCCTCAATCACAGCTGCATCTCAACGCCCCTCCTCTCTCTGCTCAGCTCTGGCTCCTAGCAGTTCCCTTCCATAGGCCCAGCAAAGGAAGCCTCCCTCACCAGGGTCCTAGAAACCCCAGGGTGCCCTCAAGTACTGCAGGCCCTGAAAGCCTTGAAGGTCGTTGGGTTTCTTCTTTCTGTGTTTTTACTACATTAGCTAATGAGCTTCCTTCCCTCCAGCCCCATTACTGCTTCCTCGAGTGCTTAGTGGCCTCAGCTCTAATGACAGCAGCCACTCAGCACAGACAGGGAAGGGGTTCTCTTTCAGGCCTGGGGGAGATTGGATTACATTACAGGGTGGCAGGAAAAGGTCAGTGGTCCCCACTCAGGCCTGTCCATCAGTAAGGAGAGCACAGTCAGCCATTCTCCTGAGCCAGGATGTGTCATGTACAGCCAGGCATAGGAAGGCAGGAGTGGGAAGCATCCACCTTCGCTCTCCTCTGAAATGGCCCATCTTCAAAAATAGCCTACAAGCTGCCCCAGACTTGACCCATAACGTCTCTGAAATTTAATTTCAAGAGATGGTCTCAGCGATCCCATATGCCACCCAATCTGGCCTAAACCCAGTGTAAAGGCAGGAAAGAAATGGATTGAGGGCCTGCCTTCTGAAGTAAGCAATTTGGGATGTGGCTGAAGGGCCCCTGGGTAATCCTACTTAGCATAAATCAGGCTTCTGAACTGTGCTCCAAGGGCTTCCAAGATCATTCCCTGGCCAGCTCCTGTTACAACCACCACAGGAGCTGACCAGAGAGACTCAAGACTGACCCTTAAGGAGCAGAGGAGTTCTGTGGTCTGGGAGCTGTCTGCCCATCGGAGGCTCCTGTGTGGGAGGCTTAGGGTGGTGTGACACAGTGAGACCTTCACGACAAGGAGCCTAGTGTTCTTAGGAGCACACCTTCAGAGGAGACTGTGGCACCCCAACTTCCCCATCTAGAGATAGGATATCTTCAGCCCTTGGGTTCCCTTGCCATCTGGGGGGGGGGGAGGGGCTGTTTGAACATCGGCTCTGGCTCCCAGCAGCCCCTTACAGACATCGGGCAAAGGAGGCCTCCCTGGGTATCTGTTTCAAATACCACCAACACCCAGAGTGACTGCAGGCTGAGGTAGTCTAACAACCAGTCACCAGTCCAAAAGTCCGGCACACCATACGTCTGTAGTGAGCACTTCATATGTGCTATGCCAGCAACCCTCCAGGTCTTTGTTCAAGGTCAGCCTGAGCTACACAGTAAGTTCTGCTCCAACAGTGAGACTTTGTCCCACAGAAACTACAGCACCAAACATTACTGAGAACCTCAAGGATCTGTTCATAAGAAATAAAACCGAACACACCTATTCATTCATTCATTCATTCATTCATTCATTCATTGTTTAATGTAGTGGATCCAATCCAACACATATCCATGGACAACAGATTTACACAGAAATAAACCACATTTTACAAGAGCAGAGATGCTGAATGAGAAACTCTGGCATTGGGGCACATGTTTTCAAACCCTGTAATCAAAGACACCTGGGTTCCCACATCTGCTCCTGTGTTCAACTTAGGGCCACAAATTGGGCTAGCCTGATGTCCCACAGGCAGATACTTAGGAACCTTGGGAAGAATTTTAACAGCCCCTGGGCGTGCTTCAGCAGTACAGTAAGCCTTTGACAAGGGTTAAAGGTCGTGTGGCGACAGATCCACAACTACCTTCTCTGTTCAGGCACAGTAAGAATCATTGTGTGGTGTCCATCTGGAACCCAATGCGTCACCAGCTCACACAGACCTTTAACACAGCCATGCATCCTGTTAGCCAATGAAAACATCCTGCCTGTCATCTTTCCCATCAGACCAAGGGTTGGAGGGACCACTGAGCTCACAGTGTCTTAACAGGTAGCAGACAGTCATACTCAGAGTCTTTCCTTAGCCATGAACACCATCACCTGCTTTAGACAGACTCGCTTTGCTAACTTCTGAAGAAACTAGACCAGTTACCTGTGTCTAGTGGATCATGCCCAAGTCTTCCAGGTAGAAATGGCATTTTCTGAAAAATGGCTTCCTCAGCTCAGAGGCAAATGGCACAGAGCTTTGGCACAGAACAGAACAGTCCCTTTGTCCCTGCTTACTTTGCCACACGGGTTGCTAAAAAGACACGTACTCAGGGTGTGTTCTACACGAGACATTTTCCTGCTTTGATGAGGACTTTGGGGGATCTGCCGGTGACTGAACCCAGGGCCTGGCACATGCCACAGCCCTCATTAAGGACATTTTTAACTTGACATGTGTGTGCATGCAAGTGTGTGCCCATGGAGACCTCAGTGACTATGTGGTGCTCTGGGGCCACTTCCCTGTTACTACTAAAAATGTCAGTGGTTTGATTCCCTAGCAGAGCAAATACCGACAAGATGAAAATGCCAAATAATATCCCAGAGGCTGTGACTTCTAGGGTACCGGAAGTGGCCTGGTGTTCCCCCAGGATATGCCAAACCACACGTGGAAAACCATTACACAATGGGGACATGCCAGTGTCCGATCCTCCTGAGGCCCAGCTGAGAAGATAGACTGCGGGCAAACGGAACCACTCATGGTGTGACGCGTGCTGGAGATACTGACATATTTTGGGGGCTGCAAACTGCAGGAAACTTGTGAAATGGATCTTGATTGCTGAGTAGGAACTCTGCAAGAAAGAGAAGGTGAACCTTTATATTTTGACTTGCATAAGGTTGGGGGTGGGTCCTACCAAACAAAGGAGACTCTCCCAAACACGTGACAGTTAGCATGGATGTTCATATCGGGATAATATCAGCCAATGTCATAGTGTGTAAAACTGAAGCTCGGAGTTCACATACAGTAACATATCTCCTTGTCTCCACCAACCTGCAGAATACGGGTAACTTGCTCAGAGAAGCTGAGAAACCTCCTCGAGGACACATAGAAAAATCCATAGGGAAAGTCAATATTAAAACTAGGCTTGTCTGATTCCTAAGACCACACTGCTTCTCTCTTACTTCCCTCCCTAAGCCAGGAGAAAGAGCAACATCTTGGCCTCAACTTTTGTCTTGGATTCAGCCTGGGGAGCGTCTCTCCCTCCCAACCCCAGAGCCCCACCTCTGCTCTGAGACACACTCCCACCCACCACAGGCCCAGCCCAGCGATTCCGACATTCCTCCCTCTTGGCCAGACCTGCTCCTGTGGTTCTGCCTGAGCAGTGACCTCTGTTAGGAGTCTAGTCAGCTTTGACCCACAATAAAACCGGCTAATCCTGCTGAGATCAGGTGGGCCTCCTTCCCAACCCTCTTTCTGTGGTCTGCCTACTGTTAGTCTGCTCAGACAAACCAGAACCTCTGCAGCCTGCTGACCCCTTCCCAAGGCTGTTGACTCTCATATCTAGAGCACACATGGTCCTTGGTGCCTAATTTTGGTCTTGGAGCTTCTCTTCTGGTCCCTGTAAAGTGGGAACATGAACACCCCACCTCAAAGGGTCTTTGTGCTACATCAAGGTGATGCTTAGAAAGGGCGAGGCCCCAGGAGGAAACGAGTCAATGTGCACGGGTTCTGCCAATTTCGACATTTTAAGCACACCGAGTAGCTCGAACCGATATCCAGATCCGCACTTCTTTGATTTTCCTGTAGGTAGGTCTATTCCTGGATATTCGCTCCCCTGGGCCTTCTGTGGATGCCCTGTGCCTGTGAAAGCTCCCTGGATCCAAGAAATGGAAAAGCCCAGAAACCTGACTCCACAGCCCAGCCTGAACACTCAGCAGGCCATCCTGCCTTGCCATTTTTGATTTTACACAGCATCCCTAGGAGGAGGGTCTCCTGGTGTGGTGGACCATTCCCTCCTACCAGACACCTGGAAACTTAACCATTGACTGTGTTTTATCATCTCCACACTCAGGAGACTGAAGCAAGAGCATTTCAGTGAGTTCCAGGTCAGCCTGTGCTGGGCATGGTTGTCTATTTCTGTCATCCCTGCATCCCATGTCCAAGCAGAGGCAGAAGGATTTGGAGTTTGAGGTCATCCTCCTTGGCCATGGGTTCGAGACCAGCCTAGACTACAGGAGGCCTTTAAAAATAAAACAAACTCGGAGAACAAAGTAAACATGGCTCAACCCTGCCATGGTCACTCTAACAAGTGCCCAACAAGAGCATCCAGAGTCCCAGCTCTGACCCCCATGGAACAGATGGTGGGCTGTTGGCTGTTAGGGTGAAGGGTTAGCTTCTGAGACTTGAGAACAAAATGCCTTGGGGTTCAGGTTGGTGATGCTGTTCTTCCTATAAGTTCTTGGCATCAGGTGAACCCCTGAGGACAGGACGTGATGTGGAAACTCCAAAGGGCAACTTGAGAAAGTGGGTAATACTGGATGGGACCCCAAGATACTACTTTCCAGCATTCTTCCTGCCTGCAGACCCCCTAGTGAGTGAGGCAGACCCTCTGTGAGGACGACCAGGGTGGTTTCTCATCTCTTAGTGATTCAGAAGTTTTTTTCCAGATTAGGCAAAGGTCTTGCCAGGGTACCCCCAAGAAGTGTTACCATGACAACGACATTACCATGACATTCAATACCAGGCTTGCATTGCCTGTGTCATATTGAGCACAGGTCACTGGGGGTGGAATTGAAGTTGGAATATCTGCTTTAGAGGGAAGGCCGGATCCTTTCCAGAGAAACCTTGTCCTAGAAGCAGGAACTGAGGACCAGGCCCAGCATGATCTGAAAACACACCCAGGGAAACCTGTGTTGCATTTTCCCAGCATCGTTCTACATCAGACATTCTCAGTCCTGCAACTCGCTCTGCAGACCAGGCTGGCCTTCAACTCATCAATCCACCTGCCTCTGCCTTCTTTATGCCTTAGCTCATCGGAGCCCATGAGACATTGTGGCCATTGGGTTTTTTTATTTCAATTTTTTGTTGTGGTCATGCGTTACATATGGGCGCGTCACACAAAACTCCATAACACTGGGCCTGTTCTGCTCTACTCTACCTTTCTTCCTCTCCTTGGTCCCATTAGTCCCCTTAGACATTCAAGCTTCTACATCACATACAAAACCGTAGGTGCCCATATGATCCAGGGGCCACAAGTGAGAGAGAAAACAAGATTTGTTCCTAGTTCACAGAACATTTGGACCCTCATCTTCCTAGCTGATTCGTCTACACCCACACTTTAAACAGAGCCAGACTCCTCCCCCACCATGTTCATGGCTGGCCACTGTTCTGGGACTGTTCCTTCTCAGAGAACTGTTTTCATCCTTGAAATCAATGAAGGGGGTGACTGTGGAGCAGAGCATCAGCGTCTTCTGGAATGTGAGCAGGAAACAAGACTGGCCCTGCCAGTGTGGTGGGATCAGAGACTTTACCCATCCTCCATCAGCATCAGAAGAGCTTAGGCAGCCCCATTTCCAGACCTTCCAGATGTGGGTGCTGCACCGTTGCAGCCTGCAAAACCTAACTGTGGCATTGGGGGGTTGGGGGCCGAAGAAAAGGCAGATACAGAAAAGCTGGGGTCAGGTGGCTGTGAGCTCTGCTGGAGACACACCAGCAGCAACCCACCTGCCATGCACAGCAGGGACAGGGAAGAGGCAGGTTAGCTCACCTATGTGGGAGGCCTGTGTCAGGGGCAGCCTCAGGACTCAGTCATCTGGGAAGAGGAAGCTGTAGTTGAGAGTTTCTGCACGCATTGATATTAGTTAAGGGCCAACCCGATGACAGTGTTCTACTTGGACCAGGGGAAGAATTTGCCACTCCTCTTAGCATGGCTAGGGGAAGGCTGTGTCGTTCCTGTGGGTCTGAGGCATTGGGGTCCTTGACATGGCCCTTGCTTGGGTGAGTAATACACATTGATTCAGGACATCATCCCGGCCCCACACCACACTTAATCTCCTCATCTAAGGAGGCTTCTTCTAGCCCATGCAGAGCCCAGTCTCTACAGGACTGGGGCCATGCCCTTGGCTGCAGCAGATTACTGATGGAGGTCTGTCTCCAGAGCAGGGAGAAGAAGCTCACTTTAGGAAGGGAGCTGCCGAGAGGGACGACATTCCATTCCTTTTTCTTTCAATCATCTCAGAACCCAGAAGGCCAAGGGAACTAAATGTATGTTCAAGTAAGTATGTGTGAGATTGAACTGCTCCCATTTTTTAGAGAAAAACAATGTGTGAATCATACCCACAGCCCCTGTTGACCTAAAGTCCCTGAATTAAATTCTCCCGGTAATATTATATTCCAGATCAAAAGGCAACAAGTATGAGGTGGTTCATAATGGAAAAGAAGCAAGAGGTGGAGAAAGAGATGGGAGAGGAAGAGGAGGGAAGAGGAAGGAAATAAGGGAGGAGAGAAAAGGAAAGGAAAGAGGCGAAGAGAGAAAGAGGAAAATGGAAAAGAGAAGGGAGAGGAGGAGAGGGAAGAAAAATAGACCAGGAAGTGAGAGGAAGGGGAAGGCACAGGAAATAGAGGAGGCAGAGGTGGGGAGTGAGAGGAGGGGTGGGGAGAAGGAGCTGAGGGAAAGTGGCCTGTGCTCTGGGAAGGGAGGTGGCTCAAAATGAAATGGGTGTGACATCAGATGGGACACAGAAATAGGGTTCTTTTTGCAAACACAAGTTCTGTTTTCTCATCTAAAAAGAGAAAGCTCAGCCACACACACCTCCCCTCTCTGCCTGCCTCACTCAAGACGTAGGCACACTTGGCTTTATCAGATGTAAAAGACAAGTGGCACCTATCCCAAACTCTGCCAGGCGAATCTCCACAGAAATGTGGCGACAGGGACAAACCTTGAATAGAAACAAGCTAGACAAGCCAGGAATACTCAACATAGTGTATGTACACTGTCACTGTGAGGGTCACTAGTTTCACCTTCAGGTGACAGTAGTCGGAATGCTTATCCCAAGGACCCTCAGTGCCCACCTGCCACCTTGCCTGACATAGGAGATGGCACAAAGATAGAAATGTCATCTTGGTGCTTACAAACATGAAACGGTCTTTATTACCATCAGGAGTCATCAGCTAACCGTAGAACTAGCCAGATTTCAGACTTGCTCAGACCAGCCTCCATATGCAATAATGTAGGGGGAATAGTTAATAATGGAAACCCTCGTGTTTCACAAGCATTCTGGATGTTTATTATCCCCAGACCTGCCTTAGCAAACTGCGTCTGACCCCATTCACACCTGTAGCATCTGTTCTGGTCTTTTCTCTGAGATTCAGCGTTAGGTGTTTATTCTGTGCCTGTTAACGCATCCCCTAGAACACACTGATATCCCCAGGACTAAAGAGATTTTCATTGTGATCAGCATGGTTTCTTGTATTTAACAAATTAGCACGAATGAATGAATGAATGAATGAATGAATGAATGAGACTGCATTCAATACCTAAATTCTTAGCTCTCTCTCCATGGGTAGTTTCATACTTCATATTTCTAGTAAAATGGCCCCGGCTGCCAGACTCCATGAGTCTTGCCAATATGGCCAAGGAATGCTGGTTGGACCCCTAGGGCAGCTGCAGGACTCTGGTGGTCATAGCTTGACCAGGTACGGCTGGGTCACGTATGTGAGCTTTTCCTAGGAGAGTGGAGAATGGGACTACTTCAGAAGTCATCTGGCCACTGCTCAGTCAGACTGAGCCTGGGAATGACAGCGGCACTGTGTGCTCTCAGAAGGCAGCAGGAGAGATTAGCCTCCATGCATGTATGGCTTGAGGCTGGGGAGCCATCTACTGCTAATGGGAGCCCAGGATTCATATGGTGAAAACATTCTCCAAATTCCTCTGTTCGTGATTTTAGAAGTGGGGCTGTACTGGTTTGGTTTCTCCTGTTGAAGTGATAAAACAACTTGGGGAGGAGTGAGTTTGTTACTTCTTAGAGGTTAGGGTCGATCATCAAGGGAGGCCAGGGTGGAAACTTCAGGCAGGAGCTGGAAGCAGAAACCAAATAGAGAAGAAACACTGCTTACTGGCTTGCTCCCCCTAGTGTGCTGTCTTCGGGTTTCTATTGCTCATAGTAACTGACCAGGACCCTACACAACGAGGGGAAGAAAGGATTTATTTCAGCTGGAGGATGTCAGGGCAGGAACTCAAACAGGGCTGGAGCCTGGAGGCGGGAGCTGATGATGCAGAGGCCACGGAGGAGCACTGCTTCTGGGTTTGTTCCTCGTGGCTTGCTCAGCCTGATTCCTTACAGCACTTAGAGCCACCATCTCACGGGTGGTACAACCCATGCAGGATGAATTGAATCCTCTAGTATCAATCAAGAAAATGCACTACAGGCTTGCTCACAAGCCAATTTTACCACAGGCTTGCTCACAAGCCAACTGGGTAGGAGGCATTTTTCTCAATGTTCTAGCTTGTGTCACCCTGACATAAAACTAGTCAGCACACTGGCTCGGCTCCCTGTTTCATACAGTTCGCGTCAACCTGCCAAGAGGTGGCACTGCCCACAGTGGCTGGGGACGTCCTACATCAGTTAAAAAAAATCAAGAGAAAATGTCCCGTACATGTCCCACAGTCCCATCTGATGCAGGCAATTCCTCAGTGGAGAGTCCCTCTTCCCAAGTATGCCAAGCTTTGTGTCATGTTGATAGGGGCCTTTACTGAAGTGATCAAGTCATTAGGGTGGGTCATCTAGGATGGAAGGTACTGTGGCTACATCCCTTGGGACTGTCCCTTTAGTGCCGAGTAGCCAGTATCTTGTTATTTAGGTCCCAGCTCCCAAGGCACCTCCCAGGAGAGGCCTCTCCTGGTACATCTTCTTATCTGCACCCAGTGTATTACTGTTGTGGACTTGGCTTGTTGGCAAGTGTGCTTGTTGCGGACTGGTAAGCTCCCAGGGAAGACTATTGTGACGGTTTGTACAAGCCCAGCCCAGGAAGTGGCACTATTGGGAAGTGTGGTCTTGTTGGAAGAGGTGTATCACTGCGGGTGTGGACTTTAAGACCTTCATCCTAGGTGCCTGGAAGCATGTTCTCTGCTAGCAGCCTTCAGATGAAGATGTAGAACTCTCAGCCCCTCTTGCACCATGCCTGCCTGGATGCTGCCATGCTCCTGCCTTGATGATAATAGACTGAACCTCTGAACCTGTAAGCCAGCCCCAAGTAAATGTTGTCCTTTATAAGACTTGCTTTGGTCATGGTGTCTGTTCACAGCAGTAAAACCCTAACTAAGACTAAATCATACCACTCTCCCTTTTAGGACAAACTGTGCACAGGGCAGTATGTGGCATGCATGAGTGAGTTTGTAGGTGGTTATACACAGTTGAGTGTAGAGCTCACAGCTTCCAGGGACCAGTCACTACCAAGTCAAGTTTTGTGGGAGACTAAACTCTGACTGTATAACTTTATATGCGAGATCTACCAGCCAAACCCTGAGAAGTCACATGACAATTCTATACATACGGAAGCCACTAAGGGAAGCTAAGCAATGTGGTCAAGGCCCTAGGGGAGACAGGATGACCAGGTGCTCTCGTCTCCTTTGAGCATATGATTTAGCATGTTCCCTTCCATCTCAAAAATAAATAAATTCTGTTGGTCCTCTAGTAAGTGTGGGTTCTAAGGTCAAAGGCTGGGACACTAAGAGCCACAGGCTGAGAGTCTAGAGAAGTGGTTCAGTAGTTAAGAGCATTGGCTGTTCTTCCAAAGGTACTGTGTTCAATTACCAGCACCCACATAGTATCTCACAGCCACAAATAATGGGATCTGATGCCCTCTTCTGGCCTTCAGGGATTCATGCAGACAGAGCACTCATACATTAGATAGATGGGTAGATAGAAGGATAGATAGATAGACAGATAAATAGATAAATAGATAGATAGATAGATAGATAGATAGATAGATAGATAGATAGATAGATAGATAGCCAGCCACAGGCCATGCCTTGTCCTTCTATAGCTTAGGGACATCCATAAGTTCATGGCAATAAGTTCAGGATTACAAAGAAACAGACCACAAACCACCATTTCAATTAAGTGTCTGGACAAGGTAAGCTTTACTGTTTTGTTTCATTTTGTTTGTTTTATTGTTTGAAACAGGGTCTCACTATGTAGCTCTGGCTGTCCTAGAACTCACTATATAGACCACACTGGCCTCCAGCTTACCAGGAATCATCTGCCTCTGCCTCCTGTGTGCTGGGACTAAAGGTATGGAGTCTGATGTCACCGTCGTACTTAGTTTGCTAGTCTGAAAAAAATAGGCATCTAGGAGATGGAGGAGGAAGGGAGAGGGGTCACTGCCCCAGGCCATCAAATTCCTAGAGTGGAGCAATGGGTCTTTTCTGAGTGGGGAGGATACGGGACATCTGCAAATTTTACAAGATAGGGAAACAAAGAGATCTCCATTTCTTGTCCCAAACACAAGTTGTATAGTATTTGATAGGGAAGATTATATTTGATTTTTTTTTAACACTGCAACACTTTTCCAGAAAGTTTCTTCTTAAGGATAATTACAATTCTTCAATTTAGAGATTTCTTAAAGCTCCTGGGTTATGCATTTAGGATAGAGCTAAGGGTAGACATAAGAGGGACAACCTCCTAGAGTTTGCCCTCGCTTGGAGTCACTTCCTCTCCCCAATTCCAACTCTCCAACTGTTGGCATTCGGACAGCTTCTACCCCCAGCGATAGTGCCACCCACAGGTGACAGGGACCTGGCACATCCATCACCATGGAAACAGCCAAGCATTTCCAGGATACACCTGTTCATAAGCCCACCTCCACCTGAGAGCAAATGACGCCAATACTCCCATAAAAGACCGAATCCCCTCATCCTCTCCCTCCTCCTCTTCTCTTGACCCCACCCCTGTCCCGTCGTTCTATTAAACCTCTCCACGTGGGACCGTGTTGGTTTGGTGTGGTTTGTCTGGGCATGAGCCGAGAAATCTAATTAACAACACCGACCCTGCAGGTCAGTGCATCAGCTGAGGGGATCCAGGCGCTACTCTGGGGTCATGTGCCCGCTCAACAGTTTGAGTGCACCGGAAATTTCACTCCTAAGTCCGGTGCGCATGCTCTCTGATCCCATTGTCAGGCCGGTGGCATTCCAGCCCTCAGGAAGGAGCCTCCCCGCTTCCAGATTTTTCTGTCACAAGATTCGTTAAGTAGCTTTTAAATTTCATTGCCAAGGGTTGTCAGGACAATGCAGAGAAAATTGCCAACGATTCTGAAAACAGCCCATGAATCTGGGGCAGAGCTGGCGAGAACAAGGGAGAGCCTCCGAGGCGGGGGGGCACTGGCAGCCACTTAGATGAGAAAGTTCTGGGCTTCCAAACTTCTTTGGTTGGGATCCGTGTTACTTTAAAAGGTCTTTTCAACAGGGAAGGGGACCTAGCGAGGGTGTGTGTGTGCGTGGGTGCCTTTCTCAGGAGGGAATGAGGATCCGTAATGTGTGTGAGGGTGAAGGGGTGTTGGGAAGGGGGTCGGTCATTGACCCATTTTCAGTTCAGTTTTGCAAACTTGGATTACAGTATGGCTCCATCACGGGGGAGCAGCCTGGCTGCAGCATCAGGACCAATCCCAGACTCCAGTGTGACAGCAGGTGTGCAGCCGCCCCGCCCTCCTGCACTTTGTGAGCCAAATAAAAGCAGTCTCTTTCCCACCTCAAGACTTCAGTTTCTGCCATGCCCCTGAGTCTTCAGGGCCTTAAGCTGGGGCCTCTGGTCTTAAGCAGAGACACAGATGGATCCGAACTCTGAGGACTTCTCTGTCGCCCTCATGGAGGTAAACGACAGGAACAGGTTTTGTTCATCATGAGTTGCCATGCCAACTGCTATCTTCCAGTTGGATATGCCGCCAGAAGTTAATTTAACACTTACACCTCTCCGACAAGCTTGGTAGACTCCAACCAGTTACAATTGCAAAAACTTAAATGGAAAATTGCAGGAATAAATGAGCTATTAATAAACTGAGTAGTTCGATGAAACCTGCAATGGCCACTTTTTATCTCAGCTGGGAAAAGATTCTTCCATCAGACCAGTGTGTCCAGGTAGTTCACTTGTGTGTCTACCCACTTAGCACCTATCACAGCCATCTGCTGTGTGACATCAGTTAACTGTTTCAGGGACCTTTACTGATTAGCCAAGGCTTAAGGGTAAGGAGCTGGCGATTCAGATGTGCCAAGGAGAAGTCGTAAAGCACTTAACAAGGAGAGAGACTGCCTCGTAAGGATGCTGAGATCCATAATGAAATACCGCAGCAGATGTATTATGTCGGGCTCAGGGCTAGCTGAAATTTCTGGTGTTCTCTAGGGGGTCTCGGATAATGGAGCCTGGGGTAATAATAACGTGATAGATTTGTAGCTTTGTCTTATTGTTGCTATTATTTGCCAATTTTACAAATTAAAAAGGGGGGGGGAGCTCATGTATGCGAAGGGTGAGCAGACCTCCCGTCTTATGCAGAGCTGAATATGCATGCAATGCTGCTCCGGGAGAAGAGTCCCAGAGGGGGCGGAGCCCTCTCAGATTGACAGTGCCTTCCTCCACTCCCGCTTCACTGCAGCGTCTGGTCGGCCTAGGTTAATGCAGCTACCTAAGGCTCTTGACCACATCAATGTAAATGGGCTGCAGGTGACTCAAGGTGAAAGGGGATTTACTGAGAACACACAGTGGCTCTCAGAACTGGTGGGAAGGATGGCTGCCTAGGAGGAGTGATGAGCCCTTCACAGACCCAAACCGCTGTAGCTCTGCTGGTCCCTGCCACACACCAGAACTGCAAAGAAGGCTGGGAAACTGGGTATCTGGCATTTCCACCATGGCAACCAGGTTGGGTTGGGTAATGCAATTGTAACAAAACTAACCGGCCACGCTGACAGACAGAAGCTCAGTGGCTTGAAACTGCAGAAGTTCTGTCCTGTTCCTGCAGTGTGCCAGGGACTGCTGAGGGCTCATATCAAGGTTGTCCTTAATGAAGAGGCACAGCCTGTCTGACCGGTGTGCACCGTCACTTGTGACTAAAAGCACTGCATAGACAAGCCTAATTAGAAGGTGCTGGGAGGCTGCGGGCATGCACTGCCAATCTGTGCACAATCCTGCTGGCAATCAAAGGTTCTTACTTAGAAGTAACACTCATCACCTGGCCTGAAACAGCCGTGCAGGTCTGCCTTGGGGTGAGCAAGTGCATGCTACCTCGGGTCGACCAGCAAGCCGAGACCAGCAGCTAGGTGGGGTTGAGGTGGTGTCTGTACCACATAGAATCTGCTGTCTAAGGCTTCCTGGCAAAGTGTAGGTAGCAGGAAAAGCCACTGGAATTAAGACAAGAGCTGGGTTTTATATTCCTGTTGAGGCTCTGGGACCCATAACTCTTTGTCTACAAGCCAATAAAGCACCTGCATCGAGCCAGCCTCAGAGCAGGAAGTTCAAGCCCCACAGGGCAGAAACAGAAATGTAGATCTCAGCAAGAACTTCTCTTGGGGCCTGGAACAAGCTGAACAGAACTGAGTCCAGCCTCCAGAGCAAACTCTTGCTTTTACCATAGGCATGCTTATCAGACAGTCTCCTACAGAAACACTTCATTCAGGGGCACTAGGTTCCCTCTGCAAAACCCCCTCTGCTTGCAGCTGCCTGAGGCGCAGTGTGTGTGTGTGTGTGTGTGTGTGTAGTATCTGTGGGCCTATGGGGCAGGATAGTGAACTATGACACACTCTATTCTTTTTTATATTATTATTAATGTATTTATTCATGTTACACCACACTTTATTCTTTATAACTCTCCTAGCCTAAGGTATTTTGTTATAGTGACAGATACATGTTAGGATAGTGTATGTAGGCAGGACACTGAGTGAGGATCTGTTTGCATTTTGAGGAGCCTCACACCCACAGAACCCTCCTGGTCCCATGTCTTCCCTTCAGATGTTAATGTTGACACCTTTTAAATGACTGAGTGTGACAAATGACACATCTTGCCCAATGACCAAAGGACTAAAAGCCAAAGTTTTGAAACATCAACACCCAATCCAGAAAGGTCCCTAATAATTTTGGAGATAAATGAAGTCCACAGGAGAGACTCATTTCCTCCCAATGTGCATTTGCCAATTTGTTCTAAATAATACGAACACAATTTTTAAGTCTTCTCGAACAAAAGGTTTAAAGACTACATTTCCCAGCCTGCCTTGCAGCCTCCCTGGACCAGGATACTCAGGCAGCCATCTTAGATGACAGAGAACAGGTGAAGGCTATTGGTCAGCTGAGGACTACTAGCCTCCAGACTCGCTGAGCCAAAGACAAACCTGTTTTGTGGAAGCCACAGTTGGCTCAAGTGTTGTGGTTACCAGCTACAGAGATGCCATGATCTGCTTTCATGGAGACAGGTGGTTGTTACTCTCCCGCACTTACAGGAGCATGGCTTCTTGCCTTTACTGGTAAAGGATAACTTCTGTGTTCCTGTAGCCAGCCTGCCAGAAATAAAAATATCCTAGAGACACTCGTGTTCCTCAGTCTGGCTACCAGACTATTGAAACAGTAAACCCCAAAGAAATGGGAATAGCTTCAGGAATCTTGTGCTGGGAGAAGAAAAAGATGTATCAAGATAACCCAATTCTCATCTCTGAGCTTTCTCCTAGTCTAGCCTCTTAGACCAGGTCAGTGATACACCATAGACAAACCCCCTGACTGCACCCAGCTATTCCAACTAGCGACATTTGGGCATTATCCAAACCCTTAGGTCTTTTATTTAAAAGAGCAAATTCCCCGTTCACTTGTGCATTCTTTCTGTTCCTCCATCCCATTTCCTGGGATGCTTCCAACCAGGTTATTGTGGGTACTTGGGATGCAATGGTGAATGTAGTTCCTGCTTAGGAGACTTTGAGGTTAGTGGGGAAGGTGGAGAACCAAGAACCCCCAACCCAAGCATAAGTCCAGGATGGCAACATGTCATTACGTACGTGCTAAGGATCCAGAATGTTGCTGGAAGGAATGCCAGGAACTGCTGAGCCTCTAACTATCCTAGAGAATTGGCCCTGCCAGTTTCCCAAAGACCTATCACTACGAGATGATGCTAACACCCAATCTAGAGCTCTCTGCTACGAAAGCCCGTGGATTTCCTATTCGTTCACACAGTTCTGGGAAAACCACCAATCCCATTTTCCAGTTTCTGCAAGGTCTAGACTTAGGCTTCTCGCAGGCTTTGATGTAAATATCCTAAATTCTAATGTGCATAAGTTCATTATGGAGTTTGGGGCAACTAGTCAGAAAAGCGATTTTGTCTGTTTTTGTGCTGGAGATTGGACCCAGGACCCTGTATTTGCTAGGTCGGCATCATGCCTAAATCTCTATCCCTGAAAACTTTTAATACTAAGACTCACCAGCAGTCACCTATAGGACACCAGAAACCAGATTACTGCCTAGACCAAAGTTAAAAACAGTAGTGCATCTTTCAAAATGCTCTGGGCTATAGGTGCAGCAATGGCGCCCCCTGATGGTAATTATTGTACATTGCATGTCTTGTGGCATTTTTTTTGGATCCCCTTAGCAAGGCTTAGATTAATACTATAATTAATAACCTCCCATAAATTTGATCACTTTCATCCTTAGTCTAAATTTTCAACATGTACAGTTTATAGCAGTTACAAGCATACAAGGCTTCCCTAACCCTGTCATGGACCAGAGTTCCAAGAGCCAACACACAGGGCCCAATGTTGGTAAACCTTGTCCAGCTTCACTTTTCTAGTAGGTCATGGCAGATCACCTCAGCATTTACTGCTATACCAGGACTCCCTGATAGTGGTGAATATAATGGTTTGAAAGAAAATGGTCCCACGGGCTAATAGGGAATGGCACTATTAGGAAGTGTGACCTTGTTGGAGTAGGTATGACTTTGTTGGAGGAAGTATGTCACTGAAGGTGGGCTTTGAGGTCTCAGATGCTGAGACCAGGCCTGTTCTCACAATGTGTCTTCTTGCTGGCTGCTGATCCAGTTTAGAGCTCTCAGCTCCTTCTCCAGCACATGTCTGCCTGCACACTGCCATGCTTCCACCATGATGATGATGGACTGAACCTCAGAACTGTAAGCCAGCTCCAATTAAATGCTTTTCTTTAGAAGACAGGCTATGGCCATGGTGTCTCTTCACAACAAAGGCCTAAGACAGGGACTAAAATACGTTCTTATCCACAAATACACGGATCAGACATGGAGTTAGAGCCTGGGCTCTGGCAATCCTAACAAGGCAGGTTCAGCACTCACCCGTATGCAAACAGCCAACCAACGAGACATGTTGGAAAAGTAGAGAAGGGAGATTTAATCGGTGTGATCATGTTGAAAGAGGTCTGCCTTCCAGAGACCTAATGTGAGGTAGAGGGCAAGAGGTATGCATAACTACTAAGCTGGTCAAGTTGCACATATTTGTGAGAACAGGCTTTGGAGTCCTCCCACAAGGTGGCCAACAACGTTGTGGTATGGAGTCTCTTCTCAAGCGACAAGCTTTTCCTCTGACTGGCACCAGACTTTAATCTACTCCCTCTGCTAGCATGAGCTTCTTCAGGGCGATCCCGCTGGATTTACTAAGGACCACAAGGTCAATATTCTGATAGTCAAAAGGGCAGGGTTTGGGACTCTTTAGAATCTCTGCATTCCATAGATGGTCACACAGTTCTCCAAGTAGAAAGGGGACAGGGACTTTTGGCCGATTATCGTGCTGAGAGCACCAGAGAGACAAAACCAACAGTTGTGGTTTCTACTTCGAAGCTTACACACTGGGTGCTGCTGTGTTTTATGAAAAGAAAAAGAAGCCGGGGTATGTTTGGTGGAGGCATTGCATGGTGTGGGGAAAGGGGCTGCCTCAGCGGGCCCATGCTGAGGCATCTTTTTCCCCTGAGGTACCAGTCACATGACTGTATAGTATAAAATACAGTTTATTCAGGGCCTGGAGAGGGGAGTTAAGGGAGTAGAAACAGAGAAAGGCAGAGAGAGAGAGAAAGAGAGAGAGAGGAAGAAGGAGAAGGAGGAGGAGAGGCTGGCCTTGACCACATGGAGAGAGAGGGGGAGGATGGGGAGACCGGAGGAGGAGGGGAAGGGGAGCAAGAGAAGAGGGCAGCAGCCCCTTTTTACAGAGTCAGGCACACCTGGCTATTGCCAGGTAACTCTGGGGCGGAGCTTAGAAGGAATGCCAACAGGTGTGGTTGGGGGCATAGGGATGCAGATGGCCAATGAGCCTATAAGTTAATCACTTCCAGTTACAACAGTTGCTATAAGAATCTCAACAACAGACCAAATTAGGTCTGGGGCCAGAAAGTTTTTGTGAGGAAAGAATAAAATGTGGTGTGCCTAAAATTCGACCTATAACAAGGGCAACATTGTCCCCAGCCCTCCCTCCTGGGGGGGCAGGGTTGAACTCTCTAATGGGACTTCTTTAGAGCCAAACATGAGAGGTCAGCTTGGGTCAATAGTAGAAATAGACTTAAGATATCCAAAAGGGTTGTAACCTATCATAAAAGACTGTGATCAGCTTAACCTTTGAGACTGGCTGGGCTGATATGAACTAAAAATGTCTACTTGTTTTGTGCTCTTATTTCAGTCCTCTTGGGTAGCAAATGTTGGGTGAGAGTATCCTGGATCGCTCACTAGTGTCCATCTTCCCAGAAGCCAAGGGGACAGTAAATGTTATTCACATCTTTTTCAGTGGTCATGTGCTATGAGGAGTAACCACAACAGATGCAGTTCTGAGATTTGGGGAAATTAAAAAATATAAAGATTGGCCAAGCGTGGTGACGCATACCTTTTAGCCCAGCGCTTGTTGGGAGGCAGAAGCAGGCGGATCTTTGTGAGTTCAAGAACAGCCTGGTCTACAAAGTTAGTTCTAGGACTGCCAGGGTGGTTAAACAGAGAAACCTTGTCTGAGAGAGAGAGAGAGAGAGAGAGAGAGAGAGAGAGAGAGAGAGAGAGAGAGAGAGAGAGAGAGAGAGAGAGAGAGAATATCAAATATGATCTTTTATATAAAATATATAAAACATGTGTTTAGAAGAAGAAATTAAGATCTTATTTTCTCCTCCACTTTGTAAGACTTGAAAATGTTGGAATCCCATGGAAATCCTTAATTTATACAAAGGAATTTGTTGGGCTTTTCTCCTTGGTGCAATGACCTCTTTCCCCTTCCTTCTCTACTTCTTAGGCACAAATTCTTTTCAGATTAGGCAACTGAAGGAGGCTGTTGTGTTGGATCCTAGCCACCTTCCTTAGAGTAAAAACCAGACACACTTCTTGTCTGGGTGTGTTCCCTCCCCTGCCCTTTCCTGCCCCAGAAAACCTCTTGATCGAGAGTAAAGTTTGCTTTGGCCAGACACTTAGCTGGAGTGATGGTCTCTCTTTGCAATCCAAAATTATTTCTAACAGTAGCAACAGTACAGACCCGTGGCTGCAAATCTAGGGTATTTTACGTGTTGTAAAATGGCAGCTAGCTATCAGGACTGTGGCTATGTTAGGTTAAACACTGGAACACAACTCCTACTATACTTCCTCTAGGTATATGACCAGAGTAATTATTTCTGGCCTTCCATTTCTGCATCTGCAGAAAGAAATAGTAGTGCTAATTTTCAAATAGTTGTGAACATGTTTAAAGGATGCAGCATTATTACGTCTAATTCATTCTACTTACTGGATCTATTAGTAATGCTGACAACATTCAGTACTGAGGAGAAAATCCACACATGCAAAAAGACTTAATCGTTTTTATTTTCTTGTGATTTTATCATGCATTGCTATTAATCAAGCAGAAGGATACAGACTTTTGCAGAGAAGTTTGATTAGTAGGCAGGTGAGATAGCTGAGAGGGGATAGGCACTTGCCACTGAGGTTGAGAAATACGGGTTCGATCCCACTACCTACATCACAGGAGAGACCAGTGGGCCACAAATTGTCCTCTGACCTCCACACAAGCGCGGTAGCACGCTCCACCGCCCCTCCCAGCCACACAAAAAGTAAAATTAATTTTGTCAAAAACAACAAAAAGATTAACCCATTGTTAACCAGATTTCCCAAATCATATTATTCACGGAGATGGGGGAATGGAGGACATGTCAAAAGCATAGGCTGCCAGGCATAAAAAACAGAGCTGCGGAATCACAGTCGTTAAAGGGATAAATCTTTCAATTAGCTCTGCAGGTGACCATCATTATGGGGAGCTCTGATTTCGGAGGGCTACAGTGACTGAGTAGGTTCTGAGCCTACAATTCCCATGCTGTCTCGCAAACTAGCGCGAGCGAGCCAATAGCCCGCCGGGAGTTGTAGTTTCCAACGGCCAGACACAGGCTATAAGAACATGGGCGATGGCTCTAGGAAACCAACCGTCCCACAATGCAAAGGCCGTCGGTGACGCCATTAGACGAGCGCCAGCAACGCGGTGAGCGGGGAGCGCCGTGGTCCCCTCCACCTCCCACCCTGCCGCCTCCCACCCTGCCGCCTCCGCCTCCGTCGCCTTCGCCTCCGTGGGGCCCTCCGTGTCTGCGCAGCGCGGCCCGCGGCTCCCGAAGGAGCAGCCGAGCGCGGGGCCGGGCGCGGGGCGCGGCCATGGCGGACAGTGCGGGAGCAGGCGCGGCGGGCCAGGCTTCGGGACCGGCGGGGGGCTCGAGTGGGGCGGGCGGCCCCGTCAATCCCGCTTCGCTGCCTCCGGGAGACCCGCAGCTCATCGCTCTCATAGTGGAGCAGCTCAAGAGCCGTGGCCTGTTTGACAGCTTCCGCCGGGACTGCCTGGCCGACGTGGACACTAAGGTACCCGGGCCGCGGGACCGAGGGGGGCGGTTCACCTCGCTGCTTTGACGTGCTTGAGCCCGGACTAAAACAAAAGGCACCACGGGAGCCTGGCAGGGACGCGCTGCGCGGGGCAGCACCTGTGTCTTCTGAGCGGTGCACACCCTGGAATTTTATTTTAGTCTAGTCGCTTTTCTGAACTTGATTTTTTTTTTTTTTTCTTATGGCTGCGCACGTATATCCACTTCGTACCCAAGAAACGCGTGTTTTACTACATTCGGGAAAGGCAGAGTACTTTAGAAGCTCCGCCCATTCTCTTGGTCACCCCCGGGGAGGTGATTTTATGCACCGGCGGCTGGATTGGACGGCTCATTAATCGTTATTCCCTTTCCCCAGCTGAATCTTTTGTAGACTTGTATGAAGCCAAATGGGGATAAGCTGCAGAATCAGCACCTTTATTTTGTTCCGTTTAACTAATTTAAATAGAGTTCATGGCTATGTTAGACCCAGTGCCAAAGGCCAGTCTCTACGGTTAAAAAAAAATGCTAATTCACCTCACTTGGAAACTTTGGAATGTATGTTATGAGGCAGGTATATAGTAGTAACCAGAACATTTTTTTTCCCTTTACAAAACTTGTTTGCCAAGATTAAGTTGGTGGAGTTACAAGCCTCTTTGCTGACTGAGAGGCCTTCTTGGGGTAGTCCTTGCTCCTCAAGCTGATAGGGCTGTGAGTCACCCAAAGCAAGCTGGTTCAGTAGGCCTCAGCTGGGGCTCAGCTGTCAGCTGCAGGCTGCCTGGGCCTGCCCTATGGCTTTGATGTGTGGTAAAGTCTACCCTACATATACACAACTCTTAGGCCACAATCTGCACAGGTACCTCCATGTTCTCGTAGAGGAACCAGAGCCATGCAGACACTGACATGCCATCCAGCAAGGATGGAGTGAAGAGGTATCTGCCTCCAGCTGGAGAGAGGTGGCCAGAGGCTCAGAACCTTCTGTGTACTCCCCTAGTAATTTCCTAGTCTTGTTCTCAAGCTCCAAGAAGGAGGATTTAGAGTGCCTCAGACTGCTTTGAGGGTCACAGCCTTGCCTGGAAACACTTCACAAAGCTCCCTTGGCTGCAACTGTAGTGTGGCTCCTGCTGAGGCTTGGGTGGCTGTTTCATTTGGAGGGGGCTTTCCTTGGTGTAATGACATGAACAGGTACTGCCAGTCAAGCAGACAGGAATGCACACACTTTAGAGATGGAAATTACTGAAAGTGCGGTGACTCATAAAGTCAGTGCTTGGCCGAGTACCCTGTTCCAGAAACAGCTTGCATCTGTCCAAATGGAGCCAGAGGGCACCTTTGTTTACTCTTTTAAGCCTGAAAGTCTAATGTCTAAATGAAGGCACCATACTACCACTAGGCTCTCCCTTATGGAGTTTCTTTAAAAGTAGATTGAATCGACTTGGAGGCTGGAGAGAGAGCTCAGAGGTTAAGAGCACTGACTGCTCTTCTAAAGGTCTTGAGTTCAATTCCCAGCAACCACATGGTGGCTCACAACCATCTGTAATGAGATCCGGTGTCCTCTTCTGGCCTGCAGACATTCACACATTGCATACTTAATAAACATAATAAAGAACTATTTTTAAAAGAAGGAGATTGACTTACATATGCAGTCCCCTGCACTGTGCCCAGCCACTGCAAAGCTGGCACCCTGCTGGCTGTTGATTCCTGGCTTCGGTACTGCAGGTGACCTCTGAGGTCAGGTGGGAGTGTGTTTAACGAAGAAGTGTTTCTATGAAAGCAGTTTCCTGAATGGCTCTGTGCCAGGACATTGGCACACACACTAACATAATCTCTTCTGAATGAATGTCTTAGCCAGCTTACCAGAACCTGAGGCAGAAGGTGGATAATTTTGTGTCAACACATCTGGACAAACAGGAATGGAATCCTGCAATGAACAAGAACCAGTTGCGAAATGGGCTGAGGCAGAGCGTGGTTCAGTAAGTAAAGAAAAGGTGGAGGCACCAGCATGAATGCCACACAGCTGGCCGCAGTTCATAGGGGTCCTGGTCTGTGGTGCTTTGTAGCTGTCTGCTGTCTTGTGCATCAGGGAGGTCATGAGCAGAGCCCTGGAGTGCCTGCTGCTCAGTCTGGGCCACTCCTAAGTGCGCATTCTGGAAGGTCTTTCTGATTGCCAGGCCTGCTCTTCATCCTTTGAAGCTTTCGGTGTGATGTGAACATCAGAGAGTTTCATACCAAGATACCAGTGTTAGACTGTGCAGCGTGAGTGCTGCATGTTCTGTGAGCATAGCTGCTGCAGTGTGGTGGCAGTTCTCAGGACGATGTCCTGTGAGGTGTTGTCCTTTCCCGAAACAAGCTGAACCGTTGTTAGAAGGTCCTGTGAAGCACTCACATGAGTGACCTTGTTGCTGCCACAGTGGGGTGGGTCATGGAGTCCAAGGTAAATTTTTTTCTGTTGTCAGAATCCATTTTGGCATTTAGCACCAGGGCTTATGTTTGGCACTTCTTAATCCACTAAATTGCTGAAAGCTTATGAAGCAGGACTCTGAAAATAGAAACATCGGGGAATTGTGATGAGAAAAACAAATCTTGGAAGGCTGAGGTAGTGCAGAGACCAGTGGCCGGTCGTGGCTGCCACAGATATGTAGGGAATTGGACAGGGAGCCAGAGCACAGGCTCTGCACTGTGCTGCTGCTACCCTAAGAAACTCACCAAGTAAAGTTGTGTCGTATCCCCCGAAGGCCTTTATGATAGAGGTTGGTCCCCAGCACTGGGGAGGTGGTGGGAGCTGGTAGTCGATGTTGAGGTCATGGGGCCTTCACCCCTGTGGTACTGAATTAGTTCTTTGAGAATCAATTGTTGTTTAGCCAAATGTAATGCTACCTTCCTGTCAGCCCAGTGGAGGCTGAGGTAGGAAGGTTAGGAGGACCAGGCAGGTTTGGTTATGTAGTGCACTCCAGACCAGCCTCAACTATACAGTGAGACCTTCCTAGAGAAGGAAAGAAAAATTTAAAAAAATCGGGGAGTTCAGTTGCTTTTCTCACTAGGCATGCGGCTTGGCATGTATGTGATCACCATCACGTAATATAGATAGGGACTTGAGCAGACTCTGGGTAGCACTTTCTAGTCACTTAGCATCATGAGCCAAGTATACCTCTTTCTACATTTCCCAGCCTCAGTTATTTTGTTACAGCAACACAAAGAAGGCTGGGTCAGTGCAGGTCACTTACCACAGTCTGGATGCTGGTACCATCTTCCTTCCCCAGAGGTAGAAGGATGGGATGTATGAGCCTTGGTGTATATTTCCTTGAAACTTTTGACTATTCAGTGATTTTGAAACTTAAAAGATTTTTAAAATAGAAACTTTTTTTTCTGCTGACAATCTAGTACTCCTGTGGCTCATGGCCACTGAAATTGGAACTTTATAAATAAAGAAAGTTACCATCCATGTAAAATCCTCTTTGTGTTGGGGGGTGGCACCTGCAGCTGCCCATGCTGTCTTCCTGATCTGCGTAGCATTGCTCCCTTTCTGGGGGCAAGCTCTGGTGGTTCAGAGGTCTCAAAAGTAGGGGTCTGAAGCACCCTTTATTGAGCAGTGTGTTCAGTCTTTATGCCTCTTACGGGTCGTCACAGGTTTCTGTTGTCGGGCTATGCTGGATGCCTGCATTGCTGAGGAGGCCAGTCTGTCTGGCTGCTAAGTATAAATGCTGAGGAAAATGGAGGCAAAGCAAGGCTTCTGCTCCTTTGACATTAGGACTGCAGTTTTCACTCCACTCCTGAGGCCAGGCTCACTCTTGCTGTGTGTCACAAATACTAGCTTTTGGGACAGTCTCCTCTGATTTGTCTGATCCCTTTGTACAAAGTTAGGGCTGCCTTAGGGATGGCAGGTAGCAGTCAGCTGTGAGTCCTTTCATATGAAAGGCCAGTGGCCTAAACCTTGGTGTGCTGAGCTCTCAGATGGGACATATTGCTGCAGAGGAGAACTCTGGAGAACTAAGTAACAGTGGTTTGTTTTCTCTCCACAGGTCAGGCATGTTGGAAGCAGGAGTGGACAGGATCATATCCCAAGTAGTAGACCCCAAACTAAACCACATCTTCAGGCCGCAGATAGAGCGAGCAATCCATGAGTTCCTGGCCGCCCAGAAAAAGGAAGCTTTGCCAGCTCCCCCTCCAGAACCTGACAGCCAGGATCCTCCAGCGCCATCCCAAGATGCTTCCTAAGGGTTAGTACGCCGTCTGTCCTCTGCCTGGTTGATGTGTGGAATGGTTAGAAAAGGGGTGAACTGTGGTTGGAGTCGTGGTTCACACCATTCAGGAGAGCTGGAAGTGGAGCTCACTACTCACATGCTTCCAAGTGCACCCTCTACCAGCACAGCCAAGCATCCAAGTCAAGAAGAAGCCGCATCAGGAATCCCTGTGGCAGCTGGTTTACACAGGACTCGTGTGGAGGTCATCCTCTGAGGTTGCTTACATGTGGCTCTGACACTGCTTGACATTTGCGATTTCCTTATGAAGTCAAGCGGCATTTCCAAGTGCTATCCCAAGTGAGACACTCAGATGAGCTCTGCACATCCAGGTTGCCTCTCAGTTACTGTGCAGTTCTGATCCCTGTCTCGGGTTTGGGATTTAATCGAATGAGGTGAATGCTGTCCTCATGCCTGTCAAGTTGTGTTGTGTATGGAGATGATGGGCAGCTGGAGGGAAGCCGCTGTGTGAGCACAGACCTCACCTGTCGTCACCCCAGCCCCGGGGAGTGCTCTGGCTCCTTGTTCTGCTTGTGTTCTCCTGGGAGTCTCTAGGACACTGTTAATAGAAATTAGGTAGGGAGACAGTTGTACACGGCTGACTGAAGCTGTGAGAGCACTGGCTGCCACAGGGCAGGACAAGTGGGGCTGTCTTCTTGTGCCTCTTAGGAGAGGGCCTTGATCCATCATGGTGTGTAAAGCATTCATTTTACATCTTCCTCATTTCATTAATAAATTTTTAGGAGCATATAGTTATTGAATATGGACCCTTGTCAAAAGCCTTTTTTGACATGATTGTCTTTTTTTCTTTTTCTTTTTTCTTTTTTAGGATACGCCTGATACCTTTGGAACACTCTGTTTAACGGAGAAATGGATTCCTGTTTCATATGAATATAACTTTAGTCGACCAAGTCATTACTGATGTCAAGATTTGACCTTGACTGCAGTGGTGTCCATATTGGATGGAGAGCAAGTTTGGTGGTGGGACTGTCACCCATACTTGCTCATGGATTTGTGTCACCTCTGCCCAGGCTGTCGAAGAGTGTGACCACAGTAGACACTACAGAGGTTTAAGCACTACAGTGACGTGGGCTGTCCTGAGCAAACCTTTATACTTGAACGCAGACGTTGCATGTGGATGTTAGCGCTTGTGCTCTGTGCTGTTCCGAAGCCAGGCTGGAGGCTTGCTCGTCAGGACAGCGAGGCTCGGTGGGAGCAGCTGTTTGGCCGTGGGTTTGATAAGCTAGAGTTACAGACTGGAACGTGTGGCAGTTAGCGTCAGTAGCCCTAAGGCTGTTGTGCCCTTCCTGTGCTTGGGGATTTTAGTGGTTCCTTTCCTTGTCAGAGGTCATGTTGGAGCCCCAGAGTGAGTGAGGAAGCTGAGACTTGGGGTACACAGCCCCACAGCTTCCATCCTGGTGACTCCCCATCTGCAGGGGCAAGTCACTCTGGTGTGGTGCTCAGTTCTCATGTTTGTTTTTAGAAAAAAAAAAACCTGCTAATAAATATTAGATGTTTTACAATAAAGTCATTTGATGATCTTTCCGTAAAGCCTCAAAAGAAGCTCAGAACCTTGTCTGCAGAGGGGACTCCTTTTCCTCTACCTGCCCGCTGTCTCTGTATACCACACACAACTTGATGGGAGTGAAGGACGGGTGGCTAGAACTTAGAAACACCCTGACTGCAGCTGGCCAGAGGCAGGCAGCGTCTTGGCTATTATTCTGACACATCTCAAGCTTGGATGAGTACCAGTATCCCCTGCATATCTAAGAACAATCTGGGGGTGGGGTGTGAGGGGGAGGTGGGTGTTTGTTCCAAGGTCTGTGGAGCCCAAGGTTTGTATTTCGTATTTTCTCTTTCTAATACGTTAGTTATTGACTGGGGTGGGATGGAGCGAGAAGGTGACAGGTTGTGTGTGTGGAGATCAGAAGACAGCTTGGAGATACTAGTTCACTCCTACTATGTGGGTCCCAGTGATCGAATTCAGGTCATCAAACCTTACTGGCCCAAAAGTTTTTGTCTCCCAGGATCCCAGGAGATGCTGGCCTTGCATGTAGCAAAGATTGCTCCAACCTGAGAGTCCCCATTCGTAGTTGAGCACACTGCCAACAGCTATCTAGCTTATTGGATTTGGGGTTTAAAGGTTTCGTGGTTCTGGGGGTGGAGCTTAGTGCCTCACAGCTGCTAAACACACTTTACAGCTGAGCTTCATGCCCAGCCCAGATCTAACAAGATGTAACCCAGGCGATAGTTTCTGCACTGAAAGAAATGTCCCCCTCCCACCTTTACCACAAAGCTCAGTGAGGACTTTGCTGCCTGCCAAGAACTCAGCAAGATGTTTGCAGCTCCTGCCCTCAAGTTAGAAGCAAGCTGGCTCCTCCTCCAGCAGAGATGGCAGTGACCTCAGAGGTGTGGTCTGTTTATCCCCTCCGGGTGCAGTGCCACATCAGTCCTGAGTTTACTGCTCTTCCAAACCTGGGCCCATCATGTTGACATGAATGCCGAAGACCAAAAGGGAACCAAAAAGCGCAAACTGGCCACATGCTTGCCCTAAGAGGTGACGAAAACTAGAAGCTTCCCTCCAATCAGAATCCTCTTACTTCTGAAGGCTGAGTAGTAGTCCATTTTGTGAGTATATTGCAGTTTGAAAAGCCTGGCTAATTTTTAGCCAAAAATAAAATCACCTAGGACACATCTCAGAACATGCATCATAAAACGTCTGCTGGAAACCTTTGATCTGCTCTCTGAGGCCATGTGCTATGAACTCGGCTCCCTCTGAGCAGGTGCTGGCCCACAGATGTTAACAGTGGGGAAGACAGCTAAAGCCAAGAGTTAGTGCATGGCAGACGTCTGGACCAAAATCCAGCAGAGCCAGCACAAGTCTGGGACCGTGCCAGCCTGCTGGGTCCTACACGTGTCCATACTGTTTTACAGCCCCTCCCCTACCTCCATGTGTTTACCATGTACTGCCAAAGCTTGGTACTATCTCTGGGAAAACTTGCCCGTGTCTGATCTTGCTCCCGGGCTCCCCACATCAGCTGAAGCCATTTCAAACATGCTCACCAAACTTGGTGGAAGTCCATGAAGCTGTTCTCATGGTTTGTGAAGCTAACAGACATGTATTTATAGCCTGTGAGTTATTAATAGGATTTATTGGTTTCCATTCTAAGCATAGATCTCTCCTTAAATACTTGGGAAGAGCATGAGGAACGTTATTGGGTGAAACCCCATGAAGGGACCATTGTGCAGTGCTGCCCTGAGTCACCTTGTTAAGTCTACGCCGGGAACACGTGGTTTGTTGTAAAATGAATCCTTTGACACACAGGACTCAGAACCACTCTGAGCCCTTTGCCGCTGCCTCCCCACACGTCTCCAGGAAGATGTGTGCCCAGTTGACACTGGTAACATAGCCCTTTATCCACAGAGCCTGACAGGCTGGGCCACACAGAGTGCTGTTTGCCCAGGCCAGTTCTGGGACAGCGGCCTCTGACCACAGCTATCTTTAGAAGCCAGCTGTCTGCTTCCTTTGTGCCCAAGCCTTAGAACTCACTACTTCACTGGGATGTAAGACCTTCCCATCCCTCGGGGGAGAAGGCAGAACATGGCTGACCCAGCCTGCAGCCACTCCAAAGCTTTGGCATGTCAGGCTGGGCACCACAGTGGAGGGGAACCATTTGATGACAGGCTCCGAGGGCAGCAGAGCAACCCCTGTTCTCTGCCTTCTGAGTCGCAGAGGAGGAAAACGGGGAGGTTCTCCCCTGACAACAGAGCCAGCCAGCTCTAGGCCCGCTCAAATCATATGAGGTGTCAGAAAGGGCCCCAGACCTGCGAATGGGGATTGCCAGTCTCGAGGCAGGACTGACCCATTCCACCTGAATTCTCTCATAGGCGAGGGTCCTGTTCACAGGACCACGAGGAGGTGACGAGTCTGCTAGGTAGGACTTCATCTACGCAAGCTCTTCACGGAGCTTCTTAAGCTTGGCCGTTGCTCCTGGCTTCTAGAGGAACAGTGGGTATTAATCAGTGACTCATTTGATCATCTCAATCCCCCAAAGAACCAGGACAGCCACTGTCCCCATTTCTTGAGGCCCCTGGAACCTACCTCAAGAAACACCTATTTTCCTCAGGAAGCCAATGCAGTCCTAAAGGGTGGGGGGATGGGAAGGAGGGGGAACAGAGCCGGATGTAGAGGCATCCACCTAGGCTTGCCTGAGAGCCGGGGTGGAGGGGCCTCTCTTCACTGGCAATGGCACAGGAGGTAATGGCTGGGTGAATGGTGGAGACCCTCTGGCTTATGTCCCAGGTGGGATTTGCAGATAGCAGGTGATCTTTCACCTCTCCTGAGCCTCTGTTCCTGACCTGTGGAATGGACAGTGAACATTCAACCTACAGGAAGTGGAGAGGCTATGCCAGCTGGGTGATAGCTAAGCATCTAGTCACCAAATTGCAGTCGCTGAGAGATTGCTGAGTTCCCAGTCTGGCTCTGCCCCCAGCCTGGCTCCGCCCCCAGCCTGGCTCCGCCCCCAGCCTGGCTCCGCCCCCAGCCTGGCTCCGCCCCCAGCCAGCTCTGCCCAGGGCGGAGCCAGGCTTCACCAGGCAGCGGTGCCCTCTGGACAGCTTCATGGCTTTGTGGCCAGGCCCCTCCCTCAAAGGGTGAAAGAACATGCGATGTAGCTACATCAATTCCTACCTTAAAAAAGTCACAGGTCCTGTACCTTCGACTCTTCTAGAAAGTGGGTGCATTTGAGGTTTATAACTGTAAGCAGAAACTACTGGGGTTAATTTTGCTAAGGGAAGCAAAATGGCCAGAGTAAGGAACACAACATTTGGCCTCAGAGGGATTAGTGCTCAGCGTCACATCTCCCTAGCATAGCAGCTGAGCAGCCTCAGGCATGTGTCTGCACCTCTCTGTTTCCTCCTGCTTCTGAAGCAGGTGATGGGGAAATCCCTGGGCAGCTTCCACAGCCTGGGCCCCAGAGTGCTGACGTGGTTATTCCTATGACTGCCTGTGGATTTCACGCAGTGGGGCCAGGCCCTGGTCTGACCTAATCTGCCATCACTTTTCACTGTATCCCCAGATGAGTGGTCTGAAAGGTGTCTTTGTGGGGCTGCCACCCAGACCCAGTGGAGAACCAGAGTCATCCATGTCCCTCTATAAACAAGGTAGTGAAAATCGTAGGGCTAACCCTGTAATGCCCGGGTACCTCACCGGCCCACTCAGATTCAAGGGGCATCCCAGAGGCATTCACTCCAGAATGACATCATCAGCCCCCATCACAGAGAGGTAGGAGACACAGGTAGAACTGGGACCTACTGGTCTCCTTTGCTTTCATTCCTGCAGCCTGAGAAGTCACCCAACTGCCTGGGAAGCAGCCCCAGGCCCTCTTTTCCCCTCACCCTACCCTCACTTAAAAATATACATACATTGAGTGTCGTCTGATGGGTTTATTTTGTTTTGGATTTCCTTATTTTTATGTTAAGTGTATGGATGTTTCGACTGTGTGTATCTGTCTGTGCACCACACGTCTGTCTGGTGATCAGTGAGGCCAGAATTGGGTGCTGGATCTCCTGGGACTGGAGTTAAAAATGCTCATGAGCTGCCATGTGGGTGCCGGGAATGAAACCTGGGTCCTCAGGAAGAGCAGCCAGTGCTCCTGAACCCTGAATCGTCTCTCCGTCTCTCCGTCTGCCCCTCTTTTGTTATTTGGTTGTATTTTGTTACGTTTGGCTTTCATTTTGGTCTTGAGGCAGACTTTCCTAGGAAGTTAGAATCCTGGGATTCTGGACCTTTGCCACCTTGTCTGGCCACCTCACCCTTTCCTTGGCACCTAGTCCTCACCTCATCTGTTTCCCAACCCCCGTGAAATACAGCCATCCCTCAGTACCAGAGGTGTGAGGACCCCCTCAAATACTAAACCCAAGACAATCGCTTTGTAAGTCATTGCAGCCTTTGCGGAGAACCCAGGCACATCCTCCCATGTACGTTAAACCCCTGTCTATACAACCAGTGATAACTGATGTCGAGCAAAGGCTGCCGAGCAGTAACCGAGCCATGTTTAGGACGGTGCTTAAGATCAGATCGGGTGTCTTTTCCCTTTTCTGCCCACAGGTGGTAGACTCCAAAAATTCACGACCCGCCTGTAAAGAGCCAAACTTTAAACCATGTTTGTTGATCTATCGGAGTGTTCTTTCTCTAGGGATGAGGGCTAGAGGTGGGGAATTCCCCCAAAGAGGATGCCGGAGCATTTCCAGATACAGTCGAACGAGGGCTTAGGCTCACAACACAGGAATTTCAAAGGGACACAAACCTTCCTTTGCTACACTTGCCAAACAGAAGGATAGGTGTGAGGGATTCGTGTTTAACTGCTATACTGTGAATGACTGTGGAGTCATAGCTAAAGTCAGAAACTGCCTAGCTAGGGTCACTGAACAGGAATCAAAGGAACCAACTTTAGAGGTTAGATGTGGGGCCACAAGAGTTCGAGGTAAGCACAGAGCATCAAGAGCCTGCGAAAGAGCTCGCTGCCATGTCTTCAGAGCTGTGCACTGCCTGGCGTTCAACATTGCTACCTGACAGTGCAGAAGAAGCAACAACAGCAAAAACAAAACAAAACAAACAAAACAAAACAAAACAACAACAAAAAACAGATGGCTCAATTATATCTGGTATGTATTAAACAGGACTGAAGGCTCTCCTGAGTGTTTTGGGAACAATTTAAAGCAGAATACCAGTGTTTGGTGGAAGAGGTGACTCACCCTGAGGTGACTTAGGAGAAAAAGATGTGGCCGAGATATTGGTGTGATTTCCATGGGAAATGGGCAAGGCTTTAGCATCTTCTCACGCTATCACTTGATTCAGACATTCCGGGTTTTTGGTTTTGGGGTTTCGATTGTTTGTCTGTAGCAGTGGGTGCAGAATTTATACTCCTCCAGTGTCTATCTCCTGAGCCCTCAGACTACAGGTGCACAGCAGTGACCTGTGAAATCCTAGAGAAACTCACTGCCCAAGGATGATGGCAGGAAATCACAGTGGGCAGAGTCATGGGAAATGGACTACCACCGACAGAGCAAGGTGTGGTTTCAGGAGATTACTGATGCTTTGAAGGGCAACAGGAACAGGAACAGTTTAGTGTTTTTAAGAGCCATGGTCCTTGTCAGAGGAGGAAGTGTATTTGTCCAGACTCAATATGTTTTACATTCTGCCATTCTGGGGGCACCTTGTGAACACTGTGTTGCCTCAGCTTGCAGTTAGAGGAACCTGATGGGCACAGTCTGCAGTGAATCCTCCAAGTCCATATTTAAGTCAGTGGCAGATCTAGAATTGCAGCCAGGGGCTGTCTGACTGCAAAGCCCAAAGATGCATTCATCCACACTTGAGTCTGGTGAAGAGACTAAGGGAGAGGGGGGAGCCATGGCTGGCTAACAGCAGCCACTTAGGAGACAGAGGTTCTCCAAGGAACCTCTCTAGAGATTGGTGCTCAGTGTGGTTTTGGAAATTCAGGGATCTCGCTGGCCACCAGAGGGTATTTCCTGATCAGTTTGAATGCAAAAAATGGGGCATGTGACTGTTGGGATTCTGTAAACCCCACCCCTCAGTAACCTGGCAACAGCCAGGTGTACTCTGCCCCAGTTACCTGACACTGTAAAAGGCTGCCCCTGCTCTCCCCATTCCCTTCCCTCCTCTCCATGTGCTCATTCATGGCCAACCTCTGCTTCTCCTCTTCTCTCTCTCTCTCTCTCTCTCTCTCTCTCTCTCTCTCTCTCTCTCTCGATCTCTCTCTCTCTCTGCCTCTACCACCCTCTTAACTCCCCCCATGCCCTGAATAAACTCTATTCTGTACTATACCATGTATGACTGGTCCCTCAGGGGGAAGGGATTCCCAACATGGGTCCCCCCTCTTGCCCCCATGCCTCGCCACACCTCCATGGAGCACATCCTCCCCCACTCTCTTCATCTTTTTCCTAACAGTGACCTCAGTGAGTGACTTTCCCTTGGGCCTGTGGACCTCAAAAGGCTTAACAACCCAAAATCCCAGAATGTGGTGTCCCCACGCCCTTGTGTGTGGGTATGTGGGTAGGAACTCTTATCTTCCTTCTGAAAACAAACACCCCGGGAGGACATCGACTCCATTGGCAGGGCCTGCATGTCTCTCAGTGAGTCTGAACCATCCCAGCAAAGCATCTCCATCACCAAAGGGGCAGTGGGCCACTTTAGTGCCTGTCAGGCTTCTTGAGGGTCCAGCATTTGGCTTCGGCTTTAGTGAGTGGCCAGCATTCTCCATAAAAATAACTTCTAAGCTCTGGCGCCAGATCTTGTTTTTTTCCAAATGCGTCTGCCTCTTGTTGAAAAGCCACACCTAGGAGTTTTCCTCTTGCCATTCAGTGGAAAAATTCCTGATGACTTTGCCCCAGAGCTGTGACCCATTCATACATCCCAAGGGCCCTATTTCTCCTGACCAGGTGGCGAAGGAGCCTAGGCACATGGCTCATCTCTGGCCCATTTTTCAAAGGACACAACAAAGGAACACTCCCAGGAAAGACTAGTTTCTTGTGGTTTTGTAACTGACTTTTTTTTTAAACGGTCTGTTAGGAGAAAAAAATGAAATCTTTTCCATTGTTGATTGGGAAACTCACCAGTACACCATTGAAGATTCCAGTCCACTTCAGGCGCCTGACTCAGCTGAGACAGCCCAGGGCGTGGAAATTGGCAGCTACCTCCCTAGAGGCAGAGAACCAGACTCATCAGGTTCAGGATTTGTAAAGCTTTTCCCTTGTTCTTTGGACTGTCCTATCGTTTTTTTTTTTTTTTTTTTTTTAATGTTTTTGTTGTTGTCTGTCTGTCTGTCTGTCTTGTGTCCTTTGTAGACCAGGCTGGTCTTGATCTCACCATACACTATATAGCTGGCTTTCAATCTCCTGGTATTGTCCTTTGATGAAAAAAAGGTTGGGTCTGTCTGTTTGGGGCTTTTGTTGTTGTCTTTTTTTTGTGGGATTTTTGGTTTTGTTTTGTTTTTTTTTTGTTGTTGTTTTTTTGTTTTTTTTTTGGGTGGTCGTTGTTTTGATTATTGAAGGTGTCTTTGTTTTGTTGCTTGTACTTTTGCTGCAGCCTAATTCAGAGTCACAAACACACATTTATACCTATGTATACTAGGATTTTTAGAGCTTTAGCTCCTCCATCTACCCCTATACCCCAGGTTTCTCTGCCTTTGCTCCATTTTGAATGATTCTTTATATATGGTGTCTTAGTCAGGGTTTCTATTCCTGCACAAACACCATGACCAAGAAGCAAGTTGGGGAGGAAAGGGTTTATTCAGCTTACACTTCCACATTGCTGTTCATCACCAGAGGAAGTCAGGACTGGAACCCAAGCAGGTCAGGAAGCAGGAGCTGATGCAGAGGCCATGGAGGGATGTTACTTACTGGCTTGCTTCCCCTGGCTTGCTCAGCCTGCTTTCTTATAGAACCCAGGTCTACCAGCCCAGGGATGGCACCACCCACAATGGGCTGGGCCCACCCCCTTGATCACTAGTTGAGAAAATGTCTTACAGCTGGATCTCATGGAGGCATTTCCCCAACTGAGGCTCCTTTCTCCGTGATAACTCCAGCTTGTGTCAAGTTGACACAAAACCAGCCAGTACATATGGTTTGAGGTAAGGAGCCAGTTTCATTCTTTCACGTGTGGGTAGTCAGCTGTCCTGACACTGCTTGTCATCAAGATTAATCTGCATTTAACTGGACTGTCACCCTTGCTTGAGTGCCAGTAACTGCAAAGGTGTCTGGTTTTGGAGTCTCTTGTCTGACCCCACTGGTCTGTCTTTTTATCCTTCTGAATGTCACACTGTTGTGACTACAATAAAAAAATTGTCTACTAATCAGGAAGAACAGGTGTTGTAACACTGTTCTTTCTCGAGATTATTTTTGACTGAGTGAGGTCTCTGGAGTTTCCATTGAAACGGTAGGTCAGCTTGTTCCATTTTTGTCAAAGACGCCTGGGCATTTTGCTAAGACTTTATCCCACCTGTGAGAGGTTTCAGGAGCATTTGCCTCTGTAGGGCTTCACAAGAGCAGTTGCAATCAAGTACCAGAAACTTCATCATCCCCAGTTCTGGAGGCCACATGTCCCAGGTCATTTTGTCCACAGAGCTGGAGGCCCGTTCCATCTTCTAGTGGTTTGCTGGCAGTACTTAAAGTTTCCTTCGGCTGGTTCAGCCAGGATTCTCATCTCTGCCTTCTTTACAGAGGGCTCTTCCTACGGCTCTGCCTGCCTGTGTCTGATTCCCCTTTCCCCAGTCACCAGTGAGAGCTGCTCTTAACCATCATAGGAAAACCCTCACCCGGGTGAATGTGAGGTGCCTTCCGTAAAGTTCCCTTTATCGGGATGACAGACACAGCCTCGTGGTATGAATGTGCCCCTCTGTTTTCAGTTGTTGGCTGCTGTGCAGGCTGAGCTAAGTCCTGGCAGAATGTTTGGTACTGTGCTCTCGGTAGCCCAAGACAAGCCTTCTATAAGTAAGTGCTGGTCCTTCCTCCCTTGCCCAAAAGATGATTATCTGAGATTATCGTATTAAAAAGCAGGCCAGGTGGTGAAGGTCATGCAGCCCAAAGAGATGACCACGTGTGGTCCTGCTGCTGATTGGTTCAGACTGGAATATGTCTTTTTACATAATAAAGATCTGGGAATACCAGCGGAACTTCCGGGCAGAAGGGTCACACGGACTGAGCTGAAAGGATGCAGTAAGAACCACGTAGGGACACAGATTGATGAAGAAGTTAGGTTAAGTTAGTAGCTAGCAGAGAGACTGCCCCAGCAAAAGGCCAACAATTTTAAACTACATAGATACCTCCTTGTCTTGGTTAAACCTCTAGCAGGACTCTTGAAAGCCACACAGTATCTCTTGTTGTACCCAAAATGTACTGTGGTTCTCAGAGCACAAGCCCACATGTCTGCTGTCACTTTTCTCTGTGTTTTCTCTTTTGGTGACAGAGTGGACGGATTGCCTGCCCTGAGGTTTATTTACTCTGCATGTGTAGAATGAATTGGGTTTTGTACGCTACTGTCAGGTCCTGTAGTCCTCCGAGCTGGCTCAGAGTTGTTGTAGCTAGTTCTGCAATGTCCCTATTTCCAGGAAGTGCTTGGCTTGTGCCTCATCTTTTCCCCATAGTCTTCATTAGCTTAGAGTTCTTTAGACCTCAGTTCTCTGTGGACTTTGCTTCTTCGAGTGCTACATACTGGTGCAAATCATCCTAAGTGACTTCTAGAGTCAAGCCAAGTGAGCATCTTTCAAAACAAATCCTGTGCTGTGAGTACAATCTCCCTCCTTTCCATGTTGAACAATCTCCACTCTCCCCCTCCCAGTGCAAGAGGCCGTGTTGGCAATTGTCTGTCCTATAGACAGGGAGTGTAGAAAATAATACCTAGTTAGGGTTTCCATTGCTGTGAAGAGACACCAGGACCAAGGCAAGTCTTATAAAGAAAATCATTTAATAGGTGCTGGCTTACAGGTTTAGAGGATTATTCTATTATCATCAAGGTTGGAGCACGGAAGCATCCAAGCAGACATAGGGTTGGAGATGGAGCTGAGAGTTCTCCATCTTGATCCAAAGCCAGACAGGAGAACACTGGCTCCCATATGGCTAGGAAAAAGAGGGTCTCAAAGACCACCCTCACAGTGACACAGTTCCTCCAACAAGGCCACACCTATTCCAACAGAGCCATACCTCCTAATAGTGCACACCCTGGGTCAAGCATATACAAACCACCACATTCCACTCCTTGGACTTTTTCAAACACATGAGTCTATGGGGGGCCAAATCTAAACATAGCATAATGCAAAATACATTTAGTTCAACTCCAAAAGTTCCCACAGTCTATCTATACCAGTCTCAACAAGTCCAAAGTTCAAAGTCTTTTCTGAGATTCATCCAATCCCTCATCTGTAATTCCCTGTAAAGTCAAAATTAAAAAGCAGATCACATACCTTAAACATAGCAGGATATATGTCACCATTCCAAAACATCACAGTGAAGAAATACTGGACCAGACAAGATCAAAAACCATCTGGGTAAACTCCAAACTCACTATCTCCATATCTGATGTCAATGCACTCTTGAGGTCTACAAATCCCTTCATCTCTGCTGACTGCAACAACTTCTTTCTCTTAAGATGGTTCCACTCCCTGTTAGTAGCTTCCCTTGGCAGGTATCTTTTGGCTCTGGCATCTCTAAGATCTTGGGGTCTCCAAGGCAATCAACTTCACAGCTTTTGGTTTTAATGTCTGGGATCTACACATGATCTTCTGGGCTCCTCTAAGGGGTGGGTGACTTCTCCAACTCTGCCCTTTGTAGCACTCTAGGCTCTGGTTGACTCCACTCCACTGCTGCTGCTGTTCTTGGTGATCATCCCATGGTATTGGCATCTTCAATACACTGAGGTCATCTGCTGCAACTAGGCTTCACCAATAGTCTCTCATAAGCTCTCTTCATGGTGCTAAGTCATAGCTTCTTTGCAAGCCCCCTTTAGCCCTGGACCATCAATTGCAATTGAGGCTGCACCTTCACCAGTGGTCTTGGCCTCTTACAGTGCAAGCTTCAGCTGCTCTCCATGACCCCTTCATGTCTTCAAAACCAGTACACCAGTGTGACTCTTACATATTACCTAGTCCAGCTGCAGCATGGGTTACAACCTTGGCTATCTCTAGAATACAGTTGTTCTCAGAAAATACTTCCTAGAAGGTTTTATCTCAGTGATGCTGGTTTCTTCTTAATCACCACTAACTTCTTAGCTCCAGCTAACCAGCATCAGTTGTCCTAGTAGTCTCTTCTAGTCTTGACTCTAAAGCCAGAGCCATATGGCCAAAGTTGCTTGCTGGGATTGGAACACGGCCTGCCTTGTTCTATTATATTATCTCTAGTTTTCTGTTTTCCAATTCATTTACTACCTAAGCTTGGCTGTCATGGAACTTGTTTTGTAGATTGACCTTGTACTCAGAGGAATGCATACCTGTCTCCTGAGTTCTGAGATCAAAGGCATTTACCAATGCCCCTGGACCTAAGCTTTTCTCTACTTGGAACTGAGGGATACTGAGGACTTTTACAGTTCCACACCCTCCTTAAAGCTTCCTCCTCCCACTGAGGGTCTTACAGTTCCCCTCTTCCACTAAGACCCGAATCCTCCAAAAAAGAATGCTTCAACCTTATCTGGGCAGCCCTTGGAGTGTGGGGGAAGAACATTAATATATGACCAAGGCAAGTATCAAAGAGCACTTCCCAAAGATAAGTGTCCTATCTGGGCATCCCTAAAATGTAGGGCATAGGTCCTTAGATGCAACCCATGTTGGCAGTAGCTAATTGATTCAAAAGTCAACTAAACCCACCAATGCTTGCATGCCTTATCACCATCACTGTAGCCCACCCCTTACTAAGTATATAAAAAAACTGTACAAATGGATAGCAGGAGTCGCCTGGCCTCAGGATGTAGGCTGCCCCAGTGCACTGGACTAATAAACCTCTTGCTTTTTGCATCGATCTTTGATCTCTTGTCTCATTCATGGGAGCCTCAAATAGATAAGACTCAATTTGGGTCTTATAGAACTTACTCTGTCCCAGGTTGTCCTAGAACTCAGAGATCTACCTGCCTCTTTCTTCTGAGATTAAAGGCATGTACCATCATACCTGGGGCAATGCTTTCTATGGTTACTTTACTATGTCTCAAGATCTAGATCAAAAGCCAGTGTCCTCCAGTTTTGGATTGTAGTTCCTTCTAGATTTAAAATCTAGATGAAAATAATAATCATGTAATAATGCCTAACATGATATATAACTATTCCTTGTTCAACTGCAAACACATAAACAATAAGCTTAGCTGGGTGGGATCTTGCTCCCTAAATCTGGTTATCTGTTGAACATAGGATTCAGCTCCATTCTATTTCTTGAGGCCCCTTTTCTTTAAACCATACATTTAGTACTTTTTCTTTTAAAGCCTGCTACGCTTGATCAAAATTTTATTCATGAGACTTAACAAGAAAACAAAATCGCTGCTGTGCTTTTTTGAGACGCCTCTGCCAATGAAATTAATATAAATATCTTTACCTTAGCCTCAGGTAAACTATTCAGACAGGGGCAAAAATCAGTCACATTCTTCACCAGAATACTTCAAAAACAGTCTCTAGGCCACACACTGAAGTTCTTCTCCACTGAAACGTCTTGTGCCAAGTCTGCACAGATCAAATCACCCTCAGAACCAACATCTTCCACATTCCTACTAGGATGGCCCATTAAGCCTCACTTAAAGCCTTCCACTGCTTTCCAATGTCCCCAAATCCACATTCCTCCAAACAAAAGCATAGTCAGGCCTATCACAGCAATATCCCAGTTCCTGGTACTACCAACTTCTGTCTTAGTTAGGGTTTCTATTGCTGTCAAGAGACACCATGACCAAGACAACTCTTATAAAGAACAGCATTTAATTGGGGCTGACCTAACAGATTCAGAGGTTTAGTCTACTATCATCATAGCAGGACGCATGGCAGCATGCAGGCAGACAGGGTTCTGGGAAGGACAACTCTTCTACATCTTGATCTGTAGGCACCCAGGAAAGGATTTCTGTGTCACACTGGGCAGAGCTTGAGCAAAGTCCTGCCTACACAGTGGTACACTTTCTCCAACAGGGCCACACCTTCCAATGCTACTTCCTGGGCTAAGCATATTCAAACCGCCACAATACCAAATTTAACTTAACTACTCTAAAATACTGAACAATTCAGAATCCCATTGTGGAAGAACTTTAATAAACACATCGATAGTTCATGCTGGGAGAGGTCACTGACATCTAAAGTGTGTATGTTGGAATAGCACAGGCTGTTGCAGCCATGAAGGAACCCCCAGGAGCCCCAAGTCTACCAGCATCCTGTATGTGATGAATGAACTTCTACCTTACCTCAGCTCTTCCCTGGCACGGGCACTGCATCTGCAGATAATGGGGACTAAGGAAAGGTTTGTGGGTTTCAAGTTCATTAAGACAGTTTTCCTTTCTAACCTTAAGATGGGCTTTGACTTGGATGTGGGGAACCAAACTTTTGACATTTGGTTATGGGATATAGCCTTTAACGGCTGAGGTATTTTTCCCAGCCCACAAGTTATATTTTACTATCTAATCTTAATGTATTTAGCTCTGACTGGCAGAGTATGTATACCCTGGGGGGTCCCCCTTTCCTTGCCTAGGGCATTGACAAGAGGCTCCGTTCAAAGGCAGAAGCAGGGATTTTGGTTCCCCATGTGTTCTCATGTCTCTGAATCTTTGGCTTCAGCATCTTCCATTTCTAGTCAGTTCCCTGTTGTGAGACAGGAAAACAGCCTGAAGCCTGGAAAGCCAAGACTTTGGCAAGACTTGGCTGGTCATTGCTTCTCTCAGTGTGGCATCACTGAGAATGTGTGACACATGTCTGGTGACTTTCGGTGGTAGGAGCTGGCTGGAAGACTGTGGTCAGTCAGGGTGGTCTTCCCAATATGATGGCATTGGAGGACAACCTCCTTATCCACAGGACCGTTTTCCACATTGATTCCACTGAAGTCCAAGAGGGAACAATTGGTCAGTTGTGAAGGATGCGTAGTCCTGGGTGACATGCTGAAGTTTCGAACTCTTATTCTCGAAAGGGAGGGTGGGGCTCATGCTTGGTTCAGCGTCTCCACTGCAGAATGACCTGCACAGTCACGAGGAGCCATCTTGGTTATCAAGTGGACTCTGGTGCTGTTGCAATCAATGCTTCATTTGTTATTTCTGTATTATTTAATAATGGCCTGGAGTGGTAGACATTATTCCACTCTAAAATCCCAGGCAGGTTCTTATGTGTGCTTCTTACTGCTGCCCAATGCTTGGGATTCACAAATGAAAGACACACACACACACACACACACACACACACACACACACACACACACGCAAAACCTTATTTTTAATATGCCCTAAGCAGCTCAATTGCTAGGCCATTCCCACACCTCTGCATTGCTATATCCCCTCTGATATTCCTGAAATATTACTTACCAAAATCCATATTTCATTTCTGCTAACCCAGACCCAGTTGGGGGAGTGGCCCCTGGGGCCTTCTTCCCCGACTCTTACATGGCTGGTTTACTGTGTTCTGCAGCTCTTCATCTTGTGTCTTATTCCTTTCCTGGTATGACAATTCTCAAAACCTCCTTCTTCCCATGGTGCCTTGCCCCGGAAACCTAACGTCCCGCCTCTGTCTCCCTGCCCAGCCATTGGCTGCAAGCAGCTTTATTTACTAATTAGAACCAGCTGTGGGCAGGGACCATGGACTTCAGCTGCTGCTGGTCACTGAAAGATGATCATTAAGTTGACATGTGTGGGTTGATGTTAAGGTGATACATGATTGGACAGTGGAGAGGTAGGCAGGGAAGAGGAGGAGAGAAAGGGAACTCGGAGGAGGAATCAAGATGGAGCTGGAGAAGGAGGATCTAGATCCAGGTGGTCGTAATTGGCAATAGGTACATATGAATATTTTAACGGGTTTATATAGGTCCTTTTATCTCATATAGAAGGACAGTTTGTATCTTTGTCCACTGGATGTAAGCTTATTGTATAGAAGGTTTGTGAATTGAGAATTTAATATATAAACCTGCTTAATAAGCTACTGGGCTTTGGCGTCCATGTTTATGCTGGGCGGTGGAGGAACGGAACACACCAGGGTGATTGTATTCACCTGGGACAGAAGCAAAAGGGCATGTGGAGTGAACCACCTGGGAAGGGAACCTCACGGAGAGGGTGGCTTGTGGACCAAGTGACAAAGTCCATGCGCCTGGCTCCACATTAGAGCAGCATCCACAGAGTGAGATCTTGAGGGCCAATAAAGGATAAGCTATCCCTTTAATATTTACTGCAACAGACATGGACAGAAAGATAAAGATAGTCCCGGGAAGGCAGGAATGAGAGAGCACACAATGTGAGCAGATCAGAGCAGGGTGAGCTGTCCAACGCAAGCCCTGTGGGGGAAACACTGAGCAGGGCGGTAGGAAGGAGGGGCTAGGCCCGGTGAACTTGGAAATAAGCCAGTCAAAGAAGCCTGGGACACACTGGTGCATGTCATACACAGGCACATCTCCCAGACCCTTGCAGAGTGCAATCTTCTATATTAGCAATTTCAACATTTGAGCTGTTGGGCTTTTAAAAGTGCTAAACCAAACCTGCAGGGAGGGGTAGGAGGAGGATGGCCCTAGAGCAGGGGCTGACTACCACTGATCTGAAAGTGCATGCGCTGTATGGTCTGTGGCCAAGACCCACCAGCACCACCTCTCCTTCATACTCCACTTGCCAGGCCCTGTTCACCCAGTCCCACCCCTAGCCCCACCCCGCCCTGCCCCATACCTGTCCCTATAAGAAACAATGCACATTGGAACTGGAATGTAAAAGTAAACCATGAATCTTTTAAGTTTTTAAGCATATATGTATTCTAGGCACGATTAGGATCTCCTGTGCCAATGGTAAAAACAACAATAACCCCCCCCAAACCGTTTATTCTGACTTCTTGCTTTTAGTTTCAGTTACACAATGAAATAGTCAAACCATTCTGAATTAAACAGAAAGTCCCACCTCGGCCTCCCACCCCGAATGTCCCTCTTGCCTTTTCTGTAGAAACAATGTATGTTATGGTTCACCTCAGAACCTTCGGGTCTGTGACAACTAAGTATTGGGTGGAGGGCTTTTCCCAAATGCCTGTTTCATATAAATCTTAGTTAAGGTTTCCATTGCTGTGAAGAGTCACCATAACCAAGGCAACTCTTATAAAGGAAAGCATTGAATTGGGGCTGGCTTACAGTTTCAGAGGTTCAGTCCGTTATCATCATGGCGGGAAGCATGCCAGCATCCAGGCAGACATGGTGCTGAAGAAGCTGTGACTTCTAGGTCTTGATTTGAAGGCAACAAGGAGATTGCATCTGCAGGCACACAGTAGGAGGGTCAGATCCATACTGGGTGGAGCTTGAGCATAGGAGGAGACCTCCAAAGCCCACCCACACAGGGACACACTTCCTCCTACAAGGCCACACCTCCCAGTAGTGTCACTTCCCATGGGTCAAGCATATTCAAACCACCACAATATATATAGATGTTTCTGATTTCATTTTATCTTCACAATGACCTCATGGAGTATGAGCCATTGTTATCCTCGACTGGTTACGGAGATGAAGAAACCACAGCACGGAAGTGTCACGTGACTTCCTCAAGATCGTGGCGATGACACTTGGCTGTGACTCCTACGTAAGGTACCGACGACAACAACAGCCACTGAGGATTTATAACCCAGTTCCTTCTGGAGCTGATGTGGGCTGTGTCCAGATGCTCACTAGTACAGACACTGCTGCCATGAAGACCTGTGTGAAGGACAGGGAAGGACAAACTTAAGAACTGGTTCCAGCCGGCACTGCAGCATTTTCCAGTGGGGAAGCTGAGATGTTTTCATCCCAAGCAGCGTGTTAATGTGACTGTCATCTTGCAGAGCGTGCAGGGAGGAGAGAGGTGTGCCTCCTTAGCTGGGAATGGCAGCGGCTCCCTGAGATGGCAGCTGAACTCCATCCCACAGAGGAGCACAGATGGTCCTTTGTGTGTTAGGAGCCATTTGAACTCCTTGAACTCTCTGTTTATTTTATTTTTTTAACTCTTTTCCCAGGAGGCTGTTTATCATCTGGATTGTATGTGCTCTAATATTATGAGATGGCAGGCCTTCGTCAGTTTCGTTGCTTTGATAATAGTGACTAGGGTAGTTAGTTATCTTACCTAATGCACGTGGGCGGAGACTGCGTGGATGGATCTGGGCAGGTGGGTAGAGAGGATGGGTGTTTCTGCTCTGCTGATGATCTGCAAGTCTGAAAGCCATGGATGCCCCAAAGTCAATCACATCCTACTAACTTAGCAGAATACCACTTAGCCACTAAAAAGGGAATGTGATAGGCCCGTAGGATGGCTCAATGGGTAGAGGGCACCTGCTACCAATCCGGACAACATGAGTTTGATTCCCAGAGCCCACACGGTAGACGGTAGTATATTACTGTATACTTTATAGCATTATCCTTTCACTTCATAGAAGTTATAATGCACATACCTATTGCACCCTTTTATGGTTTTAAATTTTACATTTATTTATTGAGAGTGCATTTGTGTGTCCGTGCAGGTACTGAGGCACTAGTGTGTGTGTGTGTGTGTGTGTGTGTGTGTGTGTGTGTACCAAGGCACCACTTGTGCAGAAGTCAGAGAACAACTTGTAGGAACACAGCTTTCAACGTTATATCCATTTTTCTACTTGGCTGCTGGAGGTAGTAGCCACAGCCAGGGGTCCTCTGGGCAGACATGCTCTGTTCATCCTGCTCTGACACTGGGATGGTGCTGGCTGGTTGAGCTGAGCATCCTGCTGTCCTAATGTGAGGGGCACCCAGGCTAATTCATAGGGCATCCTGACTCTGGACAATTTTCCAAACGTTGTGAGGAGGTTCAAACAGCCCTACACAGAGACCCCTGTGGAAAGAAACGAGGGCTTCACCACAGCAAGTACCAACTTACCTCCTGCCCAAGCCACTCTTAAGATGAGGCTGCCTGGCTTTCTCTCCTGACTGCACTTCAAGAAAGACCTGGACCCAGAGCCTCCCAGTCCCCAAATTCCTGCCTTGGGAATTACAAAAGATAACCGTGGCCATTCTAGCGGCTACTCAGACACTAACATGGCCGAATAATACCCATACGTTAAAAGTTCTCACATCCTAACCGTTGGGACTCAAGAAAACCGCCGGCTATCACCAAATGGACTTTGCAAGTCTGGTAAAGGGGTTGCAGGTGGGGAAAGAGCCTGGATTACCGAGGTAGGCCTGAAGAAGGAGGCAGAGGGCTGGGTGGCTGCAGAGAACAGTCACGAGATGGGGTGGTTTGCCGATGGCGGAGATAGTGATGACCTCTTGAGGCCCACAACAGTCAGGAAGTGGACTTTTTGGAGGAGCAGCTGTGAGTAGCAGCTCATCTAGGAAGACCTGGGAATTGTGAGGAGGAATTTGTGATACTTTAAGCCAAAAAGCTGTTGGGACTCCCCCCACCAATCCCCCCATCCCTCTATCCCCGCCCCCTTTGCCCATGAGCAACCAAAAGCTTTCGCCCTGACCCTGGCCAGTAAGTGGCTCCCACCTGAGTCCCGCCTAGATCGGAGTCCCTGACAGCATTGAACACTTCACACTGTGGGACCTGCAGCCTCCCGAACCAGACCCCAGGGCAGGGAGTATGCACTCGCAGGTCTCTTATTCTAGACTCTGCAGCAGCAGGGTCCCAAAGGACAGCCTGTGTGTGTGCCTGGCACTGCAACACTTCCAGTGAAATGCCAGGACACAGGGATGTCACAGTGCCAGGTCTTTGGGGGCATCTGATTGCGCCTCCTGGTGGTGAGCAAACTCCTAAGTCTCCTATGACTCCAGCCGTCAGTTTTCTGTAGTAGTCGTCCCCTGGTACCCGGCAAGGCTATGATGCTTGTCCTGCGGGGACAGAACGCCTCAGAATCTGTCCCCCAGAGAACCTTCTCAAGCTGCTGTTCATGGGCAGTGAGGATGTGAAGGTCACTTCTCTGCATCTTTCATCTTCTCTTTACTACGGTCCACCCTCTGACACTCGGGACCAGAAGGCACTTCCGGGGGCTGTGATGCACTGCCCTGAGGATGCAGGTGTATAGCTGCCTCAGTGGACCAGTGTGGGCCTGGGGCGGAGACCCAGAGCTGCTGCAGGGATTCCTGTACCCATGCGGTGCTCTGTGTCAGCTTCCCTCCTCTGATGGACTCCTCCTGGCAGCTTCACCATCCGTGGTGAGAAATAATCCATATTCAGAATAAAATGTGCCTGGACCTGCATGTGCACAATGCTTCTTCTCCCCATAACCCCCTCCCTCCACCCGGCCTCAGGACTGGTGACCTACAGTTTCTATATTTGAGGATTAACAGGGCTGTGGCCTAGAACCATACCCTCGGGTATCAAAGGACTGTTCTTTCCTAACATTTCTTCCCAAGTTCCTGGCAACCACGAAGTAGTTCTGTAGCTCACTCAAGTCCAAGGCCCCAGACAGCACTCTACTGGGATAGACTGGGATCTGCTAACTCCTTGATAATGCTGGCCACTCCAGCCACCACAACCACAGGACACTTGGACTTGGCAGCTTAGATGGTATGGTGGTTTGAATATGCTTGGCCCATGGGAAGTGGCACTATTAGGCGTGGCCTTGTTGGAGGAAGTGTGTCACTGTGGTGGCGGGCTTTGAGGTCTCCTAGTGCTCAAGCTCCACCCAGTGTGGGAGAAAGCCTCCTCCTGGCAGCCTTTGGATCAAAATGTAGAACTCTTGGCTCCTCCAGCACCATTCCCTGCTTCTTTCCATAATGATACTGGATTGAACCTCTAAAACAGTAAGCCAGCCCCAATTAAATGTTTGCTTTTATAAGAGTTGCTTTGGTCATGGTATCTCTTTACAGCAATAAAATCCTAACTAAGACAGGCAGCTCTTAGCTCTGTGTGCTTTGTCCTGCTCCTGACTATTGACCTAGACTGAGGAGTCTCTGAGGGCAGCACCAGCAACTTCCTCTTTGTGTCTTTAGGGCTGAGAAACAGACCCATACCTTAACGGTTCTCACCAAGGACAGTAGGGGCTTGCTTTGGTTTCCTGCCAGGGAACTTGAGCCATGAAGTCTAAAGATGGGTCACATCTTTCCATGGAGGCTTTTTCGAGCCGTCCCTGGCAGGGTTGGTGGAGAACTCTCACTGGGGAGCATGGAAGGCACATGGCCAGGTAGGAAATGCAGAGGAAGCTGGGAGGTGGCCTTTTCAGGGAAACACCATCTAGGAATGCTTTCTGAGCAAAGAGGAAAGACCCTAGCATTTCGGCATCCTGCAGGGACAAATCAACAACCAGTCAATGAATAAACCACAAAAGCTTAAGAGCTGCTGTAGTTGAACCTTGACACAGTCCAGGAGTTAGAAATATCATCAACAATCCCACAGTGCTAGGAGGTGATTAGGTCTCCAGGCTGTGCTTTCATCTTAGGAGTGGATTAGAAACACCATTCATAATGCAACAGTGCTGGGGTAGGGGCTTATGAGATAAGGTCCCAAGGCTGTGTTATTGGAATGGCTTCAGGTCTTTACTTCAGAAGTTGGCTTATTATCTTAAGAGAGTTGAGTTGTTATAAAAAGCAGGTTTGTGGGGCTGGGATTTAGCTTCATGGTAAAGCAAGACCCCGGGGTTGGTGTCCAGCAATGTCTTAGTTACTTGCTTTTCTATTGCTGTGAAGAGACACTGTGAAGAAACAAACATTTCATTGGGCACTTGCTTACAGTTTCAGAGGGTAGTCCATGACCATCATGGTGGGGAGCATGTCATCAGGCAGGCAGACATGGCATTGAAGCAGTAGCTGAGAGCTTACATGCCGAGACAACAACCACAAGGTGGGAGGAGGGGGAGGGAGAGAGGGACAGAGATCTGGAAACAACATAGGCTTTTGAAACTTCCAAGCCCATCCCCTAGTGACACACTATCTCAAACAAAGCCACACCTCCCAATCCTTCCCAAACAGTTCCACCAACTGGAGACTAAACATTCAAATTTGAGGCTGTGGGGGTCATTCTCATGGAAACCACCTAAATTAATTAATAATGAATAATAAAGTATATACTTAACCTGATCATTCATATTCAGTCTCATTCAGTCTCACATCCTCTCTCTCTTCCCACCTTTCGCCACGGTTGATACTCCTTGACCATGGGCTTCCCAGCCCCTAGAATTATAACATGCAAGTCTTTGCTCTTTACCCAGCACAGAGTACCTCCCCCTATTTTGTCACAATGTCTGGAGACAACTGGTGAGATCTGCTTAAGGCTGGAGAGTTAGTCCTGGTCCATTGCTGTCAATGTCCCCGACTTTGCATGATCCACTCTTAAGAAATGCTCATGGAACCCCTCTCCCTCCATGTGCTAATGGCTGGTGTAGCGATCGCCTATCTCGCCAGCAAGAAAGATGCGCCACAACAGGATCCTTCTATAGGCGTTTATTGCGGGTTTGATTGTAGTTGCGAAAGACCCCGAGCCCAGAAACCAGCCCTCCTTATATATGCTTAGGAGGACTGTGTTGCCACCTGATTGGTGCATACTGTGCGCCCTAATTAGCATACTCGGAGTCACCATGAGTCAGCAAAAACAGGCAGGCAAATGCAGTGGCTTCCTACAGGCTGGCCTCTTCTACCCCTCTACTCCTCTTTTCTCACTCTTTCTGCCTCTATTACTTTTCTAACTCCCCTCCCCATACCCTGAATAAACTGTTCTATATCAGGGGAAGGGAGTGTCCAACATGGGCCCTCAAGAAGCACCCCCTAACCCCCCCCAACACCTCACCACACCTCCACAGAACATATCTCATCCACTCTCTTTTTTTCCTAACACTGGTGCTGAAACCTGGGACATATCTTCTCTTTATCTTTTTATAAACACAACGAAGAATATTGTTTGTTTTGTTCGTTCGTTCGTTTGTTTGTTTGGTTGGCTTTTTTGAGACAGAGTTTCTTTGGGTAGCCTTGGCTGTCCTGAAGCTCACTCTGTAGACCAGGCTGGCCTCAAGTGTTCCATGGTTTTGACCATTAAATGGGCTCAGTAAATCAACTTAAGTCCTAGGTGTTTAATGGTCGTTAGTCGGTCTACATAGATTATGATTATTGTACTTACAGTTATTAATATTGTTTCTATTCTGAGTAGTTCTTTAGCTTCAGGGCAGGGCTCACCCACTTAATCCTCAGCCTCCCCACTCTGGATGCCACCCTGGCCTGCTCTGTGCCCTATAGGGAGCTCCAGAGTCCCCGAGGCTTTTCACACTGTGCCTCTCTGTCCACTAGAGGGCGCGCACAGCCCCTGCCATGCACAGCGCCCAGGCTCCAGCTACTGAGTGCGCCAGGGAAACACGCTAACCCTGGGGACCACCGGCTGGGTCTTTGGACCCAATTCAGTTGTCTGCGACACCCCCTTCTCTTGTGTGCCTGTCTCGAGGCTGAAACTGGTACAAAACCCAGTAACTCTGCTGACTGTGAAAGTCCCTTGTATCTGGACCCAAATGAAAGAGGGGTGGGGGTGGGGGTCCCTAGAAGTGGCTCTGAGCAGTCACTAGCCAGACTTGCTTCACAGTGTCTTCTGTGCAGCCTTCCAGTGTCTCAAAAGCACCGTGAACCGTTTAAAATAGAGATTTCTTTAAAATTGGGAGAATTCACACACAATCCAGATTTTTTTTTTTTTTTTTTTGGTATGTTTTGGGGAAACATGCTTTAAAAAGACTTGGAGACAAGAGTCAGGCAGTCCCCCTGCCTCCCAATCTCAGAAAAGAACATCCACCTTCCAGCTCCTCAAAATGCATAGCAGGCCCTGCCACACCCCGAGGCCCTGGCTTGTTTTACTTGCCTGACCTTGTAGGCATCCAGTTTACTGTGCTGCTGAATTCTCCCAACCCGGCAAACCAGTCAGTTCCACTAGCCAGTTTTGGGTAGACTGTTGTTTTAAAAGAAAAGTCCCTGAGCCCTCTAGCTGTTCTGTTTTGCTTTGTTTTAATGTAGATGAGCTGTCGCCAGCCACAGCACACTGACACTGGGTGAGGAAAGTTCAAGCTGGGCTATGTGGCCCTGACCTGTCACTAAAGATTTCTGTGTTTTGTTTTGTTTGTTTGTTTTAAGATTTACTTATTTTATTATATGTAAGTACACTGTCGATGTCTTCAGACACCAGAAGAGGGCATCAGATCCCATTACAGATGGTTGTGAGCCACCATGTGGTTGCTGGGATTCGAACTCAGGACCTCTCTGGAAGAGCAGTCAGTGCTCTTAACTACTGAGCCATCTCTCCAGCTCTGATTTCTGTGTTTTAATCTCCTTGTTTGTAAAGCAGGGCTATCAGTGTGAGGGCTGAATTAGAACCTGGTCTTCCTGATACTTAGGAGGAAGCATTTGCCAAAGCAAGTCCTTAAGACATAATGTGCTTAGGGCTTGTTGGCTTGCTTTGAACCTATAAGGAGACTGAGAGTTTCCCACTGAAAGACTACACTTCCCAACTTCCCTTGTCAACCACTAAGCCGTTTCTGGTCATCTCATTTGGTCCACTCGTCGGTAACAAAGGTGTGAAAATAAACATGGTCCAGCCTGAAGTCAGACCAAGCCTCTCTTTCCGTCTTCCATCTTGCTATGGCTGCCTTTTAACAATCTAACAGAGGCCCGTGGTCCTCTGCCCTTTCTTTACTTGTCATAGTCCCCTGCCATAGTCCCCAATTTACAGGGCCAGAGCTGACAGCTGGCAGGGGAAACTGCTTGTGTGTTTAGGACACGAGCAGAGACCGTTGAAACTGCACTTTGGGTGCTGGGCTAGTTCTGCTGGGTGGGGAAGGGCTGTGGCTGTCAGCTGTGAAGTCAGGGTCGATTTGCAGCGGGTGAGAAGAATGGTTTGAAGTTGATCCTGGTGCTGAATGCACAGGTCCGTTAGTTCGCCGGAGGCTGTTGAATCAAATGAGTGAGCTATATGGCATGAAATTGCGGGCATAATCAAGCTCTTAAAATAGCTGCGTAGCTGTGGCCCAGGGTGCACCGCCGCTGCCACTTAACACCAAGGGCTGGAATGAGTTTGCACGTCACGAGGAATTACTATCCTGGTAGCTGCTCGCCTTTCCGAACGGCGCCTGGAGGCACGCGGAGGTGGCTGACTTGCCCAGACTCATCTGGCTGGGACTGAATTCTGGCGTAAAGCCCACCACACTGTGCCATCGCATGTGAACATCTGGACAAGAATATACCCTGGTTCAGCCATAGATAGAAGCCAGATGTGTCTGCTTTCATCGCGACAACAAAAATCCATGGGGTGCCCAGCTTATAAAGAATCAGGACAAGGCTGTCGCAGCAGGTAAAAGCTCTTGCTGCGCATGCCTGACACCCCGAGCTCCACCCAAGGAGCCCACAGAATAAGCTGGATATAGCCATTCCCATCTGTCACTGGAGCGAGACGGGAGGCATAGATGGGAGGATCTGGGACAAGCGCATGCGCAGTGAAGAAACAAGAGCTCCTCCGCCTCAGAAACAATGGGGAGCCTGAGAACTCTTGAAGAGTTGTTTTCTGACTCCCACATGTGCTCTGTAGCAGGTGTGTTACCCAGTTCACAAGCTCCCCCCAAACCCCCCTACACGCGCACACGGGGAATAAATACAATTTTAAAGAGGTTTGGCTCATGGTGGTGCAGGCCACAGACCATGATCAGGCAGCACACTGAGGCTGTGGGGAGCATGTGGTAGCTCAAACAGCTCACATATCACACCACAAAGGGAGGAACATCCCTAGTGACCCAAGGCCCTCCTACTAGGCTCTCACTTCCTTGGGGCACCACTCTTGAGACCAGGACTTCCATGCAAGGGACTCTACATTCAAGACCTGAACTGTTCTGATGGTTCTTCTTTCTCTTCCAGTATTCAGTTGTCATTTAATCTAAGTTGCCCTCTGCTTTCTGCCCTCTGCCCTTTGCCCTTTGCCCTTTGCCCTCTAGCCTCCGCCTTCTGCCCTTCACCCTCTGCCAAGGCTACCGTGAAACCAGTGTTCCTCTTGCTGATTGGAGAAGACTCTGGTCAGCTGCAGTGACTGCCGTTTTAAGTCACAAGATACTCCATAGTGACTTCTGAGGAGTTTGGTTGTTTTGTTTCTTCCTGTAATACCCTCTGTGAGCTGTGACCTCCAGAGCTGAATGCCTAGGGGGCATTTCTCTGTACTTACATGACCCATTGGTCTCCTGCTGTCTTAGGGTCTTGTTGCTGTGAACAGACATCGTGACCAAGGCAACTCTTAGAAAGGGCATCATTGAATTGGGGCTGGCTTACAGTTTCAGAGGTTCAGTCCATTATCATCATGGAGGGAAGCATGGCGGTGTGCAGGCAGATTTGGTGCTGGAGGAGCCAAGAGTTCTTTCTACATCTGAATCCTCGGGCAGCAAGGAGACTACACTGGGCAGAGCTTGAGTCTTTAAGACTTCAAATCCCCGCCTTCACAATGACACACTTCCTCTAAGGCCACACCTCCTTCATTAAAGCCACACCTCCAAATAGTGCCACTCCCCACAGGCCAAGCATTCAAACAGAAGTGCCTACGGGGTCAATTCTATTCTAACCAGCATACCCACCCTTGCTGTGAACTTCTAGAAATGATTGTCATTCCTCACTGGGCAAGATCTAGAGGCTTCCTTCATAGTCCTAGTAGATGAGCTCGCTCTCTCAGCCTTTTTCCTTCTCCCTAAGGAACCCAGGGGATCCTCAAAGCATCTTGTTCCACAGGGCAAGCAAGAAAACAGAAACAAAGGCTGGAGCTGTCAAAGCCGAACGTTAGTGCTGGAGTTTGGTCCTCAAGGTGACATGCTGAGGCACTGGGACCTTTGACAGGCCAGTGTAGCGAATGGCATTAGGTCATCTGAGCAGGGTTCAGCCTCCTGTGCTGAAGCAGCTATCACAAGATGGAACTGTTATACGCAGCAAGGCTGCCCACAGCTTGGGTCCCTCTGCACTCTGGTGTGACACATCAAGAAACATTCACTAGTGTGCCAGTACATGCCTGATACCGACCAGATACCAGAATCACCACAGTAGGTCTCATCACTTCATACAAAACTTAGCCTTGAGTGTTTGTTACAGTCGTACTCGGCAGACTGATAAGATCACTGTGAGTGTTGAAACCCATTGTCACCCTAAGCCCCACTTGCACACCCCTCCCCTGAGCCTGGCTGTTGCTCATGCCCTGCCAGCCCCCTGCCCCAGGCTCAAATAATCAGGCAATGGAAACCCTTACATTGGTAAAAAGGTTAAGTGCTGCTCTGACTCTCCTGGCTAGGGACTGTTCTGATTGGCCAGTGCTCATGATACCCCATAGTCACACACTTGAATGTCACTTTGTATCCAGGTGTTGGATGGCATGGATACTGGCCAGGACTTATGGACATCTCACGCTATGTTCCTCCTGCTTGGTTGCTGGTGCTCCGTTGTCTTTGATATTGCTGACCAATGAGTCCTGTCCGTGCTTAGAAACGAACATCTCATCATCACTGTCCTGGCTCCTTGGGAGGTTGTCATTACTAAGTGAGAACCTGTGAGACTCTCATCCACTCAGTCCAGGCCTCACAGACCCCTTAGTCTTAGTTCTACCTAGTCTGGAACAGGCCCACTAGCACGTCTCAACTACAGCCCCCTCTGTTGCCTTACACACCATGTTGCTTTGGAAACGTCTCTGAGTTTCAGCTCTCCTTGATCTCAGACCCTCATGTGGACTTGTTCTATCTCCTCCTGGGTCCTTACCACAAATGCCCTAATTCCTGTCACTTCACTCTCTGGTGCCATCTCCCTATTTTTTTTTTTTTTTTTTTTTTTTTTTTTTTTTTGCCTGAACACCTTTTGGGACTATGCTCCTCCAAGACGGACCTTGGGGGACATTTTGGAAATCAATGGAACATTTTAAATAATTTCTGTGGTTTGCAAGAAAGCATAGCCATGCAGGGCATGAAGATTTCTTCAGTACTTACTAAGTGCACTTTGGATGATATAGAAGTACATATATGCCCATGCATTATGTATGAAAAGGTGCATGTGTCTTGTTTCCTAAGTGGGTTTTCACAAAGCAAACACAGCCATGTCACTAGCATCAGAAGCTCTGGGTACCACTAGGATACCTTGTAGCTGTACATCCCACTGATGAAACTTTTGTTCTAGAAACTTCCCTGGCTTCTGACCAAAACTACCCTAGCCTGCTTGGGAGGTCCCTGCAATGGAGCTGCTTTTTGTCAGTGTCCCCTCTTCTCACTGCCGTGGGTGACAGTCCCACTGCTGCTCACAGAACATGGCATCTACTGTGTGGAGCTGTTGTGCTCAGTGCTCTCTTGAATATATTTCTTCCTTTTTTCCCCATTTCATTCTTTTCTTATTGCTGAATATTATTTCATATATGTAGATATACCACACTTTCCTTTTTTTTGTTTAGGTTACATTTTAAGTCAATGTCAATATTTTTATTATTTTATTGGATATTCTTTGTCCCCTCCACTTGCTTACACTAAGGTGCTTTCTCTCCTAATCTTCACCTCAGTGCCTTGGCATTCCCCTACACTGGGAAAACTCACCTTTACTGGACCAAAGGCCTCATCTCCCATTGATGCCAGACAGTGCCATCCTCTGCTACATATGCAACTGGAGCCATGGGTCTCTCCATGTGTGCTCAATGGTTGGTGTTTTAGTCCATGGAAGTTCTGGAGGGTTTGGTTGGTTGATAATGTTGTTCTTCCCATGAGTTTACAAGCTCTTTCAGCTCCTTCAGTCCTTTCTCCTTTCAGTCCTCATGTTCAGTCCAATGGTTATCTTTAAGCATCCTCAACTGTATCAGTATGACTCTGGCAGAGCCTCTGAGGAGACATCCATGTCAGGCTCCTGCCAGTAAGCACTTCTTGGCATCAGCAACAGTGCTTAGATTTGGTGGCTGCATATGGGGCAGATTCCCAGGTGAGGCGGTCTGTGAATGATAATCCCTGCTCCTCTGTTTGACCTTCTATTTCCTCCCGTGAGTGTTTTGTTGAGCACATTTCTTAACTCACAGTAGACTGAAGACACAGCCGTGCTGTGGGGCCAGCCATTCTAGAGAACATACTGTAGCTTCCCCTTAGAGTGCTGGCCACTCGGGTGTCCCCCCTGCTCTTCTCCCACAGCCTTCTGCTGGGTTGTTTGCCTTTCCTGTTAGTGAGCTATTGATCCTTGGCCATCCTGGATGTGACTTCTTTAATGACCGCCTGGATTACAGGTGTCCTCTCTCATCCAATGACACGTGACTTTCCTGACTCTCATAAAAGCTTCTGTTTGCTCAAACAAGTTTAAGATGATAAAAGTCATCTGCTTTGCCTTTCAGATTCATAAACTTGTCTAAATCATTCCCACCCATTTCCTTTGTGCCTTTCCAAACCGACTAGGATTTTATCTTTTGTGAATGATGCAGAGATGCTCTCCCCGTCTTTCCAATGGCCTGCCCAACACCCATCCAGTTTGGTCTCACACAAAGTGAGCTGCACAGTGGACATGTCTTCCCACACTGCAACCCCCCAGGGAGATGTAGAATTTCCTAAGATTTAAACACATCGCCAGCCATAGAACTATAAAGAAGCCCTTTAAGGGGTTTTGTTGGTCTAATTCCAGCTGATTCTGTTTCACGTAAAGACTTACTTCATTGATCTTGGTTCGATTCGACCTATTACCTCCGTGATCTGGATGACATTTAATTGGTTTGCATCTTTTTTTTTTCTCTCCTAAAGTTCAAAGTCATTTGTGGTGAGTAATCACTGCAGATACACAGCACGTGGTCACATCCTGTGCCCAGGCGTTGGCAATACGGATTATCTGATGGTAAGGTATTCCTAGGTCGGTTTGCTGTTCAGTCTAAGTTTTATACTGATTGATGGGGGAATGTGTGTATACATATATATCATTAACTGCCTACACATTGGGTGGCTTGATATGTTTGTTCTGAAAAGACACTGTTGACCCTGGCAGTTTGAGCTCCATGAGAGCCCTCAAACTTCAGAATTTCGGGGTGGCTCTCCCCTAAAGTAGAATTCTTATATCAGCCATTCCCCACCACCACTATTCATTCTATAAGTGACCAGTCAGTGGTACCCCAGCCCAGAGCCCCCTGGCCCCCTCCAACACCTGCTTGCCTGACAGACACCTGGATCATGAGTACCTGGGTTTGTTTCGCAGATCAAAAGGTCTACATTCAAAACCAGCTCTGCCCCAACCCCACAGTGTGGCTCTGGGCAGAGCATCCATCCTCCGTGAGCCCAGAGCATACCTCCATGAACTGAGTCCAGAGAATCACACTCAGCTTGAAGTGAGTGCCTGGGGGCAACAATGAACTCAGGGGTTTGTCACACAGAGACTGAGCCACAGCCCCATGTGGGCAGTCTTTTCTGGTCCTTGCAGCCCTGCCAGGACAATAGAGACACCACGAATACCCCATTTTATAGATGAAGAAAGAAGAGGCAAGTGGTTGCTAAATTCAAGTCTGAGAGCTCGACCCAGGCAGACTGCCTCTTGTTAAATAATACTTGTAGGAAACAAGTGGGCAGGACAAGAAAGTCTCTCTCTCTCTCTGTGTCTCTCTCCCTCCCTCTCTCTATCTCTGTCTCTCTGTCTCTTTCTGTCTGTCTCCCTCTGTCTCTGTATCTGTCTCTCCCTCTCTCTGTCTCTGTCTCTCTGTCTCTCTGTCTCTCCCTCTCTCTGTCTCTCTGTCTCTCCCTCTCTCTATCTCTTTCTGTCCCTCTGTCTCTGTCTATCTGTCTGTCTCTCCCCCTCTCTATGTCTCTGTATCTGTCTCTGTATCTGTCTCTGTATTTGTCTCTGTCTCTATCTGTCTGTCTGTCTCTCCCTCCCTTTCTTCCTCTCCCTCCTTTTCTCCCTCTCCCCTTCTCCCTCCCCCCTTTCTCTGTCTCCCTCCCTCTCGCCCTCTCTCTCTTGGCTCTGCCTAAGGACTGGTTGCTTGCTCAGGTTCTCACTTTCCCCTGAATTTCCAAGAACTACTTTACCTCCTTGGTCTATGGCCATCTAAAATATGTTACTGTGGCACAGCTTAAACAAGAAAATTCTAAACTCCCGCTACCTAGATTTGGCAGAACTTGTCAAAGCACACTCACCACAGAGATGTCCATTTTCATTTACCTGTATACGCTTTAGGAGAGGCTGCTTATCCTAACATCCACGCTGACATTTTGTCTAAAAACCACCCAGTCCTATAACAACAAAGCTCACTGTGCCAAAAGTATTTCCAAGCCCTAGAGCACTTATGCTTGGAAAAACTCAGGCCAGGGGCCCTGAGTGCTGGTCCCATAGCATCTGATTTCCAGATCCTTCTGCACACAGACCAAGGTCAATAAAGGCACCTCCCATGCTAGACAGACTCCACTCCAGCAGGTGTGGCTGCTGTGAGCTCCAGTTTTGAAAGTGGTTGTGGGCTGGGAAGGCTGCAGGGAGCTTTTTGTCAGGGTGTCACCCCATGGTGACCACCCAGTGTCTGACATTGGCAAGTCAGGGACTTAGAAAACAGTGAGATTCTAGGGTTCAGAGCTGCTGGAATGTCCTGGGCCCAGGCTTCGGGATGCCACAGTATGTGAGTGTTACACTTTTCATAAGTCTCAGTCACCCCTCCACCATGTGGTGATGGAGCCCGAGTTTGCTTCAGTTCTAGCTGTGTGACTAAGACTCTCTCCAATAACACTCCTCAAGAAGTCAATTTTTTGCTCACACACATAACTACTTCAAAAAGTCAATTTTTTGCTTACACACATAACTACTTCTTGCCTCTGCCTGCATCTACAGTCTGACCATCACTCCCCACCCTGAAGCCCTAGCCTACCCTCCCTTCTGGCCACACAGAGATTATAGGTACTCCACAGTCCCCACTCCTCAAGCAAGCAGGCTCTCTTAGACCAACACAGAGGGAGCCACTTGCTAAACAGCCATGCTTGCTTACATGGCTTCCCAGGGGCCCACTGCATTAAGAATCCAAATTCTAGTCCAGTACCTCAAATAGAATGGAACTGGTGATTTAATACAACATTTGATGGAAATTTCCACTGCTTGAAGGTGCTCAGAGGGGAAGTATTTGGAGGGATTCTTTTTGTCCAGGGCCTTCCCTATTCACAGGATCATACTTGCAGGGTGAACCAACCAACAATATGGGGGGGGGGGAGTACATTTTCCTCATCGTTGTTTTGTGATAGTATAGTCTAACAGATACTCCCACAGTGTGCTGTCTGCATCACGCTAGGCAATGCAAGCCACCTACAGATGCTAAACACATCTGGAGGGTGTGCATAGTAGGTTCTATACAAATGTCACATCACGTGAGGGACTTGAGTGCCCTGGGATCTTGGTTGCCCTCAGAGCTGCGGCAGGGCTACCATTGCCCCATATGTATGACATGTGACTCAGTGTCCTGGGACAGGGCACCCATGGGTGGCAGTTCACGTGCACAGCTGAAGCTAGTTCCTTCTCGCAGTTTGTCTGGTTCCGGAATGTCATTCTTCCTCTCAGAAGAGCTGCTATCTTCCAAGCCCTCACTCCTCAACAGTGAGCAGAGACTCGGAGCTGAGACCGGTGTTTACTTTCCCCGTCGACAACCCCAAATTCTTTTTGGAAGTAGGTGGAGCGTAAATGAAAAATCCGTAAACAAAATTCTTTCTCTGGTCTTGTGTGGATGGCCTCGGTCTCTTCGGGCCACTCCATGGCTCCCAAACTATAATTATTGGTTGCTTTTTTCAGTGCCCCTCTGAACTGAGAGTCTTTAGTCATTCTAAATTCATTTTGGGCCCTTCTGGACCCAGGAATTAAAGGTGTCTTCATTCCTGTAAGTCTGTCTAAGAAAACACTCTAAAACTGTTTTCCAGTGTGTGGCAAGGTGGGGCCATACATCTGTGCCAGCACCCTGTACATGGCCATCCAAGGTGACCTGGCCGCAAGAAGCTTCTTTATGAGCCCTCCCACCCCCGCCATGTTCAGACTGATGACCCTTCTCCCCCGTACCTCTGATCTCTGAAGGGCTGCGGTAGCATACATTCAGATACGATATGTCAGGACTAGAACATAACAGCCGGTATCCACGTTATAACCACGTTACAACCCTAACGCTACAGGGTTTGCACAGGGCCTTGATGCTGTTCTCCCAGAATCCCCGGTGGAACACACAGTGCATACAGCCAATGCACCAAGGTAGAAATGGCAAAGTGCTTGAGAAATGTCTCTGATACAAATATGGTCCATCTGGATGTACAGGCACTGCAGACAGCATGCAGTTGGTCCAAAATGCTGTTTTGCATAAAGCAATGCCGAGAGAACTTTTTTTTTTTTTTTTTTTTGGAAATGACTGGAGATGCACTTCCCTTTGCTCCATGGCAGTGGCCATGGTGTCCCCAAAGATTTAGCCCAAGAGGTGAAAACAGCAGCAAGACAATGAGCAGGAACCTGGGCAGTGATGAACGCAGGTCAACAGCTCGGGAATTCATGAGCTAAGAGGAGGCTCAAAAACTCAGTAGCCTGTAGCCACCACGTCCCAGGCAACTTGGGCTGGGAGCAACACTTGGGAGGCACAGGCAGGAGGATCTCTGTGAGTTCAAGGTCAACCTGGTCACCGTAGCATGCTCCAGATCAGCTAGGGTTATATGGTGAGACCCTGTCTCAAAAAATAAAATAAAATAACATATGAAATCATCCACCGCCCCCCCCCACCAAAGCAATAGTGGAGACGGGTCAAATCTGTTTAGAAGAACTTGATTGAACTATGGCTGCACAGTGACCAGGGAGGTTAGGAAGCAATGGCCCTGGGCAATGTGACACCAGACAAGTGATAGATTTGGTGGGGGTAGGGGGGACAGCGAGAGGAGTGTCTCTATTCAGCTCAGGCTAGCTTTGAACCAGTCTCCTTGTGTCAGGCTTCTGAACACCAGGATCATAGGACACGCTGCCATGCCTGATTTAAAAAGTTCTCTTGACTTATCTGAACCACCAGCCTCACTGCCCCACTGCTTTAGAATCCTTACTAAGTAAAGTAGGGTTATTAAACACAAGTGCAATGTTACAATGTTGCACCAAAGAATCACAGTCAAGACCGAATGACTATAGGGCGGGTAGCATATACAGTGTAGATCCGCTGGGCACAGGGAGGCCTGATGTACACCTCAGGCAAGACAGAGAAGAAGAACGTGTGGCCCCATCACACTGCTTGGAACTTAGAATTACAACTTGCTTACTTTTTATAATTTTTTTTTCATCTAATATTTTTCAGACTACGATTGAGAGCAGGTGCCTAAAACTGAAATGATACTGAGGACATGGAACATTACCATCCCTCAAAATACCAGAAACGTATTCCTTTAGGTAATCCTTGAGGTAAGGAACTGGAAATCAGGAGGCCCGGGAAGTCTATGGGGGTGACTCTAGCTGAGACTCCTAGCAGAGGAGGGGGATGTGGATCCTGAAGTGGCCACCTCCTGTAGCCAGGAAGGACTCCCAATGGAGGGATAAACATAGCAACTCACCTACAAAACCTTTGACCCAAAATGTGTCTGCCTACAAGATGTGCAGGGACAAAGGTGGAGCAGAGACTAAAGGAACGGCCAATCAATGACTGGCCCAAATTGAGACCCATCCCACGGGCAAGAACCAATTCCTGACAGTATTAATGATACTCTGTTGTGCTTGTAGACAGGAGCTTGGCGTAACTGTCCTCTGAGAGGCTCTACTCAGCAGCCAATGGAAACAGATGCATAGGCTCATAGTCAAACATTAGATGGGGTTTGGGGAGTTGTGGTAGAGTTGGGAGAGAGATCGAGGGACCTGAAAAGGGCAGGGAGTCTATAGGAAGACCAACAGAGTCAACTAACCTAGACCCTTGGGGGCTCAGAGACTGAACCACAGACCAAAGAGTGAGCCTGGGCTGGACCTGGTCAGCCCCACACACATGCAGCTTGGTTTTCATGTGGGTCCCCCAACTGGATTGGGGGCTGTGCCTGAACCCGTTGCTTGCCTGTGGATGCCATTTCCCTAACTGGGTCCCCTGGTCTAGCCTCAGTGGGAGAAGATGTGTCTAGTCCTGCAGTGACTTGATGTGTCAGGGTGGGGTGATACATGGATGCGGGGCTCCCCCTTCTCAGAGGAGATGGGGAAGAGGGATGGGGAAGGAGCTGTGTGAGGGAAGACTGGGAGGAGGGGGATACAAAGTGAATTAATTAATTAATTAATTAATTAATTAATGAGTTAATGAATTAATGAATTAATGAAAAGAAAGAAAGAACAGAGAGAAACTGAAACTCCCGGCAACAGTGGCACATACTCCCTCTCTGAGACCTCAAGGAAGGATCCTTCCTGTTCCTTTTGGCTTCTCTGGGTCTAGGTGTCTGTGGTGGTAGAACTCCAGCCCCTGCCCCCACTCTCACATGACCACCCCCTCCTATGTCTTCATATTGTCCATCTGGATGTCTCTTTCTCCTGATAAGGACTCACTCTAGTAGGATCAAGGATGTACTCTACAATACTGTCACTGCACCTTAATGACACCGCCGCAAGGATCCAGTTTCAAAATGAGCTCACATCCCAAGGTTCTCAAAGCCAAGCAAATTCTCAAAAGATTGTATTAACCCAGCAAAACAATGGGATGTATGAAGGTCTCAGAGCAATGATGAAGGGCTAGCCTGGGCTAACATCTGTGGACAAGGGGCGGGGATAGACAGCCTAGGATGAAAAGGTTAGATGCTCTTAGATTCCTCTGAGAAATTGAGGACGGAAAGATGGAGGAGTGGTTAAGGGCACCTCTTCTTGCAGAAGACCAGGATGGGATCCCAGACACCCACATGGTGGCTCACAGCTGTATGAAACCCCAGATCCAGGAGATTCCATACCCGTTTCTGATCTCTGCAGACAGCAGGAGCTGATGTGGTACAATATCCACACCCACTACACTACCCTGCAACTCCCATACACATGAAACGAATCTTTAAAAAAAGAAACCTGCCTCGAGAGTCCAGAAATATTATTTTAAAAAAACCCATGAAACTGAGAGAATTTCTGAGGCCAGAACTGAAAAAGAGACTTAGGGTTGAATTATGAACCATTGAAACATCTATATAAAACTTGCAACGGATTTTTTTGAAAATTTGTTAACTGCTGAAGAAAGAAAGACTCACAGAACAGAAAAGATCTCGGGCAAATGCAACCGCATATGAGCAGCTGCAATCAACACTTGCCAGATGTGGGTGTGAGGTGCAGGATAAAAAAGGAAGGGGATGCACCAAGTCCTTTTCCTCTGGAGGCCGATGAGTGGAAAAGTCTAGAAACCTAAAACCCAGAAGCAGCGAGTAACCATGTGTGGCGACAGGGAATAAATGTTTTCAAAAGTTGAAGTGCTTTCCCTGAAGAAATGGGAGGTGAGAGGAGAGGGAGACTGAGGAATGTGGTTTATCTGAACACACATTGTAGAGTATGTTGGGCTCTTCTCTCTTGATCGGAGAAGAAGAGATAAGGGCAAAGGCCCAAATGGGTCCAAATCACAAACACACTGGCCAGACTCGTGAGCGAGAATCGGCCTATCCACTGTATGCTGCGCCATGAGTTAAAGTATCTTCCCATAAAAGACCAGGGTCAGTGATTCTTGATCCAGCACCTCAGTCTGGAGGAACCTTATCCCTTGCTACCCCTGTTCCCCAGGGGACATCTGACAATGTCTGGAATAATTGTTCATCATTATACATCAGGGCAAGGGTGCCACCGGTGGATTGTGGGTACAGAACAGAGATGCTGGGATGATGCTTGTTGAGGAAATCAACCTTAACGGGTCACACTAAAGAGAGGAAGGGAAGCAGCCGGACCTAGAAGCTGTGTGGTTTTGAAGTTACCACAGATCTTTCAAGGCCTTTGAGAATCCATGTTTTCCTCCCCATAAAGTGTGGCTTAGATTAAGAAGCTCCCTTCTAAGAAACAGAACAGGGCTGAAGCGACAGCGTGCAGCTTTGAAGACAGTCTCTTCACAGGCACAGTGGTGGCAACTTTGGTCACTCTCTTCAGTCTCTGGCTGCTGAGGAAGTGGACCATTCTGCCGGGGGAAGGCCGTGTGTGGAAGATCAGACCTCCGCAAACAGCCTTGAAAGACATTAACCCGGAAATCTGGGCGAAATGAGACTGAGAACAGAGGACACACTGAGTTAGCACGACCCACCCAACCAAGATGGCCGCACTCCAGGGCAGAGATATGAGGTCGTTTCCCATCTGAAACCAGCTGACGCTCTGTACTCGTGAGCTCTGCATTGTCAGATCAGAAATAGTCCAGAAAGGTACCGAGTCAGTGCACGTAAGGCCCCTGTGCCACTGTCCCCTAAATAATACAGTCTAAGAAGTGTTTGCTGGACTTCCGCTATGCCATCGTAAGTCTACAAATGATTCAACCTATACAGGAGGAGAAAGAAGCCCGGGCACTATGATTTCTAGGAGCTCCCAAGACCTCAGGCTCACGGGCAAAAGCAGGGCCTCAGTACTGAGCATGCGAGGACAAGCTCTCAAAAGGATGTAAGGGCTGAGGGAGAGGACAAGAATAGAGCTGCAAAATAAAAAAAAATACAAGAGCATATGCAAGACCACCACCTAGCCTGCTTTCCTTTCAGTGTCAGAGCCCGGGCATCACCCTACTCTCCTGGCAGCTGGGCATCCTTCGTGCCCATCCCATTTGGTTCTTAGTGCACACAGAATCAGGTACCGTCACCCCATCTTTGGAGGCCGCTGAGTTCATGTGGCTTCTCTTCAGGCCTACATGAACCCACAGATGCCTCCTTGAGAAACACAAATTTACATTCCAAGGGATTGTTTGAATTCTCTGTCCCCTGTTCCTCTCCCATCCTCTTTAAAAAAAGTACATCCTCTAATCATGGCTCATTCCTGAGATTAAGTGCCTACGTGTTTTACTAGGCAGACTCAGCCTGGGTCAGGGAATTGTGTGGGGGTTGGGGGGTAGGGTAAATGTGGCAGCTGTGTGTTCTAAGTGTCTTCCAGAGTCTTTCTTGTCTCATTTCTGGGGTTGGATGCACTATTACCATCTCCTCTCGGCATCCCCCACCCTCTGGAACTGGCTGCAATGCTGATTTTCTCTCAGTCCATTCTCCCTGGAAAACTCAGAGGCTGTGCGTGAGGACACTGCTGTCCAGCCTGGAGCTGAGCAGTTCTCGGTCAACCCCAAGGCTGCCTGGAAATTGCTTGCAGTTGGGAGCTGTCTTTGTGTTCTGGCTTCACAGAGCCCAGCATCCCTGCCCTAAGGTCAGAGGGTGGGGACGGCATGGTCTGAGGTACTTACTTCCTGCTATTGTGTATAGAAAGATCTCTCTCTCTCTCTCTCTCTCTCTCTCTCTCTCTCTCTCTCTCTCTCTCTCTCTCTTTTCCTGTGTGTTGTGTGTGAGCTTGGGGGCGGGGACCCTAGAGTGGCTTAGCCTGTGCCATCCCCTTCCCATGCCACCATCTTGAAATAGCAGGTGGCAGGAGGTATGAAAGCCTAACCTCTGAAGAATTAGCTTCCAAGTTTGCTGCTTTGTTTCCATTGCTGTGACCTCCAGAACCTTCTACGGGCTTCGTGACTAACAGTGGGATCCTGTGGAAGTACCGTTGTTCCAGCTGAGAAGACAGCTGTGAACTAAGGCTTTATTCCCCTTCTAGAACCTTCTCTGCTTCTCACCCTCAGCACAAGCTTGGAGTTCAGAACACCCTTGTCCCTTGTCAGCTGCAATAGGACAATGTCCATTGGTCCCTTACCTCTCTCAACTTCTCATCCCACTGCTGACCAGTTCATCTTACCATGAACGCAGATCTCTGGGTGTGGTCAAATCAAGGGAGTACCTGGGGCACAAGGGCTGCAGGGATCTGTGTGCAACGAGGGGAAACACAGACAGCTTCCACGGGCCCTAAATATCCTTGGGCCATTTAATTCACATGTAGCAAGGGGGTGCATACCAATTAATGACCAAAAATAAACAGTAATCAATTATGATGACGGTGATTATGTTTTTGAATTTAGCCTGGGAAAGGATGACCAAGGCAATTTTTTATTCCAGCCCAGGAAAAGTGGGACGCCAGCTGGGGCTAATAAGACCTTTCATTACAGCCTTGAACCCCGTCCAGCTGCTGCAAAGAAAGCATTCTCTGTGGCCCTGCAGGCCCGGCCATGGCTTCTGCCTTTTACTAAGAACTGAAAGGTAGTGAGACAGACAGCTCTTGGCACCAAGGTGAAGCCAGCCTCTGAGAAGGGAGTGTTTACATCTGTGGCATCTTGTAGAGGTAGAGATGTTTCCTTTGTTCTGGTCTCATGCCTCTCAGGTCTAGCCTGGGCTAGGGGACCTTGGATCTACTAGAGCCACTACTAGATGACCTGGGTGGATCGTCTGGGCGGGAAAGGATACTCCAGGACAGTGGGTAGTGACTGGCAGGGAAAGGAGATGGAGAAGGTAAGTGTGTGGTTTCTGTTCAAGGATCTATATGCCCTTTTCTGCAGGTCATCCCCCCACCCACAGTTGCTATGGAGACACCACTGACAATTGCTTGTTGGCCCTTTGGTTCCAGGAATTTATTTACCCAAGTACAAAATGGCCTTACAGTCACTTCCCCTTGCTTCAGCGTGACTTCTTCTGAACACTTCATCGAACCCATCGCTTCTAGCTAGCCCCTGCCTCAGTTTCCCTCTCACCCACCTCTTTCCGTGTCTGTCTCTGCATGGTTCTTGCTTGTGGTGGAGAAGCTGATGAAGGCCTTTTGCTTAGCCACCTGATAATCAGTCAGGACAGTTTGAGGGCTGATGAGAGTGAAACTCCCTTCTCTCTCTCCTTCGTTCTGGTAGACAGGTAACAGGAGGCTGGGGGCCTACACCACACCCAAGTCACAGTGGAATCCAGTTACTCACAGAGATTCACCCAGACACACACATGCACACTTGCCAGTTCAGATATCTAGAGTTGCTTTGGGTTTTTCTGGAGTGAAGAGGGGAGAGGAGTTACTGTTGGAATCCCACATCCTGCCCAAGTAAGCAACCCATCTCAAATAGCAACAGCACAGAAGTTGAAGAAACCTCAGCTTCCCTTGCTAATCAAGCATCTAAACACCCCCCACATGTTGGCCTACTGTTTTGCCAGTGACCACCCCCCCAATCCCCAATTAGCTACTTCAGAGAAACCAAGGTAAGAGACTTTATTGACTTTCACCAGAAGCCAAAGCGAGAAGAGAGGGCTGCAAGGCCAGGGGTGTGACATGTGTGATTGCCTTGCTTCTAAGAATGTCTGGGTCCCACCTACAACCCAACATAAAACCAGGCAGCAGGAAACACAACTGTAACCCCAGCACTCAGAAGGCAGAGGATCAAAAGTTCAAGGCCCCTCTCAGCTAAGTTCAAGGCTAGCCTGGTGTTATATCTATATGATCTAAACTCAGCTAGAAAAGGAGCTTGGGGGAGGGAGGCATTGTCTGAGAAAGCCTAGGTCTCCTGGGCTCATGAAGCCACAGTCTCCCGAAGTTGAAGAAGCCTTAAGGTCACAGTACCTACTTCATACCTCAGCTGGGTCACACAGCAGGTGGTGCCTGAGTTTTTCCCTTGACAGCCAGTGACTGGCTGCAGCCTGCAGCCTTGCCAGAGCAGATTGCACTGCAGGGGGGAGAGGAAGAGGGAGGGGGAGGGGGATGTGGGGGAAGAGAGGGAACCTTTGCGTGTGGGGAACCAGCTGTGCCCTCACGTGGCTCAGCTTGGGCCTGGAGAGAGGAACCACCCCTCCACGCTGCCCGGTTCTCAGCACTCATCCCACAAGGGCCCTGTGCCAGGTGCTTTGCGTAATCTGATTCCACGCATACCTCAGAGCCCCGGGGCTTTCTATCCCACTTTATGGGTGAGGCAAGAGAGGCTTGGGAAGATTAAGGGACTTGGCTGAAGCCACGGGGAAGTCAGCAGAGAGGGCTTGGAGTTGGAAGCCAGCTTGAGGGAAAGCTAATTTAGAGTCTCTGTGGAATCTGCGTCTAGATGGACAGGTGACCTAGATAGGCCAAATGCAGCCAGGCAACACTGACTGGTTTGATTGGCCCAAGAGGACAGTAAGTAACCCTTGCTCTCAAAGGTCCAGCTGGGCTGATAGGCCTGGGGTGGGAGAGGATAAACATGGCTTCTGTCATTGCCACCCCCACCCCAAAACCCCTTACAGCTGTAAGTAGTCCCTCTGACTAAGTTTGATAGAGTAATCTTGCAGGATTCATCAAAGAACTCAAAACCAAGGTCTTGGCTCTCTGCAAGTGGAGCTTGTTTAGACTTGTGTGAACTGGAGATTGGGGAGTAGAAGCTGGTTATCAATCACCCAGAACGTGTCAGGCAGTCCTCGAGAACCACTGAGCTGACATGAGGCCTTCTCTGCAGAATCCTGACTGATTCAGGACCCTGGGGAATAAAGTCGTGGCTTCACGGTTAGATCAGGTTTATAGGCCAGGAGACCGAGTCTCAGACGTTAGGCAATTTGCCCATCCTGGGGCCGAGCCCGAGGCACTGGCCTTAGCAGCCACCCCCCCCCCCCACACACACACAAGTGCCCTGTGCTGGTTGAGACTGGTCACTATTTAGTGGTGAAAGACCAGTGTGGAGGCATTATTTCATCAGCACTGTGGTCAGGGCTGACTCTCCAGGGTCTCACCACCTTTCCCTCCGGGGCCCCAAGTGTCTGTGTTGTAGGCACAGTCCTGAGGGCCACAGCCAGTGAGTTCCATTAGTAAGGCAGACATTAGCCTCTCCAATGCTCACACATCAAGACACCCTGGCTCTCTGTTGTATGCATTTGTGTCCCCGCCCCCTTTTCTGTCTCCACCCAAGACCAGGAAATCCTCCCCTACAGACACCTGCAGGCTGCTGCTGAGGCCAAGTTCCTCCTCTCTTATTCAGATGAGGGACAGCTGGGGCCACCGTCTAGCAAGACAGTGAACCTGAAGACCCGCCACATAGCCAGCCTTCAGCCGACGTCATGGTTTCAGCTTCTCTCAGGGTTATTTATTCCCCACATTTCCTTTGCTCCTGCATCACCTGTAGGAAGCTAACAACGCAGGCACTCATTGCTCTGTAGGACGAGGGTCTTTATTCCCATGACATCAGAGTTCCCAGTGATGGCAAGAAATGGGGTAGCGTAGGAACCTCACGGAAGCAACCTCAGAAAGGCTTGAGTTTAATTAAACCCACCACTTTTCTCCTAAAAGGTGTGTGAATTCAGACAAGTTGCCACAGTCCCTGCTAAGCTTTCTTTATTCCAAAGCAAAAGGAGCAGCCTTCCCATGAGGCCTCATGAGGACAGAGCAAATGGCTGCTTTCGTTTTATCATGGTCCCTCCTCACTCTCCTCTGTGAAGTATTCCTGAGAATTCCACCACACATGAACGCTCTGCAGCTCCTTTCTGGCCCATCGGCACTCCGAAAGGTGAGCCCACCATCCTGGCCGTGTGATCAAGACAACTCACACCTCCCATCGAGCAAGCCCCACCCTTCCGCGCAGGTAGTGCTCTTCACCGAGAGTTTGACTCCTCAGCTGAGGGGGCTTAGGACTGGATCCATCTCTTCCTCACGGGGAATTTTTCAAAGGCATTTTTGTAAGTCAGTTGTTTTCACACATCTCCATGGCTCCTGTCTCCAACATCAAGAACCCCAGTCCTCTCCCTGTGAAATAATGCCAACCAACGTTCATATAAAGATTTATAAAAAAAGAACCCACCACCACCACCACCAACAACAACAAAAACCATACTGTATCTCTTGACTCCATGATGCTTTAGGTCTGGACATCTACTTATAACAGAGCTAGGCTGCAGTACCACAAATGCCTGAAAGGTGGCACCAGCTCACACACTTTGATAAGCTTGTTAGGACTTAAGATGGGTTTCAGGCTATGTGGAAGGAATTCACTGCATACTTCTGGGCTCTGAGCTGCTCAGGAATTTGTGAGAAGCCTGTCAGAAGAACGGAAGTGCTGAGCTGGACTGCCTTTCCCAAGGCTCTAGTTGGCAAAGCACTCCCAAAGTTGATTCACAATGAGAAGTTCTTGAGAGATCCTCTTGTCCATGGTACAAGTTACCCTCCTTTTGCCATTGCTGCCAGGCAGTAGTGAGTGAGTGTGCCCAGCTCCTCTTGGGTGACGCATCAGGCAAAGCTTCAAGAGCAGAGAGACCCCAGAATGCAGTAGTGTTTTTTTTTTTTTTGTTTTTTTTTTGTTTTTTTTTTTTTTTTAAAGCATTAAGAGGCAAGTTCATCTTCCCCTGAAAGAGGTCGGCCCCGTGCGTGCCTCAGAATGCAGCACAAGTCTTTCCCAGCTGGGAGACATCTTCCTAAGCTGGCTGGACATTGCCCACCATGGCCGGCAAACCCCGACTTCCTATAAACCCTCCTCAAACAGACAGGGCCTTGTGCATCCCTTGTGAAGCAGCTCCAAATCAAGAGAAAGTGGCTTTGGATGGTGCTCAGAAAACCACCTTGGCCAATGCTGCCTCCACCCATACCTGGCACTTAACTCGGAGCTGAACTCCATCAGGAGCTCTTTTCCTATAGCCAGGGAAGATATGGGGCTGCTGAGCTAGAGGGTTCGCCGAGAGCCGTTGCCGGACATTCAGGACGGGCATCCTGAGGCTGCCTTTCAAATTACCGTTTCGGCAGAAAACAAGAACTAGCTTAGTGGATGGCAGAAGCCAGAGATGCCTGTTCCCTTCCTGCACACACACACACGCACACGCACACACACACACACACACACACACACACACACACACACAGAGAGAGAGAGAGAGAGAGAGAGAGAGAGAGAGAGAGGCACACACACATGCCTTCTCTCTTGCCTCCAGCTCCTAACGAATTTGCCAGTTGAGCTAAAGGAGTCAGGAATAGAGACTAAATCACATCGGGGCTCTCAGAAGGAGGTACCAATCTGTAGTTCTAGAGAATGCAGACACCGTGAGAACATTGGTGTTCTATTCCCCCGGACATGGGGGATGATGGAAGGGCCTGGAGAGAGTTCGTGCTGAGACGGATGTGTATGCTCATGTATCCTGTTATTCTTCCATCTCTCTGGCTCTAATTCAGCCCCCGCTTGGCTTCAGTCCTGCCTCCCTGGGCTGCCAATAGATCATGCACTTACAGCAAACTCTCTGGACATGGAGCCGCTTCAGGCAGCCATTTTGAACTCATCCTCCTGTGACACTTGGCATCAGGAAGTCGGAGATGGCTTCCCTTTACCTATGGAGACTCAAAGCGACTTGGCAGCTAAGAATGGATTCCTAAAGAGGTCAGCACGGGGTGACTTGATGACCAGGCACTTCTTGTCAGAGTGGGGTCTCCCTTGTGGGATCAGAGCAGAGCACCTGCCCACAGTCATTCCTGTGGCTTGGCTTTCTCATGGCACCGAGTGTCAGCGCTCCTCGTTCCTTCTGTCCGTGTGTGTGTCTCAGTCTATCTACGGTTGCTCTGAAAAACATCTAAGCTATGTAACTTATAAGAAAATCATCTTCCTTGGCTCACTGTTTTCAAGAGTACAATGACAGTGAGGATGGAAAATACTTCAACTTCGTGAGAAGTGGCAGGGCTGGGCTGTGGAGAGGGTGAAAGGTCTGCTGAGCAAGCCCGGTGACCTGAGCTTAACGTTCAGAGCCCACGGTGGAAGGAAAGAACTCATTTCTAATCTCCACATGCATGCGCACAGTAGTAAATGTGCACCATAGTCTCTCTCTCTCTCTCTCTCTCTCTCTCTCTCTCTCTCTCACACACACACACACACACAGAGTCAGAGAAAGACAGAGAGAATCATAAGCATTTAAAAGAAGAGAGTAGCAGGGGCAAGAGGCACATATAGAAGAAACAGAACTTAATGGTTTGCCCTGGGTTTTGCTGTTCTCTGACACTGTCCCTAAGAGAGATCCCGCTCATGCAAGAAAGGTGTTGCTCACTTTTAATGGCCCAGTTAACTGTCCAAAGCCCCACCTCTAAGCACTGCCACAGTGACAGTCGAAAAGTCAAAGTTCATTCAACCTCCGCCATGAACGTTGGAGGGAAGATCCTTGTCCATACCTCCGCAGCACGGCAGCCTGGAGCTTGGAGCTGTGGCGAGAGGGCATCGGACTGATGGGATGTAGCCTCGGACGTGACGTGGAATTGCTTCACCACACCTTCTGGATCATAGTCATCGGAAGCCCACAGATAGGTAAGAGGGAGGGGAGCAGATGCACTTGCTTCAGAGGAGAGCAGAGTCACACACAGGAAAAGCGTGTGCAGTGCAATGTCTTGGTACAGCCATCTTCTGACATAAGAGTCCTTAGCCACTGCCTGTGTCAACGTGAAAAGGGACTCTGGGTCTCCTGCTGCCGTGCCCTCCCCCCTATCTTAATTCCATCACTGGCCACTAGAGCCCATCAGTCTTGGTATTCTGGTGTTACTGCCTTTTACCCACAATAACATGCTCTGAAAAGCCCCTGCCTTCCCAACATTTCCACACTGAGCTGCACTGTGCAGGTGTGGGACTCTGTTGTGGGCTGGGGGTGGGGGTAATTTATACTGCACACCTCATGAGATCAGCTTAAAGATCAGACATGTCTGCCTTCTATTGTCCTTTCCAAATGCCCTCTCAAGACAGGTGTGTGCAAAACACACACAGATGCAGACACATACACACACAGACACATACACAGACACATACACATAGGCACACACACAGACACATAAGCACACACATACACACATACACACTTATATTACATATATGCACATGCATACACATACACACATACAGACACACATACCCACACATACAGACACACACAAACACACAGACACATATACACAGGCACACACACAGACACACATATACACACACATATACACATACATAAACATACACACATACATACACACATATATATACATACATACACACATACCCACACATACATGCACACACAAACAGATACATACACACAGGTACACACACAGACATGCATACACATATACACACATACAGAAACACACATAACCACACATACATACACACACAAACACACAGACACATACACACAGGTACACACACACATACACATATACACACATAGAGACACACACACACACAAGGGACACAGACTCTGTTCACTGAATCATGTTAAGACACAGAGCAGAGACCTTATTTTCCTGATTGAAGCCCAGCACCTAAGGGGGCAGGTGAGCTTACCCAGTCCTGCAAACAGATCGCTTATTTGACACACAGACATTGGTCTCCCACAGCTCCAGGCTCGGGTGGCTCAGAGACATGATTCTCTTCTGTGCCTCTCTGAGACTACAGCTGCCACCATGTCACCAGGAAAGTCCCCTAAAGTCCTACTAATGATTCATGGCTGTGATCACGGCTCTGGCTGTCCTTGTAGGAAGTTTCTGTGTCTGCAGTAGATTTGAGCTCTGCCCCTCATGTCAGTCATTTGGAAACCAGCCTTGTGATGTTTTTGCTGTAAGCAGACCCCCTCCTTCCCATGTTTTATTGGCCTCACATCAGTGTTCAAAATGACCCTTTCTTTAGTTACATTTTAAAAAAAATTTTATATCACTCCCACAGATGGAAAACTATAATCATTTTTTCCATAAATAGAAGGCAACCCTAAAATTAAATTCAGTTTCTAAACTACCCTGTGAATTTTTAGCTAACTACTGAAACTTGGACCTGTTCCCACTCGGCACTGGACCTCCTGGGCAAGGGGTGAGATTACTCTGGCTTCACACCGACTCCCTGGGGCAGTCCGGATAGTGAAGGAGAGAAGAGTATCTCTAAGGGAGAGGATACAATTTAGCATCCTTTCTGTGTGCTGTCTACACTGATGTCACTGGCGAGTTCCATCCTGATCAGTCAGGACCGCCAGGTTCTGCTGGAATAAGAAACAGCATCTTAAAGCAGAGGGTAGTTATCTCAAGTTTATGTATGCCATGGGTTGGCAAGCTTTCTACTCATTCTTGGGGCTCGGATGTCATGAGTATGCACTGCTGTGTAAAACTTCCACCCAGCAGTTGACTGCACGCTCTCTGCTCATTTGCTAACTCATGACTAAGGCAAGTCACATGGCCAGCCCCGGCTTTACCTGAGGAGGACTTTGCAATAGCGTCCTTCCTGGAAAGGAGACAAAGTTGCGATATTTATCTACAGCAACACTCGTTTCCATCCCCCCCCCCCCCCCCCCACTGAGAACACTGCTCTAACTGTAGGAGCTTAAGCTCGCCAGGCAGATAGCTCTACATCACCTCAGACTCCTCGGCGTCCCAGGCTCCCATGACCGACTCCCGTGATACGGCTCTGTGCTCACTTCCTTCCTCTGCTCCCATGACTACAGTGTCCCCTCCCTGCCTCCCATTCTACTAACCCTTCAGAAATATATCTGTTCCGGTGGCTTTGCCAGTCCTGCAGATTGAAAATGTGTGTGTGTGCCCAGGTTCACTCACCTAAAATGATGCTTTAGATGGCAGAGCTGGAACAATGATCCTCTTGGTTCTCAAGCTCAGTGTCACTGAAGTGGGCAGCAGGGATTCTCTGTCCTGGGGACTACCCCGGACATTGCAGACCAGCAGCACTCCCAACCTCATATTCAATGTCATAGCTCCTTCCAGCCTCTAAGGCAATCAATAGTGCCTGTCCCTGCGGTGGGAAGGCAAGATGCCCCTCAAATGAAAACTAGAAGTTACATGAAGAGTGAAAAGCAGAAGGGGTTTAGTGAATCCAGGCCCGGCTCCCCATCATCTGTGTTCTGGATGCTGGTGCTTGGGAGCTGGGCTGGACATGGAAATGTGTGAAAGCCGCTTCTTCTGAGAACCCGATCAGCGTATTGGTTAAACTATGTGTTCTTTTATTATAAGCAACACAGACTTCTGGGTCTTGTCTTTTTTTCTTCTTCTTTTTACCCTTGTATGTAGGTAAGAAGGAAGTAATTCATTGTCCTGCAGGTCTGCAAGCAGAACTCAGCACTAACCCACTGGTGGCCAGAGGTTGAAACTATTAAGAGAGGAAGATGCTGGGAGAAAGCAGGAGACTGCACATAACCAAGAACGCTCCATCTGTCACCCCGCTCTGCTGCTGTCACCCGCCCTGCTGTGAGTTGGAGGGATTTTCAAAACTGGGACGTCTTAGTCTGTTTTCTGTCGCTGTGACTCATTACAGATGGAGGCGTCTGTAGAGGGGAGATCAACTCGGCTTATAGTTCTGAAGTGCTGACAGCTTTGGGACCAGGATGGGGAAGCTGCATCCAGTAAGGTTCCCTTTGCCAGTGGGGACTCCCAACAAAATCCCCAGGCAGGGCATCAAGTGACTACGGAATGTCCCAGGCAGATCCCACCCACTCTTCCTGCAAAGCCACCTCTCTACCAGAGTAGGTCTCTTCCTTGTGGCCTCATTTAACCTCTGCCATCTCCTAGAGGTCCCATTCCCAAGTTTTGTGTTCTGATTAATTTCCACCCTCTTAATGCACCACAAAAGAAATTAAATTTTATGGGACTTAAGGGTGGTGGTGCATTCAAACCACAGCAAAGGAGAAAAGCTGAATTTGATGAGGGTTCTTGATTTTCAGGGTCTAGTTAGCCCCGCCCCTCGCCCCACCCCCTTTGATGTACAAGCCCACATACGGACCACACAGAATACCAAGTTCAGCCCTTGGTTTTGAGGGTTTGCCACCTTCCATTACCCCGTGGTCGTGTTATAGGCTGGGGTAAACTCCTACTACAGCCCTGGGGGAACAATCTGTCTGAGGGGCCTTGAATACTCTGGAAACTCAGATCCTACCCCAGACCTGTGGAGCGCCAGTCCTGGGAAGGCTCAGAGAGCTTCGATTCTGGACAACCCCCCCCCCCAGGAGATTCTGAAAGAGCAGGCCCCTTGTCAGACCCGGAGGCCCTTTCTTCTCCCCTCCCCAAGGAGACTCCGAGCACCTTGAGGTGAGGGCGTATCTCACGCTCCCCTGTTTCCCTGGTGTGTCAGCCTGCCTATCCAGAGTACGCGCTCTTTCCACATCTCCGCCCTCAGGCTCACCGAGGAGAGTGGAAAGAATAACAATGGCTTCCGGGCTTTTGTCCTGGATTAAAAACTCTCTGGTATTTGATGTAACAGTCTCGTATGAATTCCAAGGCTCTCTGGGAGCAAGATGGTAAAGGTGGGTAAGGGGGGTGATGGTGGACCCACCCTGTTATTGCCACTTTAAAACGAGAAGGTCTTCGAGGAGGGCTACAGTTCCAGAAAGCGCCCAGCCAGCACCAAACTTTCTCTGTATTCCCCTTAGGTCCTCAGAGGGCAAACGGGATGCTCCCTGCCTGGATGTCCTGGGGCTAGTTGACTCCCTCAGCACGAAATGTACCAAGCTGCAGATCCTGATTTCACACTAGGAACCTCCCCTGTGAGGACAAACAGACAAAGAGGAAGGGAGAAGTCTGTCAAGCAGCACTGTTTAAAGTAGTCAGGCTCTAATGACACCTGAGTGTGTGACAATGGGACACAGGTGCCAACAGCTGCAGTCTAACATGGGACCAAGGACCAGCTGCTGCCTTTGCAAGGTCTAGGCTGACTCCTCAGCAGTCACCGCTTCCCACCCCTGCCAGACGTGGCCCTTACTACCACAGCATTTCCCTCTTGTTGATCTCACTCTGGGTGATAATCCTCCCAAGACCACCCTGCACTCTTGGGAATAGATCCTTAGTACCGATACTCAGGGATGCTGATGACAGTGCTGAGGGACAGAGATGTTCCTGGACAGTATGGTTTCTGAGAACAAACCAGAGGCACCCTCAAAAGTGCAGAAAGATGTAGCAATTATATCAGGGGCAGACAGGCAGTGGGCTGCAAAATTCTGGAAAAACCAAAGCGCCACGAGATGCTGGCAGCGGGCACTGCCACACTTAGGCCCCAGGGACCATGAAGGGGCCAATGCTACTGGATTCCAACAAGAGCTGAGTTCGAGGAGGACAAGGTAAGACTTGTGGCCCTAAACAAGTCGGGCCTCTCTGAAGACTATGGGGAGGTGATGCTGAGCTGGCCCTAGGAAGGGACAATAAATAGCTTGGCCCCTTTCTTCTTCTGTCCTTTTGCTTCCTGAAATCACGGGAACGAAAGTACTGCCACCTGAGCAGGGGGACCAGCTTCCTGGACACAGAGCAGGCAAGCAAACAGTAGAGATTAGGCAGGCAAAGGCCACCAGAAGTGCAGCTTGGTCATAGTGATGTCATACTGTGTACACGTAGATGTTTCTGATCCACAGATACTCACACAACAAGGCATCTACCCTCAACGTCTTCCTCCACAGTGGAGGGTGGGACACAGGGTAGCAGGGGCTAGGGGTGTCTCTGTGTAGCATCCCTGGGCATCCTTGACTCTTGCATATGATCAGGCTTCTTAACAATGAGAACTGTGGTCCCAGGGGCCTTCAGAAGGAAGGGAAGACCCAGAGAAACAACCTTAAATGCCTCTTCCTATCGAGCTGGGTGGATGGCAAGTTGATGCTGTTAGAGAAACAAGATCAGGCGGCAGTGGGATCTAATGACACTAAACTGAGGGGACACTGAAAGAAAAAAATGTGTCCTCATCAGCTCTGTAGTTCAGGGCCCTGGAGATGCCAAAGAGAGGGTGTCTTTGCTGACTCTGCCAGATGACAGCCCTGTCCCTGTAAAAGGCTCCAAGAACTGGGCGGGGGAAAATGCAGAGAGGTCATGACCTGGAAGCTGGAGAGGCCACATGGGGGCCACACGTGTTCAATGGACTTGAAGGAAGGCAGGACCCCAGGCCAGACTGATAGAGCCCGGAGGGTCTTGAACTCCAGTGTGGGGGAGGGGGAGGGGATCTTTTCTTCTGGAGGACCTCGTGCATCTGGAATCTGAGAAACAGAGGCTTCACTGTCAGCTCTGTCACTTGGCTGTGGCCCTTGGCCAGTTTACAACACATCTTGGAACCTCAGCTTCTTCAACTGTCAAAACAAGTAGCCCCAACCTGCAGGGCTGTGGCAAGATGAAGCCTTGGGACCCCCAACGTGGCAATGGCATCACAGTCGGGGGGGTGTCACCGTGGGCCAAGCTCATGGTGGCTGTTCAACTGGGATCCCAGGGCAAGTGAGGTAAAAGCCCTAGGCTCCCTCATTAGAAGCAGTGGTTGTTGCACATTCTATAGTCACACAGTGTCCCCTATGCTGTAGCCAGCTGTCTGACAGCCTATAAACAGATGGCGGGCGGGGTGGCCGGTGAGACTGTACAGATGGCACTGAGCAAGTCCAGCCGCACTTTTTTGGGAAAACAAGTCAGAGGCAGGCCGTGCTGATGGGGACCCCATGGACATCTTTGCCTGTGACAGACAGCACACCCAGGGAGGCCTCTGAGGGAACTTATGAGATGTAGCAGACCATAGTGTTCCTTGCCAAGAGCCTTCTCCACCCTCAGTTTCCATGGCGTGGTGCCACGGAAACGTTGGAGATGTGCGAGGTCACCCTGGCAGGCTCAAAGAGCAAGCTATGCAGCTCTCCGGAGATCTGGGATTTAAAAAAACCATATTCTCCATTCTCTCCCACAAGTCCTTATCTGGTTTCTGAGTTCCTTTACCCATACGTTCCCCTTCCAAGGTTCTTGGGGCAGCATGGCACACAGCCTAGAGTACTTGGAGGCTGTTCTGGTGAACTGGCTAGAAGGTGGAAGAAAGGGCCAACCACAAGGGGCATGAGGGGCCCACATACTGGCTCTGAACTCGCTTCTCAAACTGGCCAATCTCTGCCAGGACTATGCCCAGTTTCTCTCACTCTTTTAACTAGATGAGTCCTTCCCTTTTGGGTGCAGGTGTCACACCTCTTGAAGGCCTTTGGAAACAAAGTTAACCATTGTCTTCTGTGAGCTGCACCTGTTATAGGGCACATGGATAGTCTTCGTTCAGTTGTGTTTAGGATTAACTGCAGCTCTAACACACACACCTAACACACACACTCCCACACATGTGCACGTGCACGCACAGGTTCATGTGCACACATGCATGTACTTTTCTATATCCTTTAGTCTAAACCAAAGATGAAAAGCATTGGTCTCTGGAGGTTGGCAGGTCCTGGTGATAAGGGCAGGCTGAATCTTAGTAACACATGCTTCCCTGTGTACTGAAAGAAAACACACTGAATGTCATGTGACGGTTACTGTTTTGTCAACCCGATAGAGGTTGGAGTCATCTGGGAAGAGGCTCTGTCACCTGTCTGTTGAGGCATTGCCTCCATCCGTGTCCCGTAAGCAAGGCTATGGAGGCATTTGCTTGGAATGGGAGGAGCCAGTCCACTGTGGGCAGTACAGCTCCTAGGCAGGTGGGATAGATTGTATTGGAGGGCAAGTTTACCAGGATGGGAGAGCGAGCCAGGAAGCAGAGCCTCCATGGCCTCTGCTTCAGCCTGTGCCTACAGGTTCCTCCCTTGAGTACCACATGGACATGGTGTGTGGGCATCTCTTCTCCATACTGACTCTATTTCCTTTGGGTGCATTGTAAAGGGTGGGGCTGGTTCACGTGGCAGGTTCATTTAATTTTTTTTTTTTTTTTGGAGGTACCCCATGATTTTCCAGAATGGCTGTACCAATTTGCATCCCCACTTAAAAAGCAAAAAAAAAACAAGGTCCTTTTCCTCTGCATCTTCTCTGCTGCTGCTAGTGGTGGTGGTGGTGGGGTGTATGTGTGTGTGTGTGTGTGTGTGTGTGTAGGCCATTGTTAACTATTTGTATGTCTTCCCCAGAGAAGTGCGTGTTTGGATTCTCTGCTCATTTTTTAAGCAGCTTGATTATTTCTTGGCATTGACTTGTCTGAGTTCCCTGTAGGTTTTAAAGGCCACTGTTCATTACAAGTTTGATCTCCAAAGGGTTTGAGATTCTGACTAGTGACTCAGATGCCCCACCACAAGGGCAGAAGCCCTAGCCTTACTCTCTTGAAACCTTGGGCAAATATGTTATTTCTCTGAATTTAGCATCTCATATCTGTTAGGATACTCATATAAACTATTTCTCTGGTTATAAGAAAAAGGAGAATTTCAATGCAAAATCCCAGCACAGGCTCTGAGAGAGCTAACATCCACCACATGCTATACTCAAATGAGAGTGTATTGGCAGTCCTCATGGTAGGTTGGCGGGGGCGGGGGGGGGCAAGATTTGCAGATATATCACTGTGTCATAGCACATCAGTGCCCAGCTAGAAGGTTCCTGATGGAACATTATTTACCAGTCATAGTTAGATGAGGCTGTCCAGAGATGGCGGAAGAAACGGCTCAGACGAAAGTTATGACAGTCTCTCAAACGGGACGCATTCATGTGTGCCATCCCTTTGCTTTTCTGTTACGTTGTGTCCTCAGAGATGCTACTCTGTCACCGATGGGAATACCTGATGGGTTCAGCCTTGGATGCTGTTCCTCAGGAGCCATTCACCTTGGGTTTTGCTATTTTTACTGTTTGCTTTTCCTGAGACAGTCTCTTGCTGGCCAGAACCTTACCAACTGGGCTAGGCTACCTGGTCAGCAAGTGCCAGACACTTGTCTTCCTTCCGTTTGTCTTCTTTGGTACTGAAATTACCCATCATGCATCATAACACACAGGTTTGTTTGTTTATTAAAATGTGGGTCCTGGGGATCGAACTCAGGTCCTCACGCTTGTGCAAATACTATACCAGCTGAGCTGTCCTCCCAAGCCACCAAAAGAGCAAGCTTCACGGAGCCTCTGCAAATGCGAGTGTCTTGTATGTACTTCCATTTGCACAGCAGCCATTGAGTTAACTGGGGCCGTTGCTCCCATTCAAGAGGGAGAAAACCAGGAGTCAGAGAGGAAAGTGACACAGCTTTATGGAAAGGGCTCAGCTGGGACCAGCGTCATCCTGACCCCAAGCCTCCCGAGGCTTCCCAAAGCACCATGGTGATTCCGATGCACTGGGAAAGGAACGTCACTCTTCTCTAAGAGAAAGAGAGCTGGGTTGAGCTGATGGAGGTTTGCTAGGATGTTCATGGAGCTTGACACCGACTCATGGCTCTGGTCACCTCTGTTGTCAATAACCAATGGACACATGGTATTGGTGGAGCTCTCTCCTTTAGGCAGACAGCCAAGCTTGAGTTCTGTTCAAGAAGCCAAAATCTGCCCTTTTGCTTCTCTGTTTCTCCCCTTTCAGCCTGGACGTGTCACCCAGGTGCGGGCGGTCATGCCTCTTCTTCTTGGCAGAACATTCACCTCGGCCTCCCCAACCCCCTTCTCACCCATCACCTGCCAAGCCAGGGTTGTGCATTCAAAGAAGCAGAATTGACAGGTCAATAGAACTCAAAGCCCAGGACTTAATTTAGGGCCCCCCTCCCTGCCTCCATGTACCTTGGCACTTGGGTTTGTGGCTATCTTTCTGGCATGCGGCTCTCCGCCAGGGTTATTTTCATGTTGACTGACACCCCTGTCTATTCTGGGAGAGCATCTCTGGAGAGAAGCCGCCGGTGCCCAGGTCCCAGGGCCGCTGGAATGTAGTGCTGGTTCCACGGTATGTTGGCTTTCTGGGTGGGGGCTTTGTCGTTGTGTTCTCGCCAGAGACCTAGGACATTTCTCCCGGCACATGTCAGGGGAACTTTGGTGTTTCAGCTCCTGCTGGCCCATGCTGTAAGCCAGTCAAATCCGTCAAAGTCTAAAAAAGAGAGCTACGGGATGGAGGAAACTTGACATACTATTTGAGGTGCAAGAAAGCCAGACACAGTAAGTCACGTAGCATACGATTCCTTCACATATGCAGGTTAGGCAAATAGGCAAATCTGTAGAGAAAGACAGAAGAATACTGGCTGCCAGGACCCAGGGAGTAGCTGCTCCTCAGTAGTGAACTGCCTGCCCTGGTCTCCTTTCTGTTGTTCTGACATGGCACTGAAGATAAGCTCATTTGCAAGGGAAAGGTTGATTACTCATGGTTCTGGAAGTTTCTGTCAGATAGTCATGTCTGGCGAGGGGCTTCTGACAGAAGGCTGTGTGGGTACACGCAGAAGAGACAAGGCACACGGATCAGGTTTGTTTTATGATCCACTGTGGTGGGTGAGAACAAATCTATTCCCACAAGGAAGGTCTCACCTGTCCCAGTGACCTCTTCACCTCCTCTGTCCTAGCTTCCAACACCATTTTTACGCTTATCATTTCAACCGGAGCTTTGGAAAGGGCAAACCATGCTCAGACCACAGGCACTGCTTAAAGACCGGGACGTTTGCTTTTGGAACAAGGGGATTGTTTGAAATAAACGGGGGTGGTGATTTGACTGTATTGTGGTTTAACTTCCACCCCAATCTCAAAAAACAAAACAAAACAAACAAACCCAAACCACCAGAGAAGGGACTTAATCAGGATGTCATTGCTTCTTGCACACATTAAGGGGTGGAAGTGGTGCAGGGAGAAATCCAAGCTGAAGGCAAGTGGGGTGGACAGAGGTGAGGAGTCCTAGGCAGGGTGAATATCTGTTCTGGATCACCCCAGTGCTTCCTCAGTTGGAAGAAGTGAGATTCCAACGTAAGAGATTCCTTAGGAGCTCAAGAAACAACAGAAGTGCAAGCAAACTCTTTCAGAATGCACCATGGCCAGAGATGGGATGAACTGGTGTGTGCTGCAGATGCTCTGTGGAAGGCGGGACACATTCTGCCCCAGAGGTCTCTCTGTGTCTCTTGTGGAATGTGGAACACTGAGGTCTCCTTCGGGGCTCCTCTGACTGACTGTGCACACCAAGTTAAAGATCAGCCTTCTCTGGAAAGAAGCAGGTTGGCAAATCTCCCAGACCTCTGCTTCCAGGGCCAGGAAGGAAACAATCCCATTCAGAAAAGCGCGGTGCTCATGAGCTTCCAAAAACAACTAGAAATGTCTAAACAACACATCACACGGCCACCCCTTTACCTAACACTTCATGGCCATCAATTTCCCCATGTGGGCCCCAGGGACACAGTGTCAGCCAAGTGAACCTCATGAAGCTTATCACCCAGAAGGGAAGAGTTGGGAACGGGATCCAGGAAATGGGGGGAAGAGGGGTAGAGGCAGAGCGCATGAAAATTCCCAGGATTTGGACTCTTGTTTAGTACATAAACTGATATACAAGTTTTCAGCCAATTAGTGTACATTTATGTATTCAAGGGTGAACTGGGGCCCAATATGTGTTGTTTAGCCGAATCTGACTCATCTGTCCAGGAGCCTGTAGGGGAAAGGAGGTTTACCTGGGGAGATTTCTATGGAGAAAGGTGAAGCAGCCACCATCCTGGCCTCAGATCCTTGGTGTTGTCTCACTGGTGTGGCAGGAGCCATCTCAAGTCGTATACTGCAGAGGGCAGATCAGGGCTCTTCGAGGAGGCACAGAGAGGCTTTGCTCTCCATCCTTCTTGCTAAACTAAAGGAGGAGGACTCCCCCACCCCCATCCCCACCCCCAGGGAGACAGACGTTTTTTAATTACAAAAACATATTGTTGCTACTAGTATCTGATGGCTGAAAAAGCAAAGGGAGTTGTTATCTGTATGGACAGCAGTGGTGGTTAAAAAGAAAGTTTCTTTTTAAAAAAATGTTATTTTTACGTCCATGTGTGTGTGTGTGTGTGTGTGTGTGTGTGTTGGTCTGTGCTCACAAATGCAGTGCCTGTAGAGTCTAGAAAAGGATGTCAGATCTACTGGAGCTGGGCTTATAGGCAGTTGTGAGCCATCCACATGGGTTCTAGGAACTGACCTTGGGTCCTCTCTGCCAGAGCATTGTGACTTGACCAAGTCATCTCTCTAGCGCCAGTGGAAGGCTTCTCTTGCAGCAAAACCACTTTGAGCTTATCCCGGTCTAGCTTACAAATAAATGAGACTCAGACCATGGTTATTTTATTTGGCTTTGACAATTACCAGGGAGAGGGGTGGCTAACCCCTAATCAACTCTTCTAACTCCTGGCCTGGCTATCTCCCCATGGGTGTACCCCAGATACTTGCTGTTTCTCCTGGCCATATGCTCATGACCCACTTCTCCTGGCAGCTTCCTTCTCTCTCCTCATTCTTCCTCCTCCTCCTTCAACCTGGTCACTCTAAACCCGCCTACCTCTAATCCCTCTAGTAATTGGCTGTAGCCAATTTTATTTAACCAGTAGTCTTAAATCAGGGGACAAGGTTTGTACAACAAAAGTTGCAAACAGAAGTCACTCAGAGGCCCAGACCCTCAGGTATAGAATTTAGCCTTACAGTGCATAGCAGCAGACCAGACCTCAACACTCTGTTAACGTCAAGTCCTTTGACGTGAGATAGTTGAGCAAAGGAAAGAGAAGTCATAGATGGTGAAGAGGGGGACCCTTCACATACACACAGGGAAGTGAAGAGCCGATGCTATTGAGATGAAGTGATGGAGAGACTAGGAGGACATAACCCAAAGAGATTAAAAGGCTCAGCTCAGAGCCACAAAGGATGAAGAGAGGGTCCAGTTCCATTTTGCCATTAAGGTGAGGAAGACCCCAGGCAGAGGAGCACCAGGATGGAAATGGAAGCCAGCTTTGGGAACTGAGCAATGTTAGCTCAGGCACAGGGAGGAAGGTTCTGGAATGGAAACCAAACTGTCATTTCCCTGGTCACACTACCAGCTGAAGGTTTCTTTTCCCGTTTCCATCTTCTTGAAGGAAATAACTCAGTTGAGGCAAAAATGCTTCAAGATGTTTTATTTACCCAAAGAAGTAAGAAATAGCACCCCACAAGGAGAGATTAGGATGGGCTGACCCATAGGTGGTTAGGGGCTCCTTGAATTTTATCTTGTAAAGTTTTAGGATGTTTTTGCCTTTATTTTCGGTATGGATGGCATATTCATGGGAGTAAAGTGGTTCTTTATCTCTCCCAAGTCATTGTAGGTCAGAAGATCTCTGTCCATAATCCTCTTGATAAACCCATAGGGAATTGCAATGCAAAGCTTTGGAGGATACAGCCCCTCCCCCATTGTTGTGCACACATGGCGAATGGAAATGTTCTCTGGGGCCTGGGTTTCTGGAGGTAGTTGGGAGAATGCATAATTGCAGTATTAAGGATCTTTAACAACAGAGGGGGTGATCTGACCATCAGGAGACACAACTACCAAGATACAGCTATGGTTTCCTTGGTTACCTGAGTCTGATGCCTTGGTTACTGGGTCCCATCCATTTGAGCTGGCTGGTTCTGTCTCCCAGGAAGCCCTTTCTGGCTCTATCTCTACACATCTTGGGCATGTAAGACTAATTTTTCTTGAGTATTCACTTATGTTACCTGCAGGGTCTTTCTTCACATTCCAGGAAGCTCGGAGAATTCTGTTGGCTTTCATAGCTACCTCTTATTTATTAAGTCTTTGATAGACATTTGAGCCTATGGGCATGTCAAGCATTGAGAAAGATAGGCATCTTTAGTCATAGTTTCAAGATCAGACCTGAGGCCGAGAAAGCCTAGAGTGCTTGCTTATGACTCAGAAATTTGGAAGTTCCAGAACTTAGCTCAGGTCTTCTTGACCGATCAGCCTGTTGCCCTTTAAATCACAGTTTACTAACGGTCTGTCTGGAACCCCATCTGTACCACCAACTAGCTGAGAAATTTTAAAGAAAGGCCTTGCATTTGTTTATTAAAATAAAGTTGTTTGACTTAGGGATTTCAAAAGGGCAATCTTTGACCCTTTTATTTCTGCTGGTTCTTCACAAGAAGAAGTGCCTACTGTCAAATCTGTAGACCCATCTCTGTAAGCCTCTGAGAAATCTGGCAATGGGGATCTGTTTAACTCTCCTACAGCCTGACATTCTCCACACCCATCTGAACATAAAGTTATTTTGGTGTACAGTTCCTGAGGTTGTCTCAGGACATTGGTGTTTCAGAGCACACAATGAGAAGTGCAAGTCTAGAGTTCCAGGAACTGGTTGCTGTCCTTCATGGACCACACTCAGTTATTGGGTGAGGTGGTTCAGATCAATGGATCCTGCTTCCAAAGAAATCTGACAGGTAAGCTATAGTCTGTCTTAAATAAGCCATGTTGAGCTCTTGGGCATGTGCTGCAGGAGTGTGTTGAGTGGAGTAGGGACTAGAAAGCATGTTGGATTAGAGATCTGGGGTGCACAGTGCACCCAAGGTCAGAGGATTGGCAGTGAACAGGAAATAGCTGAACAAAGAAGCCAGAAAGTTGGGACTTAGAGGAAAACCCACAGGGACACACAGAAGAATAGGCGCCAAGAGCTTTAGAGTCAATAAGATGGCTTAATGAAGGCACCAAAAATGGAGGTGACATGTTAAAACTGAATGGAAACCAGGAGCAAGGGAAAGACAGAGATCTAATCCTATCTTAGAGATTACCCATCCCTGAAAGCCATGAGTTTATGCCATGAGCATCCTCACCCCTTTCTTCCTTCTTGTATATGACACATTGAAACTTTATGACCTGAATTTCCCAGCCACATTCTTCTGCTCCACAAGAGGCTGCTTAGCCAAGTGCTGACTAAAAAGTGTGAGAGGACAGTAGTCATACAGGAAACTTCAGCACTCTGAATTTGCCCTGCAGGTTTTTTTTTTTTTAACCCTATTTCAAAAATTCACAGGGCACTCTGATTTTTCAGTTGGGAATTCTTTAGGTTGCTAGTAATTATAAAGCCCAGCTAAAATAACTAAATCAAGAAATATACTCCTTTGGGAGAGAAATGGTCCAGAGTGGGGAGGAATAATTATATTTGAAGATTCCCACTGTCCACACAAGACCCTCAATTCATGGTATCCATACTAAAGCAATGGAGCTATCTGGTCAACCCAACTTCTACAGTAGTCTTTTTCCTCTAAGATGATTTTTCATTTTTGTTTTTTTGTTTGTTTTTTCCCTTCATATTGGCATACAGCTGGAGCTCGCTAGCCCAGCAGCTTAGTAGTGTCAAGATTCCCTTTGATTTTCTGCCTTTCCTTTTTCTTCACAAGATGTCAGCTATGGATCCACCCATCACATCAGTGCACAGGGTAGAAATAAAGGTGAAGGCTTCCAAAGTTTTCTCAGATACATACATCTCATTGTTGAGGGTGTATCGGGTGAGCACACTCGTTGCAAGAGCATCTTGGGAAAGTGTTACACCACCAGAAATCAAGTGTGTTGACTCTATGAACAAAATCAGGGTGTTGACATCAAGGAAGAAGGGCATGGCTACTGTGTTAGTTAAAAACATTATCTGCCATCCCTGGGCAGAATATTTCTACTGCCTACTTGGATTTTATTTCTCTATTATATGGCTCCAAAGACGGAATTCAGATCCCATAAAATGACTGCTTCTCAGATACTTCTGCAAGGAACTCACTTCCTTTGCATGTGATACAAAAAGAACTTTACTGTTTAGATCCTTTCAATGGACTCTGTGACAACTTACGGATATTTTTAAGGCTCCAGGAAAATAAAAACCAAACATAGCTTATTATGTGCCTTAAGCATAACACACAGCAAACCCCAACCAGAGCACTTGGAGTACAGGACAGCCTGTGCTGTCAAGGCTGTAGCACTCTGTCTTTCTAAGAAGCTGGGCACCCGCAGCATCCTTAGCATCTCTCATATTTCCCAGGGGGAGGGGTGGGGATGGGACTGCTTGTTTCCTTAAAAAAATAATAAAGCTAAGCATCTGTCAAAGGAAGTTTCAAAATAGATACAGAGAGGGGAACACCAAGACCAAGGAGAACCAGCTGGTGCAAAATACAGTTGTGTTTCACTTTGGGTTCTGTCCCTTCATTTCCTCAGATGTTTTCATAGTGAATGTCTGGTTCCTATCATCATCCTTGCCTCTACCCATGGTCTCCCAAACAGGACAGTAAGGCTCTGTGAAGCGCTTTCTGTGCTTCATGGTGCCTTACAACTGCCCTGGAGAACATCAGCCCTCCATTCTGGTAGGTAAAAATACTGAGGGTCCAACAGGCATGTTCACTTGCTCATGATTATCTCAGGGACGTTTCGCCCTCCCACCACTCAAGTCCTGCAGGCTGCTGCTAAGTCTAAGAGGATGAAATCTGTCCAAGCAGTGAGGAAAGCCCACCTGCTGGCAAGAGTGTACGGTGAGGAGCTGAGTCTGGTGGGCTACCAGTTCGGAACTGTGTGCTGGGGCTGTGGTCAGTTTATCTACCTTCTTTATTTGGAAAACAAGCACATGGCAAAGGAACTGATGAGGTTATAGCTGCCCTTCCAGACTTTCCTGGGCCTCTATAGCCAGTAGCCACAGTTCAGCAGAATTCTAAGACCGTTATACAGTGGTTACCCCTGCCATCTGCCGGGTTTTAACCTGGCCCAATGTCTCTCTTTGGATCAGTGCCCCAGTTGCTTGGTGCCTGATTTCCTCTTCTATAAAATCAAGTCTATTTCCTGAATCTCTTTTTCCTTAAAAAAAAAAAAAGGTCTGAGTATTTTCCTTGTATACATATATCTTGCCTACACATACATATGTGTGCCGCATACATGCGTGATGTTCACAGAGTAAAGAAGAGTGCATGGGATAGATACTCTGAAACTAGAATTAAGAATCCTGGGAGCCACTGTGTGTGTGCTGGGAACTGAACTCCTCCAAAGGAGCAGTAAATGCTCTTAACCACTGGCCCATCTCTCCAGAGCCTGCCATCGTTTCCAGAGAACATGCAAACAGCTTAGCACACCACCCAGTATAACTAAAGCTCACGGTCAACCAGCTCCTAGATCCCCGGATGTTGTTAGTTCCAGTGTAGAGGAAATCAAGGTGGTTTGTGCAGATCACAGAGCTCAAAGGCCAAAGAGCCCGCAGAGTGACCACACCTTGCGTTGGCTCTGTCTGTACACAAGCTCTTGGTTCTTCAATAGCAAGTGAACCAGACCTTCTCTCTTGGCAGCAGCAACATCAGAGAGCAGAGTGTACCGCCAGGAAAGGATCGGCTCCTTCCTTTGGAAGCCAAAACCTCGAGGAATGGGGTCTGGGTGGGCCAGGCCCGGAGTAAAGGTGACTGACTCTCAGTGTCCCTTTCTGTCCTGGACGGCAGGCACTCAGGCAGCTGCGTTCCTGGGCCACCGAGGAAAAGTCATAAACTCAGGCCCTCCTGAGCAGGCACCCAGGGCTCCCCACAGTATCTCTTGGAGGTGTCAGCACATCATAAAGTATTGCTGCTTGGCTCGGCAGCTGCACCTAATTTTGTCAAAGGTTCAGAAACAACAAGGAGCAAGGGCCCCACACTGACTACGCCAGTGCAACCCTAAGGAATTTCAGCCTCTGAGGCCTCCGTCAGAAAATATTCCGAGCCATTTCCCCAGGCCAACACAAATAGGCTTCGAGGAGAAGTGGTCCAAGCGTTCCTGCCTGCTTCAAACAGGCGAGAGCCCCCACCCCTGCTTTGGGCACCAGAAAAGTACAGCGTGTAATTGTACACAGTGCAAACAGCACACTGGGGTGGGCAGGTGGTTTAGTGGGGAAGTGTTCCTAAGAACATTGAAATAGATGAGCCGGGCGCTGCCTTCGGAGGTGGTGGCTAGGGTCCCTGGCAGGAGCTTCAGGGCCGGACGTGGTCAACATGGCTCTTTGCTGCTCCGGATACCGGCACTCCAGCAGAGAGACAGAGTGTTTAGCCAGGGTTTGTGGTGAGTTTTATAAATCCCCATTTGTGTTCACAAAGAAGAATTCTCCGCCACGGGGCCTGGGGGTCAGAGATGGTCATCTTCAGTATGAAATCAGGTTCCAGTCAAGGGCCCAAGGTAATGGTTCTAATCCTATGGACGATGTGGAAAAGTGACTTATGGGGTGAGAAAGAACTCCAAGTCTGGCATAGAAGAGCTGGAACCAACCCCCCGGCCCCCGCCCCCTTGACTCAGCTCCCTGCAACCTTGTGTGAAGAATTAACTTGGTCCAATGTGGAGATCATATACCGCTTCCCCCTTCCCATGTTAGCAGCACACAGGAGAGACACGTTCAGTGTCTTAATGAATGAGGGAGCTAGTGAGCAAGTGTGTTGTAACAAAAGCTTGGGCAGGGCACTGTGAGACCAATCACCAATGAGCAGGCTTGCTTAGAGCCTCTGGTAGCTGTCTTTTATGAATTTCTGAGCACGTGGATGAAGCCATGATAGATCATCTGAGATCCAGCATCTGGGCTCTTCACGTAAGACCACCCAAGTCCTTGCATCAACAATGAATTACTTGAGCACGGCATCTGTGTGTAGTTGCAAATCGTCTCCCCTCCCTGAGTCTGACTGGGCTTGCAATGACTTTGACAACAGGGGCACTATGTGCTTCCCACAGCTGGACATCCTGGCCCTAGAGTTTCTGTCTGGTTAGCTGGGTTGTCAGTCTGCGGAGAGAGCCGGCACATGAATTCCCCTCGAGAATGAGGTTTGTGATGATGAGATGCTGGAGGAGCAAGAAGGGTTCTGATTGGGTCTTATTATTTTGGGCTTCACGTATGTTTGTGTGCGTTTGCTAGTGTCTGAAGATAGACGGATGAGCCACTGAGTCTTTTAACCTACTTTATTTTCACTGTGCACAGAATCAAGCCTCAAATACGCTGTGCATACGCTCTGTGCTAAGCTGCAAGTTATATATGCCTGGTTTTTGGAAGCCAGCGCTGCCCTGGTTTGTAGGCATGTACCCCCACACCCCACTAACCCTTGGTACTTTTTAAGATCCACATTTCAGTGCTGTGATTTTCTTCTAAAACTGCTCAGCCGCTTTTCCCGCATCTCCTCCACCATCTCTTCATTTCTCCCTCCCGTCAGGACACCTTTCAATATTCCAAACACCTTTCTCTTTGCTTTACGAGTTAGTTAGAAGAATACCCTTCACATCAATATTTATGGCTTTTCTATATGTACTTTCTTAATATCAACTTCTAACTCAGTCCTCTCGATGTTAGGGAATGTGCTCCACAAATTCCCATCTTTTCATTCTCGGAAAATGGAAAGAACGAGACCTACCTCGAGAACCATTCTTCCTGCATACGAAGAGAGGGTGACTTCCATGGGGCGAGGTAGTTCATGATGTACAGTCATGCGCAGCTGCAAGGATGTGGGTTTCCACAGTGCTCATGTCCGCTTCAGTGTGGACTTTGTATGTCGATCCATCAGTCCAGAGATGGGCGCTCAGCTCTCTGGCAGAAATGGCCGCCTCATGTGTCTGCTTCCAGCTTCGCTTAGCAGGTTCACGAACACTAAAAATCCCTCTGTGTTTCTCACCAACCGATGGCTCTTTGCAGCATCAGGAAGCGACCCGTTCTATCTTTGGGGCTATTTTTTTCTCTGAAATCCGGTCACCGTATTAACATGGTCTTTTGGGTTTCCTTTCCGTTGTGAACGGTGTAGCCCAACCTTTACACATCCTAACTTTAGCCAAACTGTGGAGTCCTGTGGTCTGTATTCCATCGCCTTTGGAGTCGGTGCTTAGATGTTTATGCGTTGTCGATCTGGTCAAGTTTTTATGTGACTGGGTTTAAATCTAACATAAAAACATCTCTCGCATCTGTTTTTTTTTTCCTCTCATTTTTCTTTCCCTGTCTTCCTTAAACGTTAGTTTTATGATTCTTTTTTAATATTGTCTTAGTATATGTACGATCACTTTGATGAAAAAATTTTCTTCTTTAGCATTTGCAGTAAATTCATTCCAGTCCAATGAAAAGGACATTATGGTGTTCAGCACCGTAAGACCCCTGAAGAATACCCCGGCTCTCCCCAAGTGGCCTCTGCATGACAATCGCCAATGGTTTGACTCTTAAACCACTCGTCCCTAAAGAGACTTTGTTAATAAGGAAAACGGCCTTTCTTGTCACATATAGTTTCTACAGCCGACGTCCTTGAATCTTTTCAGCTGACCTCCAGCTCTGTCTCATGTTTCTCATTGCCTGTGTACAGTACCCTGTCTACAATGTAGATTTGCTGATGATTAATTCTTTTTACATCTTGAATGCCTGGCAAATCCTCTAGATTATTATTTTTTAAATCGGTAATATTTGGTACTGTCTATATATTTCTTGTTATGGCTTTTTCTTTCTATACTGAGGACCGAACCCAGCGTCTTGCACATTAGGCAGAAGCTCTACTCCAGAGCCACTGAGTAACATCCGTAACTCTTTCCGTTTTTTACCATGAGACAGGGCATTACAGAGTTACCCTGGTTACCCTCAAACTATGTAGTTCAGGAAAGGTCTTGAACTTGGGATATGCCTACATCTTCAGCACGAATAGCAGAGCTTATGGGACTATCCCACCAGACCTTAAATAGCGTGGTCTCCTCCATACCTTTGTGCTCAGATCTGCAGGTGTTATACGCTTCTTTGATCCTGGAAACACAAAGCTGCCACTGCCTTTCCCAAACCCTCCTGTCCTTCCTCTTCCAGTGCCTCCAGTTGCAGCTGCTCAGCATGTTAAAGTCTCTTCCGTGTCATTTTGTTGTGTCAAGGTCATTCAGCTCCTAGAGCAGCAAACCCGTTGACTATCCCACACAGTACCCCGCATCCTATGACTTATATCCTGAGACTCTCACATGGTTTATCTGCTGCCCAGTCAAATTTCCCCAACAGCAGGCTCTTTAAACTTTGTAATGATGTGTCTCCTCCAGTTCCTGTGGATCCTGAACTCAGCCATGGCTTAGCTGGGTAGACAGGGCTTGAGTCTCTCCTGTGTCTTGGAGTAGGACGCTGCCCACCCGGCTGTCCCAGGGTTGCGGGACTCACTGGCAGGTTGGTGCTGGCTGACATTCTAGATGCCTCAGTTTCTTGGAGATCCGTCCCCAGGGATTCCTGACTGTCCACACATGGTGGCTGCCTTCCCTCGGAGCAAGTAACTCAGGGTTCAATGTGGAAGAGGTTTATCACCCAGGAACCTTTTCATACTTCACGGGCACTACAGACCAGTTCAGACCTGGTCTGAGAAGAGATTATACAAGAACAAGGAGGCCAGGGGGATCTCTGGTGGCCTTCTTGAGTGCAAGTAACTTAGAAGGTGGTGATGGGGATGGAGAAAATTGGTCAAACCTGACATATTTTGTAAGTTCAGCTGACAAACTTTGGAGTCAGGGCATATGTGAGTTTGGGAGCCAAACAGAAATCAAGAATATCATTATATATGTATATATATGATATGTATATGTATATGTATGAGATATGTATATGTGTATATATCTATCTATATATCTATCTATCTATCTATCTATCTATATATATATTTATACTTATATCTATATCTAATCTATATCTCTCTATCTATCTATCTATCTATCTATCTATCTATCTATCTATCTATCTATGGGTATGGTCCCAGTCACAGAGGATGAAGATATATTTCTTAAGGTGGCAATTGCCATGGGAAAAAAACTAGAAAGAAAACTGGAGGTTTAGTTTTTGATATGCTAAGAAGAAATATCAGATAAGCAGCTGCCTATAGTCCCGAGTCCAGGAGACAAGCTATGAATGGCATTAAGGCTCTGAAAGAAAATAAAAAGCCCAATCCTAAATTAAATTAAAGAGAAGAAAAGGCTCATGGGAAATTCTTCAAGATCCTGGAAAGGGGAAATCAGAGTATTCTAGAGGTCCAGGAGTCTGAAGCCTTTGAGAGAGAAAGAAACAGTGGAGGGGGCCTGTGGGGATGGGATCATGGGGACCCTAGGTGGGCTTGGTAGCATGGAGACTGTCCGTGAACTTGACCAAAGCCATTCCAGTGTGAGGTGGGTGCTCAGGAGAGGACAGGGGCAGGCATGGTGGTCCAGGCTGTGATCCCAGTCTCGGGGAGCAGAGGTAGAGGAGCAGTGTTGGGAGGCCATCCTCGTTACACAGTGAGTTCAAAGCCAGTGTGGGCTACATGAGACTCTGGAAAGAGAAAGTGGGGATTGGATTTTGTTGAAAATAGGGCCAGGGAAATGGAAGAGAAACTAAATGGAGAAAAAGAAGCCAAGCCCAGAGTGCTTTGCTTCAAAGTGGAGGAACATGAGAGTCACCATTCCAAGAGTTATCATTACTGTCTTCGCTTAGGTTTCTTTAGCTGTGACCGCCACTGTTGGGACACAGGTGTGCTGTCTTGTTGCTTTTGTTACCCTCTCTTTACATGTTTCTTGCCCCTCTCATAACAGGTTAGTACGGAACTCAGGTCTACCAGCCTTCGCTCTTCCTCTGCCTTCCGATGAGTGTTGTTTCTAGATGTCTCCGAGTGTGTTGTGTTTTACTGAGACAGAGTCTCACTGCGTAACCCTGGCTGACCCTGAACTCTCTGCGTTGCCCTTGACTTTATAGCGATCTGCCTACTTCTGCCTCCCTAGTGCTGGGATTAAATGCACCGGCAGCCATGCCCAGCTCTGGATACACTGTATGGGTTCATCTTCTCAGCTATAAATACCCCAGCTAGACCTTAGTCTCTTGCTCCTTCATTATCTGTTCCCGTCAAGTCAACCTCCTACTGTGTGAGTCTGGGCTGTTGACACTCTTCCTTCCCACCTGGTTTTGTTTTTCTTCTTCCACAGCCATATGGCTTTGCTCTGCTTGTTACTAGGCAGGGTCAGGCAGATCCACATACATTTAGGTCGCCTTGACAAGATGACTATTGTTCAGGCTGCACCGAGCTGAAGTTATCATTTCTAGAGGTCATCTATCCAGTTGTTTGTGGATTTTTACTCATTTTTTACTACTGGCTTACTAGGTTCCTATAACCCTGCCAATGCCTGGCCTGGCCCGTGGAGATGTGGATGTGCTGAAGATGATGCTGAATGAGGTGTTAACCTATGTACGGCAGCAGGCAACTGACAGATGGACACGTAGAACTCTGGGTGGAGACGGTGAAGGGAAGGGAAGTGGGGCAGGAGCTTGGATTGTACTATGTAGACACAAATGGTCCGTGTGAGCAGCCATGGGTTCTGGGAAGACACCTGCAAGAAAAGGGGAGATCAGGACACAGATGGTGGTGGTGACCAACAGTGTTCTCCCGTGCCACATGGGAGGCCAGAGGGAATTGCCAGAGCAGTATTCAAGCAGGTTGTTGTTTAGGTGGCCACTGGGCCCCTCCCCCTCTTTACCCTGTACATTATGACATTTTACATGCCCCCATGCCTCCAGATCAGCTGTAGTGCTAAGCCTAATTATTTGTGTCAGGCAACTTAGGTGTTGAAGAACATGGTTGTTACTTACCGAACTTAACAGATAAGTATTTAGCTTGTAGTGTAGTAAGATTTAATTCTTACTAAATTTCCCGCACTAAGACCCTCAAATAAAGGATGTGTTGAGGTTCCCTATCCCTTTAAATGCTGAGGAAGCAGGAGGTGACTGAGGTTAGGAGAGACAATTACCTGACCCTTCCTGTTATCACATTGACAAGCTTATGATCACTCCCCGGAGGGCAGCTCAATGGGAGTCAAGAGCCCGAGTGAGTGACCTCCCCCACCCCAGAAGCCTTAGTAACAAACCAGCACGAGATGGGAGGCAGAACCAGAGTATTCTGGAAGACCCTTCAGGTTTTCAGACAACCATGGGGAGAAGCCTCAGATCTTCTGGGACGTCTAAAACACTCTCTGAGCCTTTGCTACTTTGCTTGCAGTGTCTGCCAAGGAAGCCCAAAGTGCCCTAACTTAGCCTAGTGCTTTGGAAGGATCCCTCTCCAGCCTTCCGCTTTACCTGAGATCAAAAGGGGCAAGGCAGAGAGGGACCTGGTGCCTAAGCCATTACTACCCGGGAATACAATGAAGTACTGAGCGGATTGGTGGAGGGAATAGAGAAAAAGCTCTTTTTAGTCCAGCAAATTGATCGTAGAGCTGATTCAGCAATGAGAAGGATTTTGATGAGGTCACATTGCTCATGACATTGGAGCAATAAGATTGGGGTTGTGGGGATGAGATGGTGGGGGTGGGGTTGTGGAGATGGGGTGGGGATGGGGTGGTGGGGGTGGAGTGATGGGGGTGGGGTGGTGATGGGGGAGGTGAGACTGGGAATTGAAATTGGTCCCTGGTTCTTTAAACAGTTTAAACTGCTTTTCATCTTATTTCCTTGGAATCTAGTCGATTTAGCCACACAGTGGTAGATGTTCCCCTGCCAGGACTTGTGACTTCCCAGGATGCTCTCACTGGCTTAGCACTACCAGGTGCACATCCCTTCCTGCAGAGCAGGTCTCAAGTCTAGTTTGATAGGTTCGATTCCCGTACAAGGGTTTTCTCGAATGTTTTAAGAAATGTCACTAACATCTCGTTGTCTTTGTTATTTTCCTCTGCTTTCTTTTGATAGACATTTTGCTTTCTTTTTTTCCTGAGACAGATAACTAGATTGCTTTGTGCTTTATTCTTCTAGATATATTTTTAAATATAAGTATTTAAGACTATAAATTGTTTTCAAACAGACTTAACCACACCCCATATTTTGATGTTATATTTTCACTATCATTTAAAAATATTTTTCAGTTTCCACTGGAGATTTTATTTTCTTTGACCCATTTAGTATATTGCCTAATTTCCAAGCATTTGTGGAATTTCTTTCGTTATTGATTTCCAGCCTCATTTTTTCTGTGGTCAGAGAACAGATTCTGAGTAATATCAGTCTTTTGAAATTTGTTTTGACTTTTTTTTTTTCTGGCTGGCATAAATGTTCCACTCATATCTGGAAAGAATAGAAGTTCTTGTTGTCTGTGCTTTGTAGATCTTAGACACACTTACTGAGCCCCTCCCCGCCCCTCCCCCACTTACGTTTTTCTTGAGACATATGGTGATGACTCCCATAGTGAATGGGTACGTCTTGATTTCTCTCCAGTTCTGTCGGTTTTGTTTAAAGTATTTTGAGACTTTGAGACTACGTACACAAACATTTAGAACTCACCATCTCCTCAGAGAACTAACTGTTCGCCATTTTGAAAACCTCATTTTATCTTAAGGGTGCTTTCACCAGGAGTCTACCTGGTTTTTGGTTGTGCTGCGAATGGCTTGTTTTGGGCACAGTGTTTGGCATGCGTATCTTTTCTCGTCTTTTAATTTTAATTTATTCTATATTCTTACAGTTAGTGTACATCATTGCTCGAAATGTGTTGACTTGTTTTATACTCTAGTTTGGGAACTACAGACTTATCCACTCATGCTTGTGGGATGATAGAGGTGATGGGCCTCCCATCAACTTTTCTGCTATTTTCCATTTCCATAAAGAAAATGTGTTAGTCTCCCTCCCCCTTTATTCTCCTCTATTTTGTCTCTCTTCCTACTTTCCTAATGCTTCTTATCCTGGTGCAGTTCATTGTGGTGCTCCTTATTGTTGTGCTCCTTGTCCTGATGCTCCCTGTCCTGATGTTCCTTATCCTGGTGCTCCTTGTCCTGGTGCTCCCTGTCCTGATGCTCCCTATCCTAATGTTCCTTATCCTGGTGCTCCTTATCCCAGTGCTCCTCATCTTGGTGCTTCTTACCTTGGTGCTCCTTATTCTGCTCCTCATCCTGGTGCTCCTCATCCTGGTGCTCCTCATCCTGATGTTCCTCATCCTGATGCTTCTCATCTTGGTGCTCCTCATCTTGGTGCTCCTCATGCTGGTGCTCCTCATCCTGGTGCTCCTCATGCTAGTGCTCCTCATGCTGGTGCTCCTCATGCTGGTACTCTTTGCTGGGTCTTTCTTTCCCCAGTAGTCTCGGTGCCACGGTTCTCTTCCTGTTTGGTGGCCCCCATTTGTTTGGACTCTCCCATGGATCTTCTTGGTCTCATTAGATCTTTGTAGATGGAAGATAACAGAGGGAGTCAAGAGGAATTTACTTTCAGGACATTAACAAGGGTCCTATCACAACTGTGGGACTCCCCACTAGGGACAGCATCCCCAATAATGTAACTGCCTCCCACTGAGCCTCACCTACCAAAGGTCCCTTTACTCCCCAACATAGCCACGTTGACGAATAAGCTTCCACCAGGCAGAGCCTTTGGGAACCATCCAAAACCTACACAAACCCCAGCAGCAGATACTTATGTGCTTATCCGTGTATTTGGGGGGGGGGGAACCATCACAAAGTGCCTATGGGGTGAGCAAGTCCACAAAGGCCATGGCCTGTGGTTTAATTTTCAAATGGAGGAGACCAGCAGTGGATGGTAAGTGGCTGCTTACCATCCCAATGTATAGGAGATTTGGCCCCAGGGTGGCCCAGCAGGGGGTCCCAAACCTGGGAGGGAGGAGAATGTGTTATTTCCCCTAGCTCCTACCTGAGCAGAGCTCTGCTTTCTGGGAACTGATGACTGTCCCCAACCCCCACCCTCCCCTGCTTGCTTGCCTCTTCAAGCCTAGGGCCAATGTTGGCTCTCACTTGGGGCCAGAACCAGAGTCTCACAGACTCCCTACTGTTCTCTCAACTCTGGCTTCCCTTTCGAAACAGACCTTTATGAAATTCCTCAAAGCAGCCATTTCCAGTGTCCAGTTTCCTATTGGGACCCCAATAGGCACTCATATTAATTTCAGCCAGGAGGGAATAAAGAGGGGAAGGGGTCACCTACAAAGAAAAATACATCTAACAATATGCAAATGCCGCGGAGTTAGCTGCTTTCCAGACTTGCTTAAGCAATAAAGGCCCAGAGGAAGTGCATACGTGTTTGGTATGTTTAGCAAACATCTTTATCTGAGCTTGGTGGAATCTATGGGGTGTGGAATCTGTGGAATGGAGGGGCTACTAGGCTACAACTTCCATCACAGTGTGACAGAGATCAACTGGTAGCAGGCAGATGATAGAACAAGTTGGAAGAGGCCTCGCTGAGAATTGCAAGTTGCCCTGGGCACCAAACAGCAAGGGAGACCTAGTGACTGAAAGGACTTCTGTCCTACCCTTCCAGGTCCTGCCCAGGGATGGCACAGCTGCCCTTCTTTGCAGGTCTAATGTGTTCCTGCGTCCTTCTGCTTTCCAGAAAGGAGTCTCTACGAAGCATTTCCCAAAATGCACATTCACCCCTTTATTTGAGCTCAGCCTTGCTCCCCTCAAAAGAAAAATCCAGGGGAAGCCACAGTTCAGTAGCCCCTCCACTCCATAGATCCCACATAGGTGGGACCCATCCAGCTCAGAAGGAAAATGTTTTGCAAACGTACCAACTATGTATGGACTTTCTTTGGCATCACTAGTCCTGAAACCCTAAGGGATAGGAACATAGCAGTCACAGATCACTCGACACTGTATGTGACATAGAGATGACAAAGTACACAGGAAGGTGTGTAGGGGTCACATGCAGATAGGGCACCATTTTACACAACACACTCGAGCAAGCATGGATTTCACTGTCTGCTGGGGTCCTGAGGCCAAGCCCCTGGGCATCCTGACACAAGTGGCTATAATTTCAAAAGTCCGGCAGCCATATTTAAAATTCTTTCTTTGTCTACAGCCGTTGGACCAAGCACAGGACACTCTCCCAGGGTACAAACTCTGGATGTTCACACCTGCTCCATCGGCAACCCCTCTATCCGCTTTCTCACCCGGCCTTTTCTCTTTTTCCCTAGACGGTTTCAAGTCTGTCTTCATACCACATGTCCATACGTGATTTTATGTGTCTATAAGAAACAAATCCAGGAAGCAAAGGAGAGAACAAACCCAATATTAGACTTTCTGAGATTGGCTCAATCCTGTGAATATGATGATCTCTGGCTGTAGCCATTTTCCTGCAAATGACAAAATTACAACTGTTGGGCAGGTCAGATGGTTCCCTAACTGACCTGTTGTGAACTATGCTACAGTAGCCACAGACACACAGGCATCTTTGTAATCTGTTTCCTTTGGGAGAATTCCCGGAAGTGGTACAGCTGGGTCACGGGAAGTCTGGTTTATGTTTTGGAGAAACTGCTATAATGATTCTGTACAGATCTACAGTTGCACCAGCAGTAGGTAAGGGCTCTCTTTTGGCCATATCCTTACCAGTATTTGTTGTTTTGATAAAGCAGACATGCTGACAGGAGTAAGAATAACAACACAGTTTTAATTTGCATTTTTGGATAACTAGTGAGGTTGAACATTTATTTTCATATGCTTTTTGGACCATTGTATCTCCTCTTTTGAGAACTGGCTGTTTCATTTGCCCATTTATTGACCGAGTTGTTTGTATTCTTGTTCCGTCTTTAAAGTTCTTTGTATATTGTAGCTACTAATCCCCTGTCTGATATGTGGTCGTCCTATGGGCTGCCTCTTCATAGAGTTTTTTCCCTTGATGTGCCAACACTGTTTAATTTCCTGAACTCTCAGTTGCATGCAAATAGGGTGCCATTTTACATAAAACACTTGAGCAGTAAAGGAGAGGCTGCTTTCTTATTAGAAAGTGCATGCTTGGGGGCTGGAGAGATGGCTCAGCCGTTAAGAGCACTGGCTGATCTTCCAGAGGTCCTGAGTTCAACTCCCAGCACTTACATGGTGACTCACAACCATCTGTAATGGGATCTGATGCCCTCTTCTGGCACACAGTTGTACATGCAGACAGAGCACTCATATACATAAAAATGAATACATATAAATCTTAAAAAAAAAAAAAAAAGAAAGTGCTTGCTTGTACCTACAGCTTGGTTATTTTTTTTCCTTTGAAGCATTTATAATATTGGGTCACTGATCCATTTGGAATTAATTTTTATACAAAGAGAGAGATAAGGATCTAGTTTCCATCTTCTACCTGAGTAAATGACATTCTCCAGTTTCCACTTGTTGGAGATGCTCTTTTTGCAGTGTATACTTTTGGAATCTTTGTCAAAAACCATGTGGCTACATCTGTGTGGGTTTATATCGGGGCCTCTATTCTGTTCCTGGGAGACACACAGCTGTTTCTGTACCAGTGTCATGCCCTTATTGTTGCTGTGGCTTCATAGGGTGACCTGAAGTCAGGGTGATACTCTAAGAATTATTTCTTTTTCATCATTACTTTGGTTATATAGGCCATTTGTGTATCCATGTTAGTTTTAAGGTTTCTTTCTGTTTCTGTCACAAATGGCATTGGAGGTTGGTGAGGAGTGAATCTGTTGACTGCTTTCAATGAGATAGATGATCTCACAGTATTAACTCAATCCAGACCCTGTGTGGAAGGCCTCCCACCTTCTGACCAAAGGCCTTGATTTCTTTCCTCAGTGTTGTGGAAGTATCATTGTGGAGGCCTTTCGTTCACCCCATTAGGGTTCATTCCAAGGTAAATTTTATAGAATTGTGAATAAGACTGTTTCCTTTATTTCTTTCTCACTATGTTCTTTATGTAAGCTACTGATTTTTTAAAGTTAATTTGCATTCTGCCACTTTGCTTAAGGTGTTTATCACATCTAAGAATGTGATGAGCTAAAGAGACAGATCGGTTGATAAAACTTTGTTTCCTGAGCATGAGAACTTGAGTTTGATCTCCAGAATCCATGTAAAAATGGCAGGGAGAACTTGGGGACATGCCCTTCTTACCCCATACTGGGAAGGTAGAGATGAGCAGATCCCTATGGCTTGCTGACCAGCCAGCCCACCATCCTTGGTAAATTCTTGGTAAAGATTCTGCCTCAACTCTAGGCTGTTCCTTGTTTTCTTCTCCTGTCTTATTACTCTAGCTATGACTGCAGATGCTACAGTGAAGAAGGACTGAGAAAGTGGGTACTCTATCTTCTTCTTGACCTTAGTGAAATGCTCTGAGTGTTTCCATTCAGTTTGATATTGGCTACAGGTTTGTCCTACATAGATTTTATTGTGCTCAGATATGTCCCTTCTATTTCTAGTCTCTTTGTGGCTTTTGTCATAAGTGATATGGATTTTATCAAAAGCCCTTTGGTAGCTGCTGAAATGATCATGTGATTGTATGCTTGATGGCAGTTTATGTGATGTATCACATTTTTTTGATTTGCTTATATTGAACCACCCCTTCATCTCTAGAATGAAGCTAATTCAGTCCAGTATGTGATCTTTTTGATGTGTCCTTGAATTTGGCTTTCAAGTATTTTATTGAGAAAATTTGTACCTGTGATCATCTAGGATATTATTGATCTACAGTTTCTTTCTTGTGCCTTTATCCTAGTTTTAATTGTAAAGCAATTCTAACGATTTTCTGAATTTTGTTGATATCTGTTATGATGGCTCCTTTTTCGCCTCTGATTCTATTACTTTGGATCTTCTCTTTCCTTTGGTTCATTTCACTAAAGTTTTATCAATCTTGCTTATTGTTCCAAAGAACCAACTCTTTGTTTCATCGTCCCTTTGTATTGTTTTATGTTTTCATTTCATTAACTCCTGCTCACAATAGTTTCTTTCCACTCACTGATATTTTTAGCTTGGTTTGCTCACATTTGTTTTGTTTTGTTTTGTTTTTTACAAGACTCCAAGGTATATTTAAATTATGTATTTGACATCTTTCTGATTGTTTTACTATAGCTGTAAAATTATCTTTTAGGACTGCTTTCATTGTACCCTGCATCATTTGCTTTGTTTCTGTAGCACTCGTGATTGAATCCAGGGCTTCAGGCACACTAGGCAAACATTCTACCACCAGGCTATGATCCGAGCCCTTAGCCATAGTTCTAAATAGAAAGAAACGGATGCTCTTGCATCCTCAAAGCCTGTGGGTTGTTTTCTAGCACCACTAAAACTAGACATAGTGGCTTAAAAGTTCAAAATTATTCATTCACAGCTATATAACGGGTCTGGGGACATCTTGAGCTCCAAGAGACCCTGTCATATTTTTTAAAAAGTGAAGAGAAGGAGGAAGAGAAGTAAGAACATGAAAAATAAGTAGGGAGAATAAGTCTGGTGATATATTTAACCAAGTACATTCATATAGTGTCCATTGAACATAATCAGCTCCGATGTCTGACATGTTTTCTCTACTTTTAGCCACTCAGCACCGTTACCTCTGACACCTTGCAAGTTCTCAGTGGCTTCCCAGGGCCACCACCTTGGACAGCATAGCCCAAGAGTGCTGTGTAGGCCCGGGTACTTCAAGTGACCCCAACCCAAAGAAGACTCATGGCTAGGAGCTCCTCCACACAGGGCCTACTAAAATGTTGCAAATGATGATGTCCAGAACCTTCAGGATAGATAGAAGCACCCGAGGAAAGACGTGAATTCATTCAAGAATGTGGGGAGGTCTTTGTTTCGGATGGAGCCGTACATCACACAGTGTGAACAATCTACCCATACAATGGTACATACTGGGTAGCCTGGACATGGTGCCTCTTGTAGGTTAGAGCATGTAGGTCTGTATAAACATGTAATGTATCATTCATACCATGACAAAGTCACCTAACTGTAACTCACATCTGAGAATGAGTTATGGTCCCAGCTTCTATAAAATGGAACGCTATATACATTTTTTTTCTGTTTAGATTGTCCTCTTTTTTTATTAATTTATCAGTCATTTATTTACATCAGTGTGTGCTTGTGGATACCTCTTCCATACTCTGAGCTGTATAGTCCTGACTTTGTTTTGTTGTTTTGGCCCTTTCAGTTTTAACTGCAGAGAGCTCGTCTGTACATCAAGTACATGCATCACTACTTACAGAGAATGAAAATGATGCTCCCCCAAGAAGCCTGTCACTGGCTTCTGAATTCCACCTGAACTTGGACCCCTTGCTTTTGTCCAGGTAAAGTCTGGGAAGATGAGTTGAGATCACCCTGTCACTTTTCCTGGAATCTGGCAAGGCAGTTAGATGTCAGAGATCCTCATGTGGGAGCTTGTCCGTTTTCTGGAAGCTCAAAGTCAAGGGTAGGTAACTACATACCTCAACACATGCCCAAAAAACACCTGAATGACACCGTCTCAATGAAGGAGTTCAAGGCTCCATAAATAGTGTTCTCCTAGTCCCTGACCACCTTGAATGTGAAGTAGAACTCGCCTATGCCACTGTATGTGAACTCAATGTCCTGCCCTACCCCATTGCCCACAGACCATCACCAGAGGTCTGTGGGGGACCCTGGGACCAGGGATCTGGGAACACTCATGTGACCCCAGTGAAGACCTAAGTGTGAAGGACTTACTCTTAGTCACATGGGACTTGCTCTAGAACCCAGGAGACAATCCAAGAAGCCTTATGTTGGCTACGGGTCTCAAAGGAGAGTCAGCTGTAAGCAGCAACTGTACAACAAACCCTTTTCTCTCAGGAGGACAAATTTTGAGGAATGACTACCCCAAAAGAAGTCAGGGTCCTTGAGACTCTGCCCGGGTCTAACAGTTCATGTCCCAGAATGCTTTAGCAGGCCAGCTGTGTTTCACAAGTGACAGTAAACCCGAGTTAATTGTGTAAGCTCCCTACTGGGGGTGGAGGCAGCAATTTCAACTTTTATCTCAGGATACACTCAGTCACCCAGGTCCAGGGACTATTTTAATCCCCGAGTTAGTTCCCACGACACAGAGCAAAGTCCCCATGCTCTCAAAGACTTTTATGACACAACATATATATTTTTTTAAAGTTCAACCTCTTTTTCTCCCCCAAGCACTTTCAAAGTAAAGCTCTTTGATATTTCAAGCTTACAAGCGCACGTACCTGGCAACCGCTCCGGTACCTGATTCTTATGGTGTAGGCGTCACACGTCAGATTATTGTGAAGATTTGTTATAAAACATTCCAGAATCTCTGGAAGCCTCACAGTTAGTTACTTTTCTCAGGTTGACAAGACTGAAGGGAGGGCAGAGGGATTCAGGCTTACTGTTTCTCGAAGCTTCTGTCCACCATAGGGGTGAACAACAGAATATAGGGACTCTGTTGCTGGTGACACCCATATATGACAGAGGCTTGCTGCCTTGCCAGGAAGCAGAGCAAACAAACCCTCTCAGCAGGTCTGACCTTCAAGGGCCAACCATCCAGTGGTGAACATGTCAGCCAGGTCTCACCTTCTGGACGCTCTACAGTCTTCAAAGCTGAGAGCAGAACAGTCCTATGTGAGCCCGGTGACGTCACAGCCTCAAATCCTAACAGTGTGCATCTCCTGCTTTGTCCCCGCCCTCCGCCCTCCCCTCCCCCAGCCTTCTCTTTGCACAAGTGAATCCCCACTATCTCCTCTCCAGCTTCACAGCCCAGTCTGTCAGCTTGGCCTAGGCCATTAGCTGGGTGGCCATCCTGGAGAGTGTGTGGGAGAGGAAGCTGATAGAGAACACATGGGGGAGGCTTCTTGGTTGGTGACAGGAAGAAGCCTTGGTCCCTAGGAGAGATAAGGACAGAGTAAAGAGTTGATGCCCAAGTCCAACCGGAAGGGATTAATTGACGGCAGTGTGCCCTTCAGAGGAATTAATTTTACCTCAGCCTTCCTTTCTGTTTTCCAAGCCTCGCCCTGTAGTAAAATGATCCAATCTGAGGGACTGGGAATGGGGGAGGGGCTCAGAGTTGGTGGTGCAGTACTGGGGTACTTCGTGCTCAAGCTTCCCACAGCCATGAAGGGCTGGCGCTGTATCCAGTGGTGCTGGGCACGTAAGGAACATGTGGAAAGTTCCAGAATGTTTTGGCAGGCACCTGGGGTTTCAGAATTTCACTTTCAGGAGTTCCATAGATGACTTAATTATCGCTGTGAGGATGGTTGCTTTGGAAGACATCAACCGAACCAAACCATAAACAGAAAAAGGGAAGGGTGAGACCCCAAACCACACTTACTTGCTAAATTTACATCTGACCTATGTTTCACTTTTTGCAGGTACCCAACAGGCTTCCCTCCAGCCACCTGACCAAAGAAAGGGTTCTTCCTGCTGCCCTGCCTTCCTACCATGCTGGGCTAAGATCCCCTGGAAATCGTGAGCTCAGACAAGTTGTTCTTCCCATAACCTCTACGGGTTTTGTTTGTTTGTGTGTTGGTTTTCACAGCGACACACACAAAGTGGTAAGAACGTCCCCCAGTGATGAGGAAATGCAGTGTGGAAGGAGAAGAAAAATCCCTTTTCTTCAGAAAGAAGGGTGTGATGTGGGCTAGCTGTATCTGATGGGTTTCGTACTCTTTCCTATGGCCGCTGGAGGCTTCAGACATTTCTCCCCCCACAGGCTGCGAGCACCATCCTAGGATGGAGCTCTGGTCGCCTCAGCTTCTCCATCCTGTAGACACCCTCATGTTGTCTCTGCACACTTTGCCCTGTCTTCTAGTGTTGGCAGGCATATGTACCAAACAAATCAACTAAGGCCCATGGGGAGGCCCTCCTCCCCTCTCAATCACGTCAGAAGATCCAGTTTTGTCTTGTTCCTTAAACGTTCCCCAGTGGGAAAACAAAACAAGCCAACCCAGAACTGGGGTTTGGTTCTCAGTGCTATTTAAAAAAAAAAAAGGAAAAAAGAAACAAAAAAGAAAAAGAAAGGCATTTGTTTTGAGGTGAAGCAAGCTGGTGCAGCTTGTTCTGGTTTTTCGGTTCAAGGTTCAGGCCAAGTCCCTGCTCCAGACAGAAAGAATGTCCCTGGAATGCTTCTTCCAACTAGGGCTCTCAACAGCTGACAGGGCTGGTGTTCAGACAGAGGCCACCTGCTCTGCAGACACCCAGGGACTTCCCTGCAGGCTTCGGAAGCTCCAGGCAGAGCTGGGCTGCACGCATGTCCCTGTCCTCGGAGCTGTGCCACCTCTTACGGGGAGAGAGAATGCCAGAGACATAGTGCCACCATTCACTAAGCAGCAATGTTGCCTGCTTTTAGCAAGGGGGACCCAAAAGAGATGGGACATCAGGGGTCAGCATCACCTGACAGGTTCTCCTGCTAAACACAGTGCCTGGGATGGGAAGTGGGGGAGGGGCTCCACAGACTTGGCATGTAGAGAAGAGACCCTTAACCACTAAACAGCATTGTTAGGTGACACAGGAGGCTCTGGGCATGCGGAGTGCTGTGGAAATGACCTGAACGGATATGCGTCAAGCCAGCCAGCACTCAACAGCTCCCGCAGCTGGCCCCGGGGCTCACATACCCAGGATTCTTTTGGTCATTCCTGGTTCAGATCTGTTGGGGGCCACTCAGCAATTTCCATCCTCAGCCGGAAAGTCAGCACCGGGAGGACTGACTCTCAGGGGGGCCCATCCCCAGGGAGAGCCCCAGGAGACAGAACAGCTGAATAACCAGGCTGTGAATAACCAGCCAGGAATTCCGAAAGGAAGATGTGCTCCCCCTCTGTGTCACATGGGAATTGGCACATCGAAGGAAGTAGGAGACCAAGCAGGTCGGGCTGCCCATCTGGTGGTGGACATGTGCTGGCGCAGGAACTCCCGTGCAGACACCTGTTTCTCAGGGGTATTTTTTCCCCTATGCCTGCCCAGGAGCAGCATTATCAAAGGCAACCTTGGACCCCTGACAACCAGTGCCTCTACCCAAGAAAAGAGCCATGCTTGTCCTGTTTGGCCACGTGGCTAGAACAGCCAGAAATATTCTCCTGTGCCGGCCGTCCAGGAGGGTTAGAAGCCAACATGTGGGATTCCAGTTGGGTGCGCTTTGTTCTGGGCTCTGCTCGCGCCATGATGGCTTCAATTAGAGGCTTCCTTGTGTTTGCTCGTCAGCTCTGCATCACGGAGTGCAAGGGTGACTGTCAGCTCTCAGGACATGCGCTGCTTTCTCCCTCAGGAGTCAACACTGCCCACTCCAGTTGGGGGCGGAGGAGGGAGAACGGTGGGAACGGGGAGAGAGGGAGAGAGACAGAGAACATTCTTGGACCAAGCCTGCATTGTTAATGGGTATGGCAATGATTCAGAACTCCCCAGCTCTAGTTATATAAAACTGATTACTGCAACCTAAGATAATTGCTTCCATATCTAATATTCAGAGAAGGCAGAGAGAGAGAGGGAGACAGAGAAAGAGAGAGAGAGACAGAGAGAGAGAGTGAGAGACAGAGACAGAGAAAGGGGGAGAGAGAGAGAGAGAATGTGTGTATATGCATGTGTGTGCACGTGTAAGTGCATGAGTGTTTAAGAAAGAGGAGAGGAAAGGGAAGGGAGAAGGAAAAGGGAGAAACAGAGAGTGGGGGTGGGGAGAGAAAAATGAATAGCAGAAAAGAGACAAGATCACTTCAATTCTCCATGCATATTCCCTAAAAACATCCCCAAACTAAATTCAGAAAAGGGAGAAGCTATAAAGACAGCATCCCTGAGATCTAGGCGTTCTGGGCTGGGAGCAGATGACTGGTCACAGTCAGTCACGGAACCAAGGCCCGTAGAGACGTCTGAGACCTACAGCCAGCTAGTTAGCAGCACACAACAGCCACCTCCATTCCAGAGGCTGAGCTGGCCTGTCCCCTCCCCCCCTCCCAGGTCCCATTGTGTCTACAGGTGTGGCTCAGAGGGCAGGAAGATGTAGTGGTGAACAGAGCTCAGGTGAGCACATAGCATCCTCATGTAGCTTCGGAAGCCATATCAGAGAAGACAGGGATGTGGCGAAGGTCTCCAGGTCTTCAGGACTGGTTATGGGAGGGGAGGAAGATGCTGAGAGCTGGACCATGGTAAGAAAGAGCCAGGCCCATCCAGGAGGGTGAAGCAATGTGGACCAATTCACAAATTAAATCGTGGCTCTAAACTTGAGACCGACCCTGCTCTGTCTCACGCTTGGTTGACTCCAAGGTCCTTTGTGGCTTCCTCTTGTCTTCTATAGCATGACCTTTCTCTACTGGCTTTGTTTCACAGGCAAACATTAAGCCTGCTTTGTGTGTCTTATTAAGACCCTTCATGGAAACGTTGCCTGCCCCCCCACTCCCAGGCAGCTTCTGCCCCTGGGTTCCCAAAACTCATCTAGAAGAAATGCTCAAGCCACACGTGACAACATGTACCTAGAACTCACCTCCCCCAGGAGACTATTAAAGGAGGATTGGGAGGTCAGGTCTAGCCTGGGCTACAGAGTTCTCTCACAAAACAAATGAACACACAGAAAGTATTTTAAGTGAGTTTTTGTCTGCATCTCCTGTCTTGCCATCCATCACACAGTTCCCCGCTTTCATGGAAGGGTAAGACTGATTATGTGCTACCCAAGGAGATCAGTCAAGCATCCAGTGACTGCTATTGTCTGTCTTCTTCAGTGTCTTAGCAGAGTTTTTATTCCTGCACAGAACATTATGACCAAGAAGCAAGTTGGGGAAGAAAGGGTTTATTCAGCTTACACTTCCACATTGCTGTTCATCACCAAAGGAAGTCAGGACTGGAACCCAAGCAGGTCAGGAAGCAGGAGCTGACACAGAGGCCATGGAGGGATGTCACTTACTGACTTGCTTCCCATGGCTTGCTCAGCTTGCTTTCTTATAGAACTCAGGACAACCAGCCCAGGGATGGCACCACCCACAATGGACTGGGCCCTCCCCCCTTGATCACTAGTTGAAAAAATGCCTTACATCTGGATCTCATGGAGGCATTTCCTCAACTGAGGCTCCTTTCTCTGTGATAACTCCAGCTTGTGTCAAGTTGACACAAAACCAGCCAGTACATTCAGGTTCACAGAAAGTTAGGAAACATGGTGTGTGTATAAATGACTTAGTGGCCTCTGCATGGATTCTGTGGCCATAGGCCCAGCTACTATTGCACCCATATCAGAGAAATTGGGGATATCTTTTTGTGCTCTCTCTGGCTTCACCTTTCTACACTTCCTTCCCACCTTGGGCTCAGTCATTGTGCAGGAGAACGTCCAGGCCTGGCAGAGTCCTCACGGCTGCTTCTCCATCCCACAACCCACCACCCTTTCCACCAAGGACATGCAGTATTTTCCTTACGTAAAGGGACCAAGAAAAATGTAACCATTAGAAACAAATAGTCAGATATCCCACTGCCTCCTCACCCAGAACAAGGTGCCGTTTAAGAAGAGGTGATGTGGGAGAATGGGAGAATGGGATGCTCTGGGAGCAGAAAGGGCCGGAATCCAATCATCTGGAGGTGGGAAAGCCCATCAGTATGGGGTTAGGGTTAGGGGTTAGGGTTAGGGTTAGGGTTAGGGTTAGAATTAGGGGGTTCGGTTTAAGTTTAGGATTAGTGTTAGGGTTAAGGTCGGACTGCCATGTGCTCCTGTCACCAACGGGTAGCATTTATGGTTTGGAAGGGTTTTGCTCCCAGTTTGAAAATGCACAGGCCAGAGGGACTAGCAGTTGGCTTTAGCTCGTGTTCCTGCTGGCTGGGAGGCAGCTGGTCATTTGTGGGATTGTCAGGGGCTCTCTCTGCATGGGACAGAAGGATATCTAAAGACAGACACGACACCATCCTTGCCTCTTGAAGCTACAGAGGCTTTGGTCTTGACACATTTAGCAAAGATTTAACTGGACAATAAAGCCAGTGGATGCCCACAGGAGCCATGATGGAGTGGGGGAGGGTAGAGAAACCTTACCTAGCTACTGCTCTGTACTGCATAAGACCAAAGCAACCTACGGGGGGTGGGATAAGTGTGTCCATTCAAAAATATTTTTCTAGATGCTGTTTCAAGAACCAAGTACATCTCTGTGCAAAGAAGACAAAAATCCCTTTCCCCTCTAGAGAGAAGCTGTACAGTGTGGAGATCCGTTCAAACCACCCCCGATACCTTAACATTTCTACAAATTGAGTTACACAAGTCAATAAATCCCTGCAACCTCTGGGCTCATTTGAGTTGGTCTGTCTACTTGCTTGTCATGGAACATTCTGACGGCTGCTACCAACATCCTCTAGGGGCTAAACTGGGTCTGGGTGCATTTCATTCCACATTCAATGAAGGAAGGGGACAAAACTGGTCTGTTTGTTTGAAACACTAGTCCACCTCTGGGCGGCTCCCATCTTATAAATAGCCAAGAAGCAGATTTAGGCTTGGGGAAAAGGAATTTTTAAAATCCAAAGAGAGAGAGGGAAGGAGGGAGGGAGGGAGGGAGGGAGGGAAGGAGGAAAGGGGAAGGGAGGGAGGGAGAGAAGGAGGAGAGGGAGGGAAGGAGGGAGGGGGAGGAATTCCACAGGAAATTGAGATGGAATTTGAGAGACAGAATGCAGCTCACATCACTGAAGCCTGGCCAGAAGAACTGTCCAGACCCATTTGTTATTAAAAGCATCAGGAGATCCCAGAACGAGCAGGAACCCAGGACCTTCCCAGCGCCCATCATAGGAGGGTTTGGCGGGTGGAATTTCTGAGTATTTGTAACTGTGAATACCATTCTTCATCCGTTTGGTTCCAGGTGATCACTTGGGGAAGATGAATGAAGAGTTCTCACCTGTTTTCCACTTTTTAGGACTACCAAAAACTCCTCACTGACTTAACGGTGAATGGAATCTGTCCTTTGGCCCACAGCTGTGAGAGAAGCATCCGCGCCCCTTGCCGTGTATCAGAAAGCAACGAAGGAGCAAAGGGTTGCCTCCAGTAAGCCCTTCTGGTTTGTCTGCTGACAGAAACATTCTGTGACTCTGTCCTAGGGCCCTCCGTACCTCATCCTGCCAGCAGCCCAGTCTTCTTGGGGAGCACGGCCTCTGTGCCTTAGTCATATGTAGCTCCAGACCTTGGCCGCAGGGGCAGATGTGATGTTCAGTCAATCAGAGGACCACATCCTGTTGGCCACATGGCACATCTTAAGGGTGATCACATGGTCCAAGATTAGCCAATGGGAATCTTGTCAACAGCCTGTTGAAATCGTTGAGTGAGATGTTTGCCCAGGTTACCCCATGATGGCAAGTAGTAGAAAGGAGAGCGGGAGTCTGGAGGACACATCTGGGTCCCCAGGCTAGCCATTCCTGAAGGAAAGGGTCGGATTCTATGAACTCTGTGCAAGTCATTGTGTTTAGTTCGCTGCTACTTGGTTTGCAGTGTTTTAGGAGGTAAATCGGAAAGAAAGGCAGCATGCTTGCAAATGGTTGGTGTCTCAGAGAGGGGTCCCACAAAGTAGCCTCCTACGTGCTGTCTGAGAACGCCCTGTAACCGCCATCTTGAATGCAGACAGCAGCCCTCCCTAGATAGCAAAGGTAGACCTTGACCTTGGACTCTCCAGCCCTCAGGACCTGTTTCTTTTAAATAATCGGATCTGTCACATTTGGTTACAGCAGCACTCACGGATGGTGTCAAGGCTTACACTGGTCTAAGCTTTGCCTCTGCTATTTTCAGTCACACACTTCCGGGCTGGCTGTCCCACACAAAGGCCACTTGGGTGTCCCCACTTGGCTTTCCCTTGACACATGTGCTCAGGCACGGAAGTTTGAAGGTAGCGCAAGCATGCTCATGGGGTAGTCATCCTCCAAACGGGCTTCCCTTCAGCAACCTGCAGTGTCTGGCGATGGTTGTTCTGATCTGGGAAGCTGAGCACAGTCAGACCTGGTCAGTGTTTTGTTGACTGTGAATGTTGGCATTGTCTCTCTACAAATTCGTTCTGGTTCTTCTTTCTGTGCAGTGTTCAGTGCTTCTTCCCTTTCCCAATGGGAATTTTCTTTGTGTGTGTGGGGAAGGAGGGTTGTGGGTGTGTGGGGAAATGTGGGAGGTTGTGGGTATGTGTGTGGTGTGTATGTGTGGGTGTTGAGGGTTGTAGGTGTGTGTGGGGGTTGTGGGTATGTGTGTGGGTGTTTATGTGTGGGTGTAGGGGTTGTGTGGGGGGGAGGAGTGGAGGGTTGTGGATGTGTGGGGGGAGTTTGTATGTGGTTGTGGATGTGGGGTGTGTGTGTGGGTTGTGAGGGGGTGTGTGTGGGGTGTGTGTGTATGAGGAGTTTGTGGGTGTGTGGGTGGTTGTGTGTGGGGTGTGTATGTGTGGGTGTGGGGGGTTTTGTGGGGGAAAAGAGTGGGGGGTTGTGGGTGTGTGTGGGGAGTTTGTATGTGGTTGTGGGTGTGGGGGGTGTGGGTGTGTGTGTGAGTTGTGAGGGGGTGTGTGGGGGTTGTATGTGTATGGGGAGTTTGTAGGTGTGTGGGTGGTTGTGTGTGTGGTGTGTATGTGTGTGTGTGGGGGTGTACCTTGTGTGTGCCTTTGCCTGAGCTGACTAGAAGAGGGCATTTGATCCCCTGGAATGGGAGTTACCGGTAGCTATGAGCAAACATGTGGGCACTGTGAACCGAACCCAGGTTTCCTGGAAGAGTAGCCAGTGCTCTTAACCATTGAGCCACCTCTCCAGCCCCTCCCCAGGACCCCCAGATATTTATGTTTTAAATTCAAACTCTTCAGCAACTTTTTCCTATTAAAAAGGTGGGGGTGATAGTGAATGTGTGCAACCAACCGGATTCTCTGATGATACTAAAAATGTTAAGCACAGTGATTTTTAACACTCGAAATGGCCCTGCGCCATGCCCAGAAGACTGACAGCTTTAAAGGAACTTTAACCTCATTTACTGTAGTCAGAGACTGGGGCAAATTCTCCTTTATAAGTGACACAAAACACATCTGTCTCTAGCAATAATATTTATGACGCTCTGTTCCTTCATAGTTGACAATTCTTGATCCAATGAGTATTTGAGGTTTCCTGTATTATAGCTACATGGTGTTTTGAAAAATAAATCAGACAATATCACAGAGACTCCCACCGGAGTCCCATTTCATTTCTGTTAAGATAAAAACAAACAAACAAACAAAAAAAAAAAAAAAAAAACAAGACTTAGCTGTGCCTCCAAGGCCTATAAAACTGATTTGGAATAAATCAAGCTCTTACTTCTATCACTGTTAATATGGTACAAAGTGAAAGACAATTATGTTAAAAGAAAAAAACTGAAATACTCTATTGTTACTTTTTTTTCCTCTGTAACATAACTTTCTGTTTACCTAAAGAATTAAATTTGGCACAATAGCAAGGTAACAAACCAGACCCGATTAATAGTCACAAATAAAAATGATGAATTAGTAAAGACATTTCTGTCTTTTTCCCTAAGTCCCATTTTGCTCTGTCTGTCTCTGTGTCTGTCTGTCTGTTTCTCTCTCTCTCTCTCTCTCTCTCTCTCTCTCTCTCTCTCTCTCTGTGTGTGTGTGTGTGTGTGTGTGTGTGTCTGTCTGTCTGTCTCTCTCTCTCTCCCCAGTGTGCTTGAATTAATATTAATCCCCAGGTTGTATTTATTGGGGATTTTTCACTGCCCAGACGATGTTTTATTATAAATGTTGCTGTGCCTCTTCTGGTCAGGGAATGAGATGAATATGAAAATGAATGTCATAAAAGAAGATGTCTTTACTTCAAGCTTCCTGGACAAGGACAGTCTGCCCTGGTGGGCCCTTCGGGTTCAGACTAGAGGAGGAGAAAAAGGTAGATTTTTTTAAAATGTATTTTTAACGTACATGGAGCCAGGCAACAAAATCAGCCATGGATCTGCTGGTGGGGTGGTTTTAGCAGCTCTGGGTGGAGGGCTTGTCCACAGTTGTCTGGCATGGCCAACTTTATTAAAGTAGCGTTGAGTTGAGCATGAACGTTAAGAGACGGGGGCAGTCAAAAGAAAGAAAGTGTGGATGTGGGGTTCTTAAGAAAAATAGAGTTACAGAGAGTAAGACATACCTAAGTGTAGGTAAGGGCTCCTCAAAAGGAAAGCACGCCCAAGTAGTCCTGGTATATGTGTCATTTTGGTGGCTCTCAAGTTACATCTCAAAAGCTGCTAAAGTCCACTTCCCCCTCCACTATCATCTGCTGATAAGTGAAGCTGCCTTTGCTAGAATTATAATCTGGTGTGATAAGACCAGGAGCCGCCAGAGCTGCACAAGGGTCCTTGCTCTGTAAATGGTTTTCTCTGGTGAACTTCCTAGAAAGTTGCATATTTTCATTGGTACATGGAGGGTGGCCTTGACCAGTTCCTGACTGTGCTCAAATCTCATGTCCTTGATGGCAGAGGTGTCGATCGAACTCTACAATAAGGGTTCTTTCCCTTCTCACCCTCCCAAAGTGTTCCTTTTATTTCTATCCAGAGTCAACTCTAGGCTCAGCAAGACCACAGAGGCTGGTGCATCAAATATAGAAACTGGAAAATATCGTTATTCCAAAAATCAATGGAAATAACTGTGAGTCAAGTCAAAACCCCACAAAGAGAAAGCTTCATCTCCAGTAGGGAGCTCTGTCCAGAAGAAGCCATGCTAGTTTCACTGATGGTCTCCATTCAAGGTAGTGAAACCCCCTGCTGCCTCCCTCCCCCCTTCCACTGCACCCCAGGTTAAGCCCCGAGCAAATTCTCATGGTGCATTCATGCATGGAGCCAAGTGGGAGAGGGCTTCTGCTGCCCATGAACTGATGGGCCGTGGCTGCTCTTCACTGGCTGGTACCCAACCCAGCAAGCGGCCAAGTGCCCAGAGCTGCTCTCTACTCCCACAGTCTTGACTTCTGGCCAACAGAGCAGAATGTTCCCTGTACCCACAGACCAAATAAAGGCAAGGAAAATGGTGGCCTTAGGGCATGGTTGTTAGGAAGCCAGCAATCCATGTGTCCCGTTGAGATGTTCTCACAGGAAAAACAAAACAATGCAAAACTTGATGGCACAATTCTTTTTCCCTTGATCAGGATCTGCTCCAAAGAAAGACCCTGTCTAGCAGGATTCCAATCTCCTTCTTCTTCTTCTTCTTCTTCTTCTTCTTCTTCTTCTTCTTCTTCTTCTTCTTCTTCTTCTTCTTCTTCTTCTTCTTCTTCTTCTTCTTCTTCTTCTTCTTCTTCCTCCTCTTCACTTCACCCTCCTCCTCCTTCACCACCAGTCCAACTACATCTAAATACTAAAACAGGACACGGGATATACGGCACCTCTCTAATTCCTTGCCACAATTTTCAGGCTAAGTTTTAGTTTTATTTCTATTGTGTAGAGGGCAAAACACTCTTTAGAGAGAGGATACTTTGCTAAGCACATTTGTTCCACTCAGCCTAAGTCCTTGTGTTCTTGGAGGTTTTGGGGGGCAGGATTAGTGTGTGATAGTGGGTCCCACTGGATTATTTTTGTTTGTATTTTAAATATTTATTTATTTTATGTACAGTGTAGCTGTCTTCAGACACACCAGAAGAGGGCATCAGATCTCATTACAGATGGTTGTGAGCCACCATGGGGTTGCTGGGAATTGAACGCAGGACCTCTGGAAGAGCAGCCCAGTGCTCTTAACCGCTGAGCCATCTCTCCAGCCCGTCCCACTGGATTATTAATGGAATGGAAAACTTCCTATGACCCGGTGGCATCGCTGTAATATGTGATGTGCCTCTCGCTTATGCCAATGCTCCTGTAGACAAATCTAGTTCCCTGCCAATCATGTGAAAGTCCAGCGCGTTCAACTTTATAGATGGCAGAGCACTTGACAGCCGCAGTCAACTGTATCTCTCTGCTAGACTTGTAGTGGTTAGTTTAGAATGTGCTACTCATTAAGGACTTCAGTGCAGCCCCACACAGTGAGCAGTAGTGAAGGCCTTGCCTCTCGGCTCCTCACAGCCTAAGGACTGACAGCCGAGAGTGCTCAGCCCTGAGCAGGGTGATTGTTCTTTTACCACCCTCTCTAAAACCCAGGGATCACTATGGAAGAGAGAGCAAAATAATATGAGAGCCGGAAGACGGGAGGAGTGTGAAATGTCATCTTCAGGGCACGGCACGGCCATTGCAAGTTTGATCTCAGAGCAGCTGTGGTTGCCAGCGTCGGGCTCTCATGAGACTGGACCTGTCTACCATCAGTCATGGGTCAGGGAGGGACTGGTGGGCCGGGCCCCACCCTGCTGAACTATTGATAACTAGTAGATTCTAGAAGAGTGACAGTCACCGTCTTCAGTTGCATAGCCAACTGTGCACCAATGGCCAGCTCCAAATCACATAGCACGTGGTTGACCCTAGTTAAAATCGGTGAGTCGCAAGACGAGGCATAAGAACGCAGAGAGGAACTTTAGGGAGGTGGGAGTATGATGGGTGGGGGAGGGGAATAACAGGGTGCAGAGGAACCAGAATGTATTAGATTGCATGGAGTGATCAAAGCATGAGTTTAATCAATAGAAGAACGATTTGAAAAGCCTTGGAACGGCATGATATGCCGTGTCGTTCAGCAAAGGCCTTGGCCATCTTGGGTTCGCTATATTTCTGGAAGAGGCCAAGAGGCTACGTACAGGGATGAACATCACCACATAGGTCTGAGTAAGTGAAGTGCTCATAGGGTAAAGCTGCCTAACAATGCCTTTCTCAGCGCTTGGCCCGGCCGTCATCCGGCCCCGCGTTATATGCAGTGTGACTGGTTTCCACACGCTGTGGCTTTCCTCCCTTGGCTCATTCCATCTCTGCTGTCTCCTGTCATCTGTGACAGCCATCCCATGTACCCTGCCTTCTGCCCTCCCCCTCCCCCTCCCCCAACTGTATGCTGTACTCATTTCCTGTCTGGAGCTCCGAGAGCCTTGTTTCCTCGAGGGCCCGTGAGGACAACAAAACATTCCTAAGGGAGGCAAGCTCTTACCCCAGCACACCGCACTCCAACCCAGGTTTCTGAAATGTAGGGGAAGAAAGATGGGGGAGCCTATCCCCTGACGCTCTTTAGAGGGTGCAGAGGACAGGTTCCGTGTGTCCCCCTCAAATGTCCCCCATTTGTATTGTCATCACCGTAGATTTGAGTCCTCTCCACTTAGCGGTGCCTACTCAAGGTTTCTCTCACAGTTGATTTTTTCTTCAAACACTCATTTACTGCTCAGCTTCCTCCTAGCTGAGGGCTTCCGGAAAACACAGACTTCGTACACAGACAGTATATGATGCTACATCTTTGTAGATGCTCGGCTGTTCCATTGTTGGGGAAATGCTCACTAGCATTCTCTCTCTCATCTTTGAGTCTGAATCCACAGTCCTGCATAGGAATGTGTCCAACACGACATAGAAAAGAAGCAAGCGTGGATGCCTATGTGTCCATTTCCGGTGCTCAGTCAAACACTGTACACTACAAAGATGCTGCTGACGCCAAGCTGACAAGGAGCAGCCTTCACAACATCCTACGCAGGTATGTGGGTTTCCTCTCTCCAGAACACTCTGACCTTTGAGTGATAGAAACACACCACTGAGCTATTTGACTTAGCTATGTCCACAGACCAGCATGTCCTCAGGCAAGCACTGAGTGCAAACCCGGGCTTAGAACCGCCACTGAGCAAGCCCTGAGGGGTGGCAGGAAGGAAGAGACCAAGGATGAGTGAAGCCTGCGGAGAACAGACACCAGCCAGGTGCTTCCTGCTCACCTAGGGACTGACAGGCTTTAGCCAGACGTTCAGTTTGAGCTTAGGGTGTACAGGGAAAAGAGGCTGTTATGTGTAAATAGATCTTAATTTTAGAGCGTTGACTATCAAAGGGGAGAAAAATCTCTAAAGCTGCCCACAGGCTAATGATGATATCCACATGAGGACTGGGGTGATTTCTCTTTTGAGATAAAGCTTTGGATATCTTACCCCACAGTGGGACATCACTAGTGAGGAAGACCTGGCTGCCCATGTTACCACCAGGAGTAGGGGAATGTTGGTTCGGAACGTGGGTCCTGGAACCTGCACATCCAGGTCCCTCAGCTGTGACTGTGGGCTGGTTTTCTTCCTCTGTCTTCTCTCCTCTTCATAAGCAAGATGGAGAATGGCAGCAGCTTCTTGGGAGGGTCCAGCTGCTGTGTGGGTGGCCTTCATTGGTCACATAGTAGGATTTCAAAGAACAGAGTTTGTTTTTTCAAAGAGTTTTAAAGCACAAAGGATAATGGGTTTCATTTTCATCATATAGGGTTGTATCATAAGGTTTGATCACGTGCTCACACTTCTCAACCTGCTGACACTTTTCCTCTATGTGAATATCCTCCTAGCTTTCGTGTGGGTGTGTATGCGGTGTGTGTGTGTGTGTGGTATATGTGTACATGTGCATGTGTGTGGTGTATATGTATGGGTTATGTGTGCATGATATGTGTGTATGTGTGTGTGGTGTATATGTATGGGTTATGTGTGTGTGATATGTGTGTATGTGTATGTGGTGCATATTGTATGGGTTATGTGTGTGTGATATGTGTGTATGTGTGTATGTGTGTGTGGTGTGGGTGTGTGTATGTGTGTGGTTTGTGCATATGTGTGTGTGGGTGTATATGTGTGTGGTGGTGGTGGTGTATGTGTGGGTGTATATGTGTGTAGTGGTGGTGGTGGTGGTGGTGGTGGTGGTGGTGTGTGTGTGTGTGTGTGTGTGTGGTGTTTATGGGTATATGTGCCTGTGCATGCACACACTCAAAGTCTCTTGATGTCATGTAGCTTGTAGAAGACAAAGCTCAGCTCTGCTGACAGCAAAAGTGATGCTCTTTCCTTCAGAGCACACGTACCCTGTCCTTGAAGAGCAGACTACGTCATCTGCATACTCACAATCACTTTAACCCACCCCCACCCCCTTGCTCATCCCAGCCTCCATGGGATCTGCACACTCTGGTTCTTAGCCTCTTACTGTCTGGTGCTCTCTGAGTAGAGGCAGGGCAATCCTTCTAAAAGCATAGCGTGTGTAAAGCATTCTGCCGATAAGTCTCCTAATGGCTTGGAGCCTCAGTTTCTCTATTTGACACAGAATGACAATGGTCTAATACTGCAACCAGGAGAGCACAGTTAGAAAGAGGGTGTGTCTTCCCCCAGCCCCACTCCTGACTTCACGGCACAGCTGACCGTCTTTGTTGCTCTCCAAATCCACTTTGTGCTCAGCTTTGCATAGGTTTTCCTCTCTCCTGAGTGTGTCAGTGATAGCTATGGAGTAAGTTTTCCCTAAGAAATCCCCTCAACTGGTGGGTGGGTCAGAAGGCCAAACATCTCCTTCCCTCTCCCACCCCATTCTCCCCAACATGTTTGCCAAAATGCTTTGACTTTGTTTTCAGGGAGAGAGCCTTTATTTGGATGAGGTAATTTAGTTTGCGTTTCCTTCTGATATTACAAGTAAGTTTGTTTTCTTGTCCGTAAATTTATTTTGTAGGCATCACCTTTTCTTTCTTTAAAAAAAAATTAATTTTAAAGTCAGGTGCGGCAGCACACCCCTTTAATCCCAGCACTGGGGAGGCAGAGGCAGGCGGATCTCTGTAAGTTCAAAACCATCCTGATCTACACAGTGAGTTCTAGGACAGCCAGGGCTACACAGAGAAGCTCTGTATCAAACGAACAGACAAATAAACAAAAACCTTATAAAAAATTTTTAGACAGTGCATACGCAGGTGAAGAGTTGTCATAGAAAAGGCAGTCTGGCTTCAGGTGCCCAGGTTCCACTGTCGGCATTTCCCCATCTTTTCACCCAACCCTCCCGGCTTGAGAATGTCTTCCTATGTCTTTACAGGTTCCCTTGTGCTCAGGCAGGAGTATGACGCATCACTGAGCTGGAGCTCAGTCTGGAAGTTGTTATCCCCAAACTCTGGGGGTAGCGCTCTGTGCTCGGCACAAAGCCCACAACAGAATGAAGGAAAGTCACTAGGACCATGGAGGTGCCCTTCCTGCTCATGCTGTGCCTCCTTGGAGCTGCCAAAGAACTCCAGTGAGGATGTCTTGAACCACTTAAAGGCTTCATTCCTGTTCTACTTCTCCATGGCAGGAAGCAAGCCCTGAGATGTACAATCTCATGGGAGCAGGTTTCCCAGATGGACTGCCTCCTATCAAGGCCAGTCCCAGGCAGCTGCTGGAGGCCAGGACCATCCTATAAAACCCTGCGCCTGCCCCTCCCATCTGGGTAGCTTTCAAAGCCAGCACTAAAGTGGTTCATTAAAAGTCGACCAGTGATGACTACCATCTAGCATCACACAGACGTGAAAATAAACACAGGGCCAAATTCCAGCCACCCAGCAGTGTCAGGGCTCCGAGCAAATGTTTGCTATTTTAGGGAAGAGAAGGATTTCTTGACAGTCTCTTGGAGCTCTCAGAACCCAAGGCCCCACTAGCTGTCGATTCCAGGGAGCATTTGTCACTTGCTCTTCTTAGCGACCCAGACGGGACCTGCTACCTGAGCTCCCAGGCTTGGGCTGTGCAGTTCAGCTTTGTGTCTGTCAGCTTCATTCTGTTGGGTGGCGATCAAAATGGGGCATGGCTGTACCAATCAGAACACAGACCGGTGCAACAGACTGCATGCCTTGGCCAGTGTCTGGAAGAGCAGAGGGAACACAGTAGGTAGGTATTTGATAAGTTAATAGCAACAAAAAAGGGGGGTGGGGGAGGAAGGAAAGCAAGGAGTCTCTGCTCAAAGGCTCTCTAGGAACAGTGAGTCGAGAAGCACAGAGTGCTCTTGGGTGACCCAGGAGAACCATACCTGGCCCTCTCTTCCCACAAGCAACTGCAATACTTGAAAGCTGAGGCTCCTTAAAGCCAAATTCAAGTGCATCCCTGAGAGGAGACTTTCTGAGTGAATGTGTTACTGACAGGACCTCTGATGCCTCAGACCCTCCAGGATTAGCAAAACCTTCCTCTGGTCTTCCTTTCCCTCTCCCCCTCTCTCCCCCTTCCTCCCTTCTCTGTCTGTCTGTTTGACACACATACAAGTTCTCTCTCTCTCTCTCTCCTTCTCTCCCTCCTTCCTCACTCCCCCCATGCACACACATACAGAACCATGCTAAGTACACATCTCAAGGGAATTATAGTCACTCACAGAACCCCTGTTCTTACAGAGTTGAAAGTCTTTGCCCATTACATGGTACCCTCACCGCCCTCTCTTCCAGTGCCTAGAACCCACACTTGACTTTCTGCTTCTGTGAATTTCACACTCCCAACTACCTCATGTAGGTGGGTTTGTATGGAACTTGGTCTTTTTATCTGAATGGTTCTAGTTTCATATTGTCTTCAAGGTTTAGCCTGTGATGTAGCCCACATCAGAGCAGTCTCCTCTGGGAAGGCTGAGTTAAAGGCCACTGTGTGGATAGACCCCACTCTGTTTGACAACTCATTCATCAGTGAGGTGCCCCCAAAAGGCTACCATAAATGACTTCATGCAAATATCTTTAGGAGTCCCCACTTTTCAGTTATTTTGAATACTTGCAGATGAATCGTTTCTTAGGTAGGATATTTGTTCTGAAGAAGCAAATCTTTTAGATGTCATTCGGATCAAGGTCATAGCCTTTGTAAACTTTTCCTCATCATTAGAGTGGGTCCCAACAATGGACCATGTTCCAGAAAGGCACAGCCCTGGAACTGTTGTGATAGAATCGTGGCTCACAGCTCAACAGACCACATCAGGCCAATAGAGTTCCACGTGGAAGAGGTTTATTGAGGACGATGGAGACAAGGGGGGGGGATGATAAAGAAGGAAAAAGAGAAGGGGGCAGGAAGGGTCTGCCTTTTATTTAAACTATGACGTAACTGCTCGCATAAACCAAATGGACTCTGGGAATGTATGGCCATTACCATGGCAACAGATGTACCGGTCCCTGTTGCTTATGGATGGTGTTACCATTGGGTTTGGAGGTGAAAGCTGGTTCCTGATGCCAACAAGAAAGAGACCAAACATCAGTAGCGTGGGAAAGAACCAAGTTCAAAATCCAGATCGTAGAAGACCCTCAAGTCAAAATGCTACAGCATGGCTGACGGTTCTCCTCTGTGTAGACGGAAGTCCCAGCCAGGCAAAGCATGGCTCTCTGAACTCCAGCAGTTTTGTGTTTTCAGCATCAAGACACTGCGTTCTCACAGTGGTACAACTGCTCAGCTCTGGAGCCAGTTACTCTCAGGGTTTTTTTCTGGAACTCTTCCTGCAGTTAGGGCTTGCAGCTCTCAGCTCCCAGGAGCTCCTCACCTCCCCTAGTATTGGCTCTTCAGTCTTGTATCTTCTGAAGTCATGGCTCTTACCCCCTCAGCAGGTCTGAAGTTCTTTACAAACCCAGTTCTCCTCAGACTCAGCTCCCCACAGTCTGCTCCCAACCAGCCTCTGGAACTCTCTAGATTCACTTTAGTTGCTGTTGGCTGATCCCTGGGGCTGGCAACATCAGAAGTTACCTGCTCTTCAGGTTTCCAACTCATCCCACAACAGGCCACTTACGTGAAGTTTTACTGCAGCACAAGGGCAGGGCAGCCAATGGACAGGGGGAGATTTCCCCCAACCAACTCTAAGCCAGTGAGACAAAGGCTGCTTGTTCAGCCAGGGGCACAGTAGCTAACAGGAGAGAGGGAAGGGTTACTCTGTAATCATATTGACACTTGCTGTGACTAGGTCCTGAGCAACTGTGGATCATTTGTAGGTGGCCTCATTTCAGGGTCATTTCAAGGCACCCACTGGTATCTGCAGTGACCGTGACTGTAACAGAGTCTACTGAAGCAGAACTCTGTTGGAGCAGCAGCCAGAACAGTCTTTGTGTCTCTCATAACAGGGACAAAATCTGAGTGTTCAGAACTGGTGCGGAGCCTCTGTGAGCAGAACAAAGTCTCTAAAACAGCAGTTGTGGTCGTGATGATACCCGGATCAACCACCACGGGTTGACTGAAAGCTCCTGTGCGTCTGTGAGAACTGTGTGGCTGAGGCTACAGTTGATACTGCCATGGGGACCTTCGGGGTCAGGAATGCTACCATTCAAAGCTTTGGGAGCCATGGAGACAACCACAACTTCCAACCCAGCCTTCCTCTCTGTCAGGGAAGCTGCTACTGTGGTAGGCACAGGAAAAAGATGGCACATCATTTAAGCAAGCTAGGGCCCCAGCATAGTCATTAAAGGGGGAACACATTGAGTGCATCTGTATCCTTTAGCCTGGTACCAATAGTATTGGCAGAATGCTCCTAAAGTCACCAGGGACTCCTAAAGTCACACATGGGCTCCACCACAGCCTGAACGGCAGCTCACTCTGCTCCCACACTCAAAGGAGCAGCGGCCACAGACAGCGGAAGAGTGGCCTGGCGAACTGCTAGCTGCAGGTTCCAGGCATGCTTATCTGTCAAAGCCCCTGCTTAGCTCAGATGATAAGGTCACAACCATGTGGCCATCAACTAGTTCACATTCTAGAGAATGTGCTCCTAGGTGACTTCGTTGCGCAGGCACGAGTGTGTGCACATGCATTCCGACGTGGTACAGCCCCCCTGCACATCTCGGCTATGTGGGATGTATAAAGTATGACAATGCCTCCCTAAGCGCAAAACCACACGTGATTTAGTCAGGTATGGGAGAAGATGATGTGGGCAAACGACTGGTAAGGATGAGAGCCACAGCTTGCTGGTAGAACTGCACTGTCTCCTGTGACATTTCTTTTTAGGTAAGGTAATGAGCGCACTGTAGGACAGAGAAAAGATATGTGGCTACCATGGCACTCAGTGACAGGACTCGTAAACCATCAATGTAGCATTGCAAGACCATTGTCATGGATTGGTCTGTCCTTATCCAAAATGCCACTAACATGGCAGGAGACTACTTCTGTAGACGATGTCTTTGCCCAGTGCTGGGCCCTCTGTCTGTGCCATGAGGCTGAACTTGAAATGCATCTCTTTGTGTCACAAATGAACATCCTAGATACCAGAGCTCTTTCTGTGGCTCCCTTCTCTCTTCTCAGACACTCAAGACTTGCACCTCCACACCAGCCTTTTCTAGCTATGCTCCTCTTCAGAGAATTGAGCATCATCTGGCATCAGAGTTGGCCTTTGTGCCTAGTGTCTATTCTTGCTCACTGTATACAAGAGCTCCTTGAGGGAGACACGTCTGTCTTGTTGCCATATCCTGATACATTGAAGGTGGCTGTGTGATTTGGTTGAAATGGGTGAAAGGTAACTTAATGATTTTGAATGACAATGGTCCTAATAAACTCATAAATTTGAATGCTTGGTCCCCAGTTGGTGGGACAATTTGGGAAGGATTAGGAGTGTGGACACACTGGAGGCGGTACATCACTGGGAGTGTACTTTGAGGTTTCAACCCCATACCATTTCCAGTTATCTTTCTCTGCCTCATACTAGGGTTAAGGATGCAAGTCCTTGGCTATAGCACTATGTCTGCCTGCCTGCTGGTGTGATCCCAGACAGGATGGTCATAGACTCACCTCCTGAAACTGTAAGCCCGCAATAAACTCTTCTATAAGTTGCATTGGTCAGGGTGTCTCTTTACACCAATAGAAAAGTAACTAACACTTTACTGGTCTAAGAAGCCAGAAACAAGAGCTAGGGATTCAGCAGGAACCCTTAAAGTTTAAGCCCATTGGTTTGGTTCCAAAGCTAAAAGGAAAGCATGGCCTCCACCTTCCCTTCTCTTTCAAGGGCATCCTTATCCTAGGGAGCCTTTGAAGCATACCTCATGGCCTCTAGACACATGCCCACACGTTCACTTCTATGTAAAATAGAAGCAAGCCTAGTTTATCTCCTCAGGTGGAATATTATAAATCCATCAACAGAGAAACAATGGTGAGCAAGAACAGATGTGATATTTAAAATATAATACTTTAATTCTTTGACATTTTAATAATGCACATAATACATTTTGACCACATTCACCTCTTCTCCTCCTCAAAACTTCCCAGATCCCCTGTGCAGACTCTACATCATCCCAAAATTGTGTCGTCTTTAAAACCAAAAAAATCCGCGGAGTATAATTTGTGCATCATATGTACTCGTTGGTGTGGGGCCATCCACTGGAGCATGGTTTGCTCCCCAGGGGCCACACACTATTAAAGGAAACTAACTCTCCTCCAGAATCCATCAGCTGTTGATAGCTCCTCAGTCGGGGTGAGGCTCTCTTGAGCTCTCAGCATTCCATGTTGGAGCATTCACTGGCTTGATCTAGTGTAAGCAACCACAACTGTTGTGGGTTTGTGAATGGGGCAGATCTGTCATGTCAAGGACACACCGTTTTACTCTGGTCTTCACCAACCTGTGGGTCTTACAGATATGTGTCCAGTGCCCATGGTTGTCAGAAGAGAGTGTCAGGTCCTCTGTAACTGGACTTAAGTTTTGAGTCACCATGCAGGTGCTGGAATCAGTTAAGGCACCTGATAGCACTGTGCTCACTCATATGTTAGTATGAGTAGAAAGGAGAAGAGTCAGCAGACAGGTTGGATCTAGAGATGATTGTTAGGTAGTTAGACAGAAAGGTGGGGGGCACACAGAGGAAGGTGGTAATTGTGTCAAAGGGGAAGAAAGGGGCGGATACATTGAGGGTTGAGATAATGGTAGAATACAAAGAGGGGATAAGGATATCATAGGCCTGGTTAGCTGCTGACTTTGGGAATGTAAAAGTAAGAGAATTAGGTATAAGAAAAGAGAAAGGAAGAAAAGAAGAAATGAGACAAAGAAAAAAAGCAAAAGAAAGGAAGGAAGAAAATGGCAAAGGCACAAAGAGTAGAAGAGGGTGTTGGCCTGATACAGTGGCCCACTGCACAGATGAGAGACAGCTGGAGGAGCAGGTGTTGAGCTGCGTAATAACAAGACTGACCATGAGACTCAGTTCTGGAACTCACATCAAAGTAAAACCAGAACCCTGTGCAGGGTCCAAAGGCAGATCCATAAGGAATGGGTGGCCAGGAAGATCTTGAAAAGTTGAGCTCTCTATTGGCCATGTACAATTGGCTTGAGGGACCAGCTGCACCTGGGAGCTAGTCATGGCGATATGACTCAGGGTTTGCAACCATGCTGAGGTCTGAAATGGCATCAGAGAATCCAGCTATGGGCCCACCCTGCTCTTTGATACCCTCCAAAATGTCTGAGGCCCACAGCAGCCAGAGCATCTGTGCCAGACAGGAAGAAGAGGCAATGAGAAGAAGCAGGGCATCTTGGGATTGAAATGTGCCAACAGTTTTAAGAACATCCGAAATCAAATCTGTGTTCCTGGGGTTCTCTTTCCCTGCAAAGATGCCCACATTCATTAAAACATTTAAAGGCAAATCAGCTGCCATGGCAGCACTGTCTTGGTCCTGCCATCTTGTCAGCATGCTGTGTCAATACTCGGCACTCTTCCCCAGGTGCCAGAGAAAGTCCCTACCATTCACACAGCAACACCCATGATCTGAGATTTTTTTCTTGCCATAAAAAACAAATGCTTTCCCCAAAATACCTAAGACCTTTCTTTAAATTCCCTCCCAGGCATTATTTCCAGTTGTGTTTGGCTGCCCATGGAAAGAATCAGAGGCCTCTCATGGCCTTTCCTTAGCCCTGCAAGCTTCCAGGAGCCACTGGAAAGGAGGCAAGTGATATACTCGTGGAGACGACCTATGACGTCAGTTCAGACACACAGCAAGACGACGTGCTCACACTATGTTCCATGGACATGGGCCCATCCCTGAGCCATCACGAATAAGAGGGCATTACTGAGAGTGCTGGGTACATGACAATTCCCCATTGCCCAGGTTGGGTAAGGCTGAAGTTACGTTTGCCCCAGAAACAAAGTCAGACAGTTCTGTTACAGCTTCCAGTCACTGGATCCAAATACCACAGAGCATCATGTCCTTAATGCTGATGTTTTTTTCACGGGCGGCATCGACTATCAGTCTCTTTCTACACACACAGAAGTGAACTGCTTCACAAAGAAGGGTCAGGGCTTCTGACCATCCAGCAGGTCCTAGAACAAAAGCTCGTCACACAGGGCTTGGTACTGCCAGTTAGATTGGCAGGAGAGGAGGAAGAAAAACACACGGGCATGCGTCAGTGTGAGGAAGGATAGTGATTAACAGCACACATTGCTTTGTAACATGCACCAACCAGCATGGTATGTTCCCCAGTTAATGCAAATCTAGGGGTTTCGAGCTGATTAGTTCCAGAAGCTCATACAGGTAGCAGCAACCACAAATGTTTTCTAGTGAAACCTTCCACATACCAGAATCTTCACAGATCACTGACCAGTGGTTAGTCAACCAGAAGCTAAGGTCTGTACAAGATTTGTCCTCACAAAACTAGTGCTGAAGTTTGGTCCCATTGTAACTGCCTCTTACTCTAGGGAACTGGGTTGGCTGCTGTAGGGTGGATCATTAAAAAGGAGGGCCTGGCCCATTCCTCATGCTTTCTTATAAACAGATGCTCTTGAATGCCCTAGTTTCCAGAACCATGAGCCAAACCAAACCTATTTGTTTTATAAATTATTCAATCTTTAGCTAATTTAGCTAACAAAATTTAGCTCTTTTGTTATAGTATCAGAAGGTACTTCTTATTTCTTTCTTTGCTTTCTTTTGTTTCTTCTATTTTTACCCTTTTATGATGACTACATAGTACTTTTATGGTGAATAAAACATGAGAAAATATATTATAAAGAAAGACTAATGAATACAAAGGGTATCAGTGCTGCTGGATTTTAAAGAAAGAGGGGGCATGGTTTAGAGTGGGCCCCATGGAGGCTACAGCATTTGACCCAGGCATTGAGCAGGGAGGACCTTCAGGGGGTGACATGGTTCTCTGGTACATCCTGTGAGTAGCAGGAAATCTGCCAGTCAGAAGTGTCTAGCAGGAGGAGGGAACAGGGATGCACTTCCCAGAAATCAAGTTTTCTGGACAATCAGAGCCAAGGCACACATTCTATAGGAGAGAAAGCCCTAACATATGTTTGTGACCCAGGCTCAGACAGCGCAGAAAACGTGCGCTGATCATTTAGAAGGAAGGAAATTAAAGCTGAGTCGGAGATGAAGATGAAAACAGGGTGGTTAGAGGCATCCGAGAAGGGAGAGAGCCTATGGGACTTACAGCAGTCTCACCCGCAAGACCCTCGACAACTACCACCCACACTCTCCCGCCCACCCCAAACCCTGGCCTTCAGAGCCATCGCTGCTTTCGTCTCTGAGATAGCCTGGAACAGGCCTGGTAAGGTCCTGAGCTTGCCCTGCTTGTCCTCATCACTGTCAGGAGTTGCTCCAACTCACGCTTGCTAACAGTGGCTGGGAGGGTGACAGTCCCCCTTCTGCCAGTCACCCGGCTACTTGTAAGACTTACCTTCCCCCGTGCAACAGGAGGAGCGAAAAGGACCCTGCAAGGTGGCTGGGAGCATCAGAAAGTGACGTGGCTCGTCCGTTCTCCACAAGATCAGTCCTGGGTCTACAGAGGCCATACAAAGACACGCACACAAATGCTCCAGGGGGACTGGTCCTGACCGCGGAGTCTGGGCCAGGTTTGACACTAATGGTTCAGGGTCTGTGTTACTCGGCACTCCTAGACCACAGCAAACCTTCAGAGAGCTAAGAGTCCTCTTCTCTCCAGGTGAGGGGGTGCACACGCTGAACCCCAGTGTGAGAGGTGCTGGCTGCAAGATCACTCCTGGCTGGTCTCCATAAACACTTGCTCAGCCTGACTTGAGTCTTTGTGGTCACCTCATGCAGGAAAGCCTGGTGTGGACGCTCACCATTACCTATATCATCTCAGGCAGAGTGTTTAACCAGCCTCTTCCTCCGTTTTCTCATCTATAAAATGGGAATAACAGTACCTGTGGTACTGGGTTATTTTGAAGAACTGAAGCAGATAAAGTTTGAGCCAACCACATGGCGTGGGGCCCAGCAAGTTCCTCGTGTTGATAACACAAGGTAGCTAATTTTTTCTCCTGCTGATGCCAGAGTTACCCTCCAGGTTTTCAATGCAGTACAGGTTTTTTATATTCTCTCATGACAGATTAGAGTTCCTGCCACCTGCGGACACCTCGTCTACACATTCCCCTTCAGGAGAAGCTCTTTGCCTTACCAAAGTCCCGTCCGCCCTCCTTCCTTCTTCCTCCTTCCTCCCGTGGGCTCCTTCCTCCCAACTGCCCACTGTCAGGCTTCCAGTGTTTAATAAAACCAAGCAAACTACACAGCATGTCACAAGTGTGTCCTTTCCACCTACACGATCCACTGTACCAAAGCCATCTCAGTACACGGAAGGTCTTTATAAGGAACAAGGTCAGAGCTGAGTGGACAACGGTTCAGTAGCAATGGTGTCTCTGTAAAATACATGCCAGCTCCAGGAACTGACAGCAAAGGCTAACCACACCACCTCTCTCTTCTTCAATTACTAATTGAAACTCTTATTAACTTTTATATCTTTAATTATTGCTGTATGTCTGACTGTTGTCTAAGTGAGCAGACCACAGAGACATCTGCACAATCTCATCTACTGCTGCATGGTTCACAGTAGCCAAGGTTCAGAACCAGCCTTGGGATCCATCAACAGCCAAACAGATAAAGAAAATGTCGTTCATAAACACGCAGTGAGCTTCATTCAGCCAGAAAGAAAAACAAAACTGTCTTTTGCAGGAAACAAACAGATCACTCTGTTAAGCAAAACAATCCAGACTCGAGAAACCCAATACTATACGTTAGAATGAAGAACCTAGATTTTAAAATATGTATTGCAAGATTAAAATATATATAAATATAACATGTGTATCATGGAAGTAGAAAAGGGACTATGAGGGAGGAGGGAGGGAGAAGGAAGGAGAGGGAAGGGGGGAGAAGGAGTCTAAAGGGAAAGGGGAGGGAGAAAGAGCCAAGAAAGGGTAATGGGCAAGAAAGAAAAACAAAATATTACATTTTTCCTCGGACGTGAAACTCAAATTTGCATATAAACGCATATTTATATATGTAAATATATGTAAATATGACACAAAAGCAGAACAAAGGGCTTTTTAGGGAAAAGAAGAGGGCTGACCTGTGGGAGGAGGAGGGTCTTGTGGGGTTGAATGGGAGCAGAGCATAATTATATATATGAAGGTGTCATAATGAAACATTATTTTGTATGCTAATTAAGAAAAAAGTTTTTAAAAAACCCACAGTTTCCTTCTTCATCCACCAACCCCTCTTGCACATGCCCTGCTGTTGTGATGAATCTGCCATGGCCTCACCAGCAGCCCTGAGCAGATGTCAAAGCCATGTTCTTGAACCTCCAGAATGAGAGATGATGAAGTTTTTTTTTTCTTTAGGAGATACCCAGTCTCAGGTATTTTGTTATAGCAAAGGAAGATGAATTAAGACAAGAGCTCCACATTAATTTTGAGCTCCAGTTTTTATAAGAACATCTCTCTTGTCACTCTCAGAGTTAGAAAGGGCCAGATAAGTCAGGAAGCTAATTCTGCTCAGGGAGCTGGAATCTCAGGACACCCTGGGTGAGGCTGGACCATTCATTCTCTCTTTCTCTTCCATTTGGCCTTGCAGAGCAGTCTTCAGAATGGCCTAGATACACTAGCACTGGGCTTGACCACAGGGCCCAGTAGATGTGACAGCAAGAGCAGATGCTCTTCAAAGACTAGAGCATGCCTTAAGTGGACTGACCCCGTGTACTGCCATGATTCCCTGTGATGAGAGTATACCCCAGATAGAGTCTGGCCCAAAGAGACTTGAAACTTGAAGTTAAGGACCACCAAACCCAAGAACAGTCAAGTCAACCCAGCCCTGTGAACAAGAAAATAAATGTCTGTAATCATTCTGTATGTAGCAAAACCCCAAATGGAGTTGCTACCATACAAGAACCCTAACTAGCATTTGGATCACAGGCTCCTTATTGCCTCAAACTAAGATGTGGCTGGTCAGAAGGAGTGGCTACTCGGGCAGTGGCCCCACAACACTTTGCAAAGTGGAAGACTGAGAAAATAAATAATCCAGAATCCTGGACACCAACTGCTGCGTCTCTTCATCAGCCACCTTTCTGACCCTCCCTCCCTTCCTCTGGTGATGACCCTGGGCTTTCCTCTAGAGAGCTGCCCATCCCTCACCTCCACACCCCCACTGTCAGACGCTGTGATTCAGGTCACCTCTCTGCTCTCTAGCTCTGGGCATAGACTTGTGGTTCTGGTCTGGTCACAGAGGATCTTCCACTCCCCTGACCACAGTTCAGTGATGGATACCTGATGCATACTAGAGCTAAAAGGGCAGCCCTGGCCTCTCCCAGAAGCTATTCGGTGGGAAGGAGCCCGCTTTCCGTGAGACCCAGGCCAGAACACATGCATGGGAGTCAGAAGATCACTTGCTCTAACTGATTCTCTTCTACCTGTGGTCTCTGGAGACGGCAACCAGGAGGCCAGTCCTGTGAGCCCATTGGCCCAGTGGTAACTCCTTCATTCAATGCCCCAGAGTGAAAAGCCCCCAGTTATGGGAGCCTGTGGCTGATTGTTACTGCAAATCAGAAGTCAAAGGTAGCAAAAGGCCAAGGACAGATGACAGGCAGATGTTCAGAGCACAGGGTCTGGCCAATCCTTTGACCTCAAGGAGGTCATCTGCTCTGTGTGTGGTGTGGTGTTAGTCCCGAGGCATGGGGGGTGGTTTTACCTGTGTGTCTGTTCCATCACGCATTCCTCGGATAGTTTCCCTTACAGAGATTCCCTTACAGAATGGACAGTTCTTCAGTCTCCTTTGACTAAGCGGGACGACTCTGTAGTGCTCGAGTACAGTCGTGCTAAGGATTCAGCTGAAACCAGGACCAAAGAGTCTCGTGAGGGAAACAGACACGATTCAAAGATCACACTGGCCAGGGTGGAAACCACAAGTATGTTAAGAGCAGGTGCTTCAAGGGTTTCCCAAGAGGGGATGTCAGCTGAGCGCCGAAAGGTGAGTCACCAGAGGTGTTAACCAAGTAGCAAATACAGGATCGTCTGTGAAAGCCATGCCGCTGTCTGCTGGTGGGTCTTGGACTGTGGCTGTGCTTGGATTCTTTGCCAACCCTGGCTCACTTAGGTTAAGGCTCAGGTGTTTGAGGAGCTCAGCGGATGACGGAAGCGCACAGCCTATTTAGAGAAGAGTCATCATGTACAGCAGGATTTCTCCCAGCTCTGCCATACTATGCGGCTGTGAGAGGGGTTGAGAGGCAGTGTAGACTTGGTGGCTTGAATAAGAACTGACCCCCAACAGGCTTGGACTTTGAACACTTGGTCCCCAGTTGGTGAAACTGTTTGGAGAGGTTACGGACCCCCTCCCCTTTTGAGTCTCAGTTTTATTTTAATTAATTATTTTATTTATCTACATCCCAAATGTTGTCCCCCTTCTCAATCATTCCTCCCAGAGTTCTTTACCCACTTCCCTTTACCTCTGAGATGGTACTTGCCTGGCTCCCTGGTGGGCATCTCCCTTCTCTGGGCACCAAGTCTCTACAGGATTAAAGAAATCCTCTCACACTGAGGCCAAGACAAGGCAGTCCTCTGCTACGTATGTGCTGGGCGCTTTGGTCAGCCCACGTATGCTCTTTGGTTGGTGGCTTACTCTCTGATAGCTCCCTGGGGTCTGGGTTAGTTGATATTGTTGGTCTTCCCAAGGGGCCATCCCTCCTTCAACTCCTTCAATCCTTCCCTTAACTCTTCCATTTAAGTCCCCGACCTTAGTCCAGTGGTTGGCTCTAAGTATCTGTTCCTGTCTCAGTCAGCTGCCGGTAGAGCCTTTCAGAGGACAGCCTTGCTGGGTTCCTGTTTTCAAGCACAACATAGCAGCAGTGATAGTGTCAGGGTTTGGTACCCACCCATGCAAAGGATCCCATGTTGGGCCAGTCACTGGATGACCTTTCCTCTAGTCTCTGCTCGATTTTTGTCCCTGCATTTCTTTTAGACAGGAGCAATTATGGGTCAAAAAATTTGAAGGTGGGTTGGTGACCCCATCCCTCCACTGGGGGCCCTATCCACTGGAGGCGGAGTGTTCAGGTTCCATCTAACCACTGTTGAGAATATCGGCTAAGTTCACCCACATTGAATTCTGGGCAGCTATTACATCCCAGGTCTCAGGGACTTTCTAGGAGTTTCCCCCACTCTCCAACCCCAGAAGCTACATATTTCCATTCATTCTCTTGACCCTCTGGGCTTCTCTCCTGTCTCCCCATCACATACCTGATCCTGTCCTTTTCCTTTCCCCTCTCCTATCCCACCCAGGTCCCTTGCTCCCTCTGCCTCCCATAATTATTTTGTCCCCCTTCTAAGTGGGATTGCAGCATCCTCATTTGGGCCTTCGTTCTTGTTTAACGTTTTAGGGTCTGTGGGTTGTATCATGAGTATTCTGCACTTTTTGGCTAATGTCTACTTATCAGTGAGTACATGTCATGCATGTCCTTTTGGGTCTGGGTTACCTCACTCAGGATATTTTCTAGTTCCACCCATTTGCCTGCAAAATTCATGATGTCCTCGTCTTTAATAGCTAAACAGTATTCCATTGTGTAAATGAACTACACTCTCTGTATCCATTCTTTGGTTAAGGGACATCTAGGTTGCTTCCAGATTCTGGCTATTATGAATAAGGCTGCTGTGAACATATTGGAGCATTTGTCCTTGTGGGATGGTGGAACATCTTTTGGGCATATACCAAGGAGTGGTATGGCTGGGTTTTCAGGCAGAACTATTCCAGTTTCCTAAAGAACTGTCAGATTTCCAAGTGGTTGTACCAGCTTGCAATGCCACCAACAATGAAGGAATGTTCCTCTTTCTCCATTCCGTGCAATCATATACTGTCACTTGAGTTTTTGATCTTGGCCATTCTGATTGGTGTAAGATGAGATCTCAGGGTTGTTTTGATTTGCATTTCCCTAATGACTAAGGATGTTGAACATTTCTTTAAATGCTTCTCAGCCATTCAAGATCCTCTGTTGAGAATTCTGTTTAGTTCTGTACCCCATTTTTAATAGGGTTATTTGTATTTTTTTTAGTCTAGCTTCTTGAGTTTTTTTATATATAGTTTGAATATTAGCTCTCTATTGGGATGTACGGATAGTGAACATCTTTTTCCAATTTGTAGGTTGTCATTTTGTCTTATTGACAGTGGCCTTTGCCTTATAGAAGCTTTTCAGTTTCATGAGGTCCCATTTATCAATTGTTGATCTTAGAGCCTGAGCCATTGGTATTCTGTTCAGGAAATTTCTCCTTGTGCTGATGCATTTGAGGCAATTTCTCACTTTCTCTTCTATTAGATTCAGCATGTCTGGTTTTATGTTGAGGTTCTTGATTTTCTACGTAGATACCACGTATCAAAGTTAAATCAAAATCAAGTAAACTACTTAAACAGTCTCACAACCCCTAAGGAAATAGAAGCAGTCATTAAAAACCTCCCAACCAAAACAGCCCAGGGCCAGATGGCTTTAGTGCAGAATTCTATCAGACCTTCAAAGAAGAGCTAATACCAATACTTCTTAAATTATTCCACAAAATAGGAAAAGAAGGAACATTCATTCTATGATGCTACAGTAACTCTGACACCTAAACCATACAAAGACCCAACAAAGAAAAAGAACTTCAGACCAGTTTTGCTTATGAATATTGACACACAAATACTCAATAAAATTCTTACAAGAACACATCAAAAACTCCACTTAGCATGATCAAGTAGGCTTCATCCAAGGGATGCAGAGATGGCTCAAAATACAAAATTACATCAATGTAATACACTGGATAAACAAACTCAAGGAAAAAGTCACATAATCATCTCACTAGATGCTAAAAAATCCTTTGACAAAATCCAATACCCATTCATGTTAAGAGTCTTGGAGAGATCAGGAATTTTTGGCACATACCTAAATATAAAAAAAGCAATATACAGCAAACCAACAACCAACATCAAATTAAATGAGGAAAAATTTGAAGCAACCCCACTAAAATTAGGGATAAGAGAAAGATGCCCAATCTGTCCCTATTTATTCAATATAGTACTTGAAGTTCTAGATAGAGCAATTTGACTACAAAAAAAGATCAAGGGAATACAATTCAGAAAGAAAAAGTCAAGGTACACTATTTGCAGATGATATGGCAGTATACATAAGCAACCCCAAAAGCTGTAGTAGAGAGGGTCTACAGCTGATAATCAACTTTGCAAAGTGGTTGGCTATACAATTAACTCTAACAAATCAGTAGCCTCCTTTATACAAATGAGAAGTGGTCTGAGAATGAAATTAGGGAAACAACACTCTTTCAATAGCCACAAATACTATAAAATATCTTGGTGTAACTCTCACCAAGCAAGTGAAAGACCTATGTGACAAGAACTTCAAGTCTCTGAAGAAAAAAGTCAAAGGAGACCTTAGAAGATGGAAAGATCTCTCATGATCTTGGATCGGTATGATTAACATAGTGAAAGTGGCACCTACAGGTTCAAATCTGTCCCCATCAGAATTCCATCATAATTCCTCACAGACGTGGGAAGAGCTATTCTCAACTTCATATGGGAAAACAACTCAGGATAGTAAAAACAGTTCTCAAACATAAAAGAACGCTGAGCTCAAGCTGTACCACAGACAATAGTGATAAAATCCACTTGCTATTGATAGAAACAGACAGATCCATCAACGGAATAGAATCGAAGACCCAGAAAGAAACCTATACACTTGTGGACACTTGATCTTTGACAAAGAAGCCAAAACCATACAGTGGAAAAAAAAGAAAGCATCTTCAACAAATGGTGTTAATCAAACTGGCCACAGCATACATAATGGTCACAGGGTCAGCTCGGGACCCCTCCCCTAAGAGTAACGAAAGCCACAGATGCCAAGTCTTCAAGAGAACATGGTACAGTGTGTGCCCGCCCTAGACACTCACCAGGATGCTGAAAGCTCTGTGGGCACCGTGCATCCCAAATAGGATATAAGTGCTATGAAGACCTTCCTCTCTGGGTTTTCTTCATCCACCTAGCCTCAGCTGCTGGCATCACCAGAGATGCCCTCAGGTAGCTAAGGGCGAAAATGTGTCCTATGGTTAGTGCCTGCTCAACACAGCTGCAGGGGAAACTGGGGAATACTTAGCAATCACCAGCAGTTTTGGCACCCACAACATCTGTGCCAGCAGCTGCTGGACCCGCAGTGTCGGCTGCAGAGCTGGTGAGCACAACCAGAGGTCCTCACCGGTCGGGGAGAAATGGAAGTACAGGCCGCTGAGCTGGAAAATGGGTTCAGTGGTGGCCTCTCACAGATACACCATAAATGACCATGACTTACTCATCAGATACATCTGAACCCTGGTAGGCAGGATTCCTGGCTGAATAATGAAAAAGTGACCCAGTTTCTGACTTTACAGAACTCACAGGTTAGGGAGAAAAACCAACAGAGATCAAACAATAGATACCAAACCTGACAAATCTTGTAAAGGCATAGGCCTTCTTGTGTCTTCTGTGAAGAAGGCCTACCCCTCACAAGCCTGGGACACACAGCCCTTGTCTGTACACTGTGTGTTCCCCCAGAATGATGGAGACAGGATGGATGGTGTTGGGAATATTTTCAGATACACACAGAGAATGCCTTTAACATCTTCACAATGGAGTGTCCTCAACCTTCTGAGAAGTCCACACTAACATGTACTAAGGCTTAAGATCAGTACTGTACAGTACTGGCATGTACTCAGTACTGTTCAGTACTGGCATGTACTCAGTACTGTTCAGTACTGGCATGTACTCAGTACTGGACAGTACTGGCATGTACTCAGTACTGGACAGTACTGGCATGTACTCAGTACTGGACAGTACTGGCATGTACTCAGTACTATTCAGTACTGACATATACTAAGTGTCTAGCTTAGCACTTCATAGTACTGACTCATACCAAGTCCCTGCTTCTCCTAAGTTTTCACAACACACTGCCTGTTTACTGTGCTAATTTTAGTCCCCTGATGTTGCTCTAGATTCCCAACTGCCACCTCCTAGCTCAGTGCTCATGCTATGTTGGTGAGTGGCCTTGGCTGTCATCACCTGAATCCAGAGTCCCATAGTCACTCACCTTTATCTGTATCCTTGCCTTGACTTGATGGGTCTTACTGATCTCCTTCTTAGGAAATTCTTGTCAAAATGTTTCCTCAGAACTTGTGTTATGTCAATATTTAAATAGTGGCTGTGAAAGCTATGTAATGATGTTGGGACCCTGTACATTAAGTAGGGAATCAGGATACAACTTACAGTCACACTGATAAATACCCCCCACACACATGCACAGACACAGACAACACACACATGCAAAGACACAAACACATGCACAGACACAGACACACACAAGTACAGACACAAACACACACACATGCACAGACACACACCTACATATACACACACAGACAGATACAGACACACACACATGCAAAAACACAAACACATACACAGACACAGGCACACACAAGTAGAGACACAAACACACACACATGCACAGACACACACATACATATACACACAGAGACAGATACAGACATACACACATGCAAGGACACAACCATGCACACACATGCAAAGACACAAGCACACACGTAATAAAATAAAAGCTCTAGAGGGCTGGCTGAGGTTGTGTGGTTTGAAGTGTACGTGTTTCTTTTCTTCTGTCTTGATTTCCTCTTTCCCTTGTTACATCTATACATGGAAATATACGATGCTTTGAACACCTCTGTTTCCGTGGCTCTTCTAGAAGGTGGCAGAGCAGCGCCTGCGCTAAAACCATGGACTCTGGGTCGTAACTGCCAAGTTTTAAACTCCAGTCCAGTGACTTCACAGGCGCATAATCAGCAAGACTGGAGCCCAAGTTCATGCAGCTGTACAAGGGGGTGGCCAAGCATCCTTTCCCCAAAGTGGTACAGAAAGAGAAAGAAGCTCCCACTCCTCCTAAATCTGAAGCCGACATGAAGGTCTGGAAACAAAGTTGAGGCTGAAGACAGAGAAGCCTATTCAGCATAGCAGTATGCCTCCATCCCTCTCCCAGGACCACACTTTGCTTCCTGTCGCTAACCAAAGCCCAGGTGTCTTCCGCTGACTCATCTGTTGCTCTCTTGGGTATGGTGCTCCACTTTCCTGACCCCTTGTCTCACTGGCACAATTAGAGTCACCTTCCCGGTCACTTCTGTTTCCTTTAAAAGGCTCCTAAGTTTGATGCCATAGCCTAGACTCCTTTGTCAGCACAAGAATGATATCAGTAGAATGCCTGTGGTATGCCAGCAGCACATAAACACTTTTTACATCATGGCTCGTATAGAATTCTCAAACCCCACGATGTAGGCATGACTATTACCCCTTTTTACAAGTTAGGCATATACAGATGGAGGACTTCCCAGACAGAGCTGGAGATCAAGTTGTGTCTAAGAGACACCTGCCCTCCATCCCATGTTCCTTTCGGGCAACACCCACAGCTTGCCGTGATGAAGGAAGAATCTGAGGGTGGTGGGACTGACAAGGAGGCAAATCAAATGTGGCCACACACAAGGGAGAAGGAAACCCTGTCATTTGTAGCAACAGGAACAAGCCTGGAGGACATGGTACTGACTGAACCGAGCCAGACGCGGAAAGACGAGTGCAGAATGATCTCACTTAAATGTGGAACCTGAGATGGTGGGACACGGGAGCCAGGAGGAGGACTGGGGGGAGGGGAGGGGGAAGGGCGGGAGATGCTGGTCGAAGGATACAAAGTCTCAGCTGCAAGCAACACTTCAAGAAGCTGTGGTACCACATGTGATTAAAGTTAATTACAAGGTATTATGTTCTTGAAAGGCACCCAGACTGTATTCTCTTCTCAGACACAAGCATGTGAGGTAACATATACACGAACTCAAAACTGGCCGAGCCTGTGATCTGCACATTCTTAAAATGCCACAGCATGCTAATGAACATATGGCTTTGTCCATGAAACTGGTTAGTCTTTTTTAAAAAATTTAAACCGATGGTGTTGCCACCAGAGACGAGCCACTCAGTCACTGCCCTCTTAGGGATGGCAGAGTCCTCCACCACCCACATGCTTGGAAGTTTTGGTACCTGCCCCACTGTTTCTGCTTCCTCAAACCATGCATGTCCTAATGCTCCCACTACATGCCTGTGAACGCTCTTCTTCCAGTGCCCCTCCCCTTCTCCTTCTCACATCCTTCCCTTCCGATTCCTTCATCAGATGCTTGGACCATGTCATCGAAGATAGCCTGTATGTTATATGCCTGGGCCTCTCTCAGTTTCACAGTTCAGATGCTCACACCAAGTGTGGTGCCATTCAGAGTTAGGCCCATCAGGAGGTTAGGTAAGGTCACCACAGTGGAGCCTGTGTGAGGAGATTAATGTCATTATTGGAAATGCCCTCCATACTCCGTCTCTCTGTCTCTGTCTCTCTCCAAATACACAAGTTGAGAGGACAGGCATCACAAATGAAACCTGCCTTGATGGTACCATCTTAGACTTAAAGGCATGCTGTGTTGGCATCCCGTGCTGACTACCCTGGGCTCTCCACAACCTCAATTTCACACTCTACCTCCTTCCCACTGGGGACCCATCATTAGCTCAACTCTGACAATATGCAAAGCCGAGCAACACATCTGACCATTGGCCCAGTCACCAGAGGATTTCTGTCCTCCACAGCCCACCAGTCCCTTTAAACGCCCTTGCTCACACACCTGTGTTTACCTCCTCACCCCCACCCAGCAAAACCCAGTGCTAATGAAGTCCATCTTTGCCCAACTGTACCTGCTCCTAGAACAGAAGCAGAGCACGGCCATGTGCATTCATGCAGAGCAGGCCAGACACCATTCTCCCAGTCTGGTCCTCTCTCTCTCTCTCTCTCTCTCTCTCTCAGCTGGTAGATCCTTGCCTTCCGTCTTCCACCTTCCCACACTCCCCCATCTTCATTGTCTATGTGTTATGTCCGAGCACCTCCCATGAAATCTACTGTCATAGCTATTATGACCCCCCCATCATTCTAAACTCACTCTCCCCGGACATTCAGCCTGTCCTCTTTCTGATCCCCCTCCTCCCATGGCCACCATCAGCCTCCCAGGTACTCAAGCCAACCCCTTGGCTGCCTTTGTGACCATGACCTGCAGTTCACTCCCTTCTTAAATACAGTGTGATGTCAAACATAATCAAGCCCTTCGGAAAGCAAACGCTCAATTATGCACACACAGGTGGCCAGAGTGTGTGCTCAGGGGAGCCCTGAGGTGGTGGTTTCGAGCATTGCCTAAGGCTTTTGAGTTGTCAAGATTTGTTCAGAGCCAGGATTTCGCTAGCGATTGTTTCCTGAGCTCAAGAGCTATTTAGCTGGGTTTATTCCTGAAAATCAGCTAAAGATTCCAGGCAAATGAGTGTCAGGCAAGGTCCAATTCAGCAGCCAGGGGTACAACAACCATTCTCCTGGCTGGGCAAACTCTCCTGGGGCCAGTATCCTCTTGTGCTTACAAAATAGCTGATGAGGCTCTTCTCTAACACCTTGGGAGAGAGTTTCTCTTAAGACCCCCGATGATTCCTTTGGAACCCGCTCATTCCCACTCCTGAACTAGTTAACCAGAAGAACTGGGTTCATTGCCTCCAGCAGGTCCATTCCTGAACCTAGGGAGTGGGTAGAGAGGTCATTCAAATGCACACTGGGAAAGTTGTGGTTGTGGGGAGGGAGGTATGGTGCCCGGGAGACGACTGGTCTCCACACAGGGTTAATTCTGGGAGCTTGAGCTCAAGCTAAACCTTCTGTGGTGTAAGTGAACCTCTTTGAGAAGTCAAAGGTGAAAAGGCCGAGCACACAGCTAAGTACAGAATTTTCTGTAATCCCGGACATACATTGTAGAGAGCAGGCTACACAACTCGACCTTGAAAATGTTGGATGAGATCAGGAACCGAAGTCAGAGCAGGCATTCCCTTCTCTTGCCCAATGCTGGTGCCATGGGAGCTTTAATGAAGAAGGACATCTTAGCATCATCTCCTGTCACCCCGTGAGTTAATCCTTCCACCCTGGCCATCCTTCATCCGGAAGCCTCCATGAACCTAAAGGGCAATGTCGCCCATGGTCAGTCCCCCACCTCCGATGGAGACACACTGGTTTGGAACGATCTTCCTACTTAAGATCCCATTAGACTCTAAACTTCATCTACAAGCCCAGCACTGGGCTTGGCACAGAGGTGCCTCCCATCTCCACCCATGCCCATCAGAAGAAAGGAACGGGGTGGTCACCACGGCAGAACAAGCCAAGCCTTTCTGGCTTTTGAAAGATCAATACCTTCAGAAGGCTCAAAATCAAAAGAGTTAAAGCTCGCCAACTCCACACAAACATTCTTTCCCACCCTAGTGCAACACAGTTCCCACTGAAAGCAGGTCATGTAGAGGCAACTTCTCCAACCCTGTGTATGTGCCATGGTTGATGGTTTAAACTCCTGGGCTATTTTTTGAGCATTTAAATGGAGCACTTCCGTGAGACAGTGCTGTTATTTGGAGAAGTTAAATGTCAAGCTTGGCTCCCACCATTAAGACTGATGGACGTTCCTGTTCTTCCACGGCAGCCCAGAGCCTGGGGTGACTGCCTTCACTTAGAACACACGGTCCCTTCCCTGTCCTGCTAGGAATACTTGGCTGTCTCCTCCAACAAGCCTATTGTGAGACTCTGGGTAGAAGAAGTTGTGATCTCAGGGTTCCAGCAGGCAGCTATTCTGAGCTGTAGAGTGTAGAGCTCATCTGTGTGGGAAATCCCCATTCCTAACTCACTGGGTCCGTGTGTAAATCACCTAATCCCCCTCAGTTTCAAAATATAAAGAGTGTTGGAGTCGGAATGTGTCCTTCAAAGTCTTCAAGTTGGGATTTAATACCTGATACTTAGGTATCAGGAGGTTGGGGCCCTTTGAGAACTGTTTAGGCTGTGTGGACTTTGTGAGTGGGTACAGGCTGCATTGACTGTGAATGTGTGGTCCTTTTCTATCTCTTACATCACTTTGCCATTGGGGATAGAACAACATCAACAAGGTAACCTCCTAGAAGGACACATTGGTCCATCTGCAAGCTGTTTGCTGTGCCCGGAGCTTGCACTCCTAACCCCTAGGACTGTGGGGGATAAAGTCCTGTTCTTCACAGATGTCCCAGTCTGTGGTATTCCATTACAGCTGCACAAGTGTGCTAAAGCCGAAGGTAAGCATCCAGTTGGGGGGGGTGTGGTTGGGAAATTTGTTAACACAAGCAAAGGCCAGAGGGAGCTGGAGGGTGGGATGCACTGCCCCGGAACTACAGCTATTGTTGTTAACCATCAGATACATAGCCTTGCGGGGACACATTCAAGCTGGAGGCCTCTCAAGAAAAGAAATCACTGGGCTGAGTCTTCATCTTTCTCTCAGCACCGCAGTTCACGTGGAGCTAATGAAAAGCAATTGTTGTGCCCCAGTGAACGTCAGGTGCATAGAAAGAGAGCATTCCCTCCACCACCACATAAAGAAACACACTCTTGGCCCGGAAAGATGACTCGGTGACCGAGAACACTTGCTGCTTTTGACCCAGCGTCAGTTCCAAGCACCAACACTGGGAGGCTGTAACTCTAACTCTGGGAGATGCGACCCCATGGAATTCTCCAGGCACCCACACTCATGGACACACACAGACATAATTTAGAAAACAGACAACCCAAAACCCCCTTCAAACACAAAACCAAAAAACTTTACTCTTTTAATTTAATTTAATTATACATTTAATTAAATATACTAAGTATATATTTAGTTAAATATAATCTTGACCTTGATTAATATTTAAAATGCTCTCTTCCCCAAGGAACTTAGACTGTGGCAATATCTGATCTTTTTCTAGGCTCCCAACCTCCTTGTTTTTTTACGACAGCCTTATCCATCAGCGTTTTCCCCCCACATCCAGGAGATGGATCGTGCTGAGAGGCCCAGGAGGGACACCTTCCTTAAGGATGGGAAAGTGGACCCAAACACTACGAAGAATGAATTTCATGACAGCCCACCTTCATGCTGGTTATTTTGCTTTTGTTTTTCTGTTTAAGTGACAGATGGAGTCGGGACAGATGACAGTAGCTCGGACCCTTCTACACAAGCTCAAAGTGGTGGCTGCCAGAGAGGTCAAAGAACACTGCTTTAGTCCAAGTGGGGACAGAAACCAGATGGAAGCCACTATTTTCTCTGCAACCCGATCTCTCAGAACTGTGAGCAATATGGCCACCTATCCTGAAGATCTATCAGGGGCCATGGCGACCACACCTCTGGTGCCGTGCCCCTCCATCTTCACAGAGACCACAGGAGCTGTCTGTCAGTCAAGAAGCCATTTCTTGGGCCATTTCTAGAACCACCATCCCTATCCCCAGCCTGTCAGGGAGACTCTGCTCCAGCCTGAGGAGACTGCGTTTCATCCAAGGAAGCCACTATGTCTGCCATAATGCTGTTCCAACAACTGCTCGCTGTGTCTGAGATGTTTCACTCCAGTTATGGCAATTTGGGTGAGCCGTGGCTCTGGCGGTGGCTGTTTAGAACTTCCTTACCCGCAATCCTTAACCAAGACCTTCCTCACTGGGGACAGCTGACTCTAGCATGCCTGTCTGCCCATGGGAAAGGCCTCTTGGCTCATTCTCCTCGTGTAGACAAGAAAACAGAGCCCTAGATACCAAACTGCCAAGCAGGCTCAGTAAAGCCGCGTCTAGTGCTCCATTGCCTACTGCGGTCTTTATCATGAACCTGATGAGCTGAGCTGGTGTCACTAGGATCATCAGCTCACTCCCTGAATGCTGAGGTGAGAGAGGAGCTCACAAGTTCCGGCTACTAGGGAGGTCCAAAGAGTCTCAGAGTACCTGGTGTTGCTGAAGAGCCACCAGAAGTGGCCTAGGGCTGAAAGCCCTGTCACACTAAGTTTGCAACCATGACACTGTCTACTAAGCCTTGAGATTTCAAGCCAGAGCTAAAAGCCTCTGGCCTTGAAAATCTAGAGTTCCAAGCTTCTAGCTCACCAGACCAGAGGCTAAACTTCTGGCTTTCTAGCTAAAGAGCTGTAGTGGCTGGTTTTGTGTCAACTTGACACAAGCTGGAGTTATCACAGAGAAAGGAGCCTCAGATGAGGATATGCCTCCCTCCATGAGATCCAGCTGTAAGGCATTTTCTCAACTAGTGATCAAGGGGGGAGGGCCCAGTTCATTGTGGGTGGAGCCATCCCAAGCCCAGCTCATTGTGGGTGGTGCCATCGCTGGGCTGGTAGACCTGGGTTCTATAAGAAAGCAAGTTGAGCAAGCCAGGGGAAGCAAGCCAGTAAGCAACATCCCTCCATGGCCTCTGCATCAGCTCCTGCTTCCTGACCTGCTTGAGTTCCAGTCCTGACTTCCTCTGGTGATGAACAGCGATATAGAAGTGTAAGCTGAATAAACCCTTTCCTCCCCAACTTGCTTCTTGGTCATGATGTTTTGTGCAGGAATAGAAACCCTAAGACAACAGCTATGAGCCTCTGGCACTCAAAGCTCAGAGCTGCTGATGCTTAGCAATGGGGCCTATGCTTGACTTCTGTCTAAATAGAGCAGGGTAGCTATTGGGATTCTGTAAATCCCACCCTTCAATTACCTAGCAGTAGCCAGGTATGCTCTGCCCCAGTGACCTGACACTATAAAAGGGGCTGATTGCCCCCTCCTCTCTCTCTTGCTTCTCTTGCCTCCTGGCCCTCTTGATCTCCCACCCCTATCCCTCTCTTCCCCTTCCCTTCCCCCCTCTCCCTCCATGTGCTCATGGCCGGCCTCTACACTCTCTCTCTCTCTCTCTCTCTCTCTCTCTCTCTCTCTCTCTCTCTCTCTCTCTCTGCCTCTACTATCCTCTTGACTTTCCCATGACCTGAAAACTCTATTCTGTACTATACCATTGTGTGGCTGGTCCCTCAGGAAGAAGAGATTCCCAACATGGACCTCCCCAGAGGCATCTCCCTTGCCCCCAGGCCTTGCTGCACCTCCATGGGCCATAGGCCCCCCACTCTTCATCCTTCCCCTAACATTGGTGCCGAAACCCGGGATGTCATCTTTTCACAACATTGGTGCCCCGTGACTTTTCCTTTCATTTATTGGTGCCCGTCATCTTTTCCTTTCAGTAGCCCTCAGAAAATGGTGGCAATATGGTCGCAGCAGAGAAGAGATTAACAATATATGCTCAGCTGAATGGGTCAGAACCCCAGGACAGAACAGAACCTGACTCCAGTGTCTCCATGACACACAGGGAACACTCTGACTCTCCTGCAGTTGGTCTTGGACAAGACAGTCAGGGGCTCAGGCCTGTGAGCATCCTTCACTGGGAAATCTAGGATCTGTGTCATAACTGAGGTTCTCCTATGGGGATAAAAGAGCTTGTGGATATGTCTGCCATGGTTCTGATATGGTCCCAGTGTTTTTTGGAGGTTTCCAGACAGAATCTAGCTCTCACTGTAAAGTATCAAAAGGTGGAATCGAACCATAGTGTTTGAGAGAGCCTTGGGGAGATGACTAAGATCAGATAAGGCCATGAGCCAAAATAAGCCTTTTCTTTTTAGAAGTTATTCTACTTTAGAGATGCTATTATGGGAACAGAAAACAGACATTACACTCCCTAGGCCAGGTTAGGCCATATCCTGACAATAAATCAGAAAGGATGCATGTTGGCTCTGAACTAGTGTTTGTCTACACAGTCTGAGCCCCGGAGGGCAGAGGGAATAGTTTGTTTAGAGTCACCTTGGTGTGCTTTTCCCAGGAGCCTGGTACATAGCCATGGGCACGAAGCAGGCACTCCACAAATACATCAGAGTCAGTCGGGGAAGAGCAGGCTAAGCAACTCTGGGGGAGTCAGGACCAGAATGGGCCTTCGTTGACTGGAAGTACAAAGTCAAGAGAAAGAGATGAGCCCGCCACTGGTCTCTCACGAAAGGACAAGAAGGATCTGACTGCACCTGTGTCCAGTCCAGCCAGGCACGGTTGGCCAGGTTCCCACCACAGAAATGAAGCAAGAGGAGCCCTCAGTAATGTTAAACTGGAAACAAAATCAAGAAAAACTGCAGGCCTTGCATCCTGTGGTCAATCAGAAGACAGAGCAGAGAAGAAAGCAGTGAACAGGAGAAAGAAGAAGAGGAAGAGGAGGAGGAAGGTGAAGAAGGAGAGGGGGAGGAGGAGAAGGAGGAAGAAGAGGAGGAGGAAGAGGAAGAGGAAGAGGAGGAGGAAGAGGAAGAAGAGGAGGAAGAGGAAGAAGAAGAGGAAGAAGACAGAGAGAAAAGAGGTCCTGGAAACAGGAAGATGAGCTGAGGAAGGACAAGGGTCTGATAGAGTTTCAGTAACCCAAAAGAGGAGAGGGGGAGGGTGGGAGGGAGAGAGAGGTTCAATGGAGCAAGTTGTTTTTGAGGAGCCAGGCAGATGACGGACTGACAAGAACACTCAGAGGCTTTTGATGTGTTTATAAAAAAGATAAAGAGAGTGGGAATAAATTCTATGGAAGTGTGGTGAGCTGTGGGGGAAGAGGTGCATCCTGTGGACTCATGTTGAAGCATCCCTTCCCCCTGAGGGACCAGCCACATGATGACAGTTTAGTATGAGATAGAATTTATTCAGGACATAGAGAGGGGAGTTGAGAAGGTAGTAGAAGCTGAGAAAGGCACAGAGTGAGGGGGGAAGGGAAGGGAGGGGGAAGGGAGGGGAGGGGAAGGGAGGGGAAAGAAGAGGAGAGGCCAGCCATGAGCAAGTGGAGAGAGAAGGGCAGGAAGGCAAGAGCAAGAGAGAACAAGAGAGCAAGAGAGTAAGGGGGACAAGCCCCTTTTATAGTGTCAGGCATACCTGGCTGTTGCCAGTTAACTGTGGGTGGAGCTTAGAATGCTAACAGCTTTGGATTGCTGGTCTCGCAAGGGCACTGATGTTTGATGGAGGTCATGGGAGGTATGCTGGAATGGGTGGGGGGTGCCACAGTCCACCGGGAGACAGGAGCAACTGCACTGCCTGCCTGGAAGAGCATGAAGAAATGGAAGCCACCGAAGACACTCAAGGCTAATTCCCGAACTGGGTTTCCTAGGATGAGTCTGTGCTGGAAAAGGAATTGGGGTATTGCTCCTGCTGAGCCTTGAGTTCAAACAGTGCCCCAGCCTTGTTCAGCAGAAAGCAGAGTGGACCAGGGACTGGGGTCTGCTTCAGTGCTACATACTGAATGCCCTCTGTAGAGATGGGTTGTACTAGATGCTAACATGCATGTCTCCTGGCAATACCCGGCCTCCCTCAAGCCTCCCCTGGGTGTCTTAGGGCAGCAACCAGTGTGAGTTGAGCCAGAAAGGTCTGTGATGGTGACCCACAGTGAATCCTAACCACAGGAGGCCTCAGCTGTGAGTCCACAGACAGAGAAGATCCTAGGGTTGCTGTAGTGAGGGTGTAGGAGAAGCCACTCAATGGGAGGCAGAGATAGTGAGAGGCAAAAAGTGTGTCTAATGCAACTGCCTCTGCTGGATTCCCTCAAGCTCGCACCTTCCTGATGGACAAGTCACTGAGCTTGAGATTTAACACGGATCTCCTGTGGCCTCCCCCCCCCCCCCCCCGCCCCAGATCTGCAGCTTCTGTGGTATCTGCCATTCACAGCTAGAGATGGACCCTCTTCTCAGAGGAGACAGTCAAGGATTTGCCCTGCACAGGCCTGGTGACTCTAGCTCAGCAGCTCATTCCTGTGACATTTACAGTTTCAGACCCAGGAATCCCGAATGTACCTGGCAAACTTTTCACACATGCAAATGGGCCACTGCCTCAATAAATATTTTTAAAGGAAAAGCTTGAGAGTCAAGAACCATTGTCCCCTAGAAGCAGTTCCAGGAGACATATATATATATATATATATATATATATATATATATATATATATATATATATATACATACATACATACATACATACATACATACATACATACATATATATATATATATATATATATATATATATATATATATATATGTCCACACACATGCTGGAGAGATGGCTCAGTGGTTAAGAGGACTTGCTTCCTCCAGAGGAACATGGTTCAATACCCAGCACCCACATGGCAGCTCACAACCATGTGTGACTCCAGTTCCAAGGAATCTGATGCCATCTTCTGTCTTACATAGTTACTAAGTATATTCATGGTGTGCAGGTATGCATACACAAAAAAAAAAAAGAAAAGAAAAATCTTTTTCAAAATGTCTCAAATGGAAATAATAATGTGTCGCTGGACTATAAGGTTACAGAGGGGACAGGATGGGACTGCTGAGGAGCCAGTGCCACAGCTGAGTTACCAGGCTCAGCCTCTTCGGTGCACAGATGGCCGTCATGAGACGTGTGTGTGTGTGTGTGTGTGTGTGTGTGCATGTGTTTGTGTTTAGCTCCTATAATTAAGCCTGGTACTGAGAACACATTAATAATCATGGTCCCCTCAGAAACCCATCCCAGAAGGGATCCGAGGAAACCTCTGAAGAAGTGACACCATCCTAAATTTATATCCCGAAAGTGGCTTCCATGGGTGCAAACACAGGGACAGATTCATGGAGTTGAACAGCTACTATTGATACTTTATTAAAGCATTCATCCCTAGGCATGTATACTCAGAAAAAAAATACCTGAAAGAGACATCAAGCCCACCTCTGCACACCCATCTACAACACACTCCATAGCAGCCAAGGATGAAAGCATTCCACGACATGCTTAATAGACAAATGGGCAAACAAAATGTGGTATGCCCCATAATAGAATATTACTCAGCCATAAACAAAACCAACTTTGGTTCAGAAATGCTGTAACACAGATGACTCTTGAAAATATAGTTCAGACACAAAGCAGACAACTGCTACATGGTTTTGTCTACCATGGGAACACCTAGAATACAGGTAAATTCTGAGATAGAAAGTTCGGTAGTCGGTATGAGGCAGGGACAGTGCAGGAAGGGAGCTCATACTGAGTGAAGAGCTCTTGTTGGGAATGGGATGGTTAGAGTGATGTAAAGGTTTAGGGCATAGAAGGTAGCAATGCCCAAGCAACACTGATTGTATAAAATATGGCTCAATTGTGTGCTTACAAATGGCTAAAATGATCCATACTAGACTTTTCTGTATAGTTTCTGCTATATATTTTGTGATTAAAAAAAAAAAACTCATCATGCATGCCATACCTCGACTCAACTCAAGAAATGGGGATGACGCTCAGCCCTGCTGCTATTCTGAAGATTGGGAACACTACCTCAGGTGGGAGCTCCTGGTCAACCCAGGTTCTTTGTTGGGCTGGATAGAAGACCCTAGGTTCACACAGCCCTGTGAATTGGGGGCCAGGAATAGATGCTAGAAAGCAAGGCTCACCACGCAGCCCAAAGGCCCAGTGCTACTGAGAAAGACAGTTCCACCTGCTCACAGGGATGTAGCTCCCGACTTCTTTGTGGCAGGTTAGCTCGGCAGCTTGAGTAACATCCTGGAAATATGAGGCCAGAGTCCAGTCTCCTGTCTAGAGAAGGCTCCGGAGGTGTGGGTGTGACCAGAAAGGATAAGGCTTCCCAAATCAAATGAGGAGTCTAATTCCACCTGGCATCCAGGAGCAGGGACACCGATGTCCCACCCTTCCTGCCCTTGAACAGAATGAACAGTTGCCCTTGATGCTTCCCTTCCTCTGTGCACACATCCACACAGCCTGGTCCAGTTCACCAGGTAGGTGAAAACTTTTTTTTTTTTTAATGAGATTCCCAAGTTGCATGAGTGGGTGTGGCCGGGGAAAATCTTGTGAGCACAGAGAGGTCAGAGCATCCTTTGACAGCTCCCACCAAATCTTTCCATTCTCCTGGGAGCAAAATAAGGCAGGGATGGATGAGCTCGGCTTTGAACTTAGGGATTGCTTGGGATACTGACCTGACTGTGGAGTTCAGAGCTGGTAGGATAGAGATGAGAGGATGTATACTGGGGAAGGAGCAAACATCCCCACGGTGGTTGGTGGCCGTCACGCTCGTCTACAGTGCCACCATCATTGGTGTCACATGAAGCCACAGCACCACCGTGGTCGTACCAGGGCAGAGTGTCCCACAGGAGTGGCTTTTTCCATTCCATCACCTCAGACAAGCTGTTGCCTTGTCTGAAAACTTAACAGCACTTCATGGAAAATATTTGAGATTCTACGGCTTTCCCACATTTCCAAATTAGAAGCCCGGCTTGACAGCCAAGAGTCTCGGGCACAGAATCAAACTTCAGAGCGAAGACCTTGAAGCCAGGGACTTCACTCTGTCCCTGAACTTACAGACCTAGGAGTCTTAGGAAGTTCTCAGTGTGGACGGCGGGAGGGCAAAGTCACCAAGTACCATTCAGAAAGTGAAGAGTTGGAATGAGCCCCGGGATAGAAGTGAGAACAGATTCCGGCACCTCGTCTATGGGACTCAACTGAAACACTTGCCTCTCTTAGCATCTTTTAAGCCTCTGATGTGACATGGCTGTCTGAACACAGATCATTACGAAAAGGAAATTTTCTAACATCTCCCTGATAAGACCCAGCTGTGCAGAGACACCCAGTTCATCAGGTGAACCTCTGAATATCCGGACCTTTGCATCTGAAATACCTTTGCCTCCAACTCTGCTCAGTAGGGTCTTTCATCCTTCAGGCCCAGCAGTAGCAACAGAATCTCCTCTGACTTTTACCAAGCATGGTTTTCCACTCTGTCCTTGGGTTCACTCACGTGAAAGCTCAGCACTACACAGGTACTATAGGAAACTGTGAGTAGAGGGCCCATGAGTGAGTGGCCGCCGAGTTCCAGACAGGACAGGATCTTCCTTCATTAGATTTTTTGTCTCCATCACAGTACCCTGGGTGTGTAAGGACCAGCCCAAAGGTATGACGGGACTCACTGACATGAGGGTATGCCCATGAATCAGCAAAAGTCAGAGCCCCACAATTTGGTTCAGAAAGGGGCACAATAAATGTGAGTTGGGACAAAAATTCCTGGCTAGAATCTGCCTGCTCTACCTTAAGACAACGTCAAAGAGTCAGGCTCTGTCATGGATCCACAGTCCAGTTACAAAGCCTCGTGTGTGCATCTGGATCGTTCGGTCTGCACATGGGCTGTTGGGGAGCTATTCATGGGGAGAATATCTTACGGTGTAGGGACGGTCGAGATTTCAGTTCAACGTGGCTACAGTCACACCATCTACATCTGCACAGTGCTATCGGAAGAGAAGAACGCAGGCTGAGCCTTGACATTCACATTCTGCCTCTTGCTGCAGACAAAGTGTGATTAGTAGCCCAGCCCTCCTGTTGCCATGGTTACATGGTCTCCTCAGACTATATTCCCTCTAACAGTGAACCAAGAGAAACCCATCCCTTCTTAAGTTACTCCGGTCAGGTTTTTAGTCACAGCAACGAGAAAATTAGCTAAACTATAACCTGAATGGCTAAGCGCAGTGGATCGCCAGTGGCTGTATATAGAATATAGAATATATAGAATATAGAATATAGAATATAGAATATAGAGTATAGAATATAGAATATGTAATATAGAGTATAGAATATAGAATATAGAGTATAGAGTATAGAATATAGAGTATGGAATATGGAATATAGAGTATAGAATATAGAATATAGAGTATAGAGTATAGAATACAGAATATAAAGTATAGAGTATAAAGTATAGAATATGGAGTATGAAATATAGAATATATAATATAGAATATAGAGTACATAGTGTAAAATATGGAGTATGGAATAGAGAATATAGAATATAGAGTATATAGTATAGAATATAGATAATAGAGTATAGCGTATAGAGTATAGAATATACAATATAAAGTATAGAGTATTGAATATAGAATATAGAGTATAGAGTATAGAGTATAGAATATAGAGTATAGAGTATAGAATATAGAGTATAGAATATGGAATATAGAGTATAGAATATAGAATATAGAGTATAGAGTATAGAATACAGAATATAAAGTATAGAGTATAGAGTATAGAATATGGAGTATGAAATATAGACTATATAATATAGAATATAGAGTACATAGTGTAAAATATGGAGTATGGAATAGAGAATATAGAATATAGAGTATATAGTATAGAATATAGATAATAGAGTATAGAGTATAGAATATACAATATAAAATATAGAGTATTGAATATAGAATATAGAGTATAGAGTATAGAATATAGAATATAGAGTATAGAGTAAAGATTATAGAATATGTAATATAGAGTATAGAATATAGAATATAGAATATAGAGTATAGAATATAGAATATAGAGTATAGAGTATAGAATATAGAGCATAGAATATAGAATATAGAATATAGAGTATACAGTATAGAGTATAGATTATAGAATATAGAGTATAGAGTCTAGAGTCTAGAGTATAGAGTATAGAGTATAGAGTATAGAATATGGAGTATGGAATATAGAATATAGATTATAAAATATAGAATATAGAGTATAGAATATAGAACCTAGAATATAGAATATAGAGTATAGAATATAGAATATAGAATATAGAGTATAGAGTATAGAATATAGAGTATAGAGTATAGAATGTAGAGTATAGAGTATAGAGTATAGAATATGGAATATAGAGTATAGAATATAGAATATAGAGTATAGAGTATAGAATACAGAATATAAAGTATAGAGTATAGAGTATAGAATATGGAGTATGAAATTTAGAATATATAATATAGAATATAGAGTATATGGTATAAAATATGGAGTATGGAATAGAGAATATAGAATATAGAGTATATAGTATAGAATATAGATAATAGAGTATAGCGTATAAAATATAGAATATAAAGTATAGAGTATTGAATATAGAATATAGAGTATAGAGTATAGAATATAGAATATAGAGTATAGAGTAAAGAATATAGAATATGTAATATAGAGTATAGACTATAGAATATAGAGTATAGAGTATAGAATATAGAATATAGAGTATAGAGTATAGAATATGGAGCATAGAGTATAGAATATAGAATATAGAGTATACAGTATAGAGTATAGATTATAGAATATAGAGTATAGAGTCTAGAGTCTAGAGTATAGAGTATAGAATATGGAGTATGGAATATAGATTATAGAATATAGAATATAGAGTATAGAATATAGAGTATAGAATATAGAATATAGAGTATAGAATATAGAATATAGAGTATAGAATATAGAGTATAGAATATAGAATATAGAGTATAGAGTATAGAATATAGAGTATAGAATATAGAATATAAATTATAGAATATAGAATATAAAATATAGAGTATAGAGTATAGAATATAGAGTATAGAAGATAGAATATAGATTATAGAATATAGAATATAGAATATTATGTATCTAGATGATTATGTGCATCTGTGTCCAGGTATAGAAAGTTTTTGTGATAGACATGAGCCTTTCTACTTGCTGTGGCGTACTCCACTCCCTGGGAAGCCTGCTTAGGCATGGGTTTAAGCCAATAAAAAGTCCTTATTAGCTATCTGGCGACTAAGCTGGGTGTCCCAAAGTAGCACTGATCCTTCCCCAGGGTGAGCTTTTAACACAAAATCTATGCCCTGGGTTGACATACTTCAGTTAACAAGAAGAGTAGTCCAGAAACAGAACTGGAGAAGCCAAAAGCAAGATTAGCACATTTAGAAACTTTCCCAGAACTGTGAACTTCGACAGATTAGGTCTTTGCTTCAGTTTTGGCAGGTGGTGCTGTCTGAATTCTGGGTTTTATGGCACTTCCATCATGGAGTCAGTTGGGCTAAGGTCTGGGGCCTGTTACACCACTGACGTTTCCCATTCTGCACACTTATGCAGCTGGGAGCATCTTCCCATATTCTTTAGGAGGTGTCTTTAAGTGATTTCACCAAAGCAGTGACTTTTTTCCATGTACAGAGATACTTGGGGTCATTTTTCCATCTTTAATAGATTTTTAGGCTCATTAAACTTCTTTATTTTCAAATTTTATTTTCATAGAATCAGAAAAAGAAATAAGCATGCTATCATTTTGAAAAATTTGAGCATTTATATGACCCCCAGAAAAAGTTTTCTAAGCTCATGGCTAACAAGGCACCAGCCGACTTTTTAAGTGATCTGAGGGGGAAGTGGGAAAAGAGGTGGAGGCTCCTTAGGGAAGTGAGGGAGGTAAGTGTGGCTGGAAATGCTATTAACCATTTACCTTTCAAAGGCCTGCAATACATGTACCTCCATATATCAATATACATACGTAGTTTTCACAAACTTTTCTTATCTGGGCCAACAATTGCTCCCTCCCAAGGCCAAACAGTACCTAACAAAAACTCCAGTGCCAGATATGAGAATCCTTCTTTTAAGATGGTGGCCAGGGTTGTTCCAAAGACCCCCAAAACATACAACCTACTGTAATTGGCCTTGGTTCCCACCCAGAGATGTCCCTATTGTTGAGGGCACCATGTTGTTCAGAAACAAGGCCCAGAGGACCTAAGCTGGAAGCGACCTGAATGTCCCCTTCTTGGTCACTAGTTTCTGTGGTACCAGAAGACACAGTCAAGCTTCCAAAGGAAGCAGGCAACCAACAGTCCCGCCCAGCTACACCCCTATGAACTGTTTCAACAACCAGCATGTCACGATAACTCTACTGGAACAGTAGTGTCACACATATCTTGGTGGTCACAGCTATCCTTTAATGACACCTAAGGCTTGCTCATCAAGAGGGACCCCATGACAGGTACTGGAAACCTAGCTAACTACTCAGTGCTAATGAAATTATAGTTATTGGAAAAGATTCTGCAGTGACTAATTTACTAAACCAGCACCATCCTTCACAATAATCTATAAACATTTATCATTATACCTTCAGGTAAGTGTAGTCCTCACCCTTGGTGACAGTTTAAATAGATATTGCCTTCATAGACCCATGTGTTTGAGTGCTTGGCCATAGGGAGGGGCACTGTTAGGAGGCATGGCTGTGGAGTGGGTGTGGCCTTGCTAGAGGAAGTGTGTCACTGTGGGGGCAGGCTTTGAGGTCTCATATATGCACAAGTCTGGCCAGTGTGACACAGTCCCCTTCAGACTGTGTAGAACTCTCCAGCACCATGAGTCTAGAGAGTCAGCATGGACTTTGCCACGTTTCCCACCATGATGATAATGATGAAACCTCTGAAACTGTAGGCTAGCCCCAATTAAATATTTTCCTTTGTAAGAGGTGTCTTTGTCATGTGTCTCTTTATGGCAATGGGGACCCTAAGACATCACTCATTGAGGAAACTTCTCTTTGCAACACATGGAGATCGCTATATAAAACCACAACCAATCAAAGTGCAGAGTTGTGGAGCCCAGTCCTCATGGATACATCTGCAAAACACTCCTGTACCTAAAACTCAGAGACAGTGCAGAAGGGGGCAGAAAGATAGTAAAAGCAGGAGGTCCAGGGACTTTGTTCTGGGTTTCTCCTATGAATAGCAGAAGCTATTCCCATCGACATGACTGCCCAAACAGTCATGTGAGCTGAGCAAGGATGATACCAATGACAGGCCAGACTGAGTGAAGAAACTCCACAAGACCTCAACCCTACACAAAGAACTACAGGCAATTGAGGGAAGCTGAAAGCTGGAGAGGTGCTCTTCCCTTGGAAGGGCATGTCAACTGGTTGTCAGGTCAGCCCTGAAAACATACAAGTAACAGTACACAGACTGAACGGATTGTATTGGGAATGTCATTAAATTTAGCAGATTATAGTTAGCAGATTTTAGTTTGCATACAAAAATGAGCACTGAAAAATGAAGCTCTGAATTTGAAGAATGGGAAAGGGTACATAGAGGAGCTAGGAGAGAAGAGAGGGGAGAGAGACAGGTTGTAAGTAGATGATAATCTCAATTAAAAAAGAGTCTAAACAAAGGAAGTCAGGGTGTTTTGAATGTAGAAGGCTCCTACCTAGGAATTCTTACTTTTCCACAGGACAAAGTGGGCCTAGTTGTTGGCAAAGACTACAAAAGGAATCAAAAAAATTTAAACTGGTTTTTCTAAAGGCAACAAATATAAGCCAAATGATTGTGTAAATTATTTAACTATTACTTAGTGAGAGTTCATGATTACTGCTCATACCAAGTATTACTTGATAAAAAGTTTGAGACACTTCTTGGGAATTGCAAATAAGAACCAAACAGGCCAGAGAGACCCACACGGTGTCTGAGTCCAGGGATTTCTTAAGAGAAACATGAATCTAAGTATTTTTCTGTAAATTCCCATAACTTTAAAAAACTGACACCTGATTTAAAAGTTTCAAATAGTTTGTCATCTATCTGAAACACAGCCCACAGGCTATATTTACCAGGCTGTGGTATGTGTGTATCTATGTATGTGTATCAGTGTGTACGTGTGTGTATGTGTATGAATATATGTGTGTCCATGAATATAAGTGTATATGTGTGTGTGTGTGGAGGTGTGTGTATATATGTATGTGTGAGCCCACATTATGTGTGTATGTGTATACATGTGTGTATATGTACGTGTGTGTCTATTTATATGTGTGTATATGTACATGTATGTGTATGTATGTGTGTCCATGTATGTGTGTGTGTGTGTGTGTGTGTGTGTGTGTGTCCTGATTAAACAGAGAATTCAGAATTAACTGGTTCAATGACACAGCTATGGGTAGACCACTTCCAGGTTGGATGTGATTCCTAAATTAAAAAGGACTGAGTTTAGGGAGACTGCTCTGAGGGTGCTCAGTGCTAAGGACTGCACACCATGCAAGCCTAACAATCTGAGTTTGGATTTCTGGAAGCCAAGCAAAGCTGGACACAGTGGCATGCATATGGAATGGCAGTGCCCCATGGTTAACAGGAAGGCAGAGACAGAAGCGTGAGGACTAGTTAGCCTGCAATATGAGGTCTAGCAGCAAAGAGAGACCCTGCCTCAAAAACAGGTGCAAACACTGACGGCAATGCCGGAGGCCATCCTCTGACCTTCACACACTCATGCACATATAAAAATAAATATTCTAATTGACTGTTAAATCCCATTAACAATACCGTGCCCAAACCTAGAAATAATTCTGACCGAGGAAGTGAAAGATTTTGATAATGAAAACAGTGACCCACGAGAAGACACTGAGAGATGGAGAGATCTCCCACACACATGGACTAGCACAATTAGTATCATTTAACATGGTTATTTTTAGCAAAAGCAATCTACAGGTTCATTGCATTTCCCATCAAAGCAGCAACAGCATTTTCCAAAGGACTCAAGAAACAAAATCCTAAAATTCATTTGAACACACATAAGATCCCTACTAGCCAAAACAAAAGAGTAACGCTGAATGCATCACCACACCACAGAACCGTGGTGATAAGAAACAGCACAGAGATGCAGACCTCGGATGGAGCAGGGCTTCTAGAAATGGGCCTGATTATCCACACACATCTCATTTCCAGTAGAAGGACCAAAGACACACTCTGATGGGTAAACAGGATTTCCCTGTGCAAATGCTCAGAACTAGATCCACACCTCTCATGTTGAATAAAAGCAAACTTAAAATGGATCCAAGACCTTAAAGTAAGGCCTAGAGCTGTAAAACTAGAGCGCACAAGCACAGGGTAAATCTTGCAAGCTGTAGGCACGGGCGACTACTTCCGGAACAGTACTAGAGCAGATCAGTATGAAAGAATTAGCCAGTGGACTTACATCAAAGGAATAAGCTTGATTGGGACAGAAACAATGCGCAGAGGGAAAACTCAGTCTATGGGATGGGGAGCTTTGCTAGTTACTCCCCAACAGGTAGTTAACAGTGAGAATGCATAAAAACTCGAGTCTAATACCCAGCAACAAAATTAATCCAGTCAGTAAGTGGGGGAGGCACAAGTAGCCAAGAAATACACCACACCATACACACATGCACACATGCACACACACACACACACACACACACACACATACACACACACTTTCTCTTTCTCACAGCTCCAAATCTTTAACCTGAGATTACATCTTACACCAAGCAGAAGGTTGGTGTCAAGACAACAGTATGGTAATTCATGGGGGAAGAGACAACTTACAGGCTATTGGTTAGGATGTCAGCTAATGCAGCCACTACAGGAACTTAGAAGCAGAATTATTGTATGACTAGCTAGGTCACTCCTAGGTTCATTCATTTCTGATGGGTCAATGCAGCACACAGCAGAGACACCTGCACACTCATGGCTATTTCAACACTACCCACAATACACAAATGGTCAGATCAGCCTCACTACCCATCCACAGGTAAATAGGTGAAGGAGATGTGAAATATACACACCACAGAGTATTACTTAGCCATTAAGAAGAAATAAATGGCCTAGCAGGTAAAAGCACTTGCCTCTAAGACTGACTACCTGAGGTCCATCCTCGCAATCCATGTGGTGGAAGGAGAAAACTGACCCCTGGAAGTTGTCCTCTGACCTCCACACGCACACCATGGTACACACATGCCCACATGTGTGCACACACACACATGTGCACACATGTCATACATATTTATATAATTTATATATGCATGTACATACATATGTGTGGATATATGGGGAGTATACATATGAAAGATAAAAGGGTGGATTATTGCATCTACTTTTAGACTAGAAAGCAACAAGTCTCAAGTATTTTACATTGGTGTAGATTTTTATATATTGATAGAAATTTAAGGTTATATTTGTTACGTGTGTGTCTGTGTGTGTGTGTCTGTATGTGTGTGTGTTTCAACTCCTGTTTAAGGTATTGAACCTATACAACTTATTTTAAAGTGAATATAAAGTTCTAGTCCATGAAAGCTACTACTGCATACTGTTTAAGATAATTAAGAAATGCAAGTTAACAGTTAGCCACCTCTAAATAAACTTGTATTCTTGTTAGGTACTAATTTAGTTAATTACAGAAATAAGCCTTAATTTAGCCTCCTGTATATGTTTTAAAGTTAAGCAGAAAGTAAATATCTAAAAACAAGCAGTGTGTTTGTTCATTTGGATGTACTTCAGGTAGCTATGTGGTCTGCAAACAGTTCAGAGATCTGCAGAATATGACATTTAAGATGTCTTAATAATAAAAGGCGTTTCTGACAGAGACGCATAGCTCAGGGCAGCACCTTTGCTCTCCTCTGAGGAAGACAGTGAGCACTGAAGAACCTCCACCTAAGCTTTACATCAACTGTGGCAAAGGTGACCACTGGGCAAGAACCTGCCATTGCCTCCTCTGCTGACAGCCTGCTGTCTAAACTGTGAACACACAGGCCACCGGGAAGTCGGTTGACCAACTTTGCCGAGACAAGGCAGGCCAGTTCTTTCAAGTTCCACTTCAGATAAAAAAAAAGTCTGTCAAACCTTCTGGGCCTTATGACTGAAGATGGGTGCCCCACTACACGGAGGAACCTTGAATGACTGTCCAGATAGCCAATAGTCTCTGTCAGGTCTCTAAATTGGGAGGGGCTTATTCTGCACTTCCGGTTTCTTCAAGAACTATTTATTCTTCTCCGGTCTCTGACAGGGTTGAAGACTAGACGGTTATAATCTTCTAGTTTTCCTTGTTATCAAAAAAGAAAACACATAGAAGAGGTATGAAGTCTATGAAGGTTGAAAGAGTAAGTCGTGAAGGAGCTTTTTAGGGTGTAAGGAGGTGTCGGTGTGAAGGCCTGAATAGTGACAGAAAGTGATTTAGCTACAGAACTTGAGACTCACCAAGATAAGACAGGGAATGGAATTCTTTCTCCAGCGTTGCCAAATACAAATAGACTGGATATTGTGAATATAATTTTTACCAGAAAGCTCTCACAACTGTTCTTATTTTGCATAGTTTTTGATGTTGAGGAAAAGCCATATATCAGACCAAGTCTACATCATGTCCACACAGCAAGCCCAGAGACAGGAGGTTGGCTCACCTGGCCATGATGGAAGGAAAATCTTGGACAATAAGGATCATGTGACTAAAGGGCAGGTTTCCTGATGGACCTGACAGATCAGGTTTTCCCTCCTTCCTCATACACAATTCTTAAGGATTCGTGTAGAAGACATTGAAAACGCACTGCTCTGAGAAAAGGGATGACCCATTGGAAACAGCCTGGGGATGTCCCTGTATCTGTCCCTTCCTAGAAATATGAGTCACATTTCTGTGAAGTCCATGATCAGGGAGGGTGCCTTTTGGGGTCCCATGTGTGTGCCAATAGCACATGTCACTCACCCTTGCTGGGGCTCTGACTTGGAAAGATGATGTTTTGACTACACATATGTCTATGTGAAGGTGTCAGATTCCCTGGAGCTGGAGTTACAGACAGTTGTGAACTGCCATGTGCGTGGTGGGAATTGAACCTTTAAAAGAACAGCCAGTGCTCTTAACCACTGAGCCATCTCTCCAGTCCCCAACATATGGTTTTCTGTTTGTTTGTTTTGCTTTCATAGTGAAAGAAAAGAAACTAAAATCTCTGAACTTGAAAAAAGGGTTTCCAGATTTATGATTTCAGCCACGTAAACCCATCATTCAAATGATTGCTTAACCATGATTATAAAAATAGCCTGCTATTGATCTTCCCTTCCTTGCAAAGACAGAGCCCATAGCTCCCCATCCATCCACTTCAGAGCCCAGCCCTAGGAACCAGCTAGGCTTATGTAGGTGCCAGCACAAGCACAGCAGGAGTTCTGAGTCAGGCATCCTTCAGAGAACAGGTTCCTGATTCTGGATTCCTTCCCTTAAGAGAACAATGGTTGAAGTGCTCTGAACATTAACGTTAACATTGACTATAAAAACAAAACTAAACTAAACTAAAAAACAACTGACCTTGCTGGGAGGGCTGGTCCTCTCTGAAGGAAGAAACACCTGCAGGCTTGTACAGGATGCCAAGGATGAAGAGGAGCCTGTTAGATGGGGTGATGACTCATACCCAGCCCATCCCCCTACCTGAGCCTGGTTGGGTGGTCAGGAAGTAGTCTCACAAAGAGAGACTCCCTAGGAATAGAGTCTTCTTCACACAGGGACCCAGGAGCTGGTGCCAGTGACTTTGGTCTACACTAGAGGATGGTCTCCAGTCTAGAAACCCACAGCTTTCCTGATGTTCCTATTACCATTAGAGCAGATGTACTCTGGGGATGGAGACAGTCAGCTATCCAGGAAACTGAAAATACATAGTGTGGCTGGCCTGTCACCTTGGAGACAGATAAAGTAGATTTAAAAAAGTGTCCCTCTGAAAGTGTATACACACATGTCTATACACACATATATGTAAATATACACATATATATTATGATATGTGTATGTATGAGTGTATTGTTGATCCCATTTTACAAGCTCAGAATGGAACCATGAAGTCTTCAAAGACTTGAACACATTAAAATGAGGCTGTTAGGTCATCCTATTCAGGTCTGAGGTCATCACTAAAGAAACAGAAGCCTGCTGGTTGACCAGATGGCAGAACACAGGTTTAGTGTGTACAGAACCCAGGGTTTGGTCCCCAGCCTCAAATTTTTATAAAAAGTGAAGGAGGAGAGTTAACAGAATTATAAGCATGGAAAACAACCTTGGAGAAGCCACTGGAAAGCACCCAGAGACCCATGGCTACCCAAAGAAAGACCCTGCTGGCACTTTGACATCGGGCTTTAAGCCTCCAGAAGTGGATGGTGTGGAGCATCTGGTGCTTGGCACTAGTTCTGTGGAGCTTTTCTCTGGCTGGTTCAACAAATGGATGGAGACTCCTGTCAAATGGCCCTAGCAATGCAGAGGCTAGGCTGGGCAGAGCCATACAACAGGGTAATGGCAAGGAGCCAAGTAGACCAGCACACCTAACCAGCAGTGAGAGAGACCCACAAGTCTCTTTGGGAGGCAGTAATGAGAACCACTAGAACCCCGGAAGCCTACAGAGTGGGGCAATGCAGCAAACACAATACAACCACACCACAGAGAGCTCTGGCTGATCACTGAGCACTAGCTGGCCAATAGCAGACCAGGATACACAAAAGAAGCCAAGACCTTGGGACAGCCACAGGGCAGTGGAGCACACTGTCACCATGCTACAAAAGCAGTCCTGGTGAGGAGAAGGGAAGGGCTCTCTGAGGTGAGCATCGCTCCTTCAATTAGTGTTATGGTCCTCATCAAGGATATATTTGACATTTTTAACTTGAAGTTTCTGCCTCTAATATTCATGTGTTCATTTGCAATCAAACCTGTGTCACCGAAGGCAAGGGGCATCAAAATGAGACATCACAACAGCTGGTCTAAGCATGATCATAGCAGTTCTCAAGCCTCAGGCATTCTTGCAAATTTCAAACCATCTTGAAAGTGATCCAGGATCCCTGAAGAGGCCGGCAGGGAGGGCCCTCTTTACACCCAGATGCTGGTGCCAGTGACTCTGGTCTACACTAGAGGGTCTAACAGCTCAGGACCTTCCTGATGTTCTATTATCACTAGTGCAGATGTCCTCTGGAGAGGGAGACAGCTATCCAGTGGAGAAATGGAAATACACCAGCATGGCCTGTCACCTTGGCCCTGGCCAGAGAATCACATCAGCAGAGCCACCCACCTAGCCTGCCTGGCCCTCCTACAAGGAAAAACCAAAAGGAGTGTCTTTGTTCTGGTTTGGGATGTGAGAGACAGTCTGTGGGGTTGTTGAGTTTGTTGACTCTTATAAAAGACATTTATAAATTTATTCTTAGTACAGGAGGTCTTGGTGCAGGGTACAGTCTCTACACAGCTCCACATTAGAACTGGTCGCTCAGATGTGGACATAAATTATTGTCTGGGATTTGTCTAGCTGGCAAATGATCTCTTCCCTCTCCTCTCCCCCTGTCTCTTTTTTTTTCTTTCTCTCTCTCTCTCAATCAACTTTAAAATGATTTAATAAACAAGAGGAGGAATTTCCCATTAATATGAGAGTGTGTCTAGGTTGGTCATTTGACAGAACTTTCCAGAGGGAACAAGCAGTTCTTCCATCTTGGACATGTAAAACCTGCTCTCTTTTCAGAACAAGACAGTTGGCAGCCCAGCCTCATGGGGTCAGCCGGTGCTTCCTGTCCCCACCCCACCCCACCCCCATGTATATCACTCTCGCTGCTTCGACTAAGAAGGAGGAGCTTGTCCAGACATAAGCAGCTTTAGCAGAAAAGTGGCCTTTGTTGCTTCTGCTGTGACCTCAGAATTCTCTTAAATCCCCCTTCCTCTAGGAAAAAGGTGAAGTCATGGCTGTCCCCAGTTCACTGATACACAGCCCTGTGTGGGTGCAGTGCTTCCATGATGTCATTTTGTAACTTACTGACCTTGGCATGGCATCTCACTATCCAAGATGGCTGCCCAAGTCCACCCATCATGTCTACAAGCAGCCAGAAGAAAGAGGGGAAGAAGGACATGTCCTGTGTCGACCACACAGTCAGAGTTACCTCACTGCATAACAGACTGGAGCCTGTAGACTTATCCAGCTATGCACAAATGTCACCTGTAAGGGAGGATGGATGTCAGAAAGTCACCAGTGACCTTTGTCAATGATGACTTGAGCAACTCTCACCCTTGCAGAGGCCACACGGGCACTACTCAGAGCACCCCTGTTTCCATGCCTCTTTAGAACTCCTTTCTGTCCTGCCCCTCTTCCTCTGAGTTAGGGTCTGGAGAAGCTGCACTAACAGGCTGGTCTCTAGTAGGGCAGGAACAGATTATCCAAGCCCCCGCCCACTAAGAGTTGTGCCCTGCAGCTGAAAAATCACCTAGAAAACTTGGAACCAAAAAAAAAAAAAAAAAAAAAAGCTGGAAAGCGTGTCTGAGTCTTGCTTAACTGTTTCTCACTCAGGGACCAGCACAAGCCCTCCAGTCTTGAGGAGTGCCCATCCCTACCTCCCAGGCAAGGTCAAAGGGTGAGCTGCCCTGTCCAGCTCTAAAGGTGAGGCCCCGTGTCCTCCTCCTGATCATGCCAACACTTGCTCTGGCTTCCTGTTAACAACCACTCTACTGTGTGTGTGCTATTGTACTATGCCTATCCATTCACAATCGGGGAACCAAAGCCAGCTGCCTACTAGCTTGCCCAAGACAAACTTTCATATGGACAGAACAAGGGTTGAACACCACTGAGTTTGTCCTAGAATCAGAAAAGCAGCCATGGCCTTCGGTGATTTTTGGTATCATCTGTTGTGTGGGGGAGCATCCCTTTCCTGAGATGCTAACTGACACTCCAGAGTGGAAGGGCTTAAATTGGAAGAGAATGGGTCAAATTGAGAAATGAACAGCCTTAGTGCAGGCCTTCTCAGAGCCTTTAATTTGCTACGGCACCGATCTCTGGAGGCTATTTCTGAACTTAGCTGACAATTCCCAGGTTGAAAAGCCACATGGAACTGAAATGTCATAGATACAAGTGGAGGACCACTGTGGCTTGTTTTGCTCTAGCATCCCATGATGTCTTCTTTTTCCTTTCTGCTTCAACTGCTCGGATCTCTGTATAGACCGCCCTCTATTCTGGTGACCCAACCAGTGTGGGACGTGGATCTGAATTGTTTCTGACAATTCAACTTCAGCAGTTGGAGGGTGGCTGTGTTGGCTGAAGCAGCGACTCACCTGGACTGTTGGGTAGCAGCACCTAAGGGATGGAGGGTCCCAGGAGGTTTGTAAAGCAAAGCCATGTAATGGGAGCAGGAAACTCTTGAAGATGGCAGCATCTATGATCCTCAACAAGGTAAGGGGTCCAAAATGGGACTGGGTCACAGGAGCCAGGCAGAGTCAATGGAGCAAAACAGGTGGCCAGGATATATAGGTTCTCAGATAGATATGTATGATGATGTTTTGTGAGCAGAAGTCAATGTCCTCTTTCCACATGCAGGCCATTTGCTGCTACTGTGCCCAGCCCCCTTGCCCCAAGTGTTTGGACATTCAGAACTTGCAAGAACTGTGCAGAAACCTCTGTTCCTCCAGGGTGGCCCTTATCCCACAGATCACATGGTTTATGAAAGCTCAGTTCCCCGCCAACTCTCAGGACAATCTCATACTCCCAAGTCATCTGCAGGACCCAACTCAGGAGACCCTCATGCTTTTCTATCTGCAGAAGCCCCAGGACTTTTATCCTGCCCTGGCTCATCCCACACGGATTTTCCTCTGGCAATCAGTCTTCTCCAAGTTACCTGCACAGAAAGCCCTCACCTTCAATGTCAACCTAAGTTAAGACACCATGTGCCAAGAGGGAGTGGAGGAGGGGGTAAAGAACATGAGTCACTGGGGCCACACTCTCCTTCTACGGCCTACATCCTCTCTAACCCTTAAAATGTCCTGCTGGAATGAGACCACAGCCCGTCTTCCCTCTCCGGGCAGCCCCAAAGCTGGGGACAAACTGTCCCCACAGTGCCCACCATGGGTGTCACCCTCGAGAAAAGAATTAAGCCGGGCCCTGTCTGAGATAAAATCAGTATAGAAGACACACACCACTTGGTCACAAAGGTTCTCTCTGAACCTGAAATCTGACCATTATGCACAATACCCAAGGGTCATTCCCACCCCCGCCCCAGGTGGCCTTTGTCTTGCCACACACCACCTCTGGAATGTTTGGTACTTACCAGTCCAATAACCATGCTCCAGTGACCTGGAACTCCTTGGGCATCTCTCCAGACCTCAGAGGACTCGGCCCATAGCACATGGGCCAGGGTAGGATGGAACAGTGGTTACCTGCACTCCGCTTCTCCGGCTCACATACCCAGAACTGTACCTCCTCTTGCTGCCAGTATATAAGCATCTACTCAGGTTGGAGGTCAGAGGGACACAAGGACTGTGAGCTGTGTCCACACACTGGGTAGACATGAATGTGTCTGTCAGCCTGGGGAGTCAGCTACCAGCAACAAGCCCTGAGAAGGTTGGTAGGATGGCTCTGAGGTTAAAGGCACTTGGTGCCAAGCTTGGCGGCCCAAGCTTGATTCCCATGACCCACATGGTGGAAGGAGGGAGTCAACTCCCACAAGCTGTCTTCTAACTGTATACATTCTCCCTTCCTTCCTTTCCTCTGTCCCTCCCTCCCTCCATTCCTCTCTCCCTCTCTAAGTTCCCACAGTGTGCAGTCAGGGACTGTCCAATCAACAGACAACAGAACAAACATTCACTTAGCATGGCTAGGTAACTGACAGTGTGTCTCTTAAGAGGGAAGGGACCATGCCACACCCCTAGGCCCAGGGCTCCAAGTCAAGTATGTAAGTTCGAGCCTTCCTCCACCTCACTCTCCAAGGAGATCTCATTTGGAAATCCACACTTCTCCCTTACATCTGGGACCTTTGTACTTAAACTGCAGTATTTGCTTGTCTGATGTATTTGCCTGAAGACTTTACCACTTGATACTTTCAGGTTACAGTAGCTCAGGGCTCAATGATCCAGGACCTGCTTGGCCATCACATGTGGCTGCTGTATGGTCTTCCACCTGCCCAGGGCAGATCTCAGCATCCTCACTTGAAAGATGAAGAAACGGAAGCCACAAAATAGCAAGTCATTGCCAAAGATCAGTGGGAAGTTGTCAGGATGAGGCGCCCTTAGGATGAAGGGTTGTTTTATGGTTTGTGGTAGGTAAATGTAAAAAAAAAAAAATGTATTCATTCAATAAATACTTTTTAAAGTAACAACTCTGCCGGGCATACAGCCGGTGGTTGGGAATTCCATAGTGGATCAGCGTACACAGGTTTGCTCCCCCAAGAGCTCTATTGTTTAGTAGACCGGCCTGTTATAAATAACTATGCTCTTCCAGGTCCTGTTGATAAAAGGCGCTAGAAAAGCTGGAATGAGGCATACGAGGAAGTGTTCCCTGCAGCTCTCTTTATGGCATTCTCTGGTGCCTGCGCTCTATTATTATTTTTTTTTTTTTGGTAGGTTAATTTATGTCTCGACAGTTTCACACATGTATATAATGAATTCCGATCTTTTCCACTCATTACTAGCCTCATCCCCCCTCTTTCTTGTACTGTGACCCTTCTTCTCAGCAATGTCCCCACTCACTTCTGTGTCTTTTGTGCCTGTGACCAACTGAGTTTAATTACAGTTCTTGCATGAGCGTGTGACTGTGTGTTTGGGGTGTTTACTGTAACACAGGCAACTTGTCAGTGCTTACACTACCGAATAAAATGTCAGCCACCATTAACTGTCCCTCGGGGATGGGGTGGGGCTCAAGAGTCTTCCATCCTCCTGTGATGAAGTGTTAACGAGCCCAGTGCAGTTAGTCCCAGGTTTGCTCACAGACACATTAGCCACATCATGTCTGGAAGACGTCCTCGAACCCCCCGCTTTCCCATTCCTCCCACCCCCTCTTCCTTACTGTTCCCTGAGCCTTGGAGGTGGTGATGTAGCTGCTGGGTTTTGAATCGTTCACCTCAACCTCTGACACTACAGGTCCAGGACGGCTGGTCTTGTATCCATCCTCCTGGGCACCTGCCAGACTCATCCCCTGCAGTAGGCTTCAAGGCCAGGGCCTGTGTCTGTGCCCTGGCTTTTCTGCTGTGTGAGTTGATGGACAGGCCACTTTACCACACCTCCTGGTCCCTTCTGCTATACCCAGCTCCACCCCTCCACACAGAGAACCATTGACCACCTGGCCAAGAGCTGAGGCGACACTCCGACACTCCCAGGGAATGTGTCGGCAGCCCTCGGGGAGTTGAGAAGGCGTTTCCTAACAGACTAGCAATTCTCCCTTGGAACAGAAGAAATTCAGTCCCATCAAGGACTTCTACTGTCCCTCTGTGACCAAAACAGCCCACACCCGCTCACTGAGCCCTCAGCCAGGCCCAAACATTAATTTTGTTACTGAACAGTGGAACAAAACCAAAGGGGTTTTTTTCCAGAAGGAAAAAAAAATCAACTTGCCCTGGAGCTGAACCTGTGTATTTTCTAAAACTTAGTTAAAGGAGCAAGAGTCAGACACAACACGCTCCACAAATGAAACCAGTTTTCACTCAGGGCTGTGTCTAAATTTGAAAATGAAAAAATAAATAAATAAAAGAGAGAGAGAGAGAGAGAGAGAGAGAGAGAGAGAGAGAGAGAGAGAGAAAGGTGTGAGGAGAGGAGCGGCCTATTTCCCCCTTCCTCCCCCTTTCCCTCATGGTGCTGGAGAGAACACTCTGGAAGCCTTGAAACCGGTGCTTTATTTTCCAACGTGGTTATGTGTGTTGGGGGTGGGAGCACTAGTTTACTTTAAATCTGTGGAAAGATGCATCTGAACTCATCTCCTTCAAAGATATATCTGTGGCTATCATGTGCCTAAAAGCACCAGGCAATAGGAGAGTTTGGGAATCTGCTTGCAGACAGGACACCAAGGCTTGCATGCTAGTTGGTTCGAATCCCACCTGGCACAACCCACCTGGGTCTTGTGCCTGTAACATTCACAAAGTCCAATCCACATGCAAACGGGGGAGGCCATGCTTCGTGCTGAGGACAGCCATGACACACATTGGTCATCCAAGTCACTCCTGGAGCTTGCAGGGAAACAAATGTTTCCTGCAACACTTGTGTAGGTGACAGAAAGATGACCTACGAAATGGTACATGAACTACGGCCACCAGCTCTCCATGTGTCCACAGTCCTTCCAAGGCCAAAGACCAATTCATTACACTCGTTCTAAAGGCTGAAAAATGACCCGAAATGTAAGCAGCGGCTGTTTCTTAGGTGGGGAATGGAGAGCCAGCATTGCCTTCCTATTTGATATGGTTTCTTTCATCAGGACTCTTTGTATGAAAAATGTATAGATTGTCTTCACAGAATTTAAAATTAAATATCCATATGTGGCAAGGCACGGGGTGTTGGGGAGGCAGAAACATTTATGGGTTTAACCACATGTAATTGAAAACTTTAGCACAGTGGTGACGCACGCCTTTAATCCCAGCACTCGGGAGGCAGAGGCAGATGGACCTCTGTGAGTTCGAGGCCAGCCTGGTCTACAGAGTGAGTTCTAGGACAACTACAGTTACACAGAGAAACCCTGTCTCGGGAAAAATGATTAAACTTGTGTTTAATTTACGAAAGAAATCTAATTATGAAATTTACAAAATTATAAAATTACAAAATTTACAAAAAGGGAACTTCAGAACTGGAGAGAAAGACTCAGGCAGTGAAAGCACTTGCTGAAAAGCCTGACAGCCTAAGTGGGATTCCAAGGAACAAAGAGTGAAAAGAGGAAACTGACTATTGCAATTTCTCCTCTGACTTCCACACGTATGTCAGAGTATGAGAGAACATGTGCGTGCACACACACACACACACACACACACACACACAAATAAATAAATTAATTAATAAATAAATGCACACACTAAATAGATCATTTAATTTTGGAAGTGTAAAGAAAACTTCTTTAAATTATATCAGAAGAGAAACGTATTTGCAGTACACACAATAGCTTAGAGTTAGATGCAAAAAACGTTACTCAGGAATAGCTGAGGACATAACCCAGTAGTAGAGTGCTTGCTCGGCACACACAGGGCCATAGGTTTGTTTACCTTTCAACAACATCCGAAATGACCACTCAGGGGAAACGGCATTTGGGCAGACAAGGAGTATCAGCTGCAACTCAGCAGCTCACAGAGCATGGCACACACTAGAAAAAGGTCCACAATGCAGACAACCACAGAGGAGCTGCCAAAGCCAGGCAACACTGCCTTTCAGACTGGCACATACATCTGAATTTTTATCTAGCTTCTTGATGGGAAGGTGGGGGTGCACAGGTGCATATACTCTTGGTAAGAGGTAAAATATTTTTGGGATGACAATCTGTTTGAGAAAGTAGAATCCCTTTTCAGATTCGAATGGATTTGGACATAGTCATTCCAGTTTTAACCGCTCATTCCTAAGGATATCACGGCTAAAGATACATTTAAATGTTCCACTACACACCATTTGTAAAAGGGAAAAGTTGGAAACATTGTGAACGCCTGAACACTGCGGTACATCACAGAGATGCCAATGAGATGCTGGGGACAATGGACACAGACGACACAAACCAGCTCAGTGCAGATCCAAGTGTGCAGCTTTGTACTTAATGGTAGCCAAAAGGCCGAGAAGCGATCAGCATTTCACACCGAAATTCCATTTTTTCTTTTCCCCTCTATGCGTCTCTGCTTCTCTCGTAATTAAAACAGTCGACTTTTCAAACTGAGAAATAGGCTCTTCTGAAACACACTGCAGAATCATGTTTACGTCATCGGCCAGGAGACAAACAATGTTAAATCGACGAGTTATGAACCAACCACACATCAAACAAGACAAAGTGGTAGCGGTTGTTCCAAGTGACCCTCTAATTAATCTTCTGTGCCTTCCCTGAGGCCACAGCATCTGAGTTCATGCAGATGAGGTCACTGCATTGTGAAACTGCTGGACCAGACAACAGCCTACAACCGTAGCTCACTCACCCACCGATGAGAAGAAAATTAACTCCTTCCCTTATGTTCCTAGGAGAAAACCACACACTTCAAAGTTCAAGGTGAATGAAGCCATAATGAAGGCAGAGTTCTGGGGCTTGGCGGTGGTTACATTCCCCACAAAACTGCTTTGTATTCCCAAGAGCAAGTGCTACTGCTGTTTGATGCTAAAAAGAAAGCTCAAATACAAGATGGGGGAAGGGGGTCCTGCATCTTTTCATTGTCTGATGGGGTGTAGCGATCGCCTATCTCGCCAGCAAGAAAGACGAGCCACAACAGGATCCTTCTATAGGCATTTATTATGGGTTTGATTGCAGTTGCGAAAGACCCCGAGCCCAGAAATCAACCCTCCTCATATATGCTTAGGAGGAATGTATTGCTACTTGGTTGGTGCACTCTGTGTGCCCTAATTAGCATACTCGGGACTAGAGAACAAGTCAGCATGAGTCAGCAAAACAGGCATATGTGCATGCGTACTTAGGCTGTTTATCTCAAAACTGCCCATCCTCCCTTTGGGCTGAGCGCCATCTTGTAATGGCAAATGCGGTGGCTTCCTACAATGGGGTTCCTTTAAGGCTGGAAAACACATTAGTAGGTATGTGAACACACACACCTAGCACACATTGTGGGTGCACATACACCTGGTGCACAGTGGGTGCACAGTAAATGCTAACTGAATAATGCTGGCAGTCTGATTTGGTAGACCTCTCTTACGAGTTCCTCCTTAAGTATACTTCCTAACCCACGAGTATCTCCCCACAGCCAGGCCAGCATAGAACATTTAGGTCAAAAGGTCAAAGCTGACAGGACAGTAAAGGATGGGAAAAATGAGGCCCGTGAGAAAAACACTGCTTCCCTCTAGAGAAGCATCCCTAGACAGTCCACATCCCCGGAAAGAGTGAAGCATTGTGGGCAAATCACTAAACCTACTTCATGCTAGAAAAACAGTCTCTGCACTCTCAAGCTCACTGACAAGTGAGAAAGACCATGCTTGCCCATGTCTAGGTTTCTGCCACATCTGGTACATCCTCGTCCCTGTCCTTACCACCAGAGTTAGCAGTGGGTGTCCCATGACAATAGCCCGGCTGTTTTGTCTAGGGCCGTGGCCCTCAACCTTCCTGATGCTGCGACCCTTTAATAATACAGCTCCTCTTGTGGTGACTCCCCAGCCATAAAATTAATTTTGTGGCTACTTCCTAAGTTGGCTACTGTTGTGGATCCTACTGAAAATAGCCGATGGGCAGGATGTCTGATGTGCGACCCTCAGAGGGTGACAACCCACAGGTTGAGAACACAGTCCATGACTTGAGACAGAAGCCTAAAACTGTAGAATACCAGACCTGACCCACACCAAGGTTTTCCTATCTGTGCCTAACTATAATAAAGCTTCAAGGACAGATTAGGTACAGAAAGAAATAAACGATAACTCACCTCAGAGATCAGTGACCTCACCATTCCCTCCCCCTCAGGTAATAAGTTGGAAACCTTGCAGATTTTCCCTCAAAGAGAATATGCTGGGGCCGTGATGTGATGTGTGAATCTCTCCGCGGCTGCTTTTATTCCTTCCCGTCATTATGAGGTCAAATAAATTTTTCTTAAACAGGAGCACCGTGACTCTGAGGCGGTGATGCTGGCATCCACAATGGTGGGTGGGTAGCATTTACCAATCAGATGCCATGAAATGGGATGATTAAATCCCACGCAGCAACAGCAGCTCAAACGTCTGTCCTATCATTCAAAATGGTGTGCAACTCAAAATGTAGAAACTTCTGGAATTTTCTGCTTATGGTTTCCAATCAACTCCTAAGCCATAGATAGCTCAAACTACAAAAAGCCCAAGTGTGGCAGAAAGAATATGTTTGTGCCTTTTCATGATCCATGCAATAGGTCCAAGGAGGATTCTGTATAATTTTTAACTTGATTAGTGGGGATTTTTTTAGAAAGAAAATATTCTTTGCTAGCTTTTAAACAACCTGGATTTTTCTTTTTAACATCTACATATTTCCTACCGAATCACAGAGCACTCGGGTAGCAAGAGCCCAGTGCGACATACCCACAGTAGCAATGGGCAACATAAAGAAGGTTCCAGAAGGCCTTTGGTGGTGGTCTAATGCAAAGATGCTAAGACATGGCAGCTAGTAAATGCTCACAGAATGGCTATGCTGGGGTAAGGGAGTTAGTCCCAGGAGGGGGTTACAAGACAGGCACAGAGAAAGGCTGTATGACCAGAAGCAAGAAAAAATACTCGGTAAAAGACAGAGTCCAGAAAGACAAAGGCTGCTCGGGGTCTCCTTTTCCCAAACCAAAATGCCAGCATGTAATGACCAGACTGATTTGGGAAGCAGCAACTGCCAAGCACAATCTGCCTGAGAAGAACTTTACCGAAGGAACAGGATTTATCACATTTGTCATTTTATATCCATGATGCTTGCTTCGTTGGGCTAGGAGCCTAGCTTGTGCTACTTATGTGGGGATTTATGTGTCTTTCAAATGACTCTTGTATATATTTGTAAGCACTGGCTGTCCCCTTTTTTGCATATGATCCACATGGACCGTGTTCTTGCTGGAGCAAAAGAAAAATGAGTGTCTGCCTTCTGAAAACAAACATTCCCAAACATTGGCCATGCAGCTGGGGGGGGGGGAGGTTAGGAGAGGGTAGGCTGCGAACCTGATTCCCTCAGAGAATATGAAGTTACCCACCTGGAAATCCCCTACAAAACCAAAGATGCTAGAAGTGAAGGCAAGTGAGAAGTAGACCCACTGGGAGTTGAAGCCTGGGAATGAAGCGCATTAGGTCAAATAGTTCCAAGGTCTTTCTCTGGGCATCTTCTATTCTGCACCCAAGGATAGAAGGCCAGAATGAATAGACCCCTAAGTAGGGGTGCCAAGCCAGGATGCACGGCAGAGTACAAGACCCAGGTCACAACTCACTGCCCACTCTTCCCAGGTCTCAGCAAGTAGCAGAGATGTTAGATTCCTCCATCTACCGTCAGACAATCTCAGAGTAGAATGTAATCTCTAGACGTGCAGTCATGTAGGGGTCAGGGGGAGCCTCCCTGGATGCTCATGTCTAAAGCAATCATAAACTGGTCTTATTTCTATGCCCCAGGGAAAGTACAACCTCGTGACACATGTCTCCACACAGGGACTTGCCAAGGTGCCATCTCACAAGAATCCCTTTCAAGCATGAGTCTGGGTCACGAAGGGGATGGAATGTTGTCATTTTCAGCACACAGGCAGAACTGAAGGGCATTATGCTAAGTGAAAGAAGCCAGGCCCAGACAGTCAAGTCCCACATGACCTCATACACAGCCTCTAGAAGAGCTGAGCTCACAGGAGTTAAGAATAGCTGGTGGTTAGAGGAGGCTTGGGGGCGGTTCAGGAAGGTTACTCGGTGGGTACTAAGTCACAGCCAGACAGAAGAAATGAGGTCTGGTGCTGTCTTGTGTGGTACAGCACAAGTGCCAACTCACAACATTTCATAAACGCTAGAAGAAAGAGTTTGAATATTTTTACCACTAAAAAAAAAAGATGAATTTTTGAGGAAAACTGCATGCTTGCCCTGATAGGATTACACAGTGCATACATAAAATCTTCCACAATCCATAAAGTTACAGGTTACAGTTTGATGTGTCAATTTTAAAAAGTTGTTCTCATGAGCCTGAGATGAGGGCGTGGACTAGGATGAGAAGTGTTTCTCCAGCTCTGGACACGTGTTGCCCCTTCTTCATGTCTTCACATGTCTTCACAGCAATAGTCCAGAGAGAAAGAGACTCAAGTTCTATTTTCACTTTCCTCGATACTCATTCATAAGCAACAGGGAGGCTGGGGACAGTCAGAGGCTAACAACTCAGTGCCAGAACCTCTCAGGTCTTCTGCTTGGGTCCTTAAGATAGAGAAGGACATGACCAATGAAGCCTCTGAAAGGTAACTATGGCAACCTTTCTTCATGTCTTCCTTCACTGTGAAAGAGCAGTGTGTGTGTATGTATGTGTGTATGTGTGTGTATACATATATGTGTATCTATATACATATATAAATATCATATATATGCCCATTCATATATACATTATACATTATACATATACATACATATATATGAGATCCCAGGGAAACAGTCATGAAAGAAATTTAGGCAGCAATTAGAGGCTGGGAGAAACAGCCTTGGATGGCTGCAATTGGTTTCCTGGTACCCTAGCTCCCCTCCTCCCTGAAGAGGGAAAGCCTAGAGCACGCATCATGTGGTTGAAGAACAGGTCATCCATCCCTAAGTTCTCCATCCACGACAAGGACAGAACTGTCATTGAGAAAGGCTAGCTTGTTAACGAGACTGGAAGTCAAGGTTGCTAAGAGTCCACATTCAGGATCGCTCCCCAGTGGACCACCTTGGATCAGCCTGGGACAAACCAAATAAATGATCATCTAGACCTGCCTCCAACAGGAATCCTCATAAGGGTTCATTCATGGCTATCTCTGTTTCTCTCAGCCATATTCCTCTGCGTTCTGGGAGCCCTGGTGCAGCCTCGGGCTGCACACTCAAATGACCTACTCCGTCATAGAAGAAAAAGCCATGTGGCCCCTGGCTCAGTCTGAGATAGCTGCCTGCTAATACTAGTCCATCTTCCACAGGCTGGGGATAGTGGGTCACCCAAGTGGGAAAGAACCCCCATACAGGGAAAAAAATGAGGTAGGGTTTTCCCAAACCTGAGAGTTCTGACAGCCTTTGCTCCAAGTTTCCTTAGTCTCTTCATCCATGCCAAACGGTAGATGATGGAGGATCAAATGAGTGTGTAAGAGGAGGAGCAAAGTGTCTGTGAGTTCACTTTCTCAATGGGAGACCAGATGCCCATTTAAGGTTATTCTTTCGTAATCATCCTGATCTTTAGCCCAACCCAGTTTACACACACACTAAAGTCCCATGACGTCCTTCCACAGGAAGGAAGCCCCAGGGTCCATGGCACTCTAACCAGTGGCTTTAATTGCTCATAAATCCTATGAGTGACAGCATTGCTGTCCCCAGATCAGAGAGCCAGGTGGACATCTTCTCTATGAAGCTTAACTCCTGACAAATTTAGCAAGTAGAGGATCTGTGTGATTGATCAACTGTAAGGTTTCGTTTTGGATTTTAAGTAGCATTTCCCATAAATCCACAAAACCGTGAGACATTTTCATTATTTTTTTCTAATTGCTTACCTGGACAAACTTTTATACCCAATGGCTCATCCTAATGCAGATTTTCATGGAGATGGGGTAGAAAAGACTGACAGGACACTGCCTGCTTCAGGCCAAGCAGATGGAAAAGCTATCAGACAAGGAAGGCGCCCTTTAGGTCACATGGTTCTTTAAGCTACACCCTACTGGGCATCCGGAGGAAAAGATGAGCCAATTCCTCAGCTGTGGCTTGCTTTCTGTTACTATAACAAGATGGCTTAGGTAGCCAGATCATAAAGGGGAAGGGCTTTATTTTGGCTTATGGTTTCAATCCACAGTTGGCTGCTGTCATTGCTTCAAGGCCTGTAGTGATGCAGAAGTCATGGTGTGACATCCACAGCAGGACAAGCTGCTCACTTCAAGGCAGCTGAGAATCACAGAGAGGAACAGGAAGGACCCGGTTCCCAATAGCCCTTCTGAAGACATGCCCCCAGTGACGTAACTGCTTCCCATTACATTCTCAGCCACACCACTGGGGTGTGGCTGGAACTCCTCTGTGGAGCTCCTAACTATAACACCAAGCTTGGCATTCCAAGAACCACCCAAGGCTAATAAGGAGATAGATACAAAGATTGTGCGTGCGTGCGTGTGTGTGTGTGTGTGTGTGTGTGTATTAAACTACAACCTGAAGATTCCCTAATCCAAAATCCAAAACGGCTCATGGATCCAAAACTCTAAGCACGCCTTGATCTCGGATGCCAGACAGTCAAGGCCAAATCCCAAAGTACTGCACAAAGTCACCTCAAGCCCTGCATGTGAAACAAAATCCAAGCCTGTGTTTAGACTTGGACCTCACCCCTGAAGGAACTCCTTATTTATTTGTTACTGTACAAAATCTTTTAAAGTGCCCCAAATCTGAAACACTTCTAGAACCAACTTTGTCTGAGACCTGAGGAATGAGTAGAGAGAGGCCCCTTACAGACATGTGTGGTTGCATTTCTGCTCTGCCACAAGCATCTCCCTGGAAGACCAAGGCGGAGCCTTCACTCCCTACTTCTCTAGGGACTCAGGGTTCTGCTGACCATCTCCCTCCAGGCCCCTGCTCTTCCTGGGGTGAGGAGAAGAGCGGAAGTAGACATTGGAATCGTCAGCAAGTTCTGGTGTGACCTCTATACCGCCTCTAACATGACTTAGAAATGATTTAGACATTCCTCCAATGTTACTTAAAGGTTGAAGTGTTTTATATAAGAACTACCTTGAATGTTCATTCTTGTGAACTATTGCAAAATGTGGTGACACCTGGCCCACATGCCAGCACGGTGACTGCAAACTACGGCTGAGTGGATGCTGCCCCCTTCCCACCCCACTAGAAGGCACACATGTCTGTGCTGTGTGACCTCGATAGCTGTCATGATGATGTTAATTTAACTAGCTAGGATGGTGTCAACTGGACTCAGAGAAACTGTCTTTCTTTGGTCTTGCCTACCTTCGCTCCTGTGGTCCAGCTGGAGGCTGGGATTCATCAAGGATACCACAATTCTCTTTGCATAGTTTGTCTTTGTCCAGATGGCCAGCCCAGCACATTTTCCAAAGTGCTCTCCCATTAGTAAAAGGGGAAAAGCCCCAGAAGGCAAGCACTTTCTAGCCTCCGCTACATGACTTTTATTCTTCTGTTGGTTAAGGCTAGACCTAACACCAGCTCAACTCCAGGGTTAAGTTGATGATGCCCACTATGAACACAGCTTCTACCAGCAGAGACTAAGTCCAGATATCCCTCTATGGTACATAGCATAGCAAAGAAGAGAATAGCCCAGGGGACCAGGGCAAGCTCTACCAGCACCAGCTTCAGTACCTGTTAAGATGCAGTCCTATCTTCCTCGTTGCTCTGAGAATCATCTAGGTTTCATTGCTAAGTTGCCAAATTATGTCTTAAGTTGAGATCTTCAAACATTACACCATGACTCCTCTGTTAAAACTCACACAGCAGTGGGGAAGGGGGAACTTTCTCTGAGGCATGGTGCCCAACTTAGGGTGATTCAGTTGGTGACATTTCAACTTCCTGGTGCTGTATCGATGACACTCACTCAATAACCATACTTGGAATGTTGGACTTTGGCCTTTTCTTGGGCTAATGACAGTGTGACAGTCTCTCCTTGATGCTGGGCAGTAGGCACAAGCTACGGCTCCCAGTCAGCTGTGCATCACTGTGACAGACAACCAAGACCTCCCTTCCAAGTGACCTGTGACACCCAACCTAGATCTCCAGGAGGATGCACACATGTGGAGAACGTTCAACTTGATGTGTTTCAACCGTCATATTGACATATTCAACAGTGGGGCTACTGAGATATCACCCTGCCTTAAACCATGGTGGATTTGCCTTCTTGACAAAAAATCGAAGAGATCTAATCAATTTAAAGGAAACGTCTAAGTTACTAGAACTATCAGGAACTCATTTTTTAAAAAATTAAAATGCAGATTTTTAAAACTGCCATGGAAAGTTGGGTCTTCAGAATGTGGGACTTCGTACAACTTGATTTCCCTGATCTCTTATCGTAAGTATAAGGGGTATGGGTAGACTGTTCTAGAATAAGAGAGGCTGACGAGGTAAATCAGGTAAACGCAGTAGGAAAGCCGTGACTGAATTTTAATCGCTGAAAAATGCAAACCTCAGCCACAGGAACGTCTGGTGAGATGATCGCAGAGACGATCCTAGGGTGTGCAAGTTTGTCTAGGACAAAAACATGCTTTGTTTAGAAAGCATGCATTCAGTGTCTATGTTTTCTTTTGCTTGCTAAAACACTATTCCTCTGCTCCAGGCTCACCCTGCCAATATGCCAGCCCTTAGTAGGCCTGGGTCAGTGGGTTCAATCGACAGCAGACTGATCGAGTGTCTACACTGAACATGTACAGGATTGTGTTATTCTCTGCATTTGTACCATACAGCAGATGTTTCCACAGCATCTACACAGCACCAGGCAGAAGAGAGTGTCTGAAGATGGTTTGAGTGCATGGGAGGACATTAGAGGTCATACATGAGTTCTATGCCATTTTGTACAAGGGACGTGAGCATTTGCAGATTTTGCTGTCTGTAGGGAGCACCAGAGTCATGCCCCTGGGACAGCAACAGACAACACTACTTGGCTCTGCTATACTACCAGGGTGGGACCCACAAGTCCTGCCACAACATTTTTCCAAAGCGGGATGTTGTGGGGGAGTGCCAGGCTGGAGAGAAAAACACTCCTTCCTGTCCCCGCTCTGTCCCCATCAGTAACCTTTCCTCCTTCGTGGCTGCAACACTGTCCTAGAGCAACAGCTGTATCCAGCTGCTCAGTCCCAGTCCCCCAGTTCTGAAGCCACCCGGCCCCATCCCTGGCTGCAGGGACACACTCAGAGCAGCCCCATCTTCAAATGCCCAGCTTTGCTGACTCCAGCCCTTTCCTTCCAGTCCTTGGGAGAGAGGCCGTTTCTTAATAACTGCTTCCTTGTTGGTTTATTTAGGGGTCCCTTTGACCTACCAGTTATCTGGACAACAGTCTTGTACCTACTTAACAGGTCAAAGCAAGTAGTTCGCACACATAGTATGTAGCTGCAGTTGGAAGAATTTTTATTTAAAAAATGGGGGTCAGTCAAAAATATTAATAATGTCGCTCTCAAGAGATGCTGTCTAGTCTCACAAAATATTATCAGAGCATATTGTAAAGCTTGTTCTGTGTTATTATTAGTGATTGTTATTAACCTCTTACTGGGATTAACTCGTAACTGTAACTTTACCATTGGCATGTATGTATAGAAACAGACAGCCCATTCCAGGCTCGGTTCTAAGTTTCTGGTACCAACTAGGGACGTTAGAGAGTACTCCTTCTGGTGTGTACCATGGTGTAGTAAATTCGCTCCACCTAAATAACATGCACAGTTTCTGCCTCTAAAACATCTAATGACATATAATGATTTTAAAGGTTTAGTCAAAAGAAACAATAGAGATATGGAAGTATTATATATGTTATATATATATATATATATGTATATATATATATATATATGCATATACATGTATAACCACATAAAAGACATAGGATAAAATGTTGAATTAGATACAATAGGTGACCCAGCGCTGAATTACTGGATCATGCTTTCAACTTTTCTGCAAATTAAAATCTTCTCATGCTAAAATGTTGAAAAGAGAGAAGAAAATACCCATTTCACTGCTTGGGGTGGTGTGGGTGTCAAAACTGAGACTCACCGTTTTGCTGAGCTTTCCCACCGCTGCCTGGAAGTGCCCTCCTGCAGCGGAAGGCTCCGGTGGATGTGAGAGGCAAGGCAGGACCTGTGTGGACAGCTGGCCACAAGTCGACCAGTGGAATCCCTGACCTAGCCAGAATCCAGCCTGGAGAGCTATGAGAAATGGTCCTCAAATCCTTGCCTCTATCTGACAGGAAGTGAGCACCCCAAGGTACCCCCAAACTCAGAAAATCCCATTTCTGACTGCCCAGACAATTCCAGGTTTCAATCCCTTGTGCTCTGTGTGTGCGTGTGGAGAAGTGGAGAGCTATTGCCTGTGGCTTGCTCTGTCCCCTCTCATATGAACCCCACTTCTCATCTGACCAGCTTTCCCAAATGCTTTCTGCCAGTGAGGGCCAACTGCACAGCTGCATGCATTACAGAGCTGGTCTCCTCCAGTAAAGGCAAGTGGCTATCTGCACTGCTTAGCCTGTGTAAAAACAAAACCTCTGAGAGGCAAAAAATAAATAAAAATAAAAATAAAAAAGCCCTCCTACCCCATTAGTCAGTCACAGAACTAGACAGCAGTATCAAGGAAAATTTTGAATACATACCTCATGATCGAGCTATCCCACATTTAGTCATCTACAGATGCCCACGGAGCGTGTTCTGTAGAATGATCGCTGGGTCTTTCTTGGAATAGGAACAAGCTGAGAAGGGTGGCAACATCCGTCGGTATGACCTTAGATTGGCAGTCACGCTGCTAAATGCCCAGAAGAAGGGATAAGGAAGAAAAACCCGTAGACAAGACTGCAATGCACATGCTATCGGACAGACGTGTTCTGCAGTACTGTTCCCTACTAAAGAAAACCAGGGCGCCTTAGAGGAATGGCTGAGTTCAGGGCTGGGAGAGGAAAGTCCGAGATAAGCCAGGAACATGTTGTTTTGCCAGAAGTAAAGAAAGACTCAGAACCTATGGGAATGTCACAGGGACTGGGGAAGGAGCTCCTGTTGGCCAAATACAGAGCACAGAGAAGCAAAATAAATGAGGGGGGGTGCGCCATCCCTCCCACACGAGCCCCACATCTGTAGATGCATCAGACCTTAGCATTTCTAGGCTACTGACCATTATAAGTGGTTGAGAGATGGTCTAAAGTTTAGGACGGGCTGGAGGAGACACAGATTGCATGCTGTGTTGGAAGGCGCTGATATCTCCGGGCTCTTGGAATTACCCTAGATACCAAGAAATAACTATAGTAAGTTTTAGTGCATTTACGTTCTAGCACCTATGCGTCCACAGTAAATCAACAAACAAATACACAGAGGAGCAAACAGAACTCTTACTTACAGCACAGTGCCAAGACCACTGGCATTCTCAGAAGAACTGTTATTGATGGAAAAGCCATTGCTCTTCATTAATTGTCCAAACGATTGGCCTAAACAAGACTCATTGACAGAGGCCAAGCATGAGAAAAGGGTTGGTGAGGAGCTGGGTGGGAGGAGTCAGAACGTTCTGACAAGCAGCCTGCCATGGTCTACGCATGTGCAGCAGGGCGCTTCCGCATTTACTAACCCTGGAACGTGCCTGACACCCAGAGAGAAACAAAGACAGAACATGTGACCAGGGCAGCCAATCAGCTGGTGCCAGCTGTGCAGGATGAGCAGTTAAGACCGGGAAAAATTGGGTGAAGGTTATAAAGGTATTTCCCACTAAAACAAACCAGTCAGCTTTTGCTCCTCACCTGGCTCCCACGTTCTATCTCGTTGATCCCTCGCCCTCTTATCCCCTACCCCCCAAGGATCAACTTGGGGGTGCAAGGGCTAGGGCAACGTCTGGTGCCCAGCACGGGATTCTCTACCCATGTGGGCCTGAGCATTGAGCTCGCCTGAGTCCAGGTTTAGTCATTGATTGCAGTCGTCATTTTAAAATTCCTCCTAGTTGAGACCCTTTTCCCTCACGGTGGCATGGTTGAGCGCCCCCTTTGGTGTTTTTCCAGTAAATTGGTCCTACATGTTCCATGTGCTTTGCCCCCCCCCCACCCCTGCAAGAGGTAAGAAAGCATAGGGGCATCCCTCTCTTTCCTTTATCGTTTGTCTAGACAGAAAAATACAGTCTTTTATTTTCGGTTTGCCCAGCATCTCCCCATAAAGACTGGCCATCCAGGAGATGGAACCAAGGACTTCCCTGCCCAAATGACTCTTCTCGACTTGAGACACTGTGTGGGCATGGGGTCAGCCAAATGAACCACAGAAGTCCTCACATTTTTCCTGATAGCCAATATGCAGTTCAGGTGGCCCATGTACTACCCTTCTCCCAGATTAAAGAGTGCCTAAACCTGCTTCTATCTGACAAGCATCACACCACAGGAGCTTCTAGGGTAAAGAGCCACATTTCCCACATCAGGTCACATTCCGTGCTTGGGGGAATGAATACACAGACTGCATGATTATGACTGTGGATCTTGAACTCCTGGCGCAGACCCAGACGCTGCCTCGACAATTTTACCTGTCCCCACAGAGCCTTCACAGACTCATCCCAGGGCTCCCGGTGTCTCAGTGCAAACAACTGGCTCATTCCTGTACCACGTGTGTGCCTCTGATGTCCCTGGGACCCCCTAACAGGGGTGGGGAGTGAATCCCAGAAGCCTGTTACCTAACACCACATGGCAGATGGACGTTACTACCCTTCGTTTGGGAACTGTGTACATGTAATAGTAGATACCTGCTCGTCTTACATCTATGATTTGGCCCTTGCCAGAGAAAAGGATTTCCATGTGATTTAGGCCATTAAGTCAGCCATGCTAGTAATGGAGGTGCCTTGGCTCTAAAACCTGATAATGAACCCACCTACTCTTCTAAAAACTGATCACACCTTTGGCATTCCCTACAATCCACAAGGCCAAGCCATTGTGGAGAGGACCAACAGATCTCTAAGCCTTGCTAGCAGAGCTCACATCAGCTGAGGCTACCACATCTGGCTTTGGTGGAAGTGTTTTTCCACATGAGTTTTTTATGTTCAATGATAAAGGCCTTAGCCCTGCTTTTAAACACTGGGCCCTCACTGCCCCACAGCACTCCTCTCCCCGTGGTTAGGTAGAGAGATCCCCTTACCTCACAGTGGCAGCCACCCACCCTACTTCTGACACGAGGGTGAGGTTATGTTTATGGCCCCCTGAAGCATCCACAATGCCAATATGGATGCTGGCAAGGGATGCAAGACCTGCCTCAGAGGACCTTAAGGAGCTCCCCATGGAGGCTGGGTGGTTCAGTTCTTCTCATTCCATTCTCTCAAGATATGGGTGAGGAGCTATGGGCCTTCGCCACCCTTATTATTGCCTATGGACTCAGCCCTCCCACTCCCGCATACCCTGCACTTATTAAGACTCATGCCACACTGGGACTCCCATTCATGGATCCTATGAACACAACTCAGATAATCACCAGCACTTGGCCTGCCGCTGGGACCATCTTCTTTGTGATAGACACTGAGGGAGCCTCACCCCTGTATCCTCAGGAACCTCACAACAGGGGATTTTCGTGGCACTAAAACTTCAGGAAAGATGATGGGTATAGAGATGCTTGCCCTCACCATCTAGCCCTATGCCTACCTCAGCAGGGTATCTATCACCCCACTGCCCCTCACTGTCCCCCTACAAGTAGGATGGATATCCACCATAGTCAAACATTGTCATGCTAACCCTTCCCCCTCACCCAGCCCAGGAGTATGGAGTACACACTGCTAACATCAACGATCTTGATTTGACCCCCTACACCTTAAGGTTATGGTGCTTCCTACCACCTGAGGACCTGCCCTATCACCGTAGAACATCTACTCAGATTCATGATACATTTCTGAGAAACTGGGACCTTTGTGAGGCCCTCAGATTTCTGAAAAGTACTAAGAAAGACATTGTTTTGAGTAATTGACCATTAATAGTAGATTGGACTATGAGTAGCAGATTAGCCAGATGTGGTGACTTACAACTCTAATACCACCAGTTGAGGAGCTGAGGCAGGAGGATCACTATGATCTAGTTGAGGTCAACTAGGGCCACATTGTAAGTTTTAGGCCAACTGCAGCTATATATTTTAACCTTGTAAAAATGCAGACAGATAGTAAGTTAGCCAAGAAGAATGTATCAAATTATTGACTTCTATGGCTGATCTAGGTAATATTTAAGTATTTAGAGGTAAAGAGATGCATTTCCCTGTTTTCATTTCAAACAATTTAAAAAATCTTAATTTTTATATTCACAAATCATGCATATGTGTGCATGTGTTTGTCTAGATAACAAACAGGACAAAGTAGAAATTCTGGGGAAAGGAACTTATTGCAATTTGTTATCTGTTGATGTGATATGATCAAAAGCAATTTGTGGGGGGGAAAGATGTATTTCAGCTTACAGTTTCAGGTTATAGACTATCAATTGAGAAGTAGGGGCAAAGACTCAAGCAGGAATCAAAACAGAAACCACAGAGAAACTACCTACTGGCTCACCTCACTGGCTACGCTCAGCTCAGGAACACAGGGATGGCACCACTGACAGTAGGCTAGACCCTCTCAAACCAATTAGCAATAAAACAGTTCCCCACACAGTCATTGGCATGGGCCAGTCTGACTTTAGCAATTTTTCAGTTAAAAGTTTCCTCTTCTTAAATGACTATAGGTTGTGTCAAGCTGGCAATAAAACTAACCATGATAGTTGTTTGCACATTTTTTTAACTCTGAAGTTTTTGCAACTTTTCTGCTTCAAAATAAGTTGTTTCAGGATGGAGAAACTGTAGACAAAAATGAATGCTGTAAACAGGGCTCATGCCTTTAATTCCAGCACTCTATAGTCCCCAATCCAGCTGGTTAGTCAACTCAAAACCCATAACTGGGGGAGTGAGGATGATTACAGGAAAGTCATAAAGAAAGACAGATATGGGAGGGCGCAGGTCAATAGCATGCCAGCAGTGAGGGCATTTTCTCAGTATCGTTTAAAAGCAAGTAACAGAAAGTATAGCCACTACCAGTAGCTTAAGCAATGACCACAAATGCTTATGTGGCAAGCATATGGTACACACTATCTATGTTTGACTAAGCCCATTTCTTCAGGCTTGGACAGTCTCTCAAGGACATATGCATAAACAGAGGAACTTGGCAGAATATAATTAACATCTTAAATAAAAACAAAGACAGATGCTGGCAGACTCATTCATGATTAATCACAAGCAAGAAGTCAGCCAAAGTTAACTCCAGAAGTGCTCCCCACATGACCCCCTTTTTTAATCTATATAAGCTAAAGCTGTCTCGCCTGTTAGAGCAAAGACTGTGCCTGTCAAGAAGTGTGGACCTTACCCGTCATCAGTGCATGAATCTTAGCATTCATGCCCTGTCTTGGGTTGATCCACCTCTAGAGAATCTTTTTTTTTTTTTTTTTTTTTTTTTTTAATCTGTAAGAACTGCAAACCTTGTGGCAAAGCAGAAAGTTGTGCCTGTCTTAGGTTGCCATCTGAAAACACATTTCTTACCTGTCATTGGCACAGAAATAATTGTGTGTTCATGGCCTTTCTTAGGTTGAGAAGATTTTCAAGACAATCTTACCATCGCTGACTACTAACTTCTGCTAGGGAAGATGTTAGAGCTTTAATACTCTGCTTTGACATCTGTAAAAGCTCTGATGATTCTCAAAATAACAGGTAATAGACATTCCATAAAAAGGATCATAAAGTCAAGTCCTGCTATGCACAGTCAGAGATATGAACAAGAACTATGAAGGAAAAATGGCCTGTAACTTTTTCAGAATATCATCTGCAATGTTAGCAGTCACAAAAGACAAATGCTTTGCGTTTCTTAAATTCATAACTTTTTGTAGGATAAAAAGATATAAAGATTACACTATGGCAAAGAGCAAATGTATGGTTAGGCTGATCAATATCAGTGTTCTTGCTCTCATAACACTTATAGCCTGTGCTACTACTTTTGCATTAGCTTTAACACAAGAGGTACAAGGTCAGATTGAGCCAGTATAAGCCTGCCTCAGACCCCTTCTGTTAGTCCTCACCAACAGGCCCCAGCTCAGATTTCCAGAGACAACTATGTTTTTCTCTAAGTGAATACAATTTGTTCTTTGACAATCTCAGACATGTATAATGCACCTCAATCATCTCACCCTCTTTTTCTCTCTCCCCCACTCCTGTCAATATGCCTTCCTCCTTACAAATTTTTTCCCAACATCTGTATTTGTGTTTTCTCTTGTGACCCTCTGAAGGAGAGAAGTGGGAAGATGGGGGAGACAGAGGGACATGTATACAAAAGTCATGTTGATCCAACTAAACAATATAATTTTTAAAAGACAGCAGATACTTTTAAACAATTAGCCCTTCTAATACCTAACAGCATCAGATAACAGCTGGACCTGGAGAATTTTCTATAAACAGCAACCTAAAAAATACCTCTGGCTTTTATCATAAAGAGCTGCCGAGAATCCTCAGAGGTGTGACAGCAGGTGACAAAAAGCTCTGGTATTCAGTGTCCCCACCTTTAAAAAAAGGCACCTAGAGGACAGAGCTATGTGAGCTCAGGTTAACAGCCAGTCTGGTGTGGGCTCAGGTTATGCCATTCAAAGAGCCAAGCCCCTTAGGCTGCCCCAGAGCTGGTGTTCCTGGAAGTGTTGTCTCTTTTTCTCATCCCTGGTGATCCTGGAGACTTTTGAAGGAAGGTTTCATCATTACTCAACTGTGCCTGGAACTGTGCCTCCTGAACATCTGAACAGCTATGCCTCGAACACACCTGTTGGCAGTCAGTGAGCTCATTAAGGGAATCTCAAAGCACCAGGTGGGTGTGCTGTGACACCAAGGTTGACTTCAATTGTCAAACACAGGCTAACTTAACTCTGAAGTCACCACGTAGAACTCTGCCAGGGCCAAGTGTTCAAAAAGGCAAAGTGAACAGTGTACCTTCAGCTGGAAGGGAGCCACAGATGTCATCTAATACTGTTCCGTGGTCCAGAATGTTTGGGAGACACAGTGAGATGCACCTAAGCAGACCACTCTTACTGCAGCACTTACCAAGAACCGTGTCAACAGACATCATGAATATCCAACGACAGTATGACATGCTTGCTGTACATTCCAAATGTATATGACTATCACACCCTACCACCCATCTTTCAAAGAGGATCTCAAGACCTAGATCCATAGAGACAATTTTAGCAGTTTTTCCTGAGAGTACATGAGGAAACGCAAAATAAGAATGTTTCTCTCATCTACTGCCTGGGCATGCTGAGAACAGACCCAGTGCAAATGTCACAGGACAGCTTGCTTTCCTTACACAAGAGGGCCAGAGAGTCACTGTCAATCAAGACAGATCAAGATCGCCAAGGTCACGGTCAATTTTTCCCACCTCTACTTGCCCTTCTGGTCCAAGAAGTATATGCAAAGGGGCCTCCTAGTGGGTCTCTGCTGGCCAAGTGCTCACCTAATAGGCTCAAAGCCATGGGCTCCATCCTCAGTCCCACACAAACTGGGTGTGCTGCCAACTTTGAGAGGTAAAGGCAGGAAAGTCAGAAATTCAAAGGCACTCTCGGCCATATAGCAAGCCGAAAGCCATCTTAGGCTACTTAAGATTCTAAAAAAAAGAAAAAAGAAAAGGAAAGGAAGGAAGGAAGGAAGGAAGAAGGGAAGTAAGGAAGGAAGGAAGGAGGGAGGGAGGGAGGGAGGGAAGGAAGGAGGGAGGGAGGGAGGGAAGGAAGGAAGGAAGGAGGGAGGGAGGGAAGAAAGGAAGGAAGGAAGGAAGGAAGAAAGGAAGGAAGGAGGAAAGGAATGAAAGGAGAATATAAAGACTTCTGGACCAAAAAGGGAAAAGAAATAGTCCAATATTAGAAGGAGTCAATCCTCCTGTCAAATGTCCCTTCAGCCTTGTGTAGCCTTAGCACTGAGCTCTGCTTGACTCTGCTGCATTCATCTGTGAACTAACATGTGACTGAAATAGGCAAGAGCCTGCCCTATGGCCAAGATTCTAACTTCTTCAGAAGCATCTCCAGTTGGAGCCATTCAGTGAGCAACAGTAAGATGGGCTGAGAGGCTCAGCAATGATGTCATGCTCACTATGATCCCCGAAACAAACATGGGGTATCTGGTCGACCTCTGAAGGAGGCTAATATGTTCTATGGCTCAGCCAGTATTATGATCTCTGCCTTTTCTTTTATTGTTGTCTCTATTCTATTAGGTACAGTTGCAATAGGCCTGTAGACATTGCATATGTGATATTTCAGTTGGAGTCTGTCTCCCCAGAAATGTGGAGCTTGAATGGAGCGAAGTTAAAGAGAGAGGGAAGCTGGTCTTGGTCTTGGAGCTGAGAAGCTGAGCTCAGGCCTGCTCCCAGATCCCCAGCATCTTCCCCACCTGCATTGCTGTCCAGGCACCTGCTCTTCTTCCTGACGATCTATGTGCACCCAGCTTCCCTCCCATGGATCTCAGTGTCTGCTTCTGCTGCCTGCAACTGAGCATCTGTCCAGTGGACAGGGCCAGACAGTCGTGGACAGTTTCTCGTCACAAAATTTAAAGTCTGAAAGCAAAGACATGTTTCCGTCGGGTGGAATCTTGGTTTGTCCGCCTTTAGTTTCCCTGCCTGTGTTTTGGGAAAGACTTGGACAAAACCAGAAACGTGGGCCCATTCCAGTGTTCTGAGCATTTCTGCTGTGTTTCTTACAATAGTTTCAGGGTTCCAATCTTCCATGTAGGTCTTTGGGCCATTTAGAGTTAATATAAGTACATCTGGCACCCAGTGCAGCCCACTCTCTGACAGCTGTCTTCCCCATTGGATGTTTCTTGCGTGTTGTGCATGTCAGTAGGCTGTTGTAGGTGAGTTGTTTTGTGTTCTCTCTCTCTCTCTCTCTCTATCTTTCTCTCTCTCTCTCTCTCTCTCTCTGTGTGTGTGTGTGTGTGTGTGTGTGTGTGTGTGTGTGTGTGTCTTTCTCATTCCATTGGCCTATGCATCTACTTTCAGGCTGACACCATCAATCCTCAACGTTTTAATTATGAGATTTCCATAATACACCTTGAAGTCTGGTAGCATAATGCTCCCTGCTCGGTCTAGTGATCATGTGTTGTTTTTAGCCAGCAAAAGGCTAGATACGATTTTTGCACATTTCACGTGAAAAAAATGATAAATATCTGAGAAGATAGATTGTCCTGACTTGAACATTACAAAGCATGCCTATGGAATGAGATATCACATGGCGCCCCACTGCATAATTTTTAATAGCAATTAATTTTTAAAAATCTGGGACTGTGGGATGGCTTGGAAGATAAAATATGCATCATGTAAGCAAGAAGACCTGGTTAGATCCCAGAAATCACATGAAGACAGATACGGAAACTCATATCTGACATCCTAGTGCCATAGACAAGATTCGAGGACACATGAGTGCCGTGACATAGACACAATTCACACAGACAGACACACAGACATGCAGACTCACAGACACATGCACAAAAATAAAAAAATAAATGCATTGAAAGTGAGAGATTCATTCACTCATTAAACACTTAACAGGGATCCCAGGGAACCTGTTACTATTTTGTTGCCGAAAGGACCTGCTAAAAGTAGACCTTGCTTTCTTTAAAGGGGGGACACACAAAATGCCACTATCCTGCCTAAAAGGGGGGACACACAAAATGCCACTAACCTACCTAAAAGCAGAACAGATTGGCAGTGGTCTCACAGGCAAGCTTCAGGCCAACCTAGAGTTATCAGGTCCCCCAGGAATTCCATACACTCTGGAGCTTCAAGAATCTGCATTCCTAACCAGACACCGGGACAGAGTCCTGCTGGCTGCAGCTAGCCTAGGGTCTCCATTTTGAGAAGCCTTGGATTAGGGAGAGCAGGGGAGCATGGGAGGCTCCAGTGAGACGCTATTACAGAAGTTAAGGACTGGGGGAGTTACATGGTGCTGGATGGTCTGGGAGGAGGGGGGGGGTCCAGAATAGAATCCAGGAGATTCATGTTATCCCTGAGACATTCCACAACTCCTAGGTGATGCTTGAAATCACAGCTAAATATAGCTCGACTGTTTTTTCCCAGAATATACACCTGAACTAAGGTTTAATTTTTCAAATTGGGTTCAGTGAGAGATTAACACTAACAAACAATACAATAGAACTATCATAACAATACATCATGGTAAAAGTTATTTAAAATGTATGAATCGCCCATTTCTGAGAGTTCTCGCTTAGTAGTTTCAGACCTTGGTTGGCCACAGGTAAACAAATCCCCATAAAAAGAGTTCTGTTTGAAAGGAAGAGTGGACAGAACCCAGTGGTGGGCTGAACACTAGACTGGGGAAGAAAAGCAGCAAGCAGGACATTCCATGTTTCTGGATTCAGGAATTCAGGTGGTGGCTGCTTGAAGACACACCCCATCTATCCTCAGATGCTAGCACATACTAACTATACTAAATGTTTAGAAGATGCTGTTACAGGCTGGTGAACAAAGGAAGGCTCAGATCCCCAGTCACTAAAGGCTGGGGTGTAGTGATGCTGCTGTGGGGGAAGGCTGGGAACAGCTTGTGGGCTGAGGCTGGAGAAACTCCCACAGCCTCACCTCTACTGGGGTATGGGTGCAGAGGGCAAGGCTGGACACGGACTGCAGATATCCCAGTAGGGTTTCGTTGCAAAAGTCAGAAGGCTAAGGTTTGGGGTGGAAAGGCTTGCACATGGACTAACTCCGTATGAATATCATAGGAATCTAACATATAAGATAAATTATGGGAAAATTCAAGCTATGCAACGTTAGGAAACGAGAACCTATTGGGAACCAGGGAGAAAGGGGTCAGGGTCAGAGCGAGGGAAATGGTTTTACCAAAACTGATGACCCGTTACAAGAAGAGGGGACACACTTCTAGGTCACGACCTCCAAGCACAACTCTGCCTTGGTCCTTGCCACGTCCAAGAGCGGCGAAGAGGACCCCTGTCTTCCCACTTACCCAGTTGTAAATTAGAAGGCTGTAATTCCAGCTGGGGGTTCTGGTGACATCATAAACCACAGACCCACAGTTCAACTCACCAGAAGCCCCAAGATGGAATTACAGCCTTTTTCCCTAATCCAGGCAGCTCTGGCCACTACCATTTTTTTTCAGGATATAATAGAAATGAGGAATATTTTAACTATTAGTATGTGTCTTTTCTTGTCCAGCTCTCACAGCCTTTCTCTCCAGACCCATTCCCAGGATGCTCTCCTCTTGGTGGCATGTCTACAACTTCCCCTAGTCACAAAGGTAGCTCTTCCTGGGGGCTACTCCTCTACCCTCCATCCTCTGCTCTTCCATCACCTCTCAGGGACTAGCAACCCTATGGCCTCTACCTTAAAGTTTTGCTGCTCAAGAGAAGTCCTGTCTCATCTAGGCCAAGGCCATGCCCTAGAATAAAGCCCATGAAGGCACTAAAATGGAGAAACACTTTTAGTGGCTCTATGAGATACAGAGCTTAGCTGGCCTCTTTCTGAAAGCAAACCACTACTCACCAGCTCGCTTATCTTGTTTTTGTAAAAAGCTTTGCCAAACACCACCACACCTGGGTATCACTTTATTTCATCTCCTGCTTCTTCATCTCCAATCTACAGCTGGTGTTTCAGTTCCTCAGGGGAACCCCAACAGGAAAAGACCACAGGACAGGTACCGAAGGACAGATGTCTCACCCTATTCCTCATCCCTTTCACAGAGACAGAAAATTCATGGAGGACAGAGACAAAGGCTCAAGTGATGCAGGGATGTCTTGTTCAGAGTCCTTGTGATCTGAATGAGAATGGCCTCCTAGAGGCTCCTATGTTTGAATACTTGATTCTCAGTTGGTAGAACTGTCTTGGAAGGATTAAGAGGTGTGGCCTTGTTGTATGTCAATACGGTGTGTTACTGGAGGTAGGTTTAGAGGTTTCAAGAAACTCAGGCCATTCCCAATCTTTTTCTCCTGCCCCTCTCTCTGTCCTTCCCTCCCTTATACTCTCCTCTCCTCCCTCTCTCCCTCTTCTCCCTCCCTTGCCCTCTTCCTTTCCTCCCTTTCTCCATTTCTCCCTGGCCCTCTCCCTCTCTTCTTTCCTCTCCTCCCCCTCTTTTCCCTCTTTCCTTCCCATCATTCCTCCAAATTTCACATCAAGTTGTGAGCTCTCAGCTGTCCCCATTGTCATGCCTTTGCCCTGGCCTCATGAACTCTAACCCTCCAAAATCATTAGCTCCAGATTAAAGTATTTCTTTTATAGATTACCTTCCTTATGGTGCCTTGTCACAGCAGCAGAAAAGTAACCAGATCAATCCTGGCCACACCATGTCCCTTACTCATGGTTTCATTTCCCTCTGTTCTGGTTACCTGGATCCATTCACAGTCCAAAATCTGAAGTGGAAAATACCAAAAACGAAGAATTCATTCACAAGTCTTTAATTGTTGCTTTCAAATAATGCAATAGCATCTCAAATGGACCTGCTCCTTCCCACTGGACACCAAGCATCCTTAAAAGTCCAGCATCCCACACTGTCTGTGCTATCCACCCAGAGTCACTTAGCAGCTGGCTTGGGTAGCAGCTGGTCCACAGCCACAGTGCCGCAGTGATCCCGATGATGTGGCAGAGTAGCTCTGTGTCACAGAGCCCGCATCATTTGCTCGTCAATTCAGCCCAATTCTCTGTGTAAACTTGAAATTAAACGACGTTATTATCATTTAACATACATTGTATATTTTAAAGTTTTTTATTTATATAATTTACATATAGTTATATATTGTATATGATAAATTATTTCATAAAGGATTATGATTTCCCCCTGATACAACTTAATACTAAAGAGTTACATACACAGTGATGAACTCTGCAGAAGGCAAGCAGACCTATGGCTCTTTTCCTGAAGTGTCATCCCCCAGCCTCAGCATTTGAGATGGCAGCTTACAGGTATCTGTCTATATGCACCATGGTATCTGCTCACATCATGTGCAGCCTGAACCACAGCATCATGGAGATGTCCACCAACAGCAACAGCGAGATGAAGGAGGGAGAAATGCTCCCTCAGGGACAGATGATTCAGGATCACAGTAAACTATGATGATTTTACAGCTTTCCAGAGTGCAAGCATCTACTAAAAGAGCACATTTGATGTTCAAACACCACCCACAAAAATGCAGCAGCCTACAACCATCTTGGAGGGAGCTGTTGTGGATACACACCTCCTTGTGTAATGTCACATTCATGATGCACAGACAGGTAAAAAGGATGCATGAGGCAGGGACCTGGTTTTCTTCCTCTGGTATCTAGGACAGAGATGGCATCGTCCTGGGGAGTGGAGAACACTGTCAAGTGTATCCTGGACACTAACAGGAGAAGAGGGCCCCACACTGAACCACGGGCATCTTGTTCCTCCCACTCCAAAGTGGGTTGGCAGAATGGCCTGGTAAGAGAGAACAATTTATTCATCCCCCAAATCAAACATTTAATTTCCAGATTAATCCCATGTCATTGTACTGCAGGATGGAAAAATCTGCATCATCTTCCTAAACGCATAGGAATGAACTTGAGAACATCTTGTGGGTTTTCTTTTTTTATAGTGTGTGTGTGTGTGTGTGTGTACACACACACGTGTGTGCATGCATGCGTGTGCAGAATCCAGAGAGCCCGTGTCCTGCTCTATCTCTCTTTGCATTATTCCCTTGAAACAGGTCCTCTCCAGCTCTGTTTTTAGGCTCCAGTGATCTGCCTAACTCCACCTCACCAATGATGGAGTTCCATGCTCCCACAGCCAGGCCCAGTTTTGTCCTTGGGTGCTGGGGATCTAAACTCAGGTCCTCACCCTTGCCCTGAATCACTCTTACCCACTGAGTCATCTCCCCAGCCCCTCATGGGGGTTCCTACCCTAAGCTAACATCCAGGACTTGTGCACAGTCTGGGCTACCCAGTGGTACAGAAACTACCTGTACTTCATGTCCTGGGGTTAAAGCTACTGCTGCTGAAGCTGTGCTTGACTGTGTGGTCTCAGACCCAATGGGGCTATAGCATCTTCCGCAAACTTTACTGCTTAACTTCCTCCCCTGTAAAATGCAAACCTCCCTGCAAGGCTTGTGAAATTTAAATAAATACACAGAAGGCACATGAATTCTCAATAAATCACAGGGGTCAGGGGACCCTATTTCCTCTGACATTATGCTTGGTTTGGCTAAATTTACTATTTAAAAAAAAAAAGAAACAAAAAGAAAGAAAGTTGACAGAAGCTAGATTAGTCCGTTTCTAATCACTGTGACAAATATCCGAGGGGTTGGGTGTTCAAAGGGAAGCACTGGCTTGTGGCCGCAGAGATTTCAGCCCATCCTGGCAGGCAGGTAGCAGAGAGAGAGAATCTCGGTGTTAATAGAATCTGTCCTTTCTCCCTCTTAGTCCACCGGACCCTTCGCCCCTGGGGTGGTGCCACACCCATTCAAGCTGGTTCTTCTCTCTAATCATTGACACTGCCACAGAGGTAGCCCCACAGGTATGCACAGCACCCTAGGTGTTTCTCAATCCAACCAACAACCCAAACAAACCATCACAAAAATATAGCCCATGCAACTGAAAACCCAGCCTGTGGCACAGCTGGAATGGGGACACTTGTGTTTGGGTCTCTGGTCTCTCTCCTTACTCTGCCACAGTTCCAAGTCTCAGACAAGCAGGCACCTCATGGTAACAAGACCACTGCAATAACATCCGCCTCTATCCCTGCTCCAGGGGTTCAACTCTACGCTACAGATCTCAGCAGGACCCACACAAACTGAAGAACTCAACCACAACCCAAGCACAGTACCAGGGTCACCTGTCCTTTTCCTCATTGTGGACAAGGCTGAGCAGGTTTTCTGTACATTGTCATTTTATATGATATACTTACTGGCTCATTTTGTGTCAACTCGACACAAGCTGGAGTTATCACAGAGAAAGGAGCCTCAGCTGAGGAAATGCCTCCCTCCATGAGATCCAGCTGTAAGGCAATTTTCTCAACTAGTGTTCAAGGAGGGAAGGCCCCGCCCATTGTGGGTGGAGCCATCCCTGGCCCAGCCCACTACGGGTGGTGCCATCCCTGGGCTGGTAGACCTGGGTTCTATAAGAAAGCAGGCTGAGCAAGCCAGGGGAAGCAAGCCAGTAAGTAACATCCCTCCATGGCCTCTGCATCAGCTCCTGCTTCCTGACCTGCTTGAGTTCCAGTCCTGACTTCCTTTGGTGATGAACAGCAATGTGGAAGTGTAAGCTGAATAAACCTTTCCTCCCCTACTTGCTTCCTGGTCATGATGTTTGTACAGATATAGAAACCCTGATTAAAACAAATTGGTACCAGCATAGTGGGGTATTTCTGTGACAACCTGACCATGTTTGAGGGAGGACTGTGGAAAAATGTTGGAACTTGCAGCTAGAAGAGCCATTGGGATATTAAGAGCTCTGTGGGATGTTCTGTAGGAGCTTGGAAGATAATGTTGAGAACAGTGCAGAAGATGGAGGCCTGGCTTGTGAAATTTCAGAGGGAAGATTATCAGGGCTGTTGCTGTTTTGATTGTGAAGATTCTGTGGTTTTGGTTAGCTGGGGCTGAAGAATCAGCTGTGATTAACAAGATACCGGAACTACAAAAGCAAAACCTTTGCATTACTGGGACTATTGATGCTGGTTAGCTGGAGCTAAGAAATTAGTGGTGATTAAGAAGAGACTAGTATCACTGAGGTGAAATATTCTGGGAATTGTTTTCTGAGAGCACAAAGAGGCTGTGTTCCAGAGATAGTCAAGGTTTTACCTCATGCTGTGGCTAGATTTGGTAATATGTAAGAGTCACCCAGGTGGTACTGGTTTTGAAGGAATGAAGGGTCATGAAGAGTAGCTGAGGCTTGGCACTGTGAGAGGCCATGGAAGGCCACTGGTAAAGGTACAACCTCAGTTGCAATGAATGCCCCAGGACTGAAGGGATCATGCAAAGGAGCTGAGGCTTGGAACCATGAAAAGAGCCTATTACAGGCTATTGGTGAAGCCTAGTTTTATATATATATATATCAGAAGACAACCGTGTTTTGGAGATGCCAGTACCATGAGATGACCACCTAGAACAGCAGCAGAAGCAGCAGTTGATAACAGGTAGCTACAGCCTAGAAGACAGGTGTGTGCTATAAAGGGCAGAGCCGGGGAAGTGACCCAAGCCTTGGAGAAGCCCAGAAGTTTGTGAGTGGATCCCAAACAATGGATGCTTAGCTTTTGATTGTGACTGTGCTCTGATATCTTCCCTCTTGAAGGAAGAAAGGAAATTGGTGGAGCCCACAGTGAAGAGACTTTGAATTGAAAAAATGATTTTGAATTTTAAAAGAGATTGGATATTTTAAAAGAATTGAAATTTTAATAAGTAAGATTTTGTAAAGACTATGGGACTCTTAAGGTTATTTAGATCTTGGGGATGAATAAGAAAGTAAGGGTTGAGGCTTAATAGTGATGTGTTTGTGTGTCAAGTTGACAAGGGGTCAATTGTACTGGCTGGTTTTGTGACACAAGCTGGAGTTATCAGAAAGAATAGAGCCTCCCTTGAGGAATTGCCTCCATGAGATCCAGCTGTAAGGCATTTTCTCAACTAGTAATCAAGGGGGGAGAGCCCATCCCATTGTGGGTGGTGCCATCCCTTGGCTGGTAGACCTGGGTTCTATAAGAAAGCAGGCTGAGCAAACCAGGGAACCAAGCCAGTATGTGACATCCCTCCATGGCCTCTGCATCAGCTCCTGCTTCCTGACCTTCTTTGGTTCCTGTTCTGACTTCCTTTGGTGATGAACAGCAATGTGGCAGTGTAAGCTGAATAAACCTTTCCTCCCCTACTTGCTTCTTGATCATGTTTTGTGCAGGATTAGAAACCCTAACTAAGACATATGGTATTTGTTTTACTCAAAAGATTTCATATTTGTTGTGCACAAAATGAAAAGAGGGTTTGATTTTTTTTCACAAACTGAATTACCAGGGGTGGGGTGTTCATGAGTCTATTGACATTAGACAGGCATCCTCCCAGCACAAGCCCTTCCGTCCTGGGAGCTGTCACTCTGCCGTGGCACTCCCAAGGTACCCAAAGCAGGTTGATGTTGCTAAGCCTCTGTCCCTTCTATGTACCACATCTTATCTGACTGCTCACCTTCTGGGCTCAGCTTCAGTGTTCCCTCCCAGCACCACAACGTTTGGCTTCCTTCTTCACAACTCCTTCTGCATCATGTTGGATGGGTTTCTGGTCTTTCCTACAAAGCATACCTTCTGAGCTGTTTACCCTCTTGTCTCTCAAAGGTCCTGAACCAATCCCCTGTCCTACACTCCCAAGTGTAATGGATGGCTCTGAGACTAGTGTTCCTAAGGAACTGACAGCCAGGAATTTTCTCTCACCAGCTTGCTTGGTTCCATGGCTTGTCTTTCAGGCTCAGCTTGGGCTAGACTAGGCCATCTCTCTTTAACAAACGGAATTAAATTTCATCTGATACTCTGATCATGCATACCACAGAATAGGTACTTTATAAAGAAAAAAAGTTCTCGGAATTCTGGAGGCCTAGGTGTTCCAGGGCATGGTGAGAGCTGTCAATCACACTGTTAGCCCGTGGTAGAAGTGCATGAGGCAGGAGCATGGGATCCCAATCTTTCTGCTGTCAGGACCTAGTCCTGTAGCATTCTTAATGAGAAGGCTTTGTTTCTTGCCAAGGAGGCACATCCTTGCAGGTTCACAATGCACTGGTACCCACCCCCCACTGAGAGAGCAGTCCCCATCTGTCAAGAGGTTGGTAGACATCCCAGATGAGATGAGAACAATTAAATGGTACAGGTGACCTCCACTCCAAAGGCCAGAACCAGGACCCATCTGACATGAAGAGATCAGAAAGTATTCGACCATAAGGTCAGAAGGAAGTGGGGATTGGAAATTGGTGGTGACTGGTACTCCTAAGGTGTTTGGCATGTTGGCCTTGTCTGCCATGGAAGAGGAGTGAGAAAGGATATCAGCCATATGGAGGTGGGAAATACTGGCTGGGGAGACTGGGAGCAGACTGAACATGCTCAAGGTTCCTTGAGGGTGTGGTCTTTGCTCCTAAATTATCATCTGTGACTTAAAGATAAAAAAAAAAATTTAGACTCCTGAGTTACCATTTGTGGCTTCACGTTCAAAAAATAAAATAAAATAAAATTAGAGTTCATGTCTGATAGGACTGAATTAGAATTTATATCTTAACACGATCTGCAATTTGCATATGCATTAAAGTTTGAAAACCGTCTGATATGTGTAAGTATGAGAATGTTTTGGGTGATCTAAGGAGATTTTTGTTTTAATAATTATCTGCTGTCTTATATTTTCTCCATGGTAAATAGCGCTGCTATATTCACCCGTGTCAGTGTGTTTATGAGTAATGTATCTATGAGTAATGTGTTTTACTAAAAATCAATGAAAAAGAAAAATAGTAAGCAATAGGACCAGTCAGATATCAGTGCTGAGCACGTTGTGACCAGTGGGACAGGGATGTTTGAGACTTGGGAGTGCTGCCCAGTGGAGGGACTCCTAGCGTCTCCTTTTCCTCCACACAGACCATCCCTCCCGATTCTCTTCCTTTGCTCACGGTTGACCTTTCCTGCAATCAGGCTATGACGGAAACAGGACAATGACACACTGAGTTCTTGGTGGAAAAGGGAACATGGCCACTCCAGTTCAAACCATCTGAGAAAGCAGGAGCATTCTACTCATAGACATCACAGAAGCAGACCACTGTGAAGGGCCGGCCCCCTAAGTGATAATGGAACTGAAACTCTCTAGTTACCTAGCAACATTGTAACCATCATAGGGGGTAGCACAAAGCATTACTAATGGGTGTCTACACTTGGGTATCCCAAGCAGTGCAGGATACTTGATAATGGTCAATAAACCAGTGTTGCCAGGTTAGGTATTTGCTGTACTATATTTTCAATCATTAAATTATTCCTTCTGAAGAAAGTTGACTATCACACAGTATGCCTTATTACCCTAGCAGCAGCCTCCTCATCCTGGTGTCTACAGAGATTACTGATCACACCAAACAGCCCCATCCAGTGACTAGTCTGTACCAACTACAGTGACATTAGCCCAGGGACACATCAGCACATGACACTTGTCTCACAACACATCCCAGTTTTGGGAGGTGGGACTATACCTGCAAATATCCTGTTTTGCTTTTGTTGAGGATTTATTTAGCTCACAATCGAGTCTACAGCTGCTTACCATGCACATGGGTATAACACACGGTGGGAACATGAGGCGGAGGAGAGATGCTCGGCACATGACGCACAGCGTGCAAGTATGAAACTGACATACACAAACACGTATACGTATAAATAATAGAATAAAATGTTCGATAGAAAATCCTTCAGACTAAATGTTTCCAATGGGTGCTGTCTGAACAGGCGTTGTAAGGTTCTCAGTGTCTAGAGAATTGAAGAAGCACACACAGGTTACTGAACCCCAGGGATGTTTTATTCAGAAGAAAAGACATGGTAGAGATTAGATAGGATGCAGGCAAGTGTTCTGGGGCCCTGGTTACTGTTTGGGTTGTTCTATTACGATGTCCCATAGGAGGAGTGGTTCACTAAACAACATCAGGTGGACAGTTCTGTTGTGATTGACAGGCTTGAACTACATAAGCGATTACTCACTGTACCTGTCCCTTCCCATGATGCCTCAGTGTCCATAATTAATTAAATAGATTAGCTAGATATATGATTAAGATCTATAACTAATATAACTACTCATAATATCTAATATGCATAGGCCTAAGATGGGCCTATGCATAATTAAAATAAAATAGGGATTTTTCTACCCTAAGCATTTATTAAAAGGACAGAGTTTACCTTATAACACATGCATCTGAAACTAGCTTGTCCTGATCAACCCCTTGCCTCCTGTACCAGGAGATATCCTTGGATATGTTTGAACAGACCGATCACAGAAGGGAGCTCCTAGCGGTTGCTAGGGAAGGAGGCTCTTAGTCCATGTTTGAAGTGGTATATTCACACAGCTTGAATACAAGTGAGGGTCCTGGGTTGCTATGGGCCTGGTTAGGAGAGGGGTATGTGCCCAGTCCAAGTCCCAGCTGATAAGCAATTTCTATGCTTGCCCGAAGCACAAGAGCATGCTTTCTCCTCCTGGAGATGGGAAGTCGTAGAAGATGAGAGGCTGATGGTCCCAGAAGAGCTGCAGTAGAAAGGGGTGTGGTCTGCCAACCTGCAGTTCTCCCAGGAACACTCCCTCTGAGAAGCATCGCAGTCCGGTGATGAATCTATTGCTGAATTAGAACTCATGCTGAATCTAAATTCTAATCTGGGTCTTGACTCTAGCCTTGCTCTCTTGGCTCTCTTTGGATATGTCACTTGCTCTCCTAAGGTTACAATTATTAAATGGCATCTCTGATGTTCTGTGGGTCAAGCACTAGCACTTTCTATCCCGCCCCTCTACTTCCTGCCCCGCCCCTCTACTTCCTGCCCCGCCCCTCTACTTCCTGCCCCGCCCCTCTACTTCCTGCCCCAGATAGCAATCAGCTCTTTGCTATACAAAAAAAAACATATTCCAGTCTGAGCCAATCAGCAGGAAGACAATGGCTCATCCATCTCTTAGGGTTGTCTTTAGGCAAGGAGGGTTACCTGCCCTTCATTCATCAGCAGTCATACAAAGCATCTCATTATCCATGGCAGAAGGTGGACCCTCACCATTCACTGGGTATGTCAGCTCCTTGATCCTGGACTTGCAGCCTTCTGCATATGAGAACTGAAGCTCCTGCTGTTTTTAAGGTGCCTGTCTTCTGCCATGTTATTATGGGCCGCAGCCTCTGATAGCACCCAAGTGACACTGAAGACAACTTATGCTTTGAGGCTCAGGTTGACTGTCTAAAAACAGAGTTGTGATTCAAAGCCATGGTCCTGAGGACCTGCTGCTGTGACAGTCATCATGACAACAAGCGATCATCCCCATGCCTCTCTCTCAACAAGGGCTGTGCCTGCTGCATTCAGCTATGGGGACTCACTTTACCAGGAGTGCATGGGATGGACACAGAGAATGGTTAGGCCTCTGGTTGAACAGCACACGGTGCTGCTGAAGAGCCCTGGAACCAACCAATTTCTTTTGGAAAGTGAGGTCCTTCTCTCCCGCCTTCATGTTTGGGAGTCCTCCATGGAGATTTCTCCCATCACCTTCTTGTTTGCAGGTTAGCAACCTCCTAAGCACCCCCAACTAACTTACTCAGTTGTAGCTGCTTATATATGAAATGCTAATTATGTTCCCCAAAAAACTGTTTGCACAAGAAGGTCTCCGCTGTAGTTTCTGGGAACCTGCCCCCAATTGGTTCTGATCGGTAAATAAAGATGCCAACAGCCAAAAGCTGGGGAGAACAGAGGCAGAATTTTAGAAGTTGGACTCCCCGGGTTTGGGATACAGAGGGGATGAAGAAAGAGATCCGCCATGCTGGGAGTGTGGATGAAAGGCTGTGTCTGAGAATAATGCAAGACAGAGAGGCAATGCCACTGTGTGAAGGAGCCTAGAGACCACTGCTCAGAGATCTGCCAAATTGGGTCCAGGGAAGTCGAGATAGAACATAGAATTAGTAATAACTAGGGATTATCGGCAGGAGGTAGAGGTAAACAGCATGGAGGGTAGGCAGTTGCCCAGCTATTGTGCTGCTTAAGGCATATTAAACTATAAAGGCTGTGTGTGTGTGTGTGTGTGTTTCTTTCTTTCTTTCAGGAGCATGAACCATCAAGGTAGGTAGCAAATCACGCTCCCAGGATTTATTAACAATCAGTCCATCACCCAAGGGCTAAGCAAGAGCTCCATGCAAATAGGTGTGGTAGCTGTCGCATGGCACACTGAATGCACAGTCTCGGAGCTCTGAGGTAAGTTCCTTCCACCTCCAGCATTTCCCCATATTCCTACGACTGGTGTACGACTTTTATATTATTTTCCTGCCCTCCACCAACTCAATGATGGCACAACTCACCTAATCATGAACCTGAGTTTCAACTACCAGCTGCTCCTTCCAACACACAGAGCACCAGACTCCATTCCCACCAGTGGTAGGTGGGGCCTAATTCTAGCCTAAAGTGGCAGATGTCATTCAATTACTCTTCTCCACCCGGGATGCTGACTAACACTGGAAATGGCGGCTCCCTGTAATCCTGGTACTGTTCCATTGCCCACCTGAGCTAGACATAGGGTGCAGGCAGAAAATAAAACTTTTAGCTAAAAGCTCCTGGGATTTGGTGCTTGTTTTTTGCAGCAAAACCTAGCCTAACCTGACTGACATACACACTCCAGTTTCATCTACCTTTCTCTGCAGCACTTTGCAGGTTGGAAGCCTGTGATCATGTGTTATTCCTCTCTAAACCTACAAATACCTAGCAGCATCCTTGACCCACTGTGGTCCCTGTGAAATCTCCTTTAAAGATTTTATTTTATTTTATTTATTTTATGTATAAGTACACTGTGGCTGTCTTCAGACACACCAGAGAAGGGCATTCGATTCCATTAGAGATGGTTGTGAGCCACCATGCGGTTGTTGGGAGTTGAACTCAGGACCTTCTGAAGAGCAGTCAGTGCTCTTAACCTCTGAGCCATCTCTCCAGTCCTTACGTGGCAATTTCTGACAGATGATCACGTCACCTCTCACTAGATCATCAATCCCAGAGCAGCTAACAATGAATACATGACTGCTGAAAGGGCCCGTGTGTACTGAAGATGATGGAACCTGAGGTGCCTAAGAAACCTGGCTCTGATCACATGTCTGCTGTCATGTTAGTTCATTGACCTTCTCTGAGGAAAAAATGAAATAAATCCAGCTCAAATAACTTATTGAGAAATAGAATTTTTTTAAAAAATTACCCTCAAAAATGTCTCAAAACAATTCTCACAAAAGCTGGAGGGGCTGAACAGATGGCTTAGCAGTTAAGAGCACATACCAGAGGACATGAGTTCTATTCCCAGCAACCACTTTAACTGAATCAGAACAACCTATAACTCCACCTCTGGAGGATCTGATGCCCCTTTTCTGGTCTCCCCAAATTCACTGCAGAAATCTACACTCAGACTCACAGGCATATACATATTTACAAATAAAATGGAAACTCTCCACAACAGCACACTGCTACCTCTGTATTGGCTCCCAGCAGAGATGACTGCAAGTCTAGGTTTACCCTCTGCTTGTAGCCCAGCAATAGCAGAAGGGAGGAGACTGGAGACATCCTCCCAACTTGTCCATTAAAGTCATAGAATAGCTGAGTGCTGTGGTAAAATCTGTAATCCAAGCAGTGTGGGGCTGCCGCAGTAGAATCATGAGTTCAAAGCCAGGCTGGTCATGTAGCAAAACCTTCAAAAATAAAAAGGAAGGGAAGGGAAGGGAAGGGAAGGGAAAGGAATGGAAGGGAAGGGAAAGGAAGGGGGAAAAGTCAGAGAATGGAATGTTTAGCCACTGAGCAAGAGAGACACTATTAGGAGCAAACTCTTACATGTACTACAGGGAGAAAGTTGCTGCCTCTTTCAGAAACTGTTAACATGACTTCATAGTCATTCTTTCTGTTTCAGCTAACACTTTTTAGAAAAACCTAGAAGGAATCAAACAAGGCCACAGTCACTGTGACTCTCTTTTAGGAGATCTGGGCACTTATGGATATTGTGGTCCTACTGATAGTACTTGATCTATGCAGAGGTATCTGTGTCTACCGTCTCTCCTTTCTGAACATATGCTGAATGACCTTGAGCTCTGAGCATGATCAGAAATGTAGTCTCAGAAATGTGTCTGTCCCAAGTACATTCCTACATAATAGTCTCCCTTGTCCAGGAAGTGCACTGCTGTGCAAGCCCAGGGCTCTCCTTACTTGTCGATTACTTACAGAGTGCATTTCCCTGGGTTAGCAGGCTGCAATCATGGAGTCCCAACAGGTGAAAGAGCCCAACAGAGAAGAAGATCAGAGCAATACAGTGTTGGAGAGAACTGACCCCCCCCCCAGTGCTGGCCTCAAAGATTCAGGAAAATTCCCAGAAGCCAATACTGCTGTATCTATACCCTCAAGACCTCCAGGAAGCAGGTTGTCCTTTGCATCCTTAGAGAGGTGTACAACCTTACCAACACCTCAACTTCAACCCCACTGGACTTGTAGAATTTCTATCCTAGATTAGACATAATTGGCATTCTTTAAAGCCCTTGATTAAGGATGCCAGAGGTGGCCAATACAACTGCCTTGTCAGGGGTACACCTGCATTAAAAATAAATAAATTCATAATAAGCCATAGGAAGGCCTTTGAAGACCAAGGGTTTATTTTGTCAATGTGGTGAAGAGATAAGTTCTAGGAAGTGAGAGTTGCCTCCATAAAGACATTTGAACTGAGAACCACACTGCTTTGATCAAGAAAATGCAGTATGTGGTTTTATTTTTTTAAGTCGGAAAGGAAAGTAGACTTGTGTAGTGAGTGTACTACCCAGAAACATAGCCAAACATGGTTGTGTCTTTCAATAGTACCAGAGTTTATTGAATAACTTTATTGAATAATTTATTGAATAAAAGTGAGTTCACTGGATTCAGAAGTTTTAATGACAGCAACATGTCATATGACACTTGGTAACCCAGCCTAGGCAAATGCAGTTTCTGTCATTTTTGTCTTAATATGAATATTGACTATGGTATTGAAAGAGTTAAAAATTTCAAGCTAGCCCAACTAACCCTGCCTTGGGGACAAGTATGTCTCAAGGCTGAGAACAAAAACTGCAGACCACCTGGTCTCGATAAAGTCTGATTCTGCACTCCTGAGAAAAACTAGTATGAAGATCAGTATGCCCCAAAACAGGGTGATCTGGAGTTGAATCATATCCAAAATCAGACAGAGTGTGCCAATTTGAATAAACCAATGAAATTTCTATGTGCCTGTTGCTAACTGTTTATGTAATTTTCCCTATAAATATGTCCCCCTAATTGTGTTCGGGGTCAACTCCTCTATCTCCTGCGTGAGATATGTGTCGTCCCCAGAGCTCTGGCCTCCCTCCCCCAAATAAACCTCTTGCCTGATTGCAGCAAGATAGGCTCTCTATGAGTTCTTGGGTTCGAGTTCTCCCGGTACTAGAGTGAGGGGCTTCCCCAATTTGGGGGTCTTTCAGTATCACAGTAAATATGCCTGCATATATATTTTTTTGACATACATGTATATGTACATATGCATGTATGTGTATTAGAGGATGAACATGAATTAAGGAGGCTGCGGCAGACTCTGAGAGAGGTCTGAGAAAGAGTCTGCAACAATAACACAATAGAACCATTAGAGTCAAACTCGAGGATGATGCTACAGAGTTCAGCTGTGAGGTGAGAGTTTAACAGGCCAGAGACAGGAAGCAAGTCAGGGGCAGGAGACCAGAGTTCAGAGCCACAAACAGGTGAATGAGCAGGCAATAAGGAAGGGTGCATCAATGGGACATGGGGGTGCTGAGCCATGTCAAAGCTCCATGGATAATGGAGGAGACCTTGGTCTTTGAAGCACACACCGGAATCAATAGCTACCATGGTAAGCTGGTGAAGGACCATGACATCACACTGCTGAGTGCCTATCACCCCATGGGGCCCAGATGTATTTGATTACCAGTTCTTGGGCATAGCTTCCCAATGCAATTTTAATATGCCAATATGCCCCATGGTTTCAATTTGCCTAAAGGAGGGCATAGCCTGATCTCAACAACTCTGGGCCATCCCAGCTACCAGAGCCCTCCATCCCCAGTCTCAGTCTAAGGCAAACTTCTGGTCAAACTCACACTGCAAGTGCCCCAAACTGCTTCATCATTCCAATGCACAGGAACACGAACGATGATCCCGAGGCTGCCAGAAGTCATGAGTCCCAAGAGTGACTATGGAGAGCCTCTGAAATCGAATAAGCAGCCTTTGGCGGAGGAGAATCTGGCAGTCAGTCAGCTGACAGTTGAAAAGGAACTGAACGAGGATTCCATCAAAAAGAACTTTCTAGAAAGATACCCCCGGGGCCAGAGAGACAGCTGGGCAGTTAAGAGCGCTTGCTTCTCTTGCGAACGATCTGGATTCGATTCCCAGTGCTCATATGGTGGCTCAGAACCACCCAAAAGTCCAGTTTCAGGGGACCCGACACTGTCCTCTCACTAACTCAGACAAGCACAGACCTGACAAATGTCCATGCACACAGGTGTCTATGCACTAACATATTGCCCAGTGCAAGACCCTGATGAATTTTTACTTGGAAGTCCTTTTTTTTTCCCCAATAATCCCAGCCAGCATTTCTCCTTGAGCCAGGGCAGATGAGAGAGCACAGCCTGCAGTGCACAACAAAGTTCTGGCACCAAGGCTTCATCTGGTGATAATGGGGCTGAAGACTTCACTCTTATCTCATTGTGTACCTTTTCTGTGTTCAGTAGACTAATGTTCCAGTGAGTCAACTGGATGCAAGGGGCTTCGCTGTAGAGGTTTGAATATAAACAAAGCACACAAATGACAGCAATTCCACCCACAACATCTAACAGCACCGTTACGGAACACGCCCCCACCAATACGTGATGTGTGACTAGAACTCACAGGGAAGTGTTTCAGGCTGATTGCTTTTCATAGTTTTGGGATCTCTGTCCAAGACTTTCAAGTCACTTTCAATTCCTTGTTGGGTACCATAAAGCCCTCTGGTTGTGTGATCATGACCCTTGAAATCATCACTTGGCTTACTCTGATCGTTTTCCTCTTGAGCCCCAGTGCTCAAAGGGACATGCTTACAGACATACTCCCCCAAACCCAGCTTAGAGACCTGGCCGTTTTCTAAGAAGATATTGATAAGTAATCATGCCCTACTAGAGAAGAGTGCACAGACATGATGAAGATTCTGAGAGTGCAGTGGATTCCCTTCATCACCAAGCACTTTGAAAGGCTTATTTGTACATCCAGAAGAGCAAGAACACTATATCCCTACCTCACACCATATCAACAAGAACCCCTAATAATGAGACAGAGCTCAGGTGGCTGAGAGAGCTCTCATGTTGTCTGGGACCCAGGCACTATCTCGGCACTACTTTCTTCAGCTCTTCAGCTGTTGGTCGTGAGTTTGTCCCAAGATGTCACCTAAGGCATAAGAAAGTCAGTACTCCCTGAGCTACATTTCAGCATGTAAAACTGGTCCATGGATTTCTCATGGTCCATGGATTTCTCATCTCAGGAACCTCATGTTAATATCTCTTCACATCCTGCATGCCACATGCCCAACACGTGACTATGCCCAAACTACAGAATTCACAGAAGCAGCAGGTCACCAGGACTGGCTAAAACTCACAATGCATCCTCTGAGACCACAAAAGCTTGAGGCTGACTCTGTCAACCAGGAAGAAATAAATGATCTTACAATGTACACAAACGCCAGCTGAGCCTAGAATGTGTTGCTGCTTGTTGCCCTCAAAAAATCCAAATTTTCGGGCAGATAATCAACACGTTCAGCTCTGGTGGCAATTTGTTCTCTCCATGACTGGTCAACTGTGCTGCTGCCAACTGGATCAGAACAACACACACACACATGCACACACACACACATGCACATACACACACGCACACACGATCATATTCTAAAGACTTGGTCCCAGTTTGATGCCAATGAGAAATGGTAAAATCTTTTAGAGGTGGGGCCTAGTGAGAGATCCTTAGGTCACTGTGAAAATGAAGGTGATCACTAGACCCTTCATCTTTTTCTCCTTTGTTCCTTGGTCATAATGTGAACAGCTTTACTCTACCAAATAATTCAGCCATGATATACTTACTACCTCACCCACAGGCCCACTAGGAATAGACCAACTGACCAGGAAATGGAACCTCAAAACAATGAGCCAAAGTAACCTTTTTTTTTTCCCTTTGTCAGTTGATCATCTCAGCCATTTAGCTACAGTAGTAGAAATCTGACTAACCCATCTGCCATTGTAACTCAAAGGAAATCATAAACAATACTTCAATAAATTAGTATTGGTGAATTCCAATAAAACTGCATGAAACAGGAGGCTGGCAACATTTCACCCAAGGGCTTTGTGAATCTTTAGCCTCATCAATGGTAGACAGGTAAACCAAATCTGGATACTGACTGCAGTGTGCTCTGACTCAGGGTCTGAGTGTGAGAAACACATTCAATTGGCCACAGTATTCACTGTTCCCTGTTATCTTACACCATGCCCCCTCTCGTTCTTACTGTGATGATTCCAGTGTAATAGCACAGGCTGAGTTGTCCTATATTCTACTATTCTACAAAGCATTTGATTGCTTCTTGATGACAGCTCTGTAAGGGTTTGTACATAGATTTCATTAATAAACACGACGTGATGAAACTGCCTTACTGTAGCCCTTGGTCTACTTTGGGACTACAGACATACACTCACTCACCGGCTAGATTCCACACCACTCTTTGAGTACTCATTGCCTGACACACAGGTCCGAAGATCTCTGTGCAACTCCTTTCCCAGGAGTGATCAGCAGTGGTCCTCACTGACATGCTCTGTGGTAACCTAACCCCCGCATTCTGCTGACGAGCCACACTCCCGTGGTCTATGAGCTCAGTGGAATCCCTCAATAGAATCATACCCTGTTATTGAGCCCTGAACCATATATTATCATGACTACTAAGCCAATTCAAGTGGCCCATCCCCTCTGCCTTAACATCAGGCAATGCCTTGAGCAATCACCCTTCTTTTCAAAGAATGTTTTTCCCCCTCTGGCTTTGAACCTACTGAACCCTGCAACATATCTCCATTGCCCTGGTGAAGGTAGCTGGTCAGCTTCTGGGGCTGTTTCTATAAGGACCTGTTGTGTGGCGCTTCTTTTGTGAGAACATGATCAATCATCTACTCACCTCACACAGAGAGTGTCTTAGTCAGGATTTCTATTCCTGCACAAACGTCATGACTAAGAAGCAAGTTGGGGAGGAAAGGGTTTATTCAGCTTACACTGTTCACATTGCTGTTCATCACAAAAGGAAGTCAGGACCGAAACTCAAGCAGGTTAGGAAGCAGGAGATGATGGATCTCATGGAGACATTTCCTCAACAGATGCTCCTTTCTCTATGATAACTCCAACTTGCGTCAAGTTGACTAAAACCAGCCAGTACAATTGACCCCTTGTCAACTAGATACACAAACACATCACTATTAAGCCTCAATCCTTACTTTCTTATTCATCCCCAAGATCTAAATAACCTTAAGAGTCCCATAGTATTCACAAATTCTTACATATTGAAATTCCAAACCCTTTAAAATATCCAATTTCTTTTAAAATTCAGAGTCTTTTTTCAATTCAAAGTCTCTTAACTGTAGGCCCCTCTTTGTCCTTCAAGAAGGAAAAATCAAACTCTAACCATCCAATGTCTGGGATCCACTCACATGCTTCTGGGCTCCTCCAAGGCCTTGGGTCACTTCTCCAGCTCTGCCCTTTGTAGCACACACCTTGTCTTCTAGGCTCCAGCTGCCTGTTCTCCTCTGCTGCTGCTGTTCTTGGTGGTCATCTCATGGTACTGGCATCTCCAAAACACTTCTGTCATTCGCTGCAACTAGGTTTCACCCTTAGCCTCTCATAGGCTCTCTTCATGGTGCCAAGCCTCAGCTCCTCTGCATGACCCCTTTAGTCCTGGGGCATTAATTGCAACTGAGGCTGCACCTTCACCAATGACCTTCCATGGCCTCTCACAGTGCCAAGTCTCAGCTGCTCTTCATGGCCCCTTCATTCCTTCAAAACCAGTACCACCTGGGTGACTCTTATACATCACCAAGTCCAGCCACAGCACGAGGTAAAACCTTGGCTGTCTCTGGAACACAGCCTCTTTGTGCTCTCAGAAAACACTTCCCAGAATATTTCACCTCAGTGATGCTGGTCTCTTCTTAATCACCACTAATTTCTTAGCTCCAGCTGACCAGCATCAATAGTCCCAGTAATGCAAAGGTTTTGCTTTTGTAGTTCTGGTATCTTGTTAATCACACCTGATTCTTCAGCCCCAGCTAACCAAAACCACAGAATCTTCACAATCAAAACAGCAACAGCCCTGATAATCTTCCCTCTGAAATTTCACAAGCCAGGCCTCCATCCTCTGCACTGTTCTCAACATTATCTTCCAAGCTCCTACAGAACATCCCACAGAGCTCTTAACATCCCAATGGCTCTTCTAGCTGCAAGTTCCAAAGTCCTTCCATAGTCCTCCTCAAAACATGGTCAGGTTGTCACAGAAATACCCCACTATGCTGGTACCAATTTGTCTTAGTCAGGGTTTCTATTCCTGCACAAAAATCGTGCCCAAGAAGCAAGTGTGGGAACAAAGGGTTTGTTCAGGTTACACCGTTCACATTGCTGTTTATTACCAAAGGAAGTCAGGACTGGAATTCAAGCAGGTCAGGAAGCAGGAGCTGATACAGAGGCCATGGAGGGATGTCACTTACTGGCTTGCTTCCCCTGGGTTGCTCAGCCTGCTTTCTCATAGAATCCAGGTCTACCAGCCCAGGGATGGCACCACCCACAATGGGTTGGGCCCTCCTCTATTGATCAGTATTTGAGAAAATGCCTTACAGCTGGATCTCATGGAGTCGTTTACTCAACTGAGGCTTCTTTCTCTGTAATAACTCCAGCTTGTGTCAAGTTGACACAGAACCAGCCAGTACAGCGAGCCAACAACAAACCAAAGCACAGATACCACCAAAGTCTAATTTGTGAACCAGTACGTTTTATTGGGATTACTTACAGGAATATGAGTGAAGGGTTACTTACATGAACAGAAATGACTCAAAGACAGCTATATCACTAAAAAGCATACCTCAGCATAGGTGACAAGTTCACAAAATCTGGGACCCTGCAGCAATCATGGCACAACCCAAAGGTCACTAAACAGAATGAAGAATGTTTTTTCCAGGCAACTTAGTTGGTCTAAGGCTTTTCTAGGCATCTAGCATTACCAGAAAGTTTGTGTCAGAAGTCCTTTCCAATTCTAAGCTTCAGAAGGGGAGGAGTCTAGTGAATCTACTCTGTTTCAAGGACTTCCTGAAGCTATTGTCTTATTTTCTTCCTGAATATAAGGAGCTTTTCTGCAGGATGGAATGTTTTGCTTCCTTTCAGAACATCCTGAATTTTAAAGAGTTTCCCTCCAAGATGAAGGTTTGTCTCAGAGCAAACTGTTTATACCATAGGAAATAGAATCATGAATCTCTCCCTTTTAAAAGCCAACAGAGAAAATTTAAAGTGTCAACTCAATATCAGAGGGACTGAAATCATTTCAAAGGTTTTAGAGTCATGTCTACCCCTTGAGAAGCTCACTTTTGCCCTCCACAAACCCTCTACATACAGATCCCCTAAATAATGCTTTCTGAGCTCTAAGGAAGGAGATATCCTGCTGGCTTTTTTTTTCACTCAACAAACACTTATTCCATATCTGCTGATACAACCAGGAATGGAATGGATGGCTCCTAACTGTCAAGAGCTGGGACAGTGATGATAGGTGGTAAGTAGCATAAGAAACCAAGCAGGATGTAGTTTGTATCAGTGCAGTGTGGCTGCTTTAACAAATCAACCTGTATTGGTAATCAGCATTGCTCCAAACAATAGAAATGTGATATTCTCACAGTTCTAAAGAGCAGAAGTCCAAGACCAAGGTGTCAGCAGGCCTACATCAATCCAAAGGTGAAAGGTTAACATCTCCTCTTCATGCTTCCAATATCTCCAAGCCTTCCTTGGCTTGGAACTACATTGCTCCAATCTCTGCTTCCATCTTCATGTGACCTTCTTGCCTTCTCTATATGTTGTCTTTCTCCAATAATGACTTGGGTCATTGTCCTTAGGGATCCAGATAATCCAGAGCTAGTTCATCTGACGACTGTTGATATGATCTATGTGCACTAGACTACCTGCCATCCCATCTTTTTACCATCCTAGTACAGTGACACATTTTACATTGGAGGTGGCTCTATGTGGTGAGAGTTAAGCTGCATTTTGAAAGCTGAGGAGGAGAGAGCTGGGGTTAAGGAGAAAAGGGAGACAGAGCATTGCTGGCCAAAAACACAGCCTGTGCACTGTCTAAGCTGAGTTAACAGCTCTACACAAATGAAGAAAAGCCAGGACAGCCAAGCAGAATGAAAGAGGCTGAGAAGTGTTGGGGGTTACACAGATGTTTCTTTTATAGGCCTCGGAAGCCACAGGAAGGAGCTGATAAAGCCAGGTGTGGCATATACTTGTCACTCCAGGGCTCCAGAGACTGAGGCAGGAGGCTCATGAGTTCAAGGTCAGTCTGAGCTACATAGCAAGACTGTCACAAAAATAAGAAAATACTCTAATTAAATGTACAGTGTGTCTTGAAGAAGACACAGCAAGCCTCATTGTTAACTGTAAATTGCTGTGACTTTAGCCATAGAAAATGTATGCATAGATTTTTTTATTTATAGAAACGTGATAAAAACTTATGAAACACAAGTACAAGCCAGAACGCTAGTAATCCAATATCTATTCGCCTTGTGGGTTGAATTACAGTCCCCACAAAAGTTGCTATGTGGAGGTCCTAACTCCAGAACATTTTTTTGAGATTTGGTCGTTGTCGATGTCATTCTTTAGGTTAACATGAGGTCATTTCAGAGGTTAAGTCCCTAATCCAATCTATGTGTGGAAAGAAATGTGGACTTAAACATGTTGCGTTCGCTTTTAACCACTGTGACAGAACATGTGTGATAATCAACTTATAAAGGAGAAAGATTTAACAATTTTAGTCCATGACTAACTAGCCCTGTTGCTTTGGGCCTTTGGCCAAACAGCAACTTACTGCAGGAATCTACCGGGAAGGAAGTCTGTTCAGTTCATAGCCTCTGCAAAACAGAGTAGAGGAGATCAAGGTTCGACCAGTCCCTGCAAGGGCATGCACCCAGTGACAACCATCTGTCCTCTAGGTCCCACCTATTAAACCTTCCATCACCTCCTAACAGTGTCAAGCAAGGGACTAAGCACCTGATTTGAGAGAGCATTCCAAATCCAAACCACAGTACCTTTATGCAGTGAGGATGCTACCCAGGCAGAAAGACAATCAGTCATCTAGAAGCTAAAAGAAGCAGCCAGTCCTTAGAAGCAAACTAGTCAGCATCAAGAGCTAGAAAGCCTCAGATTCCTGTGGCCCAAGCAGTTGGGCTATGCCTGGGCATTGCATCTTAGGAAATGAGACAGGGAGAGGGCATCTTCACCAGACCCCATCCTGGAGCACTGACGGGGGTAACTCTCCACCCACTGCAACAATGGATCATCCCCTTCCCCAGCATCTTCCTTCCCCACCTTCTTATCCAACCACAGGTCTCTCCCTCTGCAGCATCTCCTCATGTGAAGCCTTGGCTACATCCCCAGGAAAGCTCTCCCCAGCTCCTAAAGTGTTTTAAGCCCATAGCTGTTCTGGGTTCCTCCTCAGTAGCTTTTTGCCCCCAAAGCACTCTTCACCTTCTTTTCCCTACTCACAGGACCAAAGGACCACACTCCACCCCACTGCAGAGACACACAGAGAAGCCCAGGAGATGAGGACAGAGCCTGCATCTTTCTTAGTGCCTCCGTTTTGCCCATATCCCTCAGGAGGTGGGGAGAGAGTCAGGAATATGAACACAATTTTGTCTTACCTCTTTTCACACAGAGAAGTTTACTGTTTCAATTATATGCCTCAGAGGGTAGAAATACATCTTGTCCATCTTTGCATCTTCTAAGGCAACAGTCCTCATCCTGTGGGTCGTTCCCCCTTTGGCAAGCTTCTATCTCCAAAAATATTTACATCATGATGCAAGACAGTAGCAGAGTAAAAGTTAGCAACAAAATAACTTTATGGCTCGGGATCACCACAATATGAGAAACTGTATTAAAGGGTCGCAAGTGCTCTCGGGTGTGGAAGGGACCAATTTGCACACTGACAGGTACTGACAACTGAAACCTGCCCAGACTCTGTATTCTCATGCTAGGACCATCTTCCTACATCATCTCCAGAGCTGCTGAGCTGAAAATGGTCTTCATTAAGTTTTAAATGGGCTGGAGATGTATCTCAGTAGTAGAGTGCTGACTTAGCATCTGTAAGACCCTCTGTACAACCCTGTGCACTAAAAGGGGAAAAAAATGTCAAATGCAAATCTTTGCTAACATCTGTCGTTAGTGGTTGGCGACATTTTCCTCATCTACTCCTCAGTCCTAAAAATGGACTCCCTCCTTTGAATGTGGAATCAGCAGCCTAAGGCAGCTGGGAGCGCAGGTTAAGGATGGTGTGGGAGGGACCAGAGGGGCTGGAAAGGCATGGAGCAGCTGCCACACCAGGAATCTGGCTCCACATTGTGACTATAGCACAGGCAGCAAATTCCCCTCTCCCAGACACACATTCCATCAATTAGATTCGATGCTAAAACTAGCCACGAAAGCACACGGGGTCTCCAGGCAAAAGCAGAAAGGGCTGAGAGGTCAGCAGCTCACTGTGGACTGCAGGTCCCCGGAAAAAGGAACTGTGACTGATTCAACCCCACTCTAGGAGGTCTAACCTCTACTACAAACACATAGCCAAAACCGTAGCACTCTGTGCAGATGAATAGTTAGATGGATGGATGGATGGATGGGTGGGTGGATGGATGGATGGATGCATGAATAGACAACTAAAATCTCTATCCTCTTCCTGGGTTCTAATCTTCAGAGAATTGGCAAAGGCCATATGGTTATATTTGTTACCTTACACCGATCCCCAACTTCCTATGCTAAGAAGCAGGATAAATGATTCTTTCAAATCCTAGAGCCCCCAGCAGGCTCAGGAGCAGTCAGGAGCACACTAGCACATCCTTTAGAGCACGGCCCTCAACCTGTGGGTCATGACCCCTTTAGGGATCACATATCAGATAGCCCGAATATCGGATACTCACATTACAATTCATAACAGTAGCAGAATTATAGTTATGAAGAAGAAACAGAATAATACAGTTCCACACCATGAGGGACTGTATTAAAGGGTCACAACCCCAGCTCTGGAGACTCTCATTAGCAAACTCCTTACCTGTAAGCTTTCCATGGTCTCTTCGGTTTGATCCCACCAAATGTTTTGCAAGCATCTTTGAGTACCCACTGTGTGCAAGATACCACTGTGCACAGTATAAGCTGACATCATCCCTAAACAAATTCCTATGGGCTCTGTGGGCCCTGCACATTTCTGGTTGCTGTTTTATATCATTTACATTGTACAGAGGAAACTATTTCCAGCTATACTGTAAATATTAACATCTTATTATTATTTAATTTAATAATACACATATAGTCCTTTTATATTTTTCTTCTTTAATATAATGTTATTTATTATATTGACTAGAACTCATGTTGCCTCCCTCAGTTTCTCAAATGGAATCTAAGAGCAGAGCAACTTCATATCTACCACCAGCCTTTTTCTTTTTCTTTTTTAGAAACACATGAACACACTTCTTCATGAATCAGAGATATTGACATTTTTACTTTTTTCCTCACTCATACCAAATCAGCTCATTCTAATATAAGTTCTCATAATCACACAATTCTTCATACAATTCTTAAGATTCGTGGCTTTTTTTTCTCTCATTTTAAATTATGTGTACATGGGGCGGGAGGCTCGTGTACGTGAACCTGGGTCACCACAACATGGTGTCAACATGGTGTCAGATCTCGTAGAGTTGAGGCTGGAGCTGTGGGTGGGTGTAGGCTGCCCAGGTGGGTGCTGGGACCCAGACTCTATATTCTGCTACTATCGTACATGTTCTTAACCACTGCACTGCCTCTCTAGCCCGATATACAATTCTTAGCATCAGAATGCTTTGTTTAAAAAAAAAAACTACATAAAAATCAAGGTTCTAATTTGCTTTTGGTTTCCTGTACCACTGGGTTCTGAGGACTGTAGTACTCCCTCAGAATTGAGGACTGATCCTAACTGTTACCTGTGTGTGTTTTATCAGGGCAACACACCCACACCATAAACCTCAGATAATTATTTTTAAGTCAAGGACTTGACTGGCTTCAATTTTGTCATCCTCCTGCCTCAGCCTCCCCTGTGATGAGATTACAGGCTTGTACCAAAATGCCTGTCCTAAACAATTGACTGAGAATACACATCTTAGTTGGGACAAGAACATACCAGGAGGTTTCAAGGAATCTGGGATATTGAACACTACTGTTGGGCATTGCAGAGGACAGCTGGGACCTCTTTTGTTGAGAGGGAAACATCTGGAAAGAATGTCAGGAGAAAGAGAAGCGGTTTCAACAGAAGGTACCGTCCAGGCAGACATTAAGAACAAAGCCAGGGTGCAGCTCAGCTGCAGGCTCTTGTCTGACAAACATTAGGCCGGGTTCTTTACCCACAGACGCCCCGGAAAACCCTCCTCTGGGTCCAGGAGAATCATGAGCCAAGTACAAAGTCTGAGTCATGTGTGATTCCTGTGAGGATAAGACACAATTTCAATCTTGCTATCTGTGTAGGGAGCTGGGCTATGAGCACTTAAGCCGAGGTTCAGAACAGTTAAAGTTCTACAGAATTATGTGATCCCCTAATATACCTGCATTTTTCCATCTCTGACTCCGGGACAAGTGCCCTCGGGTGTGGGCGGAGCTTAAGGCTGCTGAGCAGAGGTTTCCAACAGGGAGAGCCGCTGTCAGTCACCCTGTGGGCCCAGTAGAATCCACAAAGTCTCAAAAGTAGAAGAGGAAAAGCCTCCCACCAAAAGCACCTCCAGAGACACCAAAGGGAATTCGGCCTCCAGCACATCAACTTTAGCCCAGGCAAACTCACATCAAACTAACCTGGACAGCTATTCATAGCTTGTCTAACACACCATCCTCTCCACTGCAGCAACAGACAAGATTCAGATGCTAAAGAAACACTCCCTGGACAGGCCCCTCCTGCTGGGGACTGAATAACTGGTCAAGTCAAGGCCAGGGGGACCCCAGACCCACCCAGTGTGACCTAGACATGCTGTCAGGCTGAGAACATAGGTGCTGTCCCCCCACCCACCTTGATGGGACTGGGTCCCAGCAGGTCCCAATAAGGTAGAGGCCTCTCCAATTATCTACCAAATCCCACAACAGCAAGATTTACCATTATGGTCCATCAGCACGCGAACTTGATTGTGTTTTTATCGGTGGTAATGTTGTTTAACACTGGGGAGAGGCAAAGTCTTACTATGTAGCCTAGGCTAACCTTGAAGTTCTGGCAATCTTATTGCCTCGGCCTGTCAAGTGCTGGGGTCATAGGCATGTACCACCACATCCCCATCTTGCAGCTAAGGAAACTGAGGCCCCAAGAGGCAAAAGAAATTGTAACTGACGGTGGCTGCTCTATTTGCTGTCCTGGGAACTTTTGAAAATTCTAGATTTTTAACATCCTGTCATTTGCGGCCATACAGCTGGAACGGGAGGGCATTATGCTAAGGGAAGAAAGTCAGGCTCAGAAAGGCTGATACCGCATGATCTCACTCATGTGTGGAAGCTAAGACAAAGCTGATGTCATAGTAGAAGAATAGAATTGTGGTTAGCATAGCCTGGGAAGGGTGTGGGACGAGGGGTAGAGAGGGTGGTGCAGGCAGAGAGGAGAAACGACCTCTACTGTCTGTCTCACAGAGGACTAACCAGACTTGTCAACCGCCAACTGAGTCTTTCAAAATAGTCCTAGATAGATTGCCAGCAGCATCCTTAAGACCTTTGTGTTGATATGGCAAATGTTCAAGGTGCTGGGTATGCCAGCTACCGTGGTCTGAGGACCAGTGAGCATCACAAATGAATGTGCACAGTTAAATGGTTTTGCAAACCTTTAAAAGCAGAGGCTAGGAATATAGTGGGGTACCACAATGCTTGACCCTTACACATATGCTTTAGTCCCAGCTCTGTAGATATAAGATAGAAAAGTAAAAATCTAGATTCCCGAGGTCCACAGAAAAAACCCTAAATAAAGTCTCCAGGTATCAGGGCTGGAGAGATGGCACAGTGGTTAAGAGCACTGACTGCTCTTGCAAAGGACCTAGTTCAGCACCCCACATGGAGGCTCAAAACCATCTGTAACTCCAGTGTCAGGGGACATAGTACCCGCTCTGACCTCCACAGGCACCAGGCATGTGCGTGGTACACAGACAGACAGACATACAATCAAGATATCCATGCACATTTTTTTTTAATCTTCAGGTATCAAATGCCAGGATTTGCAACTCCTCTGAGCTACCGAGAGAGCTCCCTGAAATGACGAGGGACACTGCACTGAGCAGCAGGCGAAGCTTCAAGTCTCCACTGCAGTGCCCCACTGCTAGTTAGCAGAGCAAGGTTCTGCTGCCAATCAAAGCCTGTGCTGGAGAAGCAGGCTCTTCCGTGGCTCTCAACCTGGGTGCCCATTAGGATCTCTCTAGGGAGCTTTCAAAGTCTAAAGAGCCTTTCAGTCTGGAGCCATGAGGGCAGCTGTCCCGATGTCCTATCCTGGGACATGTTGAGGCACCAGTGACATTTGATCATCTCCTCCAAGGATTCTACTGCGGTGCTGTACTTCGTACAGACAGTTCTATGTATCTTGAACATGCATATCAATCGAATCCATGTAAACATACTATGAAAGAGAGATGAAGTTACAACCTCCATTTTGGAATGAAGGAAACTGAGCCACGGAGAAAGAGCAAGTCACTTGGACACACTCACAGTCTTTGTTTGGCCTTGTGACCAAGGAGTACGTGAGACTGACTGGGTAATTTATGGAGGAAACGAATTCCTCGTGCTCCTGGAGGCTGTGAAGTTCGGTGCATTCAGTGTGGGCGTGTGGCAAATGCTCGCACTACCGTCTGGCATAGCAAGACAGAGGATGTGAGTTCCCTCCTTTTCTCATAAAACCACTAATGTCATCATGGGGGTGACACCCAATGGCTTCATCTAACCTAAGTCCCTCCCAACAGTCCCTAGCTCAGGTAGCACTTGTGAGTGCAAACAGGTGTCATGTGATCTTTGAAAGCACGTGGTGCCTCTCTCTGTTTCTGTCTGTCTGTCTCTGTCTGTGTCTGTCTCCCTCTTTCTCTCTCTGTCTCTCTCTTTCTCTCTCTCTCCCTCCTCCCTGCCTCTCCTCTCTCTCTCACAATCCCAGTCAACCACAGAAATGTTGAACCCAAACCAATAGATCAAATAAAACTTCTCCCTAGAAGCCAACAAAGTATGGCCCCAGGTGTCTCCTTATAGGAAGAGAAAGCTAACGCAGAAAAGACACACTGAGAACTCAGCAGCAACCAAGTTACAAGCATGAACAGAGACCTCAACCCAGCTAGCCGGGCTCTGATGTCTGTGTCCTCTCACCTCATGACTAGGCCTTCCGGGCTTCGTGCTCTCTTGACTAGGCAAGTGTCCAGAAAGGCCAGTGGGAGCATCCTGTCCTCCATTCTCTTGCCTTTGCTTAGCTCCTGAACCTACCTCTGCTTGCAAGAGGACACCCAGCCTGGGAAACAGCTTTTCCACCAATATTCAGGCAGCATCTCCCACTGTACACTCAATCCTGGTGCCTCGCATACACCCAGACCCCAGGGAATGTGTTACTGAGGGTAGCCCTAAACTGCAGGTCGCCCCAGCTCTAAGCCCTCAGATATGTCCACACTGTCACCAATAAGACAGCATATCCCTTGAGCTGGTAGCATGTTTTTGCTGGGGAGGGGAAATCCTATTTTCTCCTTTAAAGATCATTTCAGGGACTGTGGAAATGGCTTGACTTGGAAGCATAAGAACCTAGGCTTAGGTCTCCAGTACCCACACAAATACACCAGGGGTGCACCTGCAGCCCTCCCATTGGGAAAACAGAGGCAGAGAGAGCCCAGCAGCTCACTGGCCAAACTAGTTTTGCCCAATCAGTGAGCTCCACGTTGAGAGACCCTCTCAAATGAAATAAGACAAAAGGCGATTAACAAAAGATTCCTTAATTGCTGGAGAGACGGCTCAGTGGTTAAGAGCATTGGCTGCTCTTCCAGAGGTCCTGAGTTCGATTCTCAACAATCACATGGTGGCTCACAATCATCTGTAACAGGATCCATTGTGTTTCTGGGGACAGACTGTGTACTCACATACATAAAATAAATACTTTTTTAAAAAGAAAGAAGAAAGATGCCTTGCAAACCTCTAGCTGGCACCTATATGTGCTCACACTCACACACACACACACACACACACACACACACACAAATCATTTTAAGACACCGTGGATAAATGGCATCAGGAACTTCATGAGGCTGGGAGACCATATACAAAAAGGATGCATAGGGCAACAGCCATTCTATACTAACATATACTCATTCCTAAAACTGGAAATAAACACACCCAAGTCTGCCCAGGTAGCTTTTCTCCTCCCCAAAGATCCTCGGTGAATTTACAAGATGTTTGAAATGAGCACGGGGTAATTTTTAAAAAAAAATACTAGTCTATAAGAAATTAAGACATTTGTGATTCCAACCCAAGGTATTTCGGTGCCTAAGCCATGTTCTCAGAGGTTGCTAGGGAACGGTGTGCTGCGAGTTCAGAACACTCCCTGGTCCAGCTTACAGGGTAGGGGGAAGGCAGCAGATAAGTAAGCAGCTTTATTTCCAGGCAGACTGAGGTTGCAGCTGGGAGGAGCGTTCCATGGGCAGTGCCTGGTGACTCTGCCTCCTTCTACCCATGCACACACGGGGAAGATTTGTCCCTGGGCCCTAGGTAGAGTCTTCAGGTGAAGGCTAGAACAGAATTAATAGACATCAATATTTGCATGATACTACGTCCCAAGCCCAGCTCCATGGCTAGTCCATTCTCACAGCACGCCAAAAAGTCGATGTTATGATGACCCACCTTTACAGGCATAGAATAGGTGACAGTTATGAACACAGGCTGTTCTTCCATGGGACCCACATCCAATTTCCAGGACCCACATGGCGTTTTACCACCATCCGGAACTTCCCTCTGACCTCTCTGGGCACTCACATAGCATGCGTATATACATGGGAGGAGCAAACACCCCCAAACATAAAATATTTTTTTTTAAAATGAGGTGACTTGCTGCAGATTTCACTGCTTGTCTGAGTTGGCCTATGTACCCAGACAGCTGTCTCCAACACCTTCAGGAACTAAATGGCCCGGGAGAGCCATTCAAGAGATTCAGACAAGTGGTGGAGTAAGAGAAGAAAGCTGTTTTCGTTGTCAAAGCCAAAGGAAGACACTAGACCTCTCTTCTCAGAGCCAAAGGCCAAGCAGAGCTGGGGGAGGTGACAGGTCCGGAGTGAAGCAGCAGAGGAAGAGGGGAGCAAGGGCGCGTCGCTGTGTCTCTAACTGGGATGCTAACGTGTTTAAAGAAGGAGCACTTGGTATGTCTTCACATACATGTGCGTGTGAATTTCTGTGTGCTCGCACAAACCTGTGTGTGCATTCGACTGTGTATATGTGTGGGTGCATTCCAGGGCAGGAGTGAGCATGGGTGTTCAAGCATGATATACAGCCCCGCCCATAAGAAACCTGACCTCCCCAACTGTCCCCAAACACTCTTGTGTTTTCCCATTGGCAACGCAACTCCGCAACTCCGTTGCCAACAGAATTCCTCATCGGAAATAAACAGCCTCCAGGGAGCAAATGTCCCCTCCTCCGTCTCCCTGCGCACCCACAGGGCCCCACAGACAGAAGGGCTCAGTCCAGCTTGTTGACCAACTGACAGCAAACCTGTGGGTCCTGCAATCGCCCAGAGGCGCAGTTAGTGGCTACTCTGCCAGGCAGACAACTCACCTCTCGCACATTCCTTGGAGACTTAAAAAGGAGAAGAGAACTTTGTTCCCACTCTGCAAATGCTCAGCCTGTGCGGCCAGTAGCAAAGGCAGCACAGCAGTGACCGCTGTGCTGGCACCAAGAGACGAGACAGCATGGCTCCAACTCCGCTCCCACCAATTTCACCCACATACATGCCCTTTCTTCACGCAATGACGTATAAGGCCAGAACGCACTTGCCTAGCATGTGTGAAGCCCTGGATTTTATCCCCAACACAATTAAAGAAAGGGAGAGAGGGAGGTTGACATAATCTCGTGTATCTATGAAGTACTATGTGATATTTTGATTCCTGTAAAGTGTGACATCCAGGCAGGGGTCATTGCCATCTGTCTCCTCAAGCACATCGTGTCTTTGTGTTGGAAATATTCAAGATCTTTTCCTCCAGCCCTGCTTAAGTTTGCACTGAGTTATTGTTAACTAATCCCCCTACCATGCTGGGTTACCTCTCTCAGTCTTCCTCCCCCTCTCCCCTTTCCAGCCTCTGCAAACTACCCTTGACTTCTGAAGTCAACTTTCTGAAGTCAACCTATGAGCAGGACAATGTCTTCATCCCCAAGCTCATGGAGAATGTTTAAAGGAACCAAGCCATGTATCTGTTAACACATGAATGGATGAAGAAGATCAAGGTGTTGAAATTTTACCCAGCCATAAAAAGTAAAGGATTCGCTCTGTTGTTTCTGGCCATACAGACAAGCCTGAGAACGCCATGTTGGATGAAATCAGCCAGGCACATTAGACAACCCGCACATTCTTGAGCTGGCCTTTCACTGCTATGATGATGCCAAGTCTCAAGTCAGTCCTTCGAGTGGTTCTGGTAGAGGTTTATTTGAAACCAACGTGCCCAAAACTGAACTTCATTAAAACTCCTTAGCAAGCAGGGGCCATCTGTGTTCAATCCTACTAACCTCAGAGACATTGCTCACACTAAAAATAAAACAAAGCACCTCAGTCACCCAAACAACTGGAGCAGGGGCTGTCCCTGTTGCCTACCTACCTGCCCATCTGCCTGTGGGTCTCAAACCCCTAAATGCATGACCTTGTCTGGTCTTGGTGGGAGAGGTTGGGCCTAGTCCTACAGCATGGGGGTGGAGGGGCTGACACCCAGAGTGGGGGGGTGCTTTCTCTTCTAAAGGAATTGGGGGAAGGACTTGCATGAGGGGGTACTAAGAGGAGAGGAAGGGCTAATATGGGTTGTGAAGTGAATAAATGAATACATTTAATAATAATAATTAAAAAATTCAGGGCGACAATCACATGCTTCCTAGGGCAGCTCTGGGAGGCAGTGTCTCCTGGAGAGCTGAACCACCCTGGAAGTTAAGTCCAAAGGGGTGGATCCAAAGCATCCACAGGGAGTGTGGCTACATAGAGTGTGGCTGCACCCACCTCCAGGGAGATCCTTGTCATTTTGTGAAAGCCAGGAAGCCCTGGGGGTCATTTCTAAGGCAATTACAAGAAAAAGCCAACCACAGAAATGTTTCTATTGTCTGTAAAGTATTCCCTATCCCACCTGAGGTAGACCAGGCATGGCTGTTGCTGGTTTCACACTCGATGTCACTGAGGGATGACGCCATCTCTTCACGGATGGATGCATCACTGGTGTCTTGCTCTGGACCATGCACTAGGCTGCACATTGTCTAAAGGCAGACAGAGATGAGAGCAGCCACAGCAATGGACACCGACTCCCTCTGGCCTCACCCACTTTCACAGATGAAGAACAGAGTCCCAGGGGAACCAGTCCCACTACAGATCAGGGACAGAGGAAGAATTAGCACTCAGGCCTCTCAAAAGCAACCCCCACCATGGGGGATGCCGTCTCTCATACAGGGACCACCCTAAGCAAGGGTTTGAAACAGGGGACACTTTCCAGAGCCTGGTGCTCCATCTCAGTGGCACGGCATGGCTGGAGTGGCCGATCTCACCAGAAAAACAGGCATGAGTTCCTCACCTCCGCCCTTCACAGGCACCTCAGTAGCCCCAAGCACTTCCTGAAGTCTAGGTCCCAAATAAAGAAAAATTGAAAGCCAGGAATACTGAGCTCGTGAGGCCAAGATTTGGCTCAGAGGGGTCCCGTGTGGGATGAGGCTACCCCAGACCAGACTGGGATTCCAAGAGGATACACAGGGAGACAGTCGAGAGCCTTGCTTCGGACTAGAACGGACACAGGAAGTCCAGCTGCCCGCTCATTAGAGTTGGCAGAATATGGTTATAGTCAGGCTGAGTGTCTCATACAAAGAGATGGTGATGGTGATGTAGACTGACTGCCATCAAACCAGACATCTCGAAGGTGGTTAAAGTGGTTAATTTTATGTCTCACATATTAAATAAATAAATAAATGAATACACAGATAGATAGATAGATAGATAGATAGATAGATAGATAGATAGATAAAGCATGTCTTTCTTCACCAGTTAATGCTCTGGTTTGCCAAAAGGATCAAGGGCATAAACAGGAGAACCCTCCCTTGGCTCCAAACCCCATGGAGAACCAGGAAGAGTGGTGTTTACTGTGCTAAGCGCTCGTGGCGCACAGTAGGTCCTGTTATAACAGCCCTTTTACAGAGAGAGCTGAGCACAACCTGCCTGTTCAGAACCAAGCACTGCAGCAGCTGGCCTGACTTCGGCCACTTAGGTCAGCGAGCATCTCCATCTAGTTAGAAGCTGACCATCTAAACACAGCAAAAGAGATTCTCCGTTGACCAGCTCACCCCCACTGCTGGCTCATCTCCCTCTCTGCAGAGGGAGAAATCCAGACAGCTGACTGGATTCCTCTTCTCTTTGCATCCAGATGTTTGACATCATGTAAACAAGATAATGTGCCCGTGAGTAGGAGCCACTCAGGAATTAAAACTCTGTCACAGTAGACACGCTGTCTCAGGCCTCGGTTGTCAGGTCTTGAATTATGTCCTGCCCAGAGCTGCTTAACTTACTAGACAACTTGAGCTTCCAAGGCTCGCCAGTCACAGTTGTCAATCATCTTCGCGCACCGGAGTGGTCATCAAGTGTCCTCAGAGCTCCTGTTCTCTATCTAGCATCAGCTCAGCTCCCACAGTTATTTTTTTTATCACAAATAACAAAAACCACGCATATTTTAACTTCAACTCTAGGATTAAAGTAAATACATAATTTTGGCAAATTACTTGGAATTATGGGCTAGCAGCATCTGGTTCGGATATTCTCAAGTAAGTCATTGGCACAGTCACGGCCGCGTTTTTAATTTTAACCAAAGTGTTCTCAGAAACATGTGTTTTCTGTCCTCTTTGCATGTAATCGGTTGGAGACGGGGGTCAGAGTTTAAACTGGGGGTTCAGCGGTCAGCTATGGTACCTGGGTAGTGTCTGCAATCTTCAGGAGCTGTGTCTTCCCGCAGCCTCGGCTTTAACCCTATACAGTGTGAGAGGCCTACAGGTATTGCACACCAGTCTACAGGCTTTCTGAATGTCAGAATGCCATTCTCGACAATGGGGGGGGGGGTGGAATCCTTCCTTCTGCTCCAACCCCCCATCACTCTTCTGACAACCGGACATGCTTCCTTACCAGGTCCCCTCCGGATTCCACATAAAGGGTGCCCAATTACTTTTATAAATACTTGTTTTAAAAATATCACAGTGGCTTCCTGCTGCTCTGAATTCTGACTGGTTACGTGGGATTTTAAGGCTCGTAGATCTTTCGGATGGCTGCTTGTATTTTATCTACAAAGTGTGCTTTCATATTTTTCTTTTTTGTAGACCCTAAGTATGACCACTCTTTGAGAACATTTTGTCAATTGTCTGAACTTTCCATTAAAAAAAAAAAAGATAAAATGAAAAGAATGTCCATGCCATTTCCAAACCTTGGAAAAGCCGCCCCTATGTCTGTTAGTCCCACCTTGTATCCATTAATTGCCACCCGGATGAAAAGGGTGGTGTCCCATCATGGAAAGGAGAAAGCAAGAAAATTCTCAGTTCTAGAACATCCAACAGAGGTTAGGTGCCCAGACTTTAGAAGAGAATTCCAGGAAGGCCTTGGCTTTTCTTACAGACGAGAGGTTTTCCAGCACAAGGCAGAGGCTTCGGAAGTGGATTTTCACTGCAGTCAACAGACTGCATCGGGACGGAAGGAGCTGGTCACTCGGACCTCAGGTTGCCGCTGTTCCGCACTGTCTACGGAGCTGGGTGGGTCCTTACGTGCTTGCCTTCTTGAATTCCCACTAGAAATAAATGGACACACCCATGGGCTGGCCCCTCGGGGAGCAAGTCCCAGATCAAAGGCAGGCACCAGAACAAGATGCAGTTCATATTGAGACAGGAGTCCAGCAGTTGCCCATCACAGGGGCGGCAGGCAGCTTGGGAGCATCTGTGTGACCCGGTCCATTCCTGCAGATAGGACAAAAGGCTGATGGATGAAGAACAGAAATGTTTCCTTAAACTGGAGAATCCACATTCAAGGTTATCAGCAGATCCAGAACCTATGTGTCACCAAGGTGTTACCAAGGTGTCACCAAGGTGAGAGGGAAATAGAAGAGTCACTGTTCTCCATGACAGAAGGGACAAAAAAAAAAAAAAAAAAAAAAAAAAAAAGCTGTGAGTTTTTCCCTTACTGTATTTGTTTGTTATTACATCTATTTATTTATGTGCTCATGTGTGACAAGCACCTAAGGAGTGTGTTTGATTTTCCAGAGAACGCAGAGGAGAGAGAGAAAGACAAAAACAGAGAGTCTTATTGAAAAAACTGGTTCAAACACTTGTGAAGCGCTTGGGCCAGCACTCTATAGTGAGGCCAACAGCTGAGTCTTCCAGTAAAGGTCAATACTGCCATCTTGAAACAGCATTTCTCCCATACCCCCAAGCCCCACCCCCAGAGACCTCAGTTTTGTGCCTAAGGCCTGCAGTTGGCCCAGTGTGGCCTCCCTCATTGCTGAGAGGCACAGTCTCTGTTGAAAGCCAGTCGGTCACAGATGTTAGCCACAGCCGTAAAATACCTTCACAGCGACATCCAGACCCATGTGTGACAAAGAGCTGAACTAGCAACCTGGCCCACTTAATACATGAACCTGGCCGACATAGGCGGTATCCAACGGGGACACAGGCTGTCCAGGAGAAGCGTATATCATGGGAGTGTTGAAGACGAAGTAGAAACATACAGAGAAGGGCTGTGTGAAAACAGGCGGTGCGGGGGAGTATACTTGCAGGACTCTGGGCTCCCTCCCAAGGGTTTGTGACCTGGTTGCCCCTCTGATGTTGTTAATCATTTCCCATCAGATAGGTAGTATCACGGTTCTCTACTCAAGATGGCTTGGAAGAAACAGCCCGTGGGAGGAAGCAGCTGCAGGAACTAAGGGAAAGACCAGAGAGCCCAGAGGGCAGGGAAAGGAGAGGAGAGGGACACAGCTGGGGAGGGGCTGGGCCAGCTCTGTGCAGAAACAGCCGAACAAGCAGAGGAAGGGCCAGCTTGGGAGCAGGACAGAGAGACTACTAAAACCACCAGGACACACAGAAGGCCCAGGGCAGATGCAGGACAAGGCAGATAACGTGGGAAAGCCATTGAGGACTCCTGACTCTTTCCAGAGAGACTGAAAGACAAAAACCAAGAAGTAACCACAAGGCTGGGGATGACCCCAGGAATAAAAACGAGCCACTCCTGGAGGCTGCTCCCAGGTTCAAGAGAACCTGGGAGGATAGTCAGGGACCTCGGGAGATGAAGCCAAGATGAGGGACAGAAGCAGGGATATGCAGAGATGAGGGGTGGGCTTGAAGCCAATGCATGGGGAAGTCCCGAACACCCAGCATTGTCACACATCTCACATGAGTCACTCAGAGCTGCAGAGTCATTGCTGGAGATGAAGGTGGCAGGGATGGGAGGAAGGTAAGGAAGGATCACAGAGTGGGAGTTTAGCAGACAGAACTGTGTTATTTTGTGGGGGGCTAATGAAGAAAGGCTTTGGGGTATCCATCTAAGGCAATAAAGTCATCATGCAAATGGTCAGCTCATTTCCATGCCCATACCACATTGTTGGCAGAAGAACCCACTGGCCATGGATGAACCATTAAAGAAAACGGAGCACAGTTACACACAGAACAGTATTCATCCATAAACGGATGGACCCCCATCTCTGTGGACAACACGGATAAAAGGCACCGAAGGACAAGTACCAGGTTTTCTCACTTACACCTCCTTCATCAGGTTCAGCTCACGGCAGGTCCCTGGTCATGACAACTTCTTTGTGGGCAAGGCCAGAGGTGCAGAAGGCAAGGTCGCACCTTAAGGGAGCATCAGGCCGAGCTACCAGAAGCCTCTAGGAGCCACCTGGTTTGCAGAGGAGAGGATGTTCCAGCAGGTTCAGCTCGGCTTGTTGGATGGCACCTGACAGGTGTCCTAATATACCAGCCTCAGGAGGAAAGGCAATTAGTGCAGTCCTCAAGAGCCCTGGATAGTTCCCACGCAGGAGAGGGTGTGGGGATGGTGTAAAAGCTCTCACTCTCCCTACTTTTTCTTCCTTTTCTCTCTCATCCTCATCCCCCTCCCTGCCCCTCCCCACCTCCCTTCCTCTATAATACCATCCTCCTTGTTGTAATGTGGTCAGGCTAGCTCTTACCAGAGTCATGAAGATGCCAACACCATGCTCCTGAGTCTCCAAAAGTACTTTGGGCCAAATCAACTCTTTTTTTTTTTCTTTATAAAATACCCTGCCTTCGGCATTTTGTTACAGTAAATAAACGAAAGCAGTACATCACGGCAAGGCCACTGCTTGCTATAAAACGCTCTGCACCGTGACACACCAGACTGGGAGATTTATGGTTTATTGATGATACACTGTATCACTTGTTTTCTCTCTTTTTAAAACATGATATTCTCAATTCTTGGGGAGTTTCATACAATGTACTTTGACCATATTCACACACCCCCACTCCTCCCTCTAACTCCTCTCAGATCCACCCCTACCCCACCCCTTACTCCCCAAATCCACCCACCCAACTTCGTGACTTTTTAAAATAACCGACCAGCTCCAATATATGCAGCCCATATATTCATGGGTATCAGGCACTAGAATGTGGTCAACGTACCACATCCTTAAAGAAAACTGACTCTTTTCCCAGAAACCACTCAGGTGTGGGGTCTCGCACACTCCTCCTGCCTCCACGCTAGAATACTGGCCAAGTTAATCTCACACAGGCAGCCACAGCTCAGCAATCCATAAGTACTGTTTCCTGTCATGTCTTGCCCAGGTCCTCCTAACCTCCGGCTTTTACAGTCTTTGCCCCTCTCTTTAACACGGTCCCTGAGCCTTGATGTAAGAGGATGATGTGTATGTCCCATTGGTGACCGGACACTCCAAACACCTAGTCTCTGCACTTTGAGCAGCTGTGGGTTTCAGCACCATCATCCACTGCACAAAGAAAATTCTCTGAGGTCTGAGAGCCACGCTAATCTGTGGGTACGGAGATCCACATGGAAGGGCCAGTTTGGCACTCTGCCCACTTAGCAAAATTATAGTAGTAGGTTCACGGCTACAGCTTGTGAATTTCCCAACCAAGAGTTATTGGCCCCATGCACACTACCCATGGGATGGGCCTTATGTCCAATCAGAAAGTAGCTGGTCACCTCCATAGTGTTTGCATTACTACTGACCCATGAGCATATATCTTGCCACATCAAATCAATTTTTATTGTATTCACAGGATAAGCACCATGCATACACCCAGCAGCCTACATAGCACCCTCGCACACACAAGAGTGCAGAGGAAGCCCTCAATGAGTCCTGAATAAATGTGTATTTAGACTATTAATGTATCTAATTGACCCATACGACGATCTGGCAGAGCTGTTACCCGTGTGGACCCAGTACGAGAGAATGGCAATGCTTTCCTCGGGAGTTCAAGTATGTGTGTTTGCGGATGTGTGCAGGGACTAGCATCTACAGCTTCCTCCTCCGAGATGCTCACAGCCTGAGACTACTCCTCCTGAGACTGCCCAACCCCGCCCCCTGAGCTGGACCTAATAAACATACTGAGGTCCCAGGTTGTAGCAATGACCTTAGCAGAACCCTATCTGATCGTCATTGTATGTGTGTCTGTGTGTCTGTCCTCTCTTTATGGTTCTACCACCCGGAGCCAGGGTTTAGACACACAGATCTTAGCAAATAGCACCCAAACAGGAAAGGCAGCCAGAAGGGGGAAGCATCAGGCTTAGTACAACTTGATTTTTCAATGTCTTATGCCCAAAGTGTGTGGGGTCTTCAGCAATGGGGTCTTACTATTAAGTTCTGATGTATAAAGATTTTATATATGTGTGTGCATGTATACATATATATATATATATATATATACATATATATAACATATACATATGTATAAGTAGTTTTTACAAATACCCTTAGCATCAATTATTCCTCCTTTGTCCTCCCTGCTGCCCTACCCTTCCATTACTCTCCCCATTAGCCTCTCTCCCCTTATTCCTCCTTCCCTACTCACACCATCAGAGACATTGAAAGGGAAGGGAAAGAAAGACTATTTGATCTCTTAGATTTCTCAGATCCAAACTGATAATTAAGCTCAATCCAAAGAGCTAAGAGGGAGGGAGGGAGGGAGGGAAAGAGCTGTCCTGGTCTGAATGAGAAGGCTCCCCATCAGTTCATTTGTTTGGATAGCTAATCCCCAGTTAGTGGAAATGTTTGGGAAGAATTAGGAGGCGTGGTCTCATTGGGGGAGGTGTGTCAGAGCCAGATGTGAGTTCAGTTGTCCCTGCTGCTGTGTCTTTACTCCACCACCACAGGCTCTGACCCTCTGGCCCATCAGGCCAATTAAACACTACCTTTTGTTAATTTCATTGGCCATAGTGTCTGGTCCTAGCAACAGAGAAATAACTAAGGTGGGGATTTTTACATTGATGATACTCATGCATTCTAACTTTCTGTTCTAACCATAAAAATCTGTCATCACAGGTTAGAGTCACCCACAGCCATCCACATGGCCTGTGCACAAAGAACGTTCAGAGTTCAGGAAACCTCAGCTTCTGCCAAGGCCATGGAACTCTCTGTGACATACCCTCAGTCCTCAGTGTCTCAAGGCTGCTTCCACAACTCGCTCCTCACCCCTCGCATGTCTCTTAACAGCCTCTGGTCCTCGGACCTGGCCTCTCCCCTTTGTCTACCTCCCCTCTGCAGACAGGATGAGCTTTAGTAGAAAGGTCTTGTAGGAGGGACCAGAGGACACACGCAGGGCTCAAGGACCAGACCCTAGACTCTCCTGCCCTCTGATCAGTCATCTCCCTGTCCCCTCCATGCAGCCCGAGGTGTGTGGCAATAAGGAATGTTGCCCAAGATGCAGCAGTGTGTCAGAGATGGCTGTCCTCCTAAACGCATCCTCAGAGGGTAGGAATCCAGTGCCCTGAGTGTGGGATGCATTTTATTGGAGCCCCAAGGATGATTCAGGGAGCAATGACACATGCTTTCTATTTAAGAGTTCGGGGTTTAATTTCATGATCACCTTCTATTTATGGAAAGAGATGCTAAGAGTCTATGTGCGGTCACGGTATAAGGTTTCCTGCTAGAATATACTTTCTAAGTGAAAAATTGGAGCCAATTTAAGGGAAAGTAAGAAGTAGCTATCTCGGCGAGAGTGAGCGTGCTCATACTACAAAGGTAGTAATGTGTGACTAAAGGCTGGCCTCCTGGGATAGAGCCATTCTGGAGGCCCAACTCTGTCACCTGTTCGTTGAGACCAGATAAAACTCATAAGCCATTTAGATCCAATAAATGCCTATTAGTCGAGAGCCTGCAGAGCCCGGGACTGTATACGTCGCACAAAAGGGAGCTAGGGAGTCTTTTGCTCCCGGGGAGACCACCAGAGACAAAGCAAAGAAGTGCGTGCGAGCGAAGTTGTGGGATCAACAGGGTGGGGTGTGCCCCAGACGGCTGGGAAGTACCTTGAAACAAGCCTTGGGCTCTGACCTGATTCCCTGCATCCAGAGAAGGGTCTCAGATTCTAGGGACCTTCTTATGGCAGAAAAAAAAAAATCTATCAGGTAAGGGAACTTGCACTGGTGTGGGAGGCCTCCTGGGGGACAGATTAGGAAGCCCCACCCTTCATACCAACAAAGCATCCTTAAGAGCACACAGCTGGGACCAGGAATCAATCAAGACTTTGCTGATTGGCCCACACTGGCCAGGGATCACTCTCTAAGTAGCTCCATCCTCCCTGCCTTCCTGTGCCCACTGCACTCCTAGCCCTTTCTTCACTGGCAGAGACTGCCTTCTCCCTAGAGGCTGACCAGAAACCCTAGACCTAGGGACCCTGGACATAAACAGAGCCCAGCACACAGGACTGCCTCATTTTTTTCCTCCAGAACAGGAGAGTGAACACTACAGAGGCCTTGGGTATCCTGTGCACTCTAACATTTGTCCTAGGGAACTGATGTCCTCAAATAGCCCTTCCCTTGGACAGATCTAAGCCATCAGAGCCTCCCGGTGAAGGAGGAACTGTCAAGACCTTGAGCTAAATCTGTGAGTCCGGTTCAGTAGAGGCTCATCTCCATATAGTAAAGGAGCTCATCAACTATGCACAGAGGGGAGATTCCTTCTAGAGCTGGGGAAGCCAATCTCCTGCTGTTGTAGTCTAGTCTCAGTGCCACAGAACACCTGACCTGACATTGCTAATGGAGGAAAGGCTTCCTTGCACCTGTGCCTTCAGAAGCTTTAGTTGATCAGGTGGGGGAAGGTGTCACAGTGAGAGCTCAAGGCTGAGACGTGTTCACTTCCTGCAAACTGGAAGAAGATGAGGTGTAGCCATCAGGGGTGCTGCTTCTGCACAACTGGATGCTTTTGGGTCATCAGGGCTTCCGTAGAAATGACTTTGGTCCATGGAGACCTACTCTGACTGCTCCTCCTAGACCTAGACCTTAATCACTTGAGTACTCTAAGAGACCAGCCACTCACCCATCTGATTCCTTCACTGTGGCTGCCAATACCCAGCACAACACCCGGCGCATCAAAGGAGCCCATCAGACATTTGTAAGGTTAGTAGTGATAGAGATAGAACACCAATTCCCCGCAAGTGTAGCTTAAGAGCTTCTCAGCTCTTGGAATGGGAAGAGACATCAGAATGGGAACTGCCCTCTCCCAGTCAGGAAGCCACCACCTCAGGAAACATAAGGCAAGAAAGAGCTTGGCAAGCGACTCCCAGGCTGCCGAAGACAATCACACTCGAAAATATACACGGGCAGATTTTGTGCAGCGCCCTTACAGAAACATTATTCAAGAACATTATGAACACACAAAAATAAATCTTTAAAAATACCATTTGGACATCACAGACGTACAAATGAAGGATTTCTCCTTCTACTACGGCAGCCCACAGAGGCATTTTAAAGACATGAATGTGGGCAAGCTTACGGCACACAGTGACCTGCAGATGTGAACACGTAGTCACTGTGGTCCAAATCAGCTCCCGACCCAGGGAGACCCACCCAAGCTCCCCACGCAGATAGAACTGTCAGACCCACAGTATGAAAAGGCAGCAACCCGCCGACTCTGCTCTCCTCTTCTGAGGGTGTGGCCCGGTACCCGGGGCAGCTTAGTTGCCCAGCAGTGAATGGCCACAACCACCACTCCTGCTCTGATCAAGGTAAAAAAAATGATGGTAATTCAGGCCTGCTACTTCAAAGTGAAGGAGGAAAGTCTTACACATGATCTCACAAACTCCTCAACATCCCTGCAGAGCGCCATGCTTATGTGAACAAGATAAAGCCTGGGAAGGCTAAGTAACCTAGCCATTGTTACCCAGCTGACAGTGTCAAACCCAGACTAAACTCATTGGGTCTACACACAATGGTAGGAGAGAGAGAGAGAGAGAGAGAGAGAGAGAGAGAGAGAGAGAGAGAGAGAGAAAGCTCTGTAGAATTTGTGTCTCACTTCTTCCTCCCATCCCCAGGCTCCCAGAAATAAGACTCAGATTCCAAACATATTTACAAAACACCTTGGCCATATAGCTAGGCTCTTCTCTGACTAGATCATAACTTAATATAACCTATTTATTCTAATCTACATTCTATCATGTGTCTGGTTACCTGTGCTCAGGTACCACACATGGGTCTCCTCACACATTCCCAGGCCTGACTCTATCCCAGAATTCTTTCTCCTCCTGGATGTCTAAATCTAGCCTAAGCCATAGGCTTTTTAATTGATGGGTGAGGCACCCATACAATACAAATGATATTCTCTCTACAGAGAGCAACCAAAATAGGGGCAGGCAAGTTGACTCTGCAGCCCTGAGGCTCAGGCAGTGGGAATTAAGAAGAGAATAGCCATTCTGTGTTCGAATCAGAAATGAGACACAGGGACGAGCTTCCTGCAGAGGCACAGAGGACAGGGTAACACCGAAGATGACACTCTCAGCTCTGCAGGAGCAAGCGCAGAGGCGGCATTCTGAGTCGGGAGGAAGATGGGAACACCGGGTGAGAAGGGCGAGGGGGGAACATCTGGTGAAAGCCAAGGTTCAGCTTCTGTCTGGACCACTCACTTGCCTCCTGTGCAGAGGCCGCTCCTTCATCTCCCACTTGCCACCTGACCACCCAGGGAGCATTGGTATGGCTAACACCTCAGCCGTTCATCCTCCAGAACACAAGGAACATGAACGAGGAGGGGGAGAATCCTGGGAGTGGGAAGGTTTAGTCAGGGAGGGGGTGATAGGATAGGAAAAGGGAGGAGGGAAGAGCTGTAACCTTTTCCCCACCTACCTTTCCACTGTCCAATCATGTATTGCCTTAACATAAATCTACAAAATAAGGCTATATGGAAAAGCCATATGGAAACCTACTGTTCTGTGGGTTTGTTCAAAGAGAGGTGGGGTCATGAAACCGAATGGGAGCACCCTGTATGAATGGACAATGCTTCTTCAATGGGTTATTAAATGAAAATTCCAGTGCCAAGCATGGGAAATCCTGTAAGCTGTTACCCAAGGAGTTCCTAGAGGCTCCCAAAGCAAGTCAGGCTACTGCCATTGCTCGTTTGCCACCGGAACTTGATGCGATTGCTCACAGGACACAGAGAAATCAAACTGGAAGAGACCTGCAAGTTTTCTCCCTATCAACCAGCCTTCAGGTGCCAGAAGGTGTTGTTCAGTCATCTGGGGATGGGGGGGGGTGAGTGTCATTAACAGTCTTACCCAGGTGTGAATCTTGAAAGTTACAATAATGACCTTCCAGACAAGATGTGCTCTGTACTACAATAGAGACATGACTGTTAAGAAGGTAAGAAACCACTTTATGCTTGGACTTGAGGCCCACTCCATAGGAAAGAACCTGTTCCCATACCCTGGCCAAGAGCTCCTGACTAGGAAAGTCATAGGCCTCTGTTAGTATTATTTTGCTAATGGTCATTGCTGTGGCTTGAATATGCTTGGCTCATTGGAAGTGGTGCTTGTTAGGAGGTGTGGCCTTGATGGAGGAAGCATGTCACTGTGTAGGTGGGCTTTGAGGCTTCCTAGTGCTCAAGTTCTACCCAGTTTGGAAGAGGTCCCTTCCTGGCTTCCTGTGGAGGGTGGTCTGACTCTGCTGCCTGTGGATCAAGATGTAGAACTCTCTGCTCCTCCACCCCCACTGCATGATGCTGTGCTCCTTGTATGATGATAATGAGCTGAACCTCTGAAACTGTAAGCCAGCCCCAGCTAAATGTTTGCCTTTATAGGAGTTGCCATGGTCATGGTGTCTCTTCACAACAATGAAACCCTAACTAAGACAGTCATGTTGCCGAATTATCTTCCAGGTGATCATGTGTACACCCATAGATTGGTGCTGTGCTCAGCCTCCATCAGAAAGGATTCTTATTGACTCGGGCAACAATTAGTACAGAACCCGTGACTGACCAAAGTGCTGAGGATAAAGGTCGGTGGAGGGCTCCGCTCTATGTCACCCCTCTAAAGCTCACACGGAAGAGAGGCATGCACAGTGAACGAGTCAGAGGCTGAGAAGATGCACAGGAAAGAGACGGCTTCCAAACATGGAGGATCCACCGCAGTCATGAGCTCACAAGACCCGCACGCATTCAACATTTCATCGTGGATATGGGCAGGGCTCGTGAAGCCTCCTCTCTCTCTCTCTCATTATTAGTGGCTGTGGGAGGGGTGTGATTATCTTCTGAGAAATTGCCTATGTGTTAGTAGACAGCTGTCTACCCATGCTCAGGCAAGGAGGTTACTAGTTAGACTCAGTAAGCCACATCTAAAAAGAGAGAAGAGAAAGGGATCCTGTTGAGAAGAAGGGATATGTTGGGAGAGGGATGAGAAAAAAGGAGCAGGAATGGGGTGTGAAGGATGAAAATGAATGAAATCCATTTTATCAAGGTATTAAACTGTTAAACAACCAAGAAGTTGAAGGAGCGACTTCCAACTGGACCATCTTTTACCTTTTTAAAATGATAACCTTCCAACATCATGGTGGTCTACTCAAGTCTGGAGCAACTTGAGGCTATTCTAGCCCTCGCCTTTAGCCACTGGATTTTCCTTCCAGTCCCGAACAGCTTAGTGATGTCTGCAGGTCTATGAAAAGAGCCCAAGCTGTATGCCTCATGGCACGTGCCCATCAATAACAGGTGTGTGACTGTACTCGAAGGTGAATGCAGAGCCGACATAGCCTTTCCACCCCCCAGTTCTCCAACCTCTGAGTCCCGCTGTCTAGATTTTCTCTCTTTTCCAGACTCTAAACATCTTCCAACCATCTTTCAAGATTCACGTCCTGGTTTTTTTTTAATGAATCTAGAAACTAAGGCTTTTCACCTTTGACACCTCTTAGGAGTCCCTCCAACCACCCTCCTGGTTCCTCTCTCTCAAAATCTCCACTATGTGCATTATGAAAATGACCGTCCCCCATGCTAAACCATAAGAGCAGCCACTCTGTCCCTGTCTTGTGCAGAACACACCACCAAGGTGAGTACTCAGATATGTGCGAGTTTGTTGGATGAATTAATAAATGCCAGAGTAGGTGAGGTTCTAAGATCAATAAAATGAGTGTTTAAATTTACTTGCAAAAATTCTCTAGGGACTGGCTTATCAGTAGAGCCCCAATACCTAGCATTAGCATACACAAAGCCTTGGGTTCCATCCCAGCTCCACCAAATAAATAAATAAATAAATAAATAAATAATAAATAAATAGTATAAATTTTAATCCTATAAACTCCTTTACAATAAAGCTCTTGTGTCACACGGGTTTGCTCCTGTGCCGTTCGCCCATCCCCACCAGTCTGAATAACACTGCAGGAAGCTAAGTAGAGAGCCGTGTGAGATATCGCCTTTGCAGCCTCCTGCTCCGACAGCAGCCTGATGCATCTGAGAAGGCTGGAAACGGACAGATGAAGGCGTCAGGGGTGAGTGTGGGTCATTAGTGAGTGACGAAGATGGACCATAGACGTGAGGACTCCAATGCGCACAGGGCATTTGTTTCGGGGACAGAATTTTGTATTACTTCTAGTATTTTGTGTACCAGAAATAATTGATGTGAACACGGCTGCGAGAAGAGCCCTGTGTGTTTGTCTCTAACCTTTGCAGCTAAAGCTTTACTGTAAAACTTCAAGCGAGAGACATTTTCACAGCATCATTTCCTTCGTCTTGAAAAGACGTAGACCTAGCAATGAGCACCGCCGTAGGACCGACATCTAACTGCTCGGCAGTGGGCCAGCTGTGAACTGGAGGAAGACTCATTCCGTTGTCTCGGAGCTCAAGACAGTGAGTTCTAGCTCATTGTTCACTCTTCCCAAAGCCTGCGACAGCCTGCAGCTTTGTTCCGGAGAGAACGGTGGTACCCTCTGCTCCACAGCGGTGAAGTACTTTTGACAGTAAACACCCGCGACGGTGATTCATCAAGACAGGCTCCTCTGTCTCCATTTTATCTGTTTCTTTGACTGGACCCCCCTCCATGAAGCCGTATCAAGTGGATTTTTGTAAGTAAGCATCACAGAAGGTGTGAAGAACACTGGCCCCCATTCTGTTAGGAAGATGGGACACTTCCAAGTTTGTGTTGCAAAATATCTGGTGATAAATATCATTCCCGTTGAGTCGCTGAGTGGATGAAGATACAGCATTTGCTCCCCGTCTCTGTTTACTCGCAGAACCCTAAAGTGGACAGCGTCATCTAGGTTGGCATCTGGCTGGCTCATAGCCTGGACCTTTCTCACACAGCTCATTGCGCCGTCGGTATTCCCTGTGTGCAGCCATTTTACGTTCATCTCGTTTGCCTGACAACTGTACATCTCCCACTTCCAATTTTTCTCTGGACCATTTTGTACATAAGATTAGAAAATCTATATTTATAGAAAACAAAAGAAGTATGCCAAATAAATAAATAAATAAATAAGTGCATGCCCAAGAAAATAATAAACAGTGACCATTAGATGAAGATTGCAAAGATGGCATCATCTGTCTGTCATACCTTCCTGAGGCCAGAGGGGGCGCTCTGCATGACACACCATCAGAGTTTCTTCTGTCATACCTTCCTGAGGCCAGAGGGGGCGCTCTGCATGACACACCATCAGAGTTTCTTCTGTCATACCTTCCTGAGGCCACAGGGGGCGCTCTGAATGACGCACCATCCCTTTGGATCATTCCATCATCCCTCCATGGTGTCCCACTTCAGAAATCGTTGTCATAATTGACAGTAATTGGTGAATAATGATTCAATAGGATGATAAAATGTCATTCTCTAGGATGATAAAATGTCAAAGATGCAAAATTAAGTCAAGATCCTGTGATTTATGCGTAGAGCCATAGACTTGTCAAGGGTCTTACCAAATAATCTTAAGATAGAATGGATATTACTTTTTCTTTTCTTTTTTTTTTTTTTTTTAATGTTGTCTTCGTAAGAATTCTAAAAAAAAAAAAAAAAAAAAAAAAAAAAAAAAAAAAAAAAAAAAAAAAAATGACCAAAGTCATGAAGTAGCACTCTTTGTGACTAGAACTGTCGAGGATGGGGGAGAAAGAGGAGGGAAGAAGGAGGAGGAGGAGGAGGAGGAGGAGGAGGAGGAGGAGGAGGAGGAGGAGGAGGAGGAAGAGAAAAAGCAGAAGAAACTTCTCAAAGGCTCCTGCGGGCACAATGAGGGACAAATCCCATTGACCAATTTCATCATTTACCAAAGACTTCCAAAGTCAGGTTCATTTGAAAAACAAGTCCCATAAAATATATATCTGTTCCTTCATCTATCCGAAATCCGTCATTTCTTAGCGAACGTTTCAAAACCAGCAAGAAGGAACACCACCTCCTCCCAGCACCGATGTCCCTCTGGCCTCAACGGGGAAGCCAGGCAGCCCCTTGCCTGGAATATTTTTTTTCCTGAAGTTTGTCTCAGCACACAAGAAGAAAGAAAAAGCTACAACTCAAGGAAAATGGTGACAGTTTCTGGGTCCTGTTGAGGCTGTCGCTCTACAGAACACTTGATGGTCGCTGTCTTCTCATGCTATCCCAAGAAAGGAATCTACTGTGAGGGATAGATACAGTGTCCTTGTTCTCTAAGGATTTGCATTTTCCCCCTTGTATCATTTGTATTTCTGGCCAATACACAATGGCTCGATTACTAATCGATGAGACAGAGGAAATGTCCAGATTACAAGTGGCATGCTCCAGCACTGTGAAAGCTTGTTAGGAAACTCAGAGTATACGCTCCTCACAGGATTGCCCAGGCTAGCCATGAAGCCTTGGGCTCAAGCCATCCCCCTGTCTCTGTCACCCAAGGAGCTGAGAAAGAAACCCAGCACTGTGCCCAGCTTAATATATATATACTACATATACATGTGTGTGTGTGTGTGTATAGTAATATACATTACTATAGTAAGTGGCCGGTAATATATATATATACTATATATATATATATATAGTAAGTGGCCGGTTTCCAAGCCAGACCTAAAAGTCTTCTTCACTGGAGAGCTGAGATTTTACAGGGAAAAAGAACAGAAAACATTTTCGAGATGTATTAATAAACAAAACCAAATGGGAAAGACTTAGTCTCCTCTAATCCTGAAGCCTGGTCAATAAAGCAACCAATGAATGAAGACAAGGGAGAGAGGATCAATACATTTTGATTTTGATTAAAGGGGAGACTACTGCTTATGAGAATGTGGGGAGCCTGTCTCAGCAATTTGACACTTTGTCCAGTTCTATCTCTAACTCCCAATCCCCTTTCCCGTTTTCCTTCCTACAAGTATGAAACACACAGAAGGAGACAGTGGCGGGTGGAGGAAAGGTAGAAAATAAAAACGTCTACGAGAGATGTCCTTCATTGTGGGTATGAAGCTAAATGACAGCCCTGTGAGAATTTGCTGGACCACAACGTGTTGCTGTGAAGAAATTGAGGAGATAGTGGGACACCCAGTTAGTGTTACAGGTCCTAGAAGTGAATCCACTACTCGGCCAAACAGTACCCCTTCTGGCCATAAGGTGGTGCCATAAGTTCAGTCTGTCTGCCCCAATAGGATGGGACATTCAGTGGGCGGAGCTCTCCGGTGTAAGCCATGCTCCCCTTTCAGGCTCTGGAACCTCTCAGCAGCCTGGACTAGAGACATGTAGCAGCTTATAATCGCTGCCTCAGCAAGCCAGAATGAGCCCACCTACTAGGGCCCCCACTTACTCACAGCTGAGCAACGATGCCTTCTGCCCTCCTGGATACCACAACTCACAGAGTTCAACCTATTCCACTGGATTCATCGTGGTCCAAAATGCACCCACCCGTCCCAGAGCTCCCGCTGAGTATGGAAGAGAACCCAATCAAACAACATCCTTTGTCACATCTTTAGATGCCTATGCAGATGATATAGATCTTCCGCAGAGAGCACAGATTTGGCAGCACTGCCCAGTCTTGACTGGTCTCCCTCTTCGGCACCAAACTGGACTGCCTCATTCCCAGCACAGAGCCCACGGTGCATCCCCGTTCTTGCGCTTCACCTCCACAGAAGCATTCCTCCCCTTGCTTCCACTTGTCAACGCGCGCCTCCAGCTTTCAACCCAAACACTTCAGTCTTGGACTCGAGTGAGGGCAACTATGTAAATAGAAAGCAGGGGGTCTCGCGCTGTCACTGACAAACCAGAGCTTTCTCAGCAGTTATGAGTCTCAAACTGAGGTGGGCCTGTCCACAGACGCTGGAACCCCAGGGCAGCACTGGCTGGCTGGCCAGTCCTGGCTCCTCCAAGTCTTAGGGTGGACGTTAGGGTTAGAAAGACAGCAAAGTTTCAACCTTGTGATGTGTACAGTGCCCGTGCTTAATTCACGCTTTGGAAGTGTCATGTACTGTCCCCAGGCCATTCTACTCAAGTGCCAAGTCCAGCCCGAGGCAGATAAAGGAATCCGCAGAGAAGAGGAAAAGCACAGCAAAGACACCACTGTGAGCCACACCCCACCTCATTTTTGCTCTGGGCCTTTGTCCTAGAGGATTACCCAGGACACCTCCCAGTTTGTCTGCAGCCCTGGGGAGACTGGACTGGAAGAGTATCTTTGCCTGCATGCTTTGGCCCTGGCTAGAGGTGAAACTTCAAGAAGGGATGCCACGTGTGCTTACAGCTCCATACATCTAGTCACTGGACGCTCTTCCCAACGCAGCAGCAGGTTCCCATGGGAACCATGAAATCCCTTTGGAAGTTAAAGTTAAACCTCAAGATGATTTCTTTCTCAAACCATGCATACCCTCTGAGGGCAGGTGCGGGGCCTCTTCTACAACGTGGGTGGGGGGCTCCCTCTGCTGCCTGCATCTCCAGCTTCTGTTTCTCTGGTACCACTGTTGTGCATGAAAGAGACCACAAGAGACCTAGCTCTAAAGCTAAGGGAGGCTGCGGATCACTTGACCCTCCCAGGAGATTTTCAGCTTTAAAGGGTGGGAACAGACCAAAATGCTGTTTTTGTTTTGTTTTGTAAGGTGTGCAGGAGGGTCCCCCTCTTCAAACTGATAAAGGGAGCTCAACTGACTATTCAGACAAGTGAAGACGGTCCATCATTTACCCCTAAATCCACCACCTTCCTCAAAAGATAGATGAGAAAGGCATTGCTATTGTGCTCACGAATGGTCAGTTTCTTCCCACCAGTGCAAGATTAAGAGACAAAATGACCATTTCCTGCCCCCCCCCCCCAGAACTGGGAGATACTATGAACAGAAGCTCCAAGAAGTCCTGCCCCTGAAAAGTCCATTCCCAGGGCACCTTCCCACCTCCTTCCTCCAGTCTGAAGCAGAGGTCACCCTGACCCCAAGCTTCCTCATTTCCCTCGCTGGAGAGCAGCTGGCACCCAGCGAAGCCGAGCAGCTGCGGGAAGACAACCTGCGCGCCCATTTCTATACCCCTCCCCCTGGCGTGTCACACGTAGGCGCAGAAGAGGCTGAGAGCGCGCCTCGCTTCGGAGGCCCAGGGTTGCAGTCGCCGCGGGCGGTGGGTGATGAAACCTCCCAGGCGCATTGCTGCAGAATGCGCGGGCGAGCGGGAAGTCGGGCAAGGACGGGGGGTGGAGAGTTGGTACCCAGGCTCACCTGTTCTCCAAGGGTGGGGAGTGCGGGGGAAGAGCAAGGAGTGCCAATACCGAAGGAGGGCCAGGTGGCGCTAGGTGGCAGCGCTCGCCTCCACCCTCCCCCAACCAAGCTGGCCCCCCGAATTACTCCTTCGGGTTAACGAGGCCAAGAGCAGCAGTTCCTGTCCCGGGCTCAGCGCGAGGGAGACGTGAGCGTGCACACGTACACACACAGCAGGGAGGAGAGACGCTTCCAGCAGCGCCCAACTTTCTCCCGGTTTCCTCCAGCAGGGAAGAAGGCTGCTGAAGGCGATCTGATTCCCAGGGTGCTTAAGGAGGGGGCTCCTAGAAGTGGAGGAAAGATGGAGACAAGGTCCCCAGATTTAGGGAGGGGTGCTTTAATTTTACATCAGAGTACTGCAGAGTAAGGAAACCCCGTAGCTGGGCCGAGTGGCATTTGGGAAAAATTGAAGAGTGTGTTTGGAGATGCCTAAAGTTGCCTGTCAAGCTCGGGCCTTTGGGGCACGCGATGCTCCGTGGCCGCCTGACCCAAGGCAGCCTGGGCCTCCAAGCCACTAACCAGGAAATGATGCAAGTCTAGATTGTCACCTGGATCCCTGAAACCCAGACAGGAATTCGTCTGGATTGGAGGAGGGGCAAGCCAAGACGCCCCAGGTGTGTCTGGACCCATCACATCCAGGCAGAAAAGAAATGGGAGGTGGGCAGTCAACCGGGCCAAGAGCTTCAGGGCTTCGGCGCCTGTCCTCAAGCGCCTTTTTAAAAAAAATACCAAGAGTCACGACGCTTAGGAATTCCCACCAGAGCTCAATTTGCTCGCACCATCTCTGTGCCCAGGTATCTGTTCCAATCCGATCAGGCATCGGGGCTGAGAATGTCACTGTGTTCCAAAGAGGAAACTTTCCCAGCCGGATGCGAACCCTTGGGACTCTATCCTGGTGAAGACCGACTTCTCCGCACACTCCCCCCCCCCCCCCAGCTTTAATTACAACTAGAGCTGGCATCCGCTTTGATTTTTCCCCCCTCAGTCCGTTCGGCCATTGCCCCGGAGCACCAGCACACGCGTCTCAGGCTGCACTCACACACACACACACACACACACACACACACACACACACACACACACACACACACACACACACGCAAACGCGTGGCCGCCGCCAGGTCTGCAACTTTGTGGGGCGCTCGCGGTGACTCGAGCGCTTCCTCCCGTAGTAGTTGGCGCAGGCCCCGCCTCCCGCTGTGTTGTCAAACGGGCCGGGGTCTCCGATTGGTCCAGCCTCCGGGACAACACCTGCTCGACTCCTTCATTCAAGTGACACCAGAGCTTCCAGGGATATTTGAGGCACCATCCCTGCTATCGCTGGGCACTCGCGGCGCAGCTAACGGCCTGGTCACATGCTCTCCGGAGAGCTACGGGAGGGCGCTGGGTAACCTCTATCCGAGACGCGGCGAGGAGGAGGGAAGGGGCCAGCGAGGAGGAAGAGGAGGAGGAGGGGGAAGCGGCGGAGGAGGAAGAGGAGGGGAGCACAAAGAATCCAGGTCTCCAGGCGGGAGGGTGATACCCAGAACCATGTGTGCAGAGCGGCTGGGCCAGTTCGTGACCCTGGCTTTGGTGTTTGCCACCTTGGACCCGGCGCGGGGGACGGACTCCACGAACCCTCCGGAAGGTCCCCAAGACAGGGGCTCCCAGCAGAAAGGCCGTCTGTCCCTGCAGAACACAGGTAAACGCGTGCGCCCTGCAGCCCGGAGCTGCCGGGGGTTGGGAGGGTGGGGGAGAACAGGGTGCATGCTTGCAGCGCGCCGGGTGCCTTTCCCCCCAAGCAGGCGACCCGAGCTCACCCCGGGCTGCACAAACTCTTGGTGGCTCGGGACGTGCAGAAGGAAGAGCGAGGCAAAGCGAGGTCTGGCCCGGGCTGCGAGAGCCCGGAATCGGCACGTGCTAGCAGGGTGATGAAATGGCTGAGGCAGGACTTGTTGCTGGTCTCCCCTGGGGCTGAGGGGAACCGAGGCTGCGCTTGACGCCTGCGGCCAGCTCCAGTCAGAGTCCCGGGCCCTGAACAAGGCGCACTTCGTCCCGCCTGGCCCTTGGGAGGTATCCAGGGTCCCCGGATCTGGGCTCACCCTGCACCTAGAACTTCGTTTTGAAAGCCGGCCAGCCTGGCGTGGATGTCTGCCTTTCCTCTAAAGATGCCGGACATCTCAGAACTTTGCTAGCCAGTTAGATGGCATCGAGAACTTTTCCTTTGGGGGAGGGGGTTCGCAAAGCGTACCTCGGGTGCTGCAGCCATGCTCCTAGCCAGGTCAGCAAGGGAAAGAAATGTTGACACCACAGGACCAGCAAGCTGCAGCGCAGAGCCTGGCGTGTGGCACACGGGGCTGGCCTCGTTCCCAGCTCCCGGGAGAGAAAGAAACGTGTCTGCCGCTCCACTCCTTCCTCACGCCCCCACCCCCGCTATTCGTCGGGCGTGGGGGGGGGCGTGTAAGAGCGGCGACCGTGGCGTTTGTGCGCTCCTTGCCTGAGCCGGAATGCACAAGTGCGGGTCAGGGTCCCAAGTGAGTGATCGTTGCTCTGCCCGCGACCACGCGTGGAGTCAGTTCGGCTTCGCGCCCCCACTGCCCAGGCGCGCAGCCGAGGGTCCCTAGTCCGCCCTGTCCCCTCTCAGGTTTAGATACCCCTTGACAACACACGCCCCTCGCTCTCTTGCTAAATTTCATCTGATAGAGATTTTTCGACTCGAGCCCCGCCCTTCTTCCAAAATACACTTTTCCTCATGTAATTTTGCGGTTGGTTTAAATCGTAGAACCTAGCCGAGCAAGCGCAAGGCATGAGACTGCACCTCTGCAGCCTGACAGCTCCCGGTCTGTCCTTTCGGGCTCACGAATTAGGACATCTTGGAAGAGGGAGCAGCTCGGGGCCTCAGGGATTCGAGGGGATTAGGTGATATCTCACACCGGATCCCTAATTAAAAGGAACCTCCAAAGCGAATGGTGGTGGAAAGGCCAGCCCCCACCTGCCTCCCTCCTGAGGCTGTTGCCAGCCAGTGGTAACCTCTGTGGCCTGGCGTTTTTAATGCAGGTGGTTTGGAGGCACGGCTTTAATAGGAATCTTGTTTTGATTTTTAGGTGTTGAATCATAAAGCTGAATTGAAGTTGCTTGGACGCTTTCGTCTGGGGTCAGGAAGGAAATGGCCGGATCTTAAGGGCAGTGGCTTCTGCGGCCTCAAGTAGAGAAAGACATTTAATTCATGAAACTTGGTCATTTTCAAATCTTATTTTTCCCCTGTGGGTTTCAAAAGCTGAAGTGTTTTCTGCTCTTGAACAGTAGGTCCCACGAATACCATTATTAAGTGGAAACGATTAAAAAGGAAGAAAAAAAATGTTCAGACTAACTTCTGACTGGGATATTTGTTTATTTTGTCTAATTTTACAAACACCCATAGTTCCCATAAGTAGTGGTAAATAATGATATTTTCTTTCCACTCCTTAGATTCTGAAATTGGCACAACTTTTCTCTCCTTAATTGTTTTTTTCTTTTCCTCTAGCCCTTATTAACTCTCAGCATGGCAGAAAACCTTGTATATAATTTTTCATTTTAGCTGAGATCCAGCACTGTTTGGTCAACGCCGGGGACGTGGGCTGCGGTGTGTTTGAATGTTTCGAGAACAACTCTTGCGAAATCCAGGGCTTACATGGGATTTGCATGATGTTTCTGCACAATGCTGGAAAATTCGACGCCCAGGTACGGAGACCATAGAGCGTGAAAAATATTCTGTATTGGTGTGGAGTGGTTGAAATATTGGCTGGAAAGACTTGTTAGCAGGTTTCCTAGACTTACGTTATCTGAGGGAGTCTGGTGTTTGCAGGTGCACAGCGGGGCACCCGTGGTTCTGCTTTCCACCCCATTGCTTTGCTTTCTGGAACACCATTAGGCCAACACAGAGGCAGAGCAGGCTGGACACCAAAGTCCTAGCCAGTGATAAACAGTCTGGAAAACTAGAACCCAGTCCCCAAAACCACATTAGGAAGGGCTGAAGAGGCAGGGATCCTAACTATAGGCAGCAAAAGTTCTTCTGTGCACACACACACACACACAAGCACACGCAAGCACACACGCACAGGCAACCTAGACAATTCACAGCCTCCAAACAGCAGGGAGCAGAGTCTCCTTTCCCTGGTTTTACACTCATAGCTGAATCCACCTCAGATATTCCAAGGTACAGCTGAGTTGCTTCCCAGGACCAAAAAAAAAAAAAAAAAAAAAGCAAGCTGACAGTTCTGTCACAGAGGGTCCAGACTTGTGTTTAGATGGTGTGTGGCATTAGGATCACCTTTGCCTTGTGCCCCAGCTCTCGACCCTGTTGAAACACCCTGTTTTATCTCACACGCTTCCTCTCCCATGTTACCGATGGGATGGTGACTCCGCTCCGAGGAGGTCAACAGATGAGATGTGATTTTATACAAGTCACCAATCACCATCCGCTGACAAAGCAAGGCCTGTCCACCAGAAAGGGATGTGACGGGGACCCGGCAGCCTAAACTGAGAAAGATGTGAGGTAGCGGAAGGGGAAACAGAAACCAGGAGGAAAGGGAGAGAACTTTGAACTCCTTAAAAAGGTCCCTCCCCCATCAGAAGTGTCTCAAGTTAAGACACACACCATAGGAAATCCGGAAGAGAGGAGCATGTCTAGGGCCTCCCCTCCGGATGTCAGAGAATACAAACACCAGTGCCGCAAGCCTCACAGATACCCATCCCTCCTTGTTCTCTCAACCAATAGGAATCTGTTCTCAAGCTAAAGGCAACCCTTCCAAGTCACTTCTCACCACACAGATACTTTACAAAAAAAAAAAAAAAAAATGCCAAGCCCTGCCCTCTATCCCATTTGGCTCCAGCCAAATAAACAGGAGCCACAGGAAGGTTGTGTGTGCCACGTGGGTTTCCACTGTCTGTAGACATATCTGAAGAGAAAACCAAAATAAATATGTGCTGGCTGGCTTCCCACTTCCAACCTAACCTGGTTCTCTTTCTCAACACAGTGATTTCCAGACTGGCTTCTAAATAACAAACAAAAATCAGGGCTTGCCTATTCAGATAGCCTATTACCATAGTAACTGAAAGGAGATTCATGGCTAGACGCCCAACAGTGTGTCCTGGCCAGGTTGGTAGGAGTGAGGGCAGGAACTTGCCCCCATATCTCCAGAGCTGTCTTCTTTCTGGCTTTGGCACAGTCTGCTGGGGTTGCCATCGGAGAGAGCTGTGGGTCACATGTGTGCCTGGCTGCCTTGTCTCTCTGAGGCAGAGCTGGGAGGATGCTCCCTGTCCCACTCACAAGCTGCCACACGAGACGCCAGGTGGGCCTTTTAGAAACTGTAATCCCAACAGTTTAAAAGCTAAGGATGTTCCTCGTGGAAGCTTGAGAAGAGCAGACAAGACCGTGAGGTGGAGACCTGGAATGGAAATGCCAGGCTCTAAGAGCAATGTCTCCCGTGGACAGAGAGCAAGAAAAGTATGCTCTCACTGATACTGGCCAAGGAGTTATGGCCCAATCCCTTGGGGTTCCAGGCAGTCCACCCAGCCGCCTGAAAGAAGCCCCAGTTTCAGGCCAGGGTGGAGAGATGAAGATCTACTCATATACAGAGCTCACATCTACTCTGCCCTGATGCAGGGAGTGGGGGTGGGGTGTCCTGTCACTCTTGGATGGATCCCCCATATAGCTTCTCACCTGGAAGTACATCCATCTAAGTGGAACCTTGGGACCTGGAGATCAAAGACTCCGGTGTAAGTCTGAAACTGGCACCATGTGTCATCCTGGCTAGTGACGAAATCTCCTTTGGCCCCTCCCCTCTGTGTCCTCCATCTTCAGGGCAAGTCATTCATCAAGGATGCCCTGAGGTGCAAGGCCCATGCCCTGCGGCATAAGTTTGGCTGCATCAGCAGGAAGTGCCCGGCGATTAGGGAAATGGTTTTCCAGTTGCAGAAGGAATGCTATCTCAAGCACGACCTGTGCTCGGCAGCACAGGAGAACATCGGCGTGATCGTGGAGATGATTCATTTCAAGGACCTCTTGCTGCATGAGTGAGTAGCATCCCGTCCCCGGGAGAATGGGAGGAAGGGGTGCCTGGCAAGGATGGGGTCCTGAGGGCTGGAAGTGTGTATGAGGATGCTGTTTTTGGAGGTGAACTACCTTCGAGTGCATACAGTTGTGGGGTAGGAAGCCCACCAGAAAAATCATCAGATTTGAAATTCCCACAAACAGAAACAGACCATTATTTTTACCAAGCACAAAATACCTATGGTCAGAAGCACTTTTCATCCTGCGCCTAGTCAATTCCTTGCTCTGTGGTCCAAGTAGCTCATGTCTGTCAGTACAGACAGCTGGTACATACTGACACTTACCTGGTTTTGTATGCTAGGTGCTATGTCAAGTGTGTGACCCAAGCCTCCTCACAACAACTCTTTATGTCCCCAATTCACAGATGAGAAAACTGAGCCCGCTGAGGTGAAGGACACACAGGAAAAAGCAAAGCTAGTGTCTGGGGTCCAGGCAGTGTGGCTACAACACCTACATTCTTGAATGTTCCAATCTGATCTGTAGCCATTTTGTCTTTAAGGGACTCCCCTTCCCCTTCTCTGCTTCTGTAGAAAGCACAAAACAAACATCAGAAACTTTAGTCAGCCAAACCTACATGCTGAATTGGATTTAAAGAGTCACAATTCGGTGATAAAGCCAAAAATATCTCATTCCTTGAAACTCACCCAGCTGCAGGTTTCTGGATTTTGTAGTGTATTAAAGCTGACTAAACCATTGTTTCTAACATAAAATCTGATCCATAGGTTCCAAAGGCAGATGCAGAAGAAAAGGGAAGCCACCAGTTGAGCAGACAGTGCCAGTTACTGCCCCCTCTGTAGCAATGCCATCTTTCCAAGGTGACTCATTGGGTCAGTTTTAGGGACAAACTCCCAGTCACATCACGAAACGTGTTCTCTGCCTTCACCTCACCAATGCCTAGATTCTGGCGGCCATTCTTATCTCTGAACACTTTTTATGGCCTTTGGTAGCTTGCAGCACTTTGGTCCAATATTGAATTACTAATGGTGGAATTCTGCAAGCTGTTCTTCCCAAAAGCAAAAATGTTCTGCGTAATTTTTGAACCACACTAATACTTGACAACATATTTTTATTCTTCCAAATATTTAAAAGGAGCAGCCGCATCAGACGTAGTCATTGCCTTGGTGTACCAGGACCCTGACTATGGGATATCCATGGATTACCACGTTTGTCTTTCCAAACTGACTACAGGACTGAAAGTAGCATCTGTATGTCTTAGAGGAGGCTAGTGAAACTAAGAGTTTATGTTTCGTGAGATTTGATTCCTACTTTGCAGCCTGGGGAACGGAAATGCTGTCTTCTCTGGCTACGGGATGGATGGTCCAAGGACCTCCCTGTCATACCAACATCCATGAATGAGAAAGAAATGATGAAGTATTTGCATATGACTCAGCAACCTCCCATCTACTCTGGATGAGTTATAATACCTAAAGACAATACAACTGTTGTGTGCAGTGTTAGTCTACAGTAGTTAGGAAACAGTGTCAGCACAGAGCCAGGCTGTCTCTGAAACAGTGACCTGTGGTTGGCTAGTTGAATCAGCAAGTGCAGAGCTGACTGTGTGAGACTGTGTGTGAGAAGTAGGCTGGCTGTTAGGATGTCTTCTTCCCCACTCCTCCCTAGCCTGTTCTTGTTAGACCGGCCAAAGCTTTGTTCGTCTTCATATATGACCCAGGCTTCTTCCTTTTTCTTAATTATTCCCTTATTGTGACCAGAGGGTTAGGGTCTTTTTCTTCAAGGTGCTCTTGAAAGAAGCACATGTTTATGGCCAAGGAATCTCGGAAGGCTCTAAGACGAATTTAAGATGGCTTCTTGGCCATGTGAGTGGGAGGTTGGGCGCCTGGTAAACATCTGTGGTAGATTCCTGGAGTGTGTGAAGTGTTGGTATTCTCTGGAAATAAGGGGAGGGGATTTTTGGGAGAACTCAGGGTTTTCAGGTTTGGGGAACACACACCCAACCGTAGAATTTAGAAAGACTTAAAACACTATGGTGTTGTAGTTTCTCTTTCACAGAAACAGGCCAGGGACTCTTGTTTCAAAGAATCCCCCACACCATTCAGAATGAGCAATGGTAGCCAACACTGGCCTGCTCTGGAGAAGCAGGTGGCCCACCCTGAGCCGAGGTGTGAGTGTCCTAAGAACACTGCCAGGAGGCCACGTGCAAGGACTCCTTCTCCTACTAAGCCAGTCCTTCTGCTCAGCAGAGTGTGCCAAACCCCAGCTACAGTCCCTTGGACCTCTCTGTTCCCTGTCACGATGTAATGCCCCACTTCAAGCTGAGTGGCCTGAACTCTCCCATATTTTCAACCAGCTTAACTGATTAAAGGGCCCTTTCGGCCCTGAAATACCAAGAGAGTCATCTCTGAGTGTGTGGCAAGAGTCAGGAACACTAGAATGTGAGCCAGTTTTGCTTTTTCAAGCTAAAGAGGAGGAAGTTGGTCGCTGCAGAATCCAAACCACTGTGTTCCTCTCCTAGGCTCTTTCCGGGTGCAGGGACAGCAGCAATGTCCCATCTCCTGAAAACTGTTCCTGTCACTGCTGCCTGTCTACCCCACTTTCTCCTTATCTTTTGCCTCCCCCTAGCTGCGGCCAGTCTCTCTTGGCCTCTGCACAACCTGTCACCAGGTACTGGCAGCCACCAAGGGTTTGGAGCCTCTGGCACATCCCCCTCCTTCAGCCTTGCTGACACTCGGGTTGGGTTCTGGAATTTGTCATCAGACAGGCTTAGCCTGCAGCCTGAAAAGGCACCTTGCCAACCCAAAGCACGGTTTAGATTAACTTACTTGGCCACACACACCCTCCCCACAGGACTCAGCTTCCTCCCTGAGAAGACAGAGCAAGACAAAGAGAGGGGGACTAGTCCTACCTTGGGAGGCTGGTATCTGCCTTGCAGGTCTAGTGTTCAATGGTAAACACACATGATGGGGAAGGCCCCAGAGACAACTGTATTCCCGGGACAGTTTTGTTTCTGGAAAGAAGCTTAAAGGGGGGAATCAGTTCAGAATCCCTGATAGAACCAGCAAGTGACCGAACATCTTGCTTCCATTTTGCAGATGGGCTTGGTAGACTTGAGCCTCATGAGACAGTGTTTGTTTCCAAGAGATGGAAGGGTGTGGGTGTTCAGCATCCCTTTCTGGGTACCTTCCTCCTCAAAGTGCTCAACGAGACAGTGAGACTATCCTTACCACTGGCAGAGGCCTGCTGGAGAGAACCTCGGGACCTTGTCCTCCAGCTGTGCACAAACTGTGAAGCCTAAGGAATAGTATAGGCCTCCAGATAAACAGCTCCGGTAGTTCCTTTGGGCTGTTCCCAGGCCAGGCCTTCCTTGCCCAGATGTTCCAAGAGGGGACTTTCCTTCCCCACTCTTCCTGGTTCATGCATCCTTGAAGTAAGGACAGCTCACTCCATTCCAGCTTGAGAAACTAGCAAAACTGGCAGTTCCCACAGCACACATCTTACAGCACACGCTGCTTTGTCCACACAACAACAGTTGTCAACTTGCTGAGGAAGATGATAAGCACCCTAGGGTAGCCCATCTAAGAGTCAAGTCAAGTCCCAGGGAGGAGAGAACCCTTGCTCCTTATAAATGAACATCCCATGGTGATTTCCCTACAGAGGAGATGGGGATGAGGTTGTATGTCACGGGCAGATATGTCCAGGACTTTTACTGGCTAGAGACTGCTTAATTCTAGTTAGCCACACGGTCGCATAAAGCATCCCACATTCTTTTTGGAACCCGAGGAGGCCAGTGACAGTTAAGTAAAGCTCAGTGGGTAGACCCAGAAAACTCACTGATGGAGACAGGGCTTTACCAAGGAAACTTAGAAATAGAAAGGGTGGTCACATTTCCTCTGTCCTCGGGAGTGAAGTCCTCCACCTGCTTGGCTAAAGACCGACTCAGGCTGTCGTCTGAGTCAGTGCAGATGGGGAACACAGCTCTGACCCCCGCATCCCTCCCCACGGGCCGTGTTTGCCTCACAAAGAGCTGTTCTCATTCTAGACACAGGCACCCTGACAGCCAACCCACACACCAATGAAAAGGAAGTCCTGGCTGACTTCCTGAGGCCTATGGACAACATCCCTGATACCTGCAAAAGGTGGTGACGCCACAAGAACGTGTCCTCTGCAGCAGATCTTAGTCCTTTGCAGATCCCCCTAGATCTGCATATCCAGCAGTTTTTCAAAAAGCCCTCCATTGTAAGCATAAACCAGGAGCATACAGACAGGGAAATTGGCCTTGGAGACAGTCACTGACAACACCTATGAAGGGCAAGGAACCTATGAGACCTCCTGAAGGCTGCTCTCCTTTGTCTAACACTTCCTGGATTTTTCATGAAACACACATACACACACACACACACACACACACACATGCACGCATCTGATACTGAGGGCCCTCCACCATTTGCTAAGATCAGCTTCATTACAGCCAAAACTCACCAGCTCCTTGCAGCTGGATATGCCCAAGGCACGTTTTCTGTTCGCACAGCTCCTCGGCCTGCAATCCCTACCTTAAATTAATGTCCTAGCCCTCGGCCTTCCTCCTGCCAGTGGCCCTTTATCCTGGGGCTCCACACCTATTGAGGAGCAAGAACCTACCTTAATATCCCCATTGCCTGCTATGGCACCTAGTCCACAAAGATCACCCACTGAACCCAAGCTAAGCACCGCCTCCCTCTTTCTTGACCTAGTCACAGCTCCCCAGGGCTCCTTTAGGACATACCCCTTCCTTACTCTTTCTACCTCGGCTCTCATCTCTAGGCCCTACGTGGACCTTGTGAACCTGCTGCTGACCTGCGGGGAAGATGTGAAGGAGGCGGTCACCCGCAGCATCCAGGCTCAGTGTGAACAGAACTGGGGAGGCCTCTGCTCCATCCTGAGTTTCTGCACCTCCAACATACAGAGACCTCCCACCGAAGCCCCGGAGCATCGGCCCCTGGCAGACAGAGCCCAGCTCTCCAGACCTCACCATCGGGACACAGACTACCTCCTAACAGCCAACAGAGGTGCCAAGGGTGAGCGAGGGAGCAAAAGCCACCTGAATGCCCATGCTCGAGGTGGAGCGGGTGGCCAGAGTGCCCAGGGACCCTCTGGAAGCAGTGAGTGGGAAGACGAACAGTCTGAATATTCCGACATCCGGAGGTGAAATGAAAACCCAGCCATGAAATCCTACTTCCGGACTGTCCATTTTCTTATCTATGGACATTCCAAAACATTTACATTAAAGAGGGGGGATGTCACACGCAGGATGTGTGCAAATTGTGGACTTCATGCAGATGTGTGAACAGGTGAGGATCCAGGACAGCAGAGTCCTCAGGTGCCTGGTGGGGTGGCACCTGTGTAAGCTTATTGGAGGGAGTGTTGCCTTGTGACTTTGTCTCTTTGGTCTGTGGAGCTAGTGGGTGGCTTAAGTATGGTCTGTCTGTTGGGGGGAGGGGAGGGGCCATAGGTGGGTGGTAGGCCCTCCCCCACTGTTCTCGGTGCTGTCAGCCAAAAGGAGGTGCTGGGTTCCAGGGTAGGACAAGTAGGAAGTGGAGCTGACAGGGCAGAGAGAGCCAAGAGGATGAAGGGGCTTAGCTCCGCTCAGTGGCAAACCAAAGTGTAGAGTCCTGAATGGGACCTTGTGTTTCCGAGCTGCTGGAGGGGACTCGAATGGTACATCTTCCGTGTGTCATTTCTGAGCCATTGTTCTGTCTGGGGGACACTGAAGGAGTGGCTCCTGCTTGTTTATTTTGACCAGTGTCTCAGATCTCCATTTTACTCTTTTTTTTTCTTCTTAACCAATTGACATCTACGTGCCTGTCATCTAAATAAATAGCTTTTAAGACCAAAAAACAACAACAAAAACTGGGTCACAAAAACCAGCTTAGAGGGAGAAGAAAACTGGCCCCAACCCATCTCTGGAGGGTAGATTTTTGTGAGGTTATTTTTTTTTTATAGCTCAAGCAGTGCCGCCCACACATGGGCATCTCTTCCCCCTCCCCCATCCCCTGAAGAGACGGATACCTAAAGGGAGACGCGCAGACAAGGAGTGCTTTCCATAACAGCCTTTCCCTAGGGTTTCGATATCTCAGCTTGACCTCAGCCAAGGTCCATGAGCCTGTGCGTTGAGTCAGTGCAACCAAGTTGGAATTCAGCCTCTGTGTGCCCACAAGGAGGGAGAAGGGAAGAAGGCATCAAGACGGCTAAGGAGACCCATTGCTGGTGGGGAATGTCACTCTCAGCATACTTGGGCGAATAGCTTATTCTCTAAGAGACAGGGCTTTCCATGGCCAAAGTGGAAATTTAGCATTAAGGAGAGACGTGTGGGCGGACAAAAGAAAGGTCAGAGGGGCTGCACGGATTCCACATCAGAATCCCCTTCCTTGTCTGCTGACACGGTTTTTCCTCTGGCAGCCAGTGTCGCAGAAGTGGAGGCTATTCTGGGCCAGGTCTCCAGAACCAGGCTCAGCCAACTTTTTCTCCGAAGGGCCAAATAGTAATTAGGGAGTTTCAGTTCAGCAAGATACATGGTTTCTCTTGCCGTTAGCCAGCTCTGCCGTCACATCACAAAAAGCACCCTCCGCTACTGCACAAACGGAAGGGCTTGGCTCTGTTCCGCCAAGGTTCTCAACGGGCACCAGCTGGATGTGTCTCAGTCCGTAACATGCTCCTGGTCCTAGGAAACAGGATGAAAAGGATGCATTCTGACTGCATTCGGACTTACCGGACTACACTAGCTCTCCCTGGCAGGCCCCTGAGGCCAGAAACAGGCAGGGTTCTTTAAGCATGTCCCCAAACTCAGCTGGTGTGTCTCTGGGTGAAGGATCTCAGTCTCTCATTGGCTAGGCTTGAAAACAAAGTTATTTGGGGAGGGTGGGACCGGGCGACACACTAGGAAACCCCCAGAAAGGTGTAAGGCTGCGGGAGAGCAGAGGGTGTGTGCCTTTGAATCCCTTCTGCCCGGAAGGAAGGAGGCATGCCCAGCATGCCAGTTGGCCACTGGAAATGAATGTGGCGCTCTCATGCCATGAGCCTGCGTGGCACCTCGACTCTTTTTCTGCTCCCATCATGAGTATTCTGCGTTTCCGGCTCAGCTGCTCGCTCGCCCTGGAGCCTGGACGGCGTTTGTCAGTGTCTCGTGTTCATCCGCCGATGTTCTGTTTGTTGTTCCTGCTGTAAATGGTCATCGTTTTTATTATATTCATTATTTTTATTATTGTATTTATTATCTCAGTGTTTCCCTAGCCCATCCCCCACCAGAGGCACAAAAATCACTTCCTGTGCTCATCTGAACCCACTGACTGATCTCTGTTGTGTATTTTTCACGCCTCTGTCATCCCTTCCCACCCCCAAAAGAAGTAAAAAATATCATTTCATGATTCCTTGTGTGATTAGAAACATGGAATGTATTTCTCTCTCAGGCCCTCTTGCTCAAAACTGTTCAAAGTCCTGTGTGCTTGGCGGAGCCGTTGGCACAGTACATTCTAAAACGTAAGTAAGGCAGTCGTTGAAAACAACTCCTTCTGAGGCCTCAGCTTCACACACATTCACTCGGGAGCCTTCCGGTGAGGAAGGATGCGGGTCCCCAAATAAAGATGCGGTGTTTGTTTATTCTGAGCTTCGAATCTTAACAACATGATCTGGACACCTCTTCTTTGTATCAATAAATAGCCCTGTTATTCTAAAACTGAGAGCGCCAAAGACAGCAAAACCCTTGATAGCCCAAAGCCGAATGAAGAGGAGACAGCGTCCAAGCTGTCCCCACACACAAAAACGCACGCTGGATCTCTGAACCCGGCCAGTGGCATCTCCGAAACAACATGGTGACGGTGTTCCCGGCGCCCACTTCCTGGGCTGTTCAGTCAGTGTCTGCTTCTGTTACATAGTGAGGCCACAGGGCCCAGGCACTGTCCCGTGACATTATTTTCCTTCAAGCACTAATAAAGGTTTTAAATAAATGACTTGCCCCTGCGCAGTGTCCTTGCTGAACAGCTTCGAGGTAAAGTGCAAAGGAAGGTAACAGGAGGGCTGTGACAATGCTCAGACTTCACGCCCCGCCCCGTGGGAGGGAAGTCAGGTGAAGAAGCCCCACCCACCTTACTGGACTTCCTCATCCCTGGGACTCTGGCCAAGGCCCCATGGGAACCATCAAGTGGAAAAGGAATTCTCTGCCACCCCCAGCCCAACAAGCTTCCAAAGCTCACTCTGTCACCTTCCTTCAGCCTGGGGCTGCAGCCCCTGCCATGACTTAGTCACTCAGTGGCTTAGGACCTGCTGGCTTGCTCCCCAGCTCCTTCAACTGCCCTTGGCTACCACTGCGAAACAAAGCTAGAGACATCCTTCATTCTAGTTTGCACGGCCACAGTGCTCACATCGTACACCAGGCATCCTGGTAGACACCAAGCAAGCATTCACCCATCCTGAGTCCCACGCTCTTGACCCCTATCCCATTTCACAGGCAGAGAAGCCCTCGTGGGCCAGCCAATTGTCTCTGACAAGTGAAAAGGCTCTTGCTGTCAAACCTGATGACCTTCCTCATGGAAGGACAGAACCGGCTCCTGAAAGCTAGCCTCTGACCTCCCCACGGGCACTGTGACATGGGAAATGGGGTGCTTCCACGGATGCACGCAAGCCTAGATCATTGTAAAAATAAATAAACAAGCAAACAAGTAAAAAATAAGCTTCCTAGTTTGCACAAGGCCTGGGGAAAGAGGAAGTATACTCTTGTCTTTATAGTATCCGGCCTAGGAAGGATTCTGATGGAGAGCGGGAAAGAAAATGGATGTTCTCACCTTTGCTCCCACAAAGACTGAAGAGCTGGCTGAGATAGTGCGGCCATTTCACTTGTCCCTATGTGGATGACTCTGTAAGTGTGTTTCACCCTCAGGCCACCGAGGAAGGCACCTGAGGAGCAGCTGGCTGGGTAAAGACACAATATAAACATTTCCTTCATCAAACCCACTCCAAGGCCAGCCTATCTGAGGACCCAGACTTCCCTTACCCACTCAACACAGCTGCCCTCCGCATGACAGGGACAGTTATGTTTCTGCTGGTGCTTAGCAGACACCATTCCCAAACCCCAATTTACAGACAGAGAAACTAAAGCACAACCTACTATGTCCAGTCTCGGTGACAAGGCTACCCAGCTCCTGAGGTGACATGCGTCTGACTCCATCTGCCTCCGACTCCACCTGACGACTCTTGCGTCCCAGGTCTAAGGTGCACAAGGGTTTGATGTACACAAAGGACAGGCAGATCTGCCTCCCCAAACTCTCGTGGCTGGATTATTAGGCTTGGGAAGAAAGAAAGAAGAGAGGCCTCAAATGTGCTGGGTCTAAACAAAGTTTCCCAAGGGATATGGAGACACACCCCAAAATCTGGAGAGAGAAATCTGAATTTCTGCGAAGTCAACAAAAAAGAAAGAAGGAAAGAAAGAAAAACAAAAAGAAAGAAAAGAAAAAGAAAAGTCCCCTGCTGAGGAAGGGACAAGCCTTGGCCAGAGAACAGCTTTTATGTGAATTATTTTTTTTGTGAGCAAAGAAGGGGGGGAAGATGCTTTGGACTGGAGTTCCGTGTTGCTGCTTTAGCATAAGCAGTTCAGTTTTATCGCCCCTCAAAAAGAAGAAGAAAAAGAAAATCTTCCCAAAGAGAAGTCTCAGAGCCAACTTGAATCCACGCCCGAAATGGTTGCCAACACTGTGCCCTGTCACTTGGCAGGACCCAGACTTCATGACTCCTTTGGGTCTACACGGAGCCACCCACTGAAGAGCCGATGTGCCCGGGTGAGTGACAACTTGGGGAAACCAGAAAAGTTCCTCTGAGAACCTCTCAGGAGATGGCAGCTTCTCAACAGGTGCTAAGAGAAATCATCTGTGGGTCCTGTTTCCCAGCACACAGAGTCCAGCAATTGTTATGATTCTGACATTATGTCAGGGTAAAGGCATGCACGAAGAACGGCTATGCTAAAGGGCACCGAGAGCACCTCCTTGGCGCCTGGTTAACATCGTCTGCAGAAAGGGCTGAGGATGCAGAGGGTTGTGTGCCTGCAGGAGGAGCAGTCTCTAGAGCTCTCTCCTGCGTTAGCAGTAGATATCAGACAGCTGGTCTAACCGGCTTTTGTCGTGCTGTGGGTCAGAGACTTGGAAGGAGCTCTTCTGGGTGAGCAGCCTCTGCACCTGGCATTTCCTGGGTAACGGGTGACTGGGAGGCTTCACTCCCAAGATTGTAGCATCCTCTACAAGATGGCGCCTCCGAGTTCTCATCCCTTCCCCCCGGCACCTCATTCTCCAAGGCCTCTCAGAACATGGCTGCCTCTGGGTAATTTTCATCTTCCACAGTAACTGGCTACTTCCAAAACAGGTTAGTGGGTAATACAGCATTTTCTTCCAACCCAGACTGAGGTTTGAATTCACCCTTGGCACTGTAATGAGTAAGCACAGGACCTAAATGAAATGCATTCAGGAAACAAGCGATTTGACTTTGCTTTGGCTTTTTAGTTTAGGGTTTTGTTGCTGCTGGTGGTTTTTTTTTTTTTTTTTTTTTTTTTTTTTTTTTTTTTTTTTTTTTTTTGGTGGTTACCTATATGGAAGAAGAAATGCTATAGTTTTTCTAGAACTGCCAAATTTTTCCAATCCAAAAAAAAAAAAAAGTTTTAGCTCCTAATACAATGCCACTGTGTTTCGTGCTGGGCTGAATTTGCCAGGTTAGAATTTCTGTAATGTGACAGAAAGGTTGAAGACATGGCCCAGTGGGGAAAGGCACCGGATGCCAAGCCAGATGACCAGAGTTCAATCCCCGGGATCCACATGGCGGAGGGAGAGAACCAACTCTTGTAGGTTGTTCTCACATTGCCACACGCATTCATGCATGCACACTTCTGCCCAATAGATAAACGCACATGTAACTAATTAAATACATTAAGCGACTAGGAAACTTAATTTTAGAGTCAGGAGACATGGACAAGGGGACCAGCCCAGCCCCCTACTCACCCTGTACCTGCTGAGCCACTGAACAAACAGAAAAATAGGATCCTGAACCAGTGACTATGAAGTCGGCCCTGGCTAACAAGCTGAAGTTTCTGCTGCGTCTGTTTTCTCCTCTGTCTGCTTCCCTCGCAAGACAACGTGACTATAAATGACCACAGCTCTGTGAAAAGCCACAGTCCACAGGAAATGCTCTGAGCACAGTAGAATCCCACAGGCAGACTGGCCCTTGTTTCTCCAGGCCATCTCGAAAGGCTGAGGCCTAAAGCTCAGAACACCTGTTGAGTGAGCCAGCCCTCCCTCCTGTGCTGTGTGTCTGCTTTCTGTCCTTCTGTCTGTTCTCAAAGGTTGGGTACAGCATCTTTGAGGGACAGAGGGAAGGGGGAGAGTTCGCAGTGGGAATTCACTGAAAGTGGGCGTGGAGGTTGAGGACTTACAAGTGTGGGTCTTAATCGAGTCCCCGGCCCACTCTAAGGCAGCAAACAGGTCCAGAGTAGCTCCTCCATCCCCAGCCCACTCTAAGGCAGCAAACAGGTCCAGAGTAGCTCCTCCATGCTAGGCATTCACAGGCCACTAAGGAGATTTTTTTGGCAGCTCATTAGGGGAGTGTGAGCCCTTACTAGGAGCGAGTCCTTCCTGCCTGGCCCTCCCTGAAAACCTCAAGGCAGGGTCCAGCCCACAGGCCATCTCTATGAGACCAGCAAAGACTGGAGGAAAGAGATTAGGGTTAGGACCCACTCTGCCCTAGGCCAAGGTTTCTAAGAGTTTGACATTTAGAAAAGATCTAGCCTGGAGGAGCCAAGGATTTAGGGCAGGGCTCCTTCCGGCTCCTGGGAGTGTCAGGAGGAGGAGGAAGAGGAAAGTGACTCAGCTGAAAGGAAGAGAAATGTGATTTTTAAAAGCAAACTCATGAAGGCACAATAGTACAAAATGTAACCCAGGACGTGGTCCAAATACTTCCTCAGAGAAATTGGGTAAATTTCCAAAAAGCCCAAGAACTCACTCAGGTTTCTAAACCAAGGGCAACACCAAAAAATTGAGACAAGTCTTCTGGGCTGGGCAGGTTCCCAGTCCCTGGAAGCCTCCTCAGCCCTGCCCCACCTCCAATGGCTGATGCCCACCTCAGATGGAGAATTGCTGAGTGCCACCAGGTCAGAGGCCACACTGAACAATGTGAGTCCCCAGCAACTGCTACAAGAAGCAGAAAGTGACCCACACTCTCCCCACAGGACAAGGTCAGGTGACCTTGAGTAGCAATGAAAAAGAGAAAGCAGAGAAGGCACAAGCTGAACATCTCAGCACCCACTTATCTTGTTTGTCAGTGTTATAGTCATGCTAAATCCTTGCCTCCTGCAGAGTGGAGTCCCGTGGAAACTCACTGTGCAGAACACAGTGCAGAAGAGGGGAACGGGGCAGCCACTAAACCCCAGCCCCCTCCCCTGAAGGGTGAGGCAAAGCTTCCCACTTCTTCCCTACGGGCTGATAGAAAACAGGAAAACATAGGGGACTTGTGGCCTCTAAACTCAGAGTCACCCAAGTGCTAAAAAAAGAGATGTGATTTTGATGACCATGTCTCTCTTTTGATTGTTTTTTAAAATTAATTACAAAGTGGAGGTAACCCGGTGGCACTGTCATGCCTGTGACTCCTTCAGGAGCCAGCAGGAGTCCTCCTCTTCATGGTGATGGAAGCTATGAAGAAAGAATGGGGCTGGCTACCCCTAAGGCCCCTTCCTGCCAGTCTTGAATGTCCTAAGCTCCTTTATCAGCTGCTGCTCTTCACGCAGACATCCTCAGGGAGAGGCAGGACTGACTCCATACTTCAACCCCCCCTCCAGGCCAGAGGTTCTCAAAGCTGTAAGGTTAGAGCCCCCTCCCCACATATTGGAGGGGTATTGGTCCATCATGATGGAGAGTTATGGCTGCAAGAGCAGGAAATGGCTCATCCCATTGCCTCCGTAGCAAAGGTGGAGAGAAAGTGGCCAGGGCCCCTCCTTTACACTCTTAATTCTGTCCAGGACCCCAGCCAAAGGAAAGTACAGTGAGTCTTTCTCCTCCATTAAACCGCTCTAGAAATGACTTCATAGGCACACACGGAAGTGTCTCTCTGTCTCCTAGGTGATGCCAGCACAGGGAAATTGAAGGTTAACCCAGGAAACAGAAAGGACAGGTTGGGAAGGGTCTCCTGGAGAACAGATGTACATAAGCAGAGCCTTAAGCGTGGGGTCACCTGACACCTGCAAAGAGAAAGTGAGAAGGAAGGGGGGGTACTTGGGACCACAGAGCAGTTCTCAAGTCCCAGCCATGAGGATGGGAAGCTCCAGAGCAGGGGCTGTCCACCAGAGGAACCCTAGGTATGGCAGGCACACGTGCCCTCAACTACCCCTGCCTGCTCCGTTCTTTCTAAGAGTGGTCCTGGAGGAGCACCGTGCAAGCTAAAGTACCATTCTCCATCGTTAAACGAAATGCCTGTGCGTTTGTAAAGAGAGGATGTTCAGTTGGCTCAAGTTACGGAGGCTGGGATTCTAAGTGGTTAGCGCAGGCCTGGCTGCATCACCTCATAGTGGGTGGCATCCCTTGGGAGCCCATGACAGGGAAAGAATCACAGGGTAAAGTTGATGCTAAAGGATGGAACAATAGCAGTCCCACTCATCCCCCACCCTTATAGGTGCCTGCCACTACACCTTAATATTGCTACCCCAGGTACCAAACTTCCTAACTCCTTAGGGGAATACCACATACATAACATAGCAGACCCTAAAGATGGGGTAGCTGGGGACTTGTCAGCTTCCTTCTGTCCTCCTAGAGTGAGCATCCGAACCCCATAGCTACCTAGTAGCCAACACTTGCATGATAACAATGTTTCCACTTAGAGCCCTGCACTTAGCCTTATTCTGATACTTTCCTTTTAATTTTTGAGACAATGTTTCTTTGTGCATTCTAGCATCTCAGTTTCTACCCTATTGCTGTGGAAAGGCACCATAACCAAGGCAACATATAAAAGGAAACATTTAACTGAGGACTTGCTTAAGGTTCAGAGAGTCCATGAACATCATAGCAGGAAATATGATAGCAGGCCTGTAACTAATTTTTTAAACCTTATTTTTTATAAGATTAGCCAGCCTTTCTCCCCTCAAGAAATTTCACTAGGAGTTGGTGGAGAACACCTTTATTTTATTATTTTATTTACTTTTTGTTAAAGATTTATTTATTTATTTATTTATTTATTTATTTATTTATTTATTATATAAGTACACTGTAGCTGTCTTCAGACACACCAGAAGAGGGCATCAGATCTCATTACAGATGGTTGTGAGTCACCATGTGGTTGCTGGGATTTGAACTCAGGACCTCTAGAAGAGCAGTCAGTGCTCTTCACCACTGAGCCCTTTCTCCAGCCCTAAACCTTATTTTTAATGATGGTTTTTAAATGCTTTAACCTCCCTTGTAGCCCATCACCCACCAGAAGTAGTGAAAAAGAAAGAATATGGGGGAAGTGGACCAGTTTAAAAAGGTCCTTTGGAGCAACTCTTGTCTGTGTTGTCTGGAATCAACAGTTTAGGTCACAGGTCAGCAGACAGGGACAGTTAGATCCACTCACAAATACTTTATAGATACACCAATAGTTTAGGTCAGTAGAGTCAGATCAGCAACAGCAGTGACAATGGCAAACTAATAACAGAGACAGCAAGGCCTCAGCCTCAGGTCAAGTCAACCGAAGGGACCAACAGGAACACCAAGAGGAGTTTTTGGCTGTATCTTTCTTAGGGAAGCAACGATTAGTGACGCTCCCTCTCTATCACTCCTTGGTGTCCTATTTATACCCTCCAAACATCACATGTCCTCCATGTGCCTGACCTCAGCACATACAGCCAGTCAGCCTGAGTTCATGGAAATGGCAAGAAACTGCAGCACATCACCCAAAGTTTTTTGGTGTGTTTCTCTATATGGAATCCCAACAAATATAGCTCAACTATGTAACATAAGGTGGACCAATCAATATACATGTGTTATTAGCAAAGAATCCTTCATCACGTGTCTTTTCGCGTGCTTACTTTAGCAGGACATTCTCTCTCTCTCTCTCTCTCTCTCTCTCTCTCTCTCTCTCTCCTGTTTGCTTTTTTTACGAGTCTACCTTAGCCATTTACACCTGTGTCCACTTTAACAAAATGTTCCTTTATGTGTTTGCCCCAGCAAAACACTACCTAACTGATTTAAAAAAAAAAAAAAAAAAAAAAAAACTCTTAAGTTTCTACTTCACAGGCAGGCAGGCTATGGAACAGGAGCTGAGAGCTTACATCTTATCAAGTTAGAGTCAGAGAGAGCAAGACACTGGACCTGGTAAGGGCTTTGAAAATCTCAAAGCCCACCCCCTCCCTGTGATACACCTTCTCCAACAAGGCCACACCTCCTAATCCTTCCCAAAGAGTTTGACTAACTGGGAGCCAAACATTCAAATATATAAGCCTATGAGGATGGTCTTTCTCCTTCAAACCACTGCTTCCCAGATGACAAAGTTGCAAGGCTACATGACCACACAGTATTGTGTTTAGTTCTTATAACAAATTCTACCCATGAGCTGCTCTTAATAAAAGCCTTCTTCTCAGGGCTAGTATGAAAAGTAAATTAAGAGACTGAATGTAGTAATGATTTGCTAACCATGAGGCTGGTCATAGGGGACATACAGGCAGCTTACAGTCAATTTGTGCTGAAGGAAATACTTTGCTTCACTAGTATGCTGTTGTTGTTGTTTAGAGTGTTTGGGATTGGCAGTAGTTTATGTTAAGTCAAGATCTCATTCTGTAACCTACAGTGTCCTGGAACACTATGTAGTCCAGGCTAGCCTCAAACTCGTGGCAATTCTCCTGCTTCACCTTCTCAAGGGCTAAGATTATAAGCATAAGTCACCATCTCCAGTTCACAAGTTGATTTTTTTTAACCCACATTGATTGTTGATGTGCATAAGCCTTTAAAATCTGAATTTCCCACTTCAAAAACTAGAACATCCAGCTCATCTTCTAGCTCACCCCAGTCCCCTGTGGTTTGTGTTGTCACACGCTACACACCCCCCCCCATGTAGATAGGAGCCTCTGTGGGTCTCCCCTCTACAACAATGGGCACACCCAGGTCACTCATGACAATCCCACTGACTCACTGATGTAAGGGAATCTTTTAGAAAAGCTAAGGAAGGCTCCCAGTGATCCAGCTAGGAGGGATAAAAACGAGGAGCCTCATTAGAAGCTTGTAAATACGGAGCTAGAGAGATGGCTCAGAGCGTAAGGACTGGCAGCCATGTAAATACTGGGAAGGTGTGGCCCACCTGTGATCTCGGTCCTCAGGAAGTGAGGGCCTGAGCAAGCTGGTTAGATGGGCTCCATGCAAGCACACACGCACGCACACACACACACACACACACACACACACACACACACTGGCACACCCTTATGTACACACTCATACCACCCACAGACCAGAAAAGAAAAAGAAATGAACCTGAAAATCAACTCACGGGTGGGAAAGGTACCAAGTGTGGTCCAGAGTTTTGGAAGCTTCTAGGCCTTTGCTGGGAACTTCATGGAAATGGTAAGTGGTCTGGGGTGGGTGTCGTGTGGCCAACAAGCAAAAGAGAAAAAGGCCAAGGTTCCACAATCCCCTTCCAGCACATTGCTCTAGTGTCTTTCTTCCACCATCTTGCTCCCATTTCCCAGTACTGCCACCCTAGGGTTGAAACGTGGCCTCTCGGGGTCGGGGAGGTGGTGGGGACAGACTGTAGCAGGTTGGAAGAATGTTATCTAGGAAACTGCACTAAATTGGAGAATAGGCCTGGAGGGAGCCCAGGCCAGGCAATGGAAAATCCCCACTCTTGGGAAATTCTGAAACTCCTAAGTGAAACCTGAATGCTTCCAATGGGTAAAAAACATCACATAGGTGGGACAGGTGCCGGTGTCGCATCCAATTATCAATAGAAACTTTAGAAGCCAGAGGACTTCTTTTAGTTAGGGGTTAACTGCTGTGAACAGACGCCATGACCGAGGCAACTCTTATAAAGGACAACATTTAAGGTTTACAGGTTCAGAGGTTCCGTCCATTATCAAGGGGGAAACATGGCAGTGTTCAGGCAGGCATAGTGCAGGAGGAGCTGAGTTCTACATCTTCATCTGAAGGCTGCTCATGGAAGACTGGCTTCTAGGTAGCTAGGACAAGGATCTTAAAGCCCACGCCCACAGTGACATACTTCTTCCAACAAGGCCATACCTCCTAATAGTGCCACTCCCTGGGCCAAGCACCACACCTTCGAACATCATAAGTGAGAGGCAATTTAAGTCTAATGCCCCTTCTGTCTCCTGGCTCCCCTGCCCCCATGAGCAGGAGTCATTAAGGTGCTTCTCAATCATACAGACTCTCACTGATGCTTCACAGGAAGTTTCCGGGTCAGGTTCCATCAGCGTGAGAAGTAAACAAAAGAGAAGAATGTCAGTGGACCCTGGAAGGAGAGCAGTAAGGGTGGGGGACAGAGAGAAATGGATCCAGGAAGCCTCTTTGGACACCAGAGACAGGGGGAGATGACAGGTGTTTGGGTATAGGACAGTTGGGATCAAAGTAGTTCTAGAAAATTAAAGATGGGACTGGAAAGATGGACCAGTGGTTAAAAAGCTCTTGCTATTCTTGCACAAGACCCCAGTTCTGTTCCTGGTACTCAACTATGGTTCACAGCTATCTAAAACTCCAGTCTTAGGGAATTTGATGCCCTCTTCTGGCCTTCTGTGGGCACTACACACATGATGCACAAATACATAAGTATATGTATACATACATGTAAATTAGTCATACACATAAAATTTAAAAAAATTTAAAGGATTTGTTTTAAGCAGAAAACTTAAGGCAATAAAAAAATGGGCAAAAGACTTGAACAGACAAAAGATGTCCAATGGCCATTGAGTATATAATGAGACCTGAAACCCATAGTCACCAGGAAAAGGCAAACAGAGACCACTGTGGTAGCTACTGCCCAGCTTACAGAACACAAAAAGCCAAGAATGACAATCCCGAATGCCAACAACCCAGTGACTCCTAGAAGTCTACACTGTGGTGACACCTAGGTATAGCTACACAGAAAAATTCCAAATGATTTCCTACACAATTAAACACACCCTCCAACCCCACCCCAAGCTCCCTCCAAGTAATATGCATGCACAAACTGCTGACAGTGCTCATAAAGACAGTAGCTTTTTGAAAGCCAGAACCAGGGGCTGGAGAGATGGCTCAGTGGTTAAGACTACTGACTGGTCTTTCAGAGGTCCTGAGTTCAAATCCCAGCAACCACATGGTGACTCACAGCCACCTGTAATGAGATCTGATGCCCTCTTCTGGTGTGCCTGAAGACAGCAACAGTGTACTTATATATAATAAATAAATAAATCTTAAAAAAAAAGAAGAAGAAGAAAGCCAGAACCAGCTGAAATATCTATGAACAGGGAATGGAGATGCTGGTTGTGGTATGCCTGCCCAAGGAGTACTACTCAGCAGTGAAAAGGAACAAACAGCCAATAGACACTGAAACAAGTAGCTCAGAGTCCCATGAGTGTGAGAAGCCAGGAAGAAGGGATGCAAGGTTGGAAAGTTAAGTCATGTCACATTCAGAAACAGGAGACACCCAGCTACTCACCTATGAGGACAGAAGTCAAAAGAAGTGGTTATCTCCGCAGGAACAAGGGTGCAGGGGGACCTTCTGAAATGACATTGATGTCTTATGTCCTAATCTTAAAATTGGTGTGTCTGAGTATAATTAGTTCTCTTGTAAAGCTTTGGGGAAAAATAAAGTAAACCCTAGATGGTAGATTATTAAATGCAAAAGGTCTCCAGCCAAGATGGCACATGCCTGGAGGCAGAGGCAGGGGCATCTCTGTAAGTTCCAGGCCATTCTTGTCTATACAGTAAGTTCCAGGATGGCCAGGGCTACACAGTAAGATCCTGTCTCAAAAATAACCAAACAAAAGCCAAGAGTTCTATTCCGAAAGAGAGTATGGGACATAAGAGAGGTGACTTGGCCATCAAAGTACCTGCCTGAGTTCAACCACCAGCACCCATGTAGAAAACCAGGCACAGCAGCATGACAGCCCTAATCTTAGCACTGGGGGGAGAGTAAAGAAAGTCTATTGAATCTCCATGCTACAGGTTCCATGAGAGATCCTGTCTCTAAAAATAAGTGGAAGCAATAGAGAAAGACACCCTCTGGCCTCTGAATGTGCACGCACCCTAGCCCCCGGAGCATATACATGAACACACAAATGCACATATACCACATGCTGTGACATACTTCCTGCAGTCTTAGCTTGACTGTGGACAGTGGTATGGTAATATTAACCCATGTTCTATTACTTTGCACAAAGCCTAACTACAAATGGATCAAAGGTCTAAACTGGAAACACTTAAGCTGCTAGGAGGAAACACAGCAGCTCCTACAGGATGGACATATCAGTTAGGAACTAAGACTGTTGCTGTGATGAAACACCATGATCAAAGCAAGGGGGAAGGGTTTATTCTGCTCACACATCTCCATCATTGCTCATCACTGAAGGGAGTCAGAGCAGGATTGCAAGCAGGGCAGGAACCTGGAGGCAGGAGCTGATGCAGAGGTCATGGAGGGGTGCTGCTCACTGGCTTGCTCCCCATAGCTTGCTCAGCCTGCTTTCTTATAGAACCCAGGACCACCTGCCCAGGGCTGGCCCCACCCACCATGGGCTGGGTCCCCTGCAGTCAATCACTGGCTAAGAAAATACCCTTTTGGCCCAAATGCAGACCATTCCTACTTAGGAATTTTCTCAACTGAGGCTCCTTTCTGTGCACTGACTCTAGCTTGTGTCAAATTGACATAAGCCAGCCAGCACAATGTAGAGAAAAGAAAACACTTTCTGAATAGGACTGCCCTGGTCCAAGAATTAAGGTCAATGATTAACAACTGGGACTTCATAAAGCTTAAAACGCTTCTACACAGCTGGGAAAAAAAGCAGTCAGTCCAGTGAAGAAGTCCACACACTGGAAGAGAGTCCTTGCCAGCTACATCTGTCAGAGGATTAATATCCAGACATATAAAGAACTCAAAAACAGCGAAAATAAATAAAAATGATTCATTCAAAAAAGTTGGCCAGGGATCTGAACAGAGAGTTTTCAAAAGAAAAAAAAAAATATGGCCAAGAAATATTTCAAAAATGTTCATTGTCCCAAGCAATTAGGAAAATGCAGGTCAAAATGACTTTGAGATTTTGGCCTTACCACTGTCAGAATGGAGAAGGTCAACCAAATAACCTACAGCAAATGCAGGAGGGGATTTGGAGAAAAGGGAATCTTCATTTCATGGTTCAATCACTCAGGAAATCAGTGTGGAGAATTCGCAAATAGCCAAAAGTAAATCTACCACATGAGCCAACCATTCCTCTTCTCTAAGCATTCCCAAAGGGCTCAACATCCGGCTCCCCAGACACTTGCTCGGCCATGTTTGTGCACTCTGTTCACAGTAGCTGGGAAGTGGAAACATTAATGACCTCCGAGAAATGAATGGATAATAAAGATGTGGTGCCTATGAACTATGAAATGCTATTTAGCTGTTTAAAAAAAAATAGCATCATGGAGTTTGCAGGAAAATGAGTGGAACTGGAAAAGACCATACTGAGTGAGATAACCCAGACAGACAGATGTTGAATGTTTCCTCTCATCTGAGGTGCCTAACTTCAAATCTTCAGATGGGGTAGCTTCAGAGTGCAGGAGGGGGAAGGAATAGAGGGGAGGGGAGCAAAGGGTCTGAAGGGGAAATGGAAAAATGGGGAGCTCTCTGTAGGGGGGAGGGGAAGACAATAAAGATGTCTGAAAAGTCATCAGGAATGTTGTGGTAAATATTAAAAAGATGTACCAAGCCTCAGTATAGCTGGCATCGTTAGAGCCATACGGCATCACCAGGGTATATTCATCTCAGTGACGGCCAACCACCTGGCTCTTTGGTCCCAGCAACTGCCCCCTTTGCTAGCCACAAGCCATTACCGCCCTCTCCCGGCAGAGGGCCAGCCTCAAACTCTGCCCACACTCCAAACAGCCCGACAAATTCAAAACTCTAGAAGCCTGTAATTTAGCAATGGTTTTATCTCAGATTATCTCAAAAAATTTACAGTCCACAAAATGTCCACACAATGAACTCAGAGCCAACTGTTATGATATAATCTTCCCACCTAGATAAGACAAACTATCCTATAATAATCCATCTCTTATAAGATACTCATAACTCCCTGTGGCTACGCACATGGAGATGAACCATCTTTGTCCCCCATCTTGCCTCTCTCCCCTCCTCTTTGGCCTCTCCTCTTTCCAAAACTCTGTTCCCAATTTTCTTTTTTTTTTTTTTCCTTATCCAATCACAGGCCTTGCGCCTGCCCTCCTTTCAAGGAATCTACAAAAGAAAAGAGAAACCAACTTGTAATACATGTAATTTGTTATGTGAATATCCATATCACCAGCTAGGTTGTCAATGCTCCCCACAAGAGTCATAGACCGCTTAACAAATACTCCAATGAGAAGCCCTCTCTTGAGTTGTTGGTCAGTACTGCTCAAGAGACATGCTAGGCTGTTGATTACCACCTTGGTTAGCACACCCAGGAGGTTAAAGTTAAGTCCCTCCTGCTGAAGATGCCATACACTTCAAAAACAAGGCCCACAGGCCCCTGAACTGGAGCTGACCGGAATGCCCCTTCCTGAAGACAAGCTTTCATGGCGCCCTCAAATCAAGCACCTGAAGGCATCAAACAAAATTCCAAAGAAGAAAAGGGACCCTCAGTCCTGCCCATCTGGGACACCTGTTAAACCTGCAACAGTCAGCATGGCATAACATCAGAAAGGTCCAGTAGTGGCAACAGTATCTTGGCTGTAACCAACAGTTCTCTCACTGAACTTGAGACCAGATCAACAAGAGGGAAGTCATGCCTGGTTCCGGAAACCTAGCCAACTGTCCAGGGCCAGTGACATCAAGAGTCTTGGAAGGAAACCTACAACCACCACTTTCCTAACTCATCATGATCCCTACCTATATTCTAAATACTTATAGTAACATATAATGGTCGCATGTTGCCCTCATCAAGGAACTTTATAACAGTCAGAGACCGTCACCAAAAAACCCAGGACCAATCAAAATGCAGTTCTGGAAGCCCAGCCACAGTTGATCCATCTACAAGGCAACTTATGCTCCAAAGACTCGGGGATCATTGCAGAGAAGTCGGTGGGAAGATTAGAAGGGCCGGAGGAACGGGGAGTTCATTCCTGGAAGTTTCAGAAACTAGACCCGTGAAGTCTCACCAGTGTGGCTGCCTAAGCACGTTCTGAACAAGGACAGTGTCAACAGACGTGGGTAAGCTCATGAGACCTCAGCCCTAGACAAAGAACTCAGTCACGAAGGGATGCTCAGAGTGGGAGAACTTGTCTTCCAAGGAAGAGTGTCCCAGTTGGTTATCCGATGCCAAATAGTCAGCCCTCAAAACATAGACATACAAATAACACTATATGGATGAGCAGATTGTACTCACACACATAAAATTATATATACATGGTATATTCATATATACATGTATATTTATATATGCATAGATGAATATGTGGAGATAGATAGATAGATAGATAGATAGATCAATAATTTTTAAAAGGCCATAAATTTGAAAGAGAGCCAGAGATGGAGTATGTGGAAAGGGAAGAGAGGAAAGTGGGGAAAATATAATTATAATCTCAGAAAATATAAACAATCATTTAAAAATTTAAATTATGATGAAACTGAAAAAAAAAGAAAAAAGAAAAACAAAAACAGCATGATTGCCATGCAGCAGGGGATGGTAGATGAGCAAAGAGAGCTGAGGCCCAGGGCCCTACAGGAGGGGACGATGGGTAATGTTTAAAATCAAATAAGCCCGTTTCCTTAGAAACAACAGCTGTGCCCAGGAGCACCTGGACCTCAGTGATCCCACCCGGCTGCAGGAGCATTCATTGTCTGTCTCTGCAAGAAGGACTGATGTAGGCAGGTGCAAGGTATGACATCACTCCTCCTAATTTATGTCTCTAGAACGAGGCTCGGCCAAAGGAAACTAAACCCCGAACCAAAATCCCTTCGTCGAAACAGAAACATATTTCTATCTTGGGTAGAAGTCTGGCAACACCGGCTCTCATAGGCTGCCAGCTCTATCTCTTCCTCCCTCATCACTGCCTGATGGAGCAATAGTGCTGCTCTGGCTCCAGCCATCACTTCCACATTCCAGGCAGCAGGATGGAAGATAAAAGAAGAGACAGGGAAGTGACAAGGTCCTCAGGAGTTGTAGCTCAGACATTTTGTCTCGGGAACCCGTGTCTAAAGAACTTAGGGCTAACGAGAATCTCAGTCACAGGCAGGCATCTTGGCCAGCCTCAACAGCAACCTCTCCTAGGTTATATGGCCTGGGTCTTAGGCCCACTCTTAACTGGATGCTTTCCCACTTCCAGCCTCCCCAACCTGATATAGTTTCTCCCTTCTACACTGCCCTACCCGTAGTTCAAACGCCCAAGACCTGACCTGGCAACTTCGAATGCTACAAGAGAGGATCCGGAAGGAGTCATTCACACTCTAGAGAGATTTGCATTTATCTGATTCATGCTTCTCCTCAATCCTAGACAGAAGACATGGTAAATGGTGGAAACCACAGGAAGGCAGCTAAACTACAAGGCGGGAGCATTTCCTCTCAGATGCAGGGGACTGAAGAGGAAATAGTGCCCGGGTAGGGGAGGCTCTCCTGTCTCTAGAGGTATGCACGCAGGTTGGGGAGAACTGGGCTGGTTGCTGGAGGAACCTGTGGGCTGAATCAGAGGCAACAGGAGCTGGAGAGCTCTGGGGGGGAGGGGAGAAGGCTAAAAAAAGACGGCTTAGAACCTGGAGGTCCATCAGCACCTGGATCACCTCATCAGGTAAGGGCCTTCCAGACAGGAGTGAGTATGTTGGATCCCCTGGAAAAGGAGTTACAGACGGTTGTGAGCTACCCTGTGGGTGCTGGGAATTAAACCCAGGTCCGTTGGAAGAGCAGCCAGTGCTCTTAACTGACCCATCTCCATCCCACAGAACTAACATTTAAGTTGCGTTTTTGAACTTGAAGTCGTTTCCATGCATTGCCTTTGCTCCTGTGAGAAGCTCTGCAGGGAAGTTATTGCAACTTGTAGTCAAGAAGAACAGATGCTTGAGCCCCCCAGCCAAGGTGGCCGGAGCAGCCCTCACACATTCCCTGCAAGTGTTCAGGTCTCCCATGGAACGGCCTGGAGGATGCTTCCAGGACAGGGGTAGGGAGAGCAGGCCCAGGGCTTCCCAAAGTCCCAACACTGCTAGTGGCCCACATTTGGTGCCATTCTTCTGGAAACAGTGGGTTTGTCCTGATGTTGTATTTCTGAATTTAAAGTATTTTGTCAGTCTCTGGGGAAGAGCTGGGGCATTGGGGAAAGCCTTGCCAGCACTCAAGATTAGTTCCTGGGACTTTCACGCACTACAGACTCAACTATTTTCCCACCCTTTCCCTTAGCTTCGATCACCTTTGCCCTTTGACCCCTGACCTAGTAGTCCCAGCCTCATCTCTGCCTCGATGGTTCCAGACAAGAGAGAATTCTTGGAGGCTCTGTTCTTGGTGTGGGGTGGCAGCAGCTGGGACAAACCCTTGGCTTCCAGGCTAGGGGCTGGCAGCTGCGGTCCAAGGCTGTCGTCTGCCAGTTGCCACAGCAGTAGGGGATGGACGGACGTGGACACAGCACAAACCCTTCTGATATTTTACCTTTGAACTCCTTCTGGAATTTTACGTACATTGCTGTCCTTCATGTTTAGGGAATCGTTCCCAACTCCCTGACGAACACACTCTATGGTATGAATCACCCCTCTTTGCTTCTCTTTGCCACACTCGATCGTCAGCAGCCCCATCCTGGACGTGGGCCATTCTTACATGAAGTCAGGCTGCCTTGAGCTTGCACACCATGGTATAGGAAAGTCACTAGCGGAGAGACTCTTGAGTGGGTGGGGTCTAGAGTCACGGCATGCTGGAGACGGCAGGCTTCAGGCCTGGGGCGTGTTATGAGCTTTGATCATTGCTACCTGGAATAGGTACAGCTTAAGACTCAGCACTTGCTTATTTCTAGAATCTTTCACTTAATGTTCTGGGCGGTGGTTGACTGCGAAGAGCTGAAAAATGGGGTGCAAAGCAAAAGGTAAGGGTAGGGGGGCCGCTGGCAGCCCTCTGGTGGAGCAGGAAGGTAGGCTGAGAGGTTGTGACTGAACGCAGAAGGATTGGGCAAGGCCTCACAGGGGTGCTCTGCGCAGAGCCTTTATTTGCCACGGGATCCTCTGTAACCAGTGGTATTTCCAATTACAAATGGTAGGCCGAGGTTCCCTAAGGGAGCTTACCTTCCCGAGCCTCACAGCTAATCATGGAGGAGCTGGGTCACCCCGACTCCATCTTCATACAAGGACTCCACTGTTGTTTCCAGCCCAGGCCTCCCGGGTTCCGGATCCTTCTATCAGATGCCCCTCATCTCTGCCTAATCCTGGCCACAGTGACCATGACACAAATGAGCAGTAAGAACCTCAGGAGGAAAGTCTTTTCTTCCCCTGTGAGTGGCGGCAGAAAGGAGGCCGGACGCCTGCACTCAGTCTCCTGGGGTGCCACGTGGCATCCTGGGACGAGGCTGGCACAGGACCCAGAGCCCCGACACAGAAAAGAGGCACCAGAGTCTTCATGGGACTATCTGAGCTCAGATCCAACTATATCTGAAGCTGGCATCTGTGACCTTCTCGGTGGAACAAGCCAGGAGTTTCCCCTTCTTGGCATAAACCAGTTTAGACTGGATGGGTGCCACTGGCAGCCGACGTCATTTGATATAATTGCCAGAACTTGCTGCAGTCCCTACTGAAATGATTTTTATTAGCTCGTTCCTTTCAGAGCGCCGTGTACACACAGGCCTCCTGGCGGGCATTGCCCCTTAATTTTGTTGTATTATCTCCAGGCTGGTGGGTAGAATTGTTTTGACCTTTGTTTCTTATAACTCTCTAACATATGCATATGTGTATACACACACACACACACACACACACACACACACAAAGCTTTTGAGTTCTAGATAATAGTTAAGACCTCCTCAGGCCTCTTCCGACCACATCACGTATATGGGTGGCTCCATTATCCCTCCGAAGTTTGTAGACTCCCATCTGTTCTTACATTTGGTTCCTGATGCCCTTGAAATACAAGCAGTGCTTGGATGGGCAGATGCTGAGCTTTGGGATTGCTTCCTTCACCTTAGGGTCCCTGCGTAATAGGACACCAGATGCCAGTGTTGCAGGACACTGCCGTGTCTGGTTTCTGCTCACCTCTGGGTGATGCTCTGAGGTTGCTAAGCTGGCTGGCTGCCAGAGGCTCAGCCCTTCAGTTCTCTTGTTCTCCTGCCTCCCCTCCCACCCCATCCCACCCCCCCTTCCTTCTGGGTTTTGAGACCTGTTTTTACTACATAGCCCAAGGTGGTTTCTGGCTCTTGATTCCCCTGCCTCAGCTTCACGAGTTCTGGGGTTGCAGGCTTGTGTGGCTCCAGTATTCAAACTCTCCTCTCCCTTCTGGGTCTGGATTAGGTAGATGGAGATCCCCCCTCCCCCCTCACACACACTTCTCTTCCTTAAAGCTAGGTTTAGGAATCTAGGAAGTTCTTCTGGAAAGGGCTGGCTTGACTTGAGCCTGGGCCTGCCACGGGATGCAGTACCTGCAGGACTCGCTGTGACTAATTATGTCTTTCATCTTCATTTGCTCTGCCACAAATGTGAGCCTCGGGGAACTCAAGGCTGATACTGTTGCTCTGCATCAAGCAGCCCTTGCCACCCAACCCCTCCTACCGCTTTGCTTGATTTATCCTTTTCCAGGCAACGGGCAAGATAGCAGACTTGTGTCCCCAGGCCAGCCTCCGTGGGATGCACTTCCAACGGGGTCATGAACAAACTCTCAAGGTATGGGAAAGGCTCGCTGCGAATTCTTCACTTCAGGAGGTAACAGGACAGGGGCTTTGCATGTATACTCTGCTCTGGCCCTCAGAGGCTGTGGTGTGGACGTGGTATCTTTGAGTGTCCCTTGGACAGACACAGTTCCCCACCTTCCAAGGGCCAGGCGGCCATCACAGTAAGGGAGAGGGACTTGGGTCTGCCCTGGAGCCTAGATCCAGAGGCTGTGTCTCCTGCTCAGATTTCTGTGGCCCTTTGGGCTTCTCTTCCAAGGCAGCCGTGCCTGGATCTTTATCTGGGAAGATCTCAGACTCTAAGGTTTGTGTGGGTCTCTAGCATGTGGCTTAACCTAACCAGCCTCAGGGCCACAACAGGGAGCACGTGTCCCAGGAAAGACCAAAGAGGTCTTTGGGAGGTTTTCAAACAGCAATCTGAATGTGATCATCTTGTGAAGACTCTGTCTGCAGCACTGTTTTCCTGAGGTGACAGGGCCCTGCGGTGAGAGACAGCTACAGACATCTGCATTCCTGTCAGCTGCTCAGCCTTGCCTAGAGCTCTGGGACCTCTCCCTCCTGCCCAAGTGTGTGCTTCTGGTTGACACCATCTAAAGAAAGACCTTAACTTTGTTGGACACCTGGTGCTATTCACTTTAGTTCGTACTCTAAGTTTAGACAGTGTGTATACTTAACAGCGTGAAATGTGAATCAGCATCAGAGGCTGTCTTCCTCACGGCTTGCTCATGGCTGTCTGGTCTGGAAACTGCCTGGCCGTTCCCTCTGCTCTGACCTGAGAAAGGGCAGCGGGTGTGAAGTAACTCTGAGAACACTGTCGGGCTGGGGCTAACGGGAAAGAGCCGAGAGCAGCCACCTCTGTATACCTGCGCTAACCTACAAGATCTGAAAGCGGGGAGACCTCGGAGCTGTCTGGAGGGTGTCAGGAGGGGAGTGTGAGAGGGACAAGGCTTTCTTGGAGTTCCAGTGAGGTAAGGACACAAGGCATGGTGCTGACAGTGGAGGCCAAGCCTGCACCCTGAAGGAAGATGGGAGAGTGTGTACAGTTTACAGCATTCAGCACAGAAGCCAGCTCGGCAGGGCTTAGAATAGCGGAGCAGAGTCAGAGGCCAGGCCTTGGGAACAGGGTAGAGAAGTGACAGTCCCTCAACTGTGTCTCTGGGATTAGTCCCTCCTCAGTCATTGGACACCCCCCCACCTACAGGACAGCCTGGGATTCCCCCTGGGAGGAAAACTCGAGTGTCTCCATCCTCTGCTACTGTCACAGAAAGTCACTTACAGAGATGAGATTTATTTCTCATAATTTCCGAGCAGGGAAGGCCAAGGTAGTGCCGGTCTCAGGCCCTCCCCTCTTACAACATCACCTAGTGCATGGTACCTGGTGGTGAGAAAGTCCTGTGTGAAATAGAGAGGGAGCCACGCCTACAACAAGACCATTAACCTGTCGAGTCTTTACATCTCCTCTTCTTCACTGTACAGCAGCGATTCTATTTCAGAATCCGCTCTGAAGGGAACATCCAGCCCATAGCAGACTCCAGAATCCAAGGACACCCATGCTGTGCCCATCTGCATGAAAACACTGTTCCCTGGGATCACTGGCTCGGTGGTGGCCTCAGCACACTCCTGTGGGGCAGTGAGCTGGGCAGCGCAGAAGTGAACTATGTCACTGCTGGACAGCGGCTGAGCTCAGTCGCCTTGGCAGGGTGAGGGTGGGAGATGTCGGGAATCCTGGGGAAGCTAGAGCGCTCCACAGAGATACAGCACCAACTCCTGACTTGGACCAAAGGCAACTCCTTCATAAAAATCCATTAAATACTTGTGTATGTCTCTCTCTCTGTGTGTGTGTGTGTGTGTGTATCTGTGTGTCTGTGTGTGTGTGTACATGTATTTATCAGGAGGCAAGAGATCAATGTTGAGGGTCTTACTCAGTCTCTCAGTGAACCTGAACCTTGCCAGTTTGGCTTTGCCAGTGAACCCCCAATCTGGCTTTGCCAGTGAACCCCCAGTCTGGCTTTGCCAGTGAACCCCCAGTCTGGCTTTTCCAGTGAATCCCCAATCTGGCTTTGCCAGTGAACCCCCAGTCTGGCTTTGCCAGTGAACCCCAGGACCCTCTGTGTCTGCCTCCCCACGGATGGGATCACAGGTTATATCCACTTTTCTCTTTACATGCATGCTGGGATGGGATTCAGCTCCTCATGTTCGCGAGGTGAGTTTGAGCCTTCATCCTCCATAGACCACACCATGTTAATGTTTAACATCGGTGTGTTTCTCTATAATTTAATTAGTATGTGATGAATATGTAACAATATGTTTAAAGAAAGTCCAACTTCTCTTATAACATGGCAACTATTTGAGATATATGCCCAAGACACACAGCATGCACACATGCACTTGTGAGCATGCTTACACACACACACACACCACAAACACACACACATACACACACAAGTTCACTGGGCTCTTCAATAATTTTCAGTGATCCTGAAACCAAAACATGCTAGTTTGAGAAGCCTTGGAATGGGCATGAGCTGTGACCTTTGACCCATCATATTTTTGTTATAATTATTAATACATAATAATTATACAAATGAATGGATGTGCTCTTGTATCTTCATACAAGCACTGAGATGTCTTTCTATATTCTTCCTCTCCATGTGATCCCGGCCCAAGCCCTGCTGGTCCCTAATAGTCTCTCTTTTGTACCCAGGACATCTTCAACCCTCTTGTTTCCACATTTGTGGTAAGGCATTCCATTCCATCTTGCTCTTCTGTGTCTGGCTGTTTCGCTTAACACGATGACTCCAAATTCTATCCATCCCCCCCCCACAATGATGCAATTTCCTTCTTCTCCATGGATAAGTCCCACCATGTGTCTACAGTACACTCTTCATCTGCCCGTCGATGGCTAGTTACCCAGGCTGCTTCCATAGTGTGTCTATTGTGGACATTGCCACTTCTAGATGACTCGCTTACATCACGTATTGAGATGGTCCAGCCGGTTGGCAGGCTGTGTGGAGGGAGTGTCAGGAGGAAGGGCTGAAAAGGCTGCGGGCGTACCTCACGGGTGCAGTTTGTTTCCAAATACTCTTCTGAAGGTGCTGAGCCCTGAGGATGGAGGATGGGTTCACCACTTGCACATCGCTGCAGCAGAATATCTGACAAGAATGAGTCGGGGAGGGAAGGTTGGTTTTAGCTGATGTTTTCAAAGCGCTCCGTCGCTGCTTCCTGCGCACGTGGGTCGGAAGAACATCGGGACTGATAATCATGGCCACCGGGCCACGTGACTGGAGGAGTTCTTTAGCGATAATGGACAGGAAGCAGTAGAACCGCAACAGGAAAAAGCCAGGGCAAGAAAAGGCCCTCTAGAAGCGTTTGCATCCAATGACTGAGTCTTCCCACCAGGCCTCACCTTCAACATTTCCACCACCTCTGTTTCCTCAAAATTTGAGTCCATCAACGGAATATGGTTGGTGCCCTATAAGTCTGGGCTTCACACACGCTAAATTTACCCCCAGAACCCGTTCCTGCCTCAGCCTCTGAGACTCCATGCTTAGACTGCGGACAGGAATTCAGTCCCTTTTTAGGTTCCAGCCTCTGGGCAGCTTGGGTACCTTTTGTGAGCCTGGGCCCAAGCTCCCCACCCCCTCATCCCTCTCCAGGCAACTTTAGAACTCCCAACACGCCCTCCTTTCCTATCAGCTCTCCGTGACCACCCCTTCGTTGATAGGCGACTTTCAGTCCTCTCTTTGCAGGGCCCTCACCCTCCTCACTAGCCCTGAGTGATACCCACACTTTAAGCAGCCCCAAGCTCTCAGCAGCCCAGCCAGAGGAGCTGTTCCCTATTCCACAGCGCCACCTAGTGGTAGCACGAACAAGCGGGGTCGTCCTGGCAACTGTGACCCAGGTGAAAGGGGAGCTGGACATCCACCCTCCCTCGCTGCAGCCATGACAACGTATGAAAGCTTCCTCATCCCACCATACCCCCAGCAGTAGAGGGGCCTGGAGCTTGGGGCCTCCTATTCCCCCGAACTCTGGGAGATGCTGAAAACGGCCCTCCACTTCCGCCAGGGGCAACAGATATGCAGAAATGTGAATGGGGCAAAAGATAAAATGTCTGGCTGTTCTTCAGGTGACAAATGGGCCATGTGGTAGATTGAATGAGAATAGCTCTTATGGGTTTTATATATTCGAATACTTGGTTCCCAGTTAGTGGAACTGTTTGGAAAGGATTAGGAGGTGTGGCCTTGTTCGAGAAAGGACTTGGAGGTTTCTAAAGCCCATGCCAAGCCCAGTTAGCTTTCTCTGTTTTACGGTTGGATCTCAGGTGTAAGTTCTCACTCAGCTCCAGCTCCAACACCATGTGTGCCTTTCTACCTCCGTGTTTCCCACCTTGATATGTATGAATTCCGCTTCTGAAACTGAAAGCCCCAGATAAGTTCTTTCTTCTATAAGTTGCCTTGTTCATGGTGTCTTATCACAGAAATAGAAAAGAGGCCCATCTATGTGACCGTGTTCCTAAAGGAATCTAGTAGAGTGGGGGGAAAAACCCCTACCATTCTTTGTGGCCACTCCTGTTGTGATACAGTCAGTGCTAGGTTGTACTTTGTAACTGTGCTGTTGCAAATAACTCTGCACATCTATCTGCCAGGCTTACAAAGGACACCCCCTGTGGTTGTGGCCTACACCCAGTGATTGGTAAGTGGCAATCACAGCCCATTCTCTGCTGTTGGCTTCCGGTGCCTTACACCACACCATGCTCTCAGCAGCCCCAACCATTTAGGTTTACTGCCCAATCCCCAGAGGCTTCAAGAGGTCATACTTAGTGCCTGACCTAGACAATCTAGGTTCATGTAAGTGCCTGTTTTCATGGTGATGAAAGTGCCTAACTGCATGGCTCAGAACACATCCCCGTCATAAAGTGTTGACATCTTGAGTTGTATAGAGCTGAAAGACCTGGGGTCGGGAGTGTAGCTCAGTAAGGCCTGCTCCTCAATCCGTGTGAGGCCCTGGCTACCGTCTCCAGCAGGAAACGAAAACCATCCGGGTTTCAGGTACAGCCACATCCAAACTCTCAGATCCCTTTCTCCCTACTTGGAAGCCTAGGCAGGCTTTCCCACAAGAGTCCCTCAGGCCTGATCCAGGTACCTGTGCAACCCAGCCAGATACTCAGCCATGAGAATTTACCACATGCTCAGGAGGGAGCAGGCCTCAAGATCTACCCCACCAAGACCACACAAGTATTTGGTGTGTCTCTCAAGGGAAACACAAAGGTCCCCTCCCCAAACACAGAATAACCAGACACCAGGGTGTGACCTATCATGAGCACAGGTCACCCCTCCCTTAAGACAGAAATCCTGTTACTGTCAATGCCTGTAGAAAAAGCCAGCAGCGGTGGGGAGTGAGAAGGTGGGTTCTCCCTAGACCTTGTCACCCTGTGACCTTCATAAGCACTGTGACTTGGGTAGCCTCCAGTCCTTCATCTGTCTAACCAAGGCATCCAGACTCCTGTGTCCCCAGAATTGGGTACCAGGGACTCATGGGTGCCTAGTTCACAAAGCTGCTCGGTTCTCCTGTGGTGTGAACTTCAAGCTCACTGTTGACAATTCGTTTGATTCTGCCATGGTGACACAGTGGGTGACAGTGGAAAAGGAAGAGGAAGTGGAGAAGGCTTCATGACATAGCCATGAATTATGTCTCTGTTAGGGTGCCAGGAGCCAGTGCAAAGCATCTCCTGCTTTTCAGGCTCAAAAAGGAAAGAGTTTAAGATAGAGACAGCATGAAGGAACCTCGGGAGGGAGAGGTGGATGAGACAGACATTGAGGGCCACAGGGGCTGCATCCACAACATATACCCAGCATCAGGACCAGATAGCTGTGACCAAGGCCTTGTGGGGATAGAACAGGAAAGTGGGGCTTACGGGGTACAGAGGTTTCTTCTGGGGTAGTGAAAACACTTGGGAGATGACTGGTCGTCATACTGTAAATACCGGGTCAGTAGGCCGCCCCAGCAGGGAACTGGGGGTTCTAAGGTAGTTAATTTCGTGTGATGTGGATTTTACCACGACATTTTTTTTTTAAGTTTAAAAAAAAAAAGAAAACTCTGCTAGCCAAATAAAGCATCTGTGAGCTAAATGGCACCCAGTTTTCCATCCCAAACAAGCAGTCCCCAGAGCCCCTTTTAACGCTCACATCCTGAATCTCTGGGGACCAAAATGCCACTCCAACCAGGCAGTGACCAGCCAGCCACCGCTCCCAGCAAACAGAAAAGGGCCTCTGTCTCACAAACTCGGATGCTTTGGAGCCAGAAAATAAAAAAAAAGTCTGTTGGAACTGGAACTCGGCCAAGATTTTTCTTTCTTTCTTTTTTTTCCCCCCTTCCCCCCTCCCCACTGCCCTTTGCCACAATGAAGGGCAAAGAGCTACCCCTGACTGACAGCAATTGGACTTTGTTGACACAGCCCAAGTTCAATTTTTGTGAGGTTCATAATTAAGCTGTCATCCCTTGCTCCACTGCAGTTAGGGCCGGCAGAGGGAATGAATGGGCCTGTTATCATAAGAAATTATAAATAGAGATTCTGCACAGCGTCAGGACCCGGCCTCTCTAGGCAGAACCAGCAAGCCGGAGTGTGTCCACCCTCCCTGGCTGACAGGCTGACAGCTTGGAGTCCAGCTGTCATCCAGAGCTCAATTCTGTCTCTGTCATCTGAGCCCAGGCTGTAGACAGAGCCGCACAGCAGGAGACTGGGGCTAGATATGGCCTTTGTGTTCCCTCCTCCCTGAGGTCCTGAGGCTGCAGGGTCTGTGCCGAGGGAGTGGACCTCCTCCTGACAGGCTGAGGTGTTGGTGAGCAGAGAGACAGGCTGCCTGGCAGATCCCAGCAGAACTCACAAAGGTGCAACTGAGGGCAAAGGTACCAGACCCTTCCTCCCCTAGCTGGCCTTCTGACACACTCACCCTCTAGGCAGAGCCTTTAGTCTGCCAGGACAGATCATTTTGAAAGGGAGTCCTACAGCTAAGAAACACGAAGACAGTCATGTTTCCTCTGTGGGTACACATTCTGAGTGTGATTGGCCAATTGCCAGATTTCATCCTGTAGTGACTGGTCTCCCTCCCTCCCTTCCTCTCCCTCTCTCCCTCTTTCCTTCCTTCTCTCTTTCCCTATTTCCCTCCCTCTCTCCTTCTCTCTCTTCCTCCCTCTCTCCCTCCCTCTCTCCCTTCCTCTCTTCCTCTCTTTCTCCCTTCCTCTTTCCTTCTCTCTTTCCTTATTTCCCTCCCTTTCTCCTTCTCTCTCCCTCCCTCTCTTCCTCCCTCTCTCCTTCTCTCTCCCTCCCTCTCTTCCTCCCTCTCTCCCTCCCTCTCTCCCTCCCTCTCTTCCTCCCTCTCTCCCTCCCTCTCTCCCTCCCTCTCTTCCTCCCTTTCTCCCTCCCTCTTTCCTTCTCTCTTTCCCTATTTCCCTCCCTCTCTCCCTCTCTTCCTCCTTCTCTCCCTCCCTACCTCTATTCAATTATCTCTCTCTCCCTCTCCCTTCTTGCCTCTCTCCCTCTTTCCCTACCTCCTTAATCATCACAGACAAGTAGAAGGTGCCTACTTAGTTCCGTCAGAATCTTGGATTTCCCCTCTGCAGTCAGCTGCAGTGGCTCCTATATTGTTTTTGTTGCTATCTCATAAATGTCATTTTGCCACTGGTATGAACTGTGCTGTAAATATCTAATATGCAGATGGTCTTGAGTGATCCCTGTGAGGGGGTGATTCTACTCTAAGGGGGTCGAGACCCACAGGTTGAGAACAACTGATCTAGTCATTTCTGTCTGGTTTCATAGAGGACTCCTGGATAATGTCGTTAAATAGCTTACAAATCAGAGGCTAAAGTGGTTCTTGATGCTTTCCAACCTCCAACAGGAATGGAGCACACCTGCTGTGGGGTTTCTATGGTTGATGGGCTGGTAATCATCTTTGCTGATTTCCCATCTCTTGAGAATCAGGCTAATGACATGCCAAGCCCTTGGCCCTCCCTTCACACTTCGTTAACCTGCGGCCTGCACACAATGGCTGTGCTCATGTGTCCCTTACAATGTCACACAAACAGTGTGTGCTTGCTGAGACCCTCCAGCTAATAAATGATGTTCACAGAATATCCACCATACATGAGGGTTTCCACGGACTTTTTTTTTCCTGGCAACTTATCTTTTGTATGTGTATGCAGTTTAAATTTGTGGAAAGGAAATGCCAAACGTATCCAAAGTGACAGAACTCAGCGCTCAGGATGCTGACAATCAGGGAAGAGTTGTAAATGACCAAAGAAGGACAGGTGGGTAGTTGGATAGGTCTGTAGATGAGTGGGCGGGTGAGTGTCAGTTAGATGGGCATAGATGAAAGGATGGGTAGGTAGATAGATGATAGCACTCAGCTTAGCTAATCACGCGGCAAAGCCGAGTGCACCTGCCCTTGCTGGTTCAATTCAAGCATAAGGAACCCCCTAATCCTTAGCACTGTGCAGGACACCCAGCAGGCACCTGGCGTTATCTGCATTCCCTGTCAACCATCCTTGCTCCAACTAATTTGCACAGCTGCCTCGCTGAAGCAAGATTTGGCCCCTAGGTAAGCATGAGAGATGAAATACAAAGGTCCCTCTCCGTTTCGGACACCAAGAGCAGGTTGGTGAACTGCCGCTGCAGGGAATGTGTGGGAGGCTGGAGGGCTGGGACTCTCGAGGCGTTCCCCTGACTGGCCACGAGAGGGCAGCAATCCGCAGGGTCGGGACCTGAGCAACTGGGTCTCTGGCCGTGCTGTTTAGGACCAGCGTGCTCCATGCTCACATGGAGCGAATGCTAAAGAAAATGGGGGAAAGCGATGTGGTTCGCTCTTCCCAGGCAACTGTGCGGGGATAGGGGCCTGCAAACGTCGCGGAATGAAAAGCAAGGACACGAGATGCGAGCCCAGTGCGGTCCAACAGGCATGTTTTAAATATGTGTTCCCGGGGTCCAGGGCTGAAGACAATTCTGGAAGGACCCCCAGGAAGTTACTTCTAATTTCTGCTTGCTGTGATATTGAGGTAACTGTCCTGCCATTTAAGTGCCTTCTATCATTTGTTACTGATGATGGTGTCGACGGCGACGACGACGGTGATCTCTGGGAGCTAAGAATATTTTATGTGCTTGCCTTTCCTTCGCTTTCTTTCTGGGTTTTTTAAGCACGCTTTGCTAGCAAGAGGATAGTTCAGTACTGGGGTGAGAGGCACAGTTGAGCCACAGGACAGCAGGCACCTAGTGATTGCCTAACCCCGCCAGGAGCCAGGATGCGTGGGGATCTGGCCACCTTGGTACTCTGGTGCCAGTCTGTTGAAGCCTCAGTAGGGTCAGGGAGCAGCGCTCTGGGGACAGTAGCAGGGTCCTGGGGTCACAAAGGATGTGCCAACCATCCTGGGCTCAGGTCCTTATTGTTCTGACAGTCTGGTTGGAGATGGACCTAGGCTAGCAAAGAGGGCGAGGTTAGACCACACCAAGACTCCATTCAAACCATCTGCATCTGACACTTGGGTGACCTTGGGAGAGTGACTGGGTATATCTGGGCCATCCAGCAAATGACAGGCATGGGATGGGTATTTAAATAGTGGCTCTGTACACACACACACACACACACACACACACACACACACACACACACACCACCCTGCTTCTCTGTCCGCATAAGGAAGTAAACTAAATACTAAATACCTGAGTAGACTTTTTCAAAAATCAAACTAAAGCGAGACCATCTGCAGCCTGGGGACTGCTGCCTGGCTGTCCCAGACCCATCGGTAGCGGCTCTTCATCGCCACGCCCTCCGTCGTGGCACAGGCCCCGCCTCCCAGCCCTGCAGTTCCCGCACACTCTCACACGAAGGCGACATCGAGCTTTGGATGGCAACCTATCTTTGGCTCTCCCAACCCTGCCGGCCAATTTCTAGATAACCTGAGCCAGCCCGCTCCTGACACTCAAAGAGGAATTCTAGAGAAAGGAAAGGCACGCTCCGCCTCCCTCCTTGCAAAACAAAAGTGGAAAATTCTCTGAGCCACAGAGAGTGGTGTTGGCTGGAAACTGTCAGGCTCCTGGAAAGAAACTAGCAAACTGCCAAAGACTAAGGCGGCGACTGCCCAAGGGAGCCTTGTGGCCCAGGAGGGAAGTTGAAAGGTCTCAGGGGGCTGGGGTTAGTTCATTGGGCAGCATACTCGCAGCATGCCAGCATGCGGGAAGCCCTGGGTTTGGTCTCCACATGAACTAGTGGCACTCGGGAGGGTCAGCCAGGAAGCTCAGAACCATAACATCCTCTCCAACACAGTAAGATGGGGGCCACCCTGGGCTACACGAGACCCTGTCTCGAAAATAAAGGAAATAAATGGCACAGGTAGATAAATTCATATCTAAAGTTATAATGATAAAGAAATGTAGCGCACTGAAAAAAAATGGCCGGAAGAAAGTGGGGAATGTATATATCTAGAGAATACACCCTCCCCCCAGAAGAAAACTTACTGGAATAAAAAGGCTAGAAAGCAATAAAAATTGAATTGTTGGCCGGTCAGTTCTGGCACGTGCCCTGAATCCCTTAGGAGACAGAGGTGGGCAGATCTCTGTGAGTTCGAGGTCAGCCTGCGCTACAGAGGTAGTTCCAGGACTCCAGGACAGCCGGGGAGACATAGTGCGACCCTGTCCTGAGACACAAAACAAACAAACGGAGTTGCTAAGGGAAATGGCAGGAGCCTCTCCCCTCTAGATTCTGCTCTACTTCCCCACGTTGTCCTTCTGCGCCCCGGGGCCATCTGCAGGAAATGTAGGGCTGCCAGGGCTGCCATTACAGTGCCCCGCTGTGCTGGCTGGAGTGTCCCTGTGTCCCTGTGTCCCTGTGTGTGAAGCAGACACTCCTGTGGGTTAGCATCCATCAAATGGGTAAAAGACTATAGAAAATGTGAATTTCAAAGGGGAGGGGGAAATAGAGGGAAAATGCATATATAGAGTGGGGGAGGGGAGGGAGAGAGAGAAGGAGGGGGAGAGGGAGAGTTGGGTCATCTGTTCCTGTGTCCAATGTTATGTACTAGGCAGTCTGGTCAATTAGGCGCTGAGCATAACCCAGGACACACAGTTATCACCCTGATGAATCTGCCTAATGCCTAGAAGGTAGCAGGTGAGTCTCTTCACCTTCCAAACATAATCTCCAAGGCTGCAGGGAGCATTTTTCAGAAGTCACGTGGCTTCATAGTACCAAGTACACTGACACCCGAGCACACCTTAATCCATCATCCCTAAAACTCCCAGCCTCTGCTCAAACTGCAAATGGGCACCCTGGCTGCACTAGGTGGTTTGTTCTTTTGAAAACATTCATAATTAGAAGTGGCTGCCCAAAATGTTTGGCTAAGTCCAGCTCCCTTGACACACATCCCCCACCCCCCACCCTGGGATCTATTTCCGCCCCTGGCCTCCACCCTTGGCCTCCCTTCCTGCTAACATCCCCAAGGCGGTCCATCCATCCTTTCTTTCCTGGCCCCCGTGTCTCCGCACCACTCAGCGTATCCCAAAAGACCAGGGAGAACACGCGCATCCAGCTGGACCAGGCCACTTCCCTGACCTGGGCCTCTGTCATCTTATAGTGACAGAACTTGATGCAAGAAAAAAAAAGATACAAAAGTATATGTTGAAAACCAGGTATGGCAGTGCAGCCTGGAACCCCATAGCACATGAGAGGTAGAGGCAGGAGGACCCCAAGTTCAAGACCACCCTGGGCTATGTAACATAATCCATCCCAAACAAACAAACAAGCTGAGTTTGGGACCTTTTATAATGTGATGAACTTCAGCTGATGATATTTCATATCTCTCTCCCCTAGTCTTGTTGGCCTAGGCTTTCCTATGTCTGGTCCTGGTTTCTGTCCTCAGGGATCCTAGGCCAAACAGATCTTTTCCTGGTACGTTCAGAAAACGAGGCTGAGTCCAAACACTCCCAGGCAAACCAGTCTTTGAAGCCCTAGCCTAATATCATGGCCACCCATACCGGGGGTTATCACAGAATAGTGTTTAAGACACAGACAGAGCCAGACACTGGGCCAGTGACCCAGGTGTTTACAATCCATCTCCCACGGGCCCTAGAGAACCAGCTCCATGCCAGAAATTATGGAAAAGTGAGGTCACTTCTCTCTCTGAACTTAGCCATCTTGGAGCATGTTGGGGGGTCTCGAGAGAACTCAACTCTCCTCCAAGACTGAGCTAAGTGCTCCCTCCTCTTCCCCAACCCTCAACCTCAGGCATCCTTCTGGGCTAGAGGTTCCATGTCTGAAAATCAAACCAATATCCGCATATTCACGAGCGTGGACCAAGGACATTGGGCAAATTGGGTCTATACTAAGTCCGTACAAGGCTGAGAAACACAGAGCAGCAAGTATTTACCCAGAATTCCCCAGCACCACAGAGGTGGTGTAGAATGCAGTGGGGAATGTGTGGGTTGTTGGAAAACCTTCCGTTTTACACCATGGATATGAGTATCCACTGGAAAAGGTTTAAATCGGAGGCTGGAGAGATGGCTCAGCGGTTAGAGCACTAACTGCTCTTCCAGAGGTCCTGAGCTCAATTCCCAGCAACCACATGGTGGCTCACAACCATATGTAATGGGATTTGATCTTATGATGTGTCTGAAGACAGCTGCGGTGTACTCATATAAGTAAAATAAATATTTTTTTAAGGTTTAAATCATGTTTAAGCACGGTTTATAATGCCGGGTTCCCTCCATTGAAGGCTGTGGGCCAATAAAGAGTCTTAGACCCAACTCTGGTTTCCACCCAGGCTCTCTGCTGCCTGCCTGCCACCATGAGAAAAGGAGTCACCAAAAAAGTCCCAGCTGCGGGTTCTCAGCGCAGTCCCCTCCCTGCCGTAATATCTTCTCTCCAACCATGAGCCCAAGTGAGCCTTTGCCCCTGAAGTTTTTTCTGTCAGAAACGTTGCCCCAAAATAACTAATAAGGAACTAGAGGATCCCAGAACAGTCCCTCGCTCCCTCTCACAATCCAGTGGAGAACTGTGCCCACTCCTAGCTTCAGTAGACACTAGTGAAACTTCACTAATGGATAAGATGCCTAAAGTGAGCGCATTTCTACCACAGGACCCCCCAGTACCTAGTGCAGTACCCAGACATACATAGTAGCGGAGGAATATTCGCTGAGCAAACCCCTTTGGAATGCGCATGCGCACTCCGCACCACTGTCTTGTAGGCACTTTCTCCAGGCTTCGCCATTGTGAGGTTGTCAAAGACTATGAGATGAAAATAAGACTCTCGGGACCAAGAGTGGAGGGCCATGATATGAATGGTGTTTAAGTGTTGGAAGGGTGGGGTGGTTGTGGTTGATACTGACCATCGACTTGACAGGATTTAGAGTCACTATGGTAACATACCTTGGGCCATGTCTATGAGAAAAGGTTTGGTTGAGCATGGAAGACACACCCTGAAGATGGCCGGTCCCATCCCTTGGCTGAGCCCCTGGATTGGCTGGAAAGAAGATAGCAGGCACTGGACCAACCTTCATCTCCCACCACTCCCCAACTGCAGACTCAGTGTGTCCAGCTGTCTCCCACGTCAGCTTCCAGGCCTTCATGCCGTGATGGATTCTCAAACTGTGAGCCAAAATAAACCCTCTATAAACGTATCTTTTATTCTTCTGATGAAATTGTCATCTTAGAGGCTTGTTGCCTCCGTCTGCCAACCTAAGATCAATCCTAAAAGCCTCTAGCCTCCGTACATTCTAATCTAGGGCTAAAATGTTTTTAGCCTCTGACACTTACTGCTAAATAGGCTCATCCTTTCTAGTTCTTTCTGAACTCTGGCTGGCAGGTTCAACTCAGCCGTTTTGGCTCAAACTCCTCTCCAAGCTGACTGATTCAGTCTGGCTTCTCTCATCTCCTGAATTGCTATGCTTGGCCTCAAACTAACTCTGGCAATCGGTTCTAATCTTCTACCTTCTACCCATTCTCCAGCTCATTCTGTCTTTACCTGTGTCTAGCTTGTTCCCTTCAACCCGTCTCTGTACTACTCTTGCAGTAAAACTGCCTCCTCCTCCTCCTCCTCCTCCTCCTCCTCCTCCTCCTCCTTCTTCTCTCTCTCTCTCTCTCTCTCTCTCTCTCTCTCTCTCTCTCTCTCTCTCTCTCTCTGCACTGCTCTCTTGAGTAGCTCCCTTTCCTCTTTCTTCTCATGAGGGTTAGGAATATTCTATTTTGTCAAATCTTTCTCTGATTTGTCACTTTGTATGCCACTCAATATGACATCACTTTTAAACATGGCTGCTTCCTTCTACAAACTAACTTTACTTTCATTGCCTGGGATTAAAGGCGTGTGCTAAGGGCTGAGCCATACCACAACTAGGCAAGGTTTTTTCAGCAAACAATGTGATCTTGAGGTTCACAGTGTGATCGATATCCTGCAACACACTTCCTTCCTGGAGTGTCTATTGATGGGTATTTTGTTACAGCAATGATTAAAAACAACTAACTTAGGGAAGAGGTTTTTGCACACAGAGAGGAGATGCTTTTTCAAGCTGCAGATGCACTAACAGTGGACACCCCAGAAAGACGTTCAACCCCTCCAAAGCAGCATCCAATGATGTATATTTGTGGAGAGCGTCACACCAAGAATGAAAGAAAAATCTAATCAGCAGTCTAACTAGATGCAGAGAAAGTTTATACAGAATAATGTACACGAGAAGGACTAAAAGATGTGTGGGTTTGATGCTCAAAGAAGCTGGGGGGTTCAGGAGTGTCTTCATCCATTCAATTACCCCACTGATGTTTCTCTTTATTGTATAGCTTTTTACTTAATGACTAGAACTGTATACCTATGGTTTCATTTTAGAAATGTAATTGCATTTTAATACTTTGCCCAAGGGAAATTTTGGTTCAACTTATGACTGGATTTATTTTTCTTATAATTCCCCACACAGTGAAGATTAAAAGTGCTTCCCTGCCTCCCCCACCACCCAAAAAAAAACTAACCTAATTGGATGAATCATATTTGATGTGGAATATTATGAAGTAATTAAAAGTCCAAGCAGTGACCATATGCCACAACAGAGATGGGTTCTGAAAGCGTGCCAAGTGAAAAGGCCAAACACAAAGGCACATATCATATGACGCTATTTATATGAATGCCAAGATAGTCAAATCCAAAAGCAGATAAGTGGGTGCCAGCGGCTGGGGGATGGAATGAGGAGGGGCGTCTAATGGGTACAGTTTGTCTCTGGGACAGTGAAAGTGTGCTGCATTAGGCAGCGACCGTGGCCATACAGCTTTGAAAGTCACCTAATTGTGTGCTTTAGAGAGGGTGGCCCTAACAGTATGAGAATTATCTACTATTTAAAAATAAATAGAGCTTCCAATCCACTTCTTCTGGTTTCAATGGGAACTTAAAGGCAGTGACTGCCAGCCCCTTCAGACACCATGAAAGAGACCAGAACATGTCTCACGGATAAAGAGACCCAGCAGATAGACACAGTGCAGAGCTCATTGGAAAATGCTCAGTTACAGCCACTGATGTATGATGGTAGAAAGGGATGGTATTGCTCCCACAAAACCAGGATCACACACCGTAAAACAAGCAAAACAGCCATGAACAAGAATTTACTCAGAAAACCAAAGCTTCTAAAAATATGTGTTTTTTTCATTCTATATGTATGGATGTTCTGTGATGTGTTTGGATGTTCTGCTATGTGTTTGTCTGTGCATCATGTGCCTGTAGTGTTCACAAAGTCCAGAAGAGGGTGTTATATCCCCTGAGACTAGAGTTATAGACAGCTGTGAGTTGCTACGTAGGTGTTGGGAACTGAACCCAGGTCCTCTGCAAGAGCAGCCAGTGCTCTTAACTACTGAGCCTTCACCCTTGCCCCTCAGCAAACATTCTTGTTTCATTTTTCCTAGAGTAAACAAATGGGTGCAGAATGAATTTAAAAAAATTAGAAAAAAAAAGAAAAGAAAAGAAATTAGGCCGTCAGTTTTGGGAAAGTTCATGAAAAAAAAAAAAAAAAAAAAAAAAACAAGGACTGAGGGTCCCAGAAGTTTTAATCTGAGGATGGAGGAGAAGGTCAAAAGTCAAAGACAACAGAGAGAGAGAGAGAGAGAATTCCATGACATTACATACCATGTGTTTCCAGACTCTATAATCCTCAAAGTTTAAATGAAAGAAATGATTCTGAATTTTATTTCAGAAGGGCAAGAATAAGGAAAGGAAAGGGCTGTCACACAAACAGAGAGAGAGAGAGAGAGAGAGAGAGAGAGAGAGAGAGAGAAGGGGAGGGGAGGGGAGGGGAGGGGGGAGGGGGAGACCAAGAAATAGCTGGAATGGTGGCATATGCCTTTAATCCCAGCACTCCAGGGGCAGAGCCAGTCGGATCTCAGTGAGTTTGAGGACATCCTGCTCTTTATAGTAAGTTCCAGGATGGCCATTGCTACATGCTGAGGCTCTCTATCAGAAATAAAATAGTACTGGACAAAATGGCTCAGCAGTTAGGAGCCCTGGCCACTCCGCCACAGGACCTGGGTTCAGTTCCCAGAACCCATATGGCAGCAGCTCACAAATGTTTGCAACTCTAGTTCTGGGGATCTAGTGCCCTCTTCTGGCCTCCACAGACAATGCACACACACACACTGCACAGATATGCATAAAGGTAAACTACCTGTACACATAAAATAAAAATCAATAAAAATCTAAAAATAAAACAAACACGCATTAATAGCAAAAAGAACCCTTTTCAGGTTAAGAATAATCCATCTGAGTTAGTGTATGTGTGTGTGTATGTGTGTGTGTGTGATAATACACAGATGTTATCAGTTACATAAAAGGCAGTCTTCAGCATTCTATCTATATTTAGAAAACATTTTTCTGTATGAACTAAGATATTAAAAGCAGCATTATTTTTAGTAATAAAGAAGAACTCTTAATGGATCAAGACCGGGGACTTGGCAATCTTGAGTAATTTTCTAAAAAAAGTTTGGAAGGGAAGCAAGCTCTTCTCCTTGCTCTGACTGAACTCCAGTCTCCTGGAGGAAGAGTTTATTCCTGCCCACAGCCTGAAGTACAGTCTGTCATGACAGCAGGAGTGAACGGTGGCTGACCACACAGATCTGCGGGTTGCAAACATTGGATTTCCATTTGCTTCTCTTAATTTGCTTCAAAACCCAAGTCTTAGTGCCAGATACATCCAGGACAGGGTTCTGCTACTCAGTTAAGCCCTTCTGGAAAAATCCTCATACCCAGAGGCCTGTTTCTGCAGTGGTTCTAAATCTCAATGACAACACTAACTGCCCCAGGATAGTGAGCATGGCTATCAGCTTTGGTCGTAGAAATGTCTTTCTGTTTTCCTTAAAGGGTAGTGGTGACCCCAAAGGCTCATAATTATTGTCCAAGTGCTGAGAAAAGCAACTGCCAAATGTTCCCCAATACTTGGGACATCACCGTCAGCCCCTTTACAGCTCGGGGCATTTTGGAAGATGGGGTAGAAAGAACGAAGAGCCAGGCGATGGGTAGAGTGTTGCAAAACGCTGTCCCCTGGGCATGACACGGCCGTGGCACTCCAACTCCCAGTGGCTGTGATTATTCACAAAAGACTGGCCCAAGTGGGCTCATTGCTCCTGTCATGAATGAAGCCCTTCCTCTTCCTGACCATCTCCAGGCAATCAGTGGCCGCAGGAGGAGGGAGAAACATTCTCTTTTTCATTTTTGAGGTTTATTTATTTACTTTTAATTATTTTGTGTGTGTGGGTACATTTGTCTGCATTTATGTCTGTGAACCACACGCTTGCCTGGGGCCTGGTGCCTGGTGCCTGGTGCCTGGTGCCTGGTGCCTGGTGCCTGGTGCCTGGTGCCTGGTGCCTGGTGCCTACAAGAGCCAAAAGAGGGTAACAAGTCCCCACCAATTAGAGTTAACAGATATTTGTGAGCCATGATATGGGTGCTGGTCATTTAATCCGGGTCCTCTGGAGTCTAACCACTGCTCCATTTCTCCTACCCCTGTTTATTTATTGTGTGTGTGTGTGTGTGTGTTTACTTGCCTGGGTGAGGGTATGAACACCGTATGCATAGAGGAGACCAGAAGAGGAGATCCGATCCCCTAGGACTGGAGTTAGGCACAGTTGTGAGCCACTGGGAATCAAACCCAGGTCCTCCGCAAGAGTTGTTGGTACTCTGAACATCTGAGCCATCTCTCCAGCCCTGGGAGAGATGTTTTCTTGAGTAGCCAGTGGTTAGGTGCCCCTGCTCCTGCAAACAGCTTCTCAGCCTTGTCTTAGAAGCAACCCTGATGGAATTCGTTGGGTCAGTAACAAGAGAGAGAAAGACATGGAAGTAGAAGGCAGACTCTTAGACAGAGGAAGGAGGGGAACAATAGTAGGAAGGGCCCAGTATGGTCAAAGCATATTATCTATGCGAAAATATCCTAATGAGCATATGCTAATCAGCTATGCGCAGGAAGGGCTGCAGAGCATCATAACTGAAGGATAGAGTGATACCCATCCAAGTGTTTTCCTTTTGGCTTTCCTCGGAGCTAGGAGCTAGAAAGGACTCAGCCTCGCTCTCCTCTGTCTGTGTTGGAAGCCACAACTGCAGCTCAGGCCTTGCTGTGCCCTGGTGCACACAGCAGTGCACTGGCTTCCAGTATGCCAGGAGAGGCAGGAAGAATGAGAGGTCAGGAAGGTGACCAGGTGACCTCTCTGCCAACTCCTCCCCACTTCCCCCTCCATATCTCCTCCCTACTTCCCCTCCATATTGAAAGGGCCTGGAAGTCGTGTTCCTGTGGTAAGATGACTTTTGTCGAAGACACAGTCTTTGTCTTCATGAACAGGAGTGTTGTGGTTTAAACATAACTCCTCTCGTAAAGCATGTCAGAGTCGAATCCCTCCGCCCCTGCCCCGTGAGATGTCAAGGCAGAAACTTAATTGCTCTGTGGTGTTCAGAGGTTGCCTTTGGGAAGGATTAGGGTTAGAAAAGCTCATGGTGAAAAGGAACCATAACTGAGTACCCGGGGAATGGAGTGAGACCATGGGTGACACCTCCCTGCCTTCCACCATGAGGTACCATGAGATGTCCTTTGCTGCCTCAGAATCCCCCATCACCACCTCCAGCTCCTCAGGTTTGGACCTCCAGAAACCAAGCCCAAGAAAACCTCTTTTCTTTAAATATTTACCCAGACTGGGATGTTGTGTTATGTTGTGGTATAGCAACAGAAAACAGACTAAGAGGGGAGATTCTAGTTCTAGCCCCTCCCACTCCAAAGAACTGAATTTTCATACATGTATAATGTTGTGCTTCCTTCTGTCTGTCAATCAAGAAGTTTCACTGGGACTCGGGAGACGCACAGTGGTAGGAAACCCTTCTTAGTGTGCTCAAGGCGTTGGGGTCGATCCAGTACCACAAGCACAAAAATGAGGGGTAGGTGGGAGGAAAAGCAAGAGAGAGGGAAGGAACAAGAGAGAGGGGGAGAGAGAGAGCAAGAGAAAGAGAGAGCAAGAGAAAGCAAGAGGAGAGAACGAGAGAGAGAGAGAGAGAGAGAGAGAGAGAGAGAGAGAGAAATCTAAGGTCCGAGGACAATTTTCCAAAGTCTTTCTTCTGCCACCTTGGAACTAGAGCTCAAGTTGTTAGCCTCCCTGAGCCCTAATTTTTCTTCATTTTTAAATATACCTAGGAAGGCCGCTTTATTGCCACACATGTAATCATTACATGATAGGCAACAACAGAGAAAAACTCTAAAATCAGAGTCCACTGAGCACAGAGGGCCGGCAGGCTGCGGCGGAAACCCACTTCAAACCCTCAGCAGGCTTCCTGTTCTCTGGACCTGGGGCCAAGTGGAGCTATGGCAGAATCCTGAACATCATCTACAGAGGGTTCCTGATGTGGTGAGGCCCAGCATTAAACAATTTTGCCGGAAAGAAAAGGAGTCAGCAAGCAGCCTGCCCAGGCACCAGGAAGACGCCTGTCTTGCCTCAGTGCAGCTGCCATCAGACTCAGGGAAACAGTGCCTGCCTCACTTCCTCTGTGCCACTCTCTGGCTTATCCCTCCCTGGGCCATACCGTCTAGCCATCACACAGCAAGGCCTCCTTTCCAGAAAGCTTTTCCATGTCCTGCAAGCTGAGCTCACAAGCAGAAGAGAGGGGTCTCCACCTAACATAGGTTAGCCAAGCAGAAGCAAGGGGGTCTTTGAACATTTAAATTCAGGACTCCCAGGCACTTGGCCCTACAGGCTTCACAGGCAATCTGGAAGACACACAGAGTGTGTCAGGGGAGGGCAGGGGTTGGGACCTCCAAGAGGGCTCCTAGACTTGAAGTCTTCAGGGGATTAGGGAGGTGACAGGCATCTTCTGCAGGGATAGCTGCCAACCCTCTAGCCTTACCTCCCCCAAGTCCATTGCAGCCTTTGTCACTACCAAGCTGGGACCAGGCCCATAGCTCAGGTCACTGCTCCGGATATTTGGGAAGGGGGATATGGGTTTGGCAGGTCTGTTCCCCACCAACTGCCACCTTGCCGGGCATTAGCAGAGCAGCAGGTGCGTGCAGGAGAAAGGGCAGTTTGCCCACGCTGGCATCTGGCAGCATCACAGGGCAGCTTCCACGATATAAATACAGGGAGCTAATATAAATAGCTAATCCTACTTAACAGTGGTGTAATCGCCCAGAGCCTGCCCGGCATGGAATCCCAGGGAATTTGGAGGAAGCAGCTGCAGGGCTCCACCATCCATGGTTCACTGCCCCTGGGTGGCCTGGGCTGAGAATCTCAGCCAGAATAAAGCAGGAGAAAGAGCAACTGGAAGGAAGGGACCTGATGAAAAACACCTATAATCACCGCTCTGCCGGGAGAAAGATGGGTTTTCTAGAAGCCCCATAGAAACTCTGAGCTTCCATCGAGAACTGGGTCTTCCTACTACTCTTCGACATGACAAATGAGGATATAGCACAAATTGGTCCAAGTTTGGAGTTAGTTCTTTTTTTTTTTTTTTTTTAACTCTGTGTATAGAAACCAGAGGAAGTGTCTCCTTAGTCCCTTGAGATAGGTCTCTCACTGAACCCAGGGCTCATGGTTTTTGCCTAGCCAGCCACAACAATCCTCCTGTCTCTGAACTCCAATGCTAGGGTCACAGGCATCTGTGGCTTATCAGATAAATGCCGGAGATCCGACCACAGGTCCTCATGCTTGAGCAGCAAGCAGTCCTGCCCACTGAGTTTGCCTATGCCTCCTGCTTCTGGATATTAATAGTCACTTGGCATATTATTGACTTCTAGCTTTGGGACAACCAGGTCTCAGCGTGGCACTAAGGAAAGGGATACCCCATCTGTGGCTGCCAATACCAAGCGTTTGGAGTCAGTTTTAATGTCCTGTCCACTCAAAGTGCTAGCCCACGGCATTCCAAAGATGGCTTGTGGCCCTCTGGAAGAAGCCAATGGGCTTGGCTGTGCTCAGCCATCTTGTTCAAACTGACATCTAATGAGGGATCACAGGCTGACACAAATGGCTCAGAGCTTCTGCTCTGCATATGTGGCCTTCGTCTCTTTAGCTGTCAGGTGATGGGCAAACCATCCCCAGCTGAGGCTCATGTCTTTCCTCACACACTCTGAGCTTCATCCTAACTGCCCAGCTGTGCTCCCCAAAGCGCTCTGAGCACTCAAGTCCCTCCCGAGACACATGCTTCCAGACGAGAAGGGCAGACATCACGGCTGGCCGTGGATCAGCTTGGCCAGAGCTGCAAGTGTGAAGTTATCACGAGGCACACAACGGGAGCTGGGTCTCAGAATTATTTCCCCTGGGAACACCTTATGGGATCACCATTAGAAACCTCTGGGTGTCTGGGGAAAGTAAGAGAAACAGCCCAGTACAAACCAAAAGGAACACGATCAGGAAACGTTTGTTACCCTCATGCAGTCTAGGAGTGGCATAGAACAAGACTCCTGGTGTGTTTCTGACAAGCCACTTTCTATTTCTGAGGAGAGCATGGCTTGGGGTGCCCATGACATTTCGTATAATTTTACCAAACACGAGTTTCCTAATCACACACAGCGGAGAGCCACCGTGCCCTTCTCCCTCTAATGGGACTGTAAGTATTTGGTGCAAAGCAAACATCAGTTGCACAAAGCCCAGGGCCCCAAGCTGCAAATGGACAGACAGCTGGCCAGTCTCAGAGTCCCCATCAGCCCACTGAAGATAGAGGCTGTGTCCAAAGAGGGTCTGTGACATTTTGTGTCACCGTAGGTCACCAGAGCAAGCTCAACCCTCAATGTCAAGTTTGAAAAAAAACATTTAATGACATGGGACAAATGTTCATGACATTATATTTGAATTATTAAATTCTATTTTAAAACTCAGGACAAAAGTGCTTATATGACTCGATGATATAAAACAGACTTCAAGAAAGATTAGCGAAAGCAGTGGTCACCTCGCTCAGAGAAATACGACCTATGCTTTCTACTTATTGCTAAGATTATAGTCACTGGCACGAAGTCCCCATTACATGAGTTCCTGGGGGTGGGGGACTTGCCAGTCACTTCTGCCTCGACTATACCATCTCAGCTACAACCCTGTAGGTCAAGGCTGGAATAAAGTCTTCAGTAAAGGGCCAGGGAGATGGCTCAGCCACTACAACACACTATGCTACACTACATGCCCAAGGCTGACAACCCGAGTTCAGTTCCCGGATCCAACAGAAGATAGATGTGGTGGTGAGGAGCTATAATTCAATGATTTCGCCCCAACATGGAGGGAGTAAGAACCAGCCTCCAGAAGTTGTCCTCTGACCTCTGCACAAGCCATGGCAACACATCCACCCACACACCCACACACTCACACACTCACACACACACAGTGATACAGACAGACAAACAGACTTTTTTTTTTTTTTTGGTTGTTTTTCTTTTTAGGTGTTTTTATTTTGGTTTGTTTTTGTTTTTTTTTTTTTTTGTGTTTTGTCTTGTTGTTTTGTTGTGGTTGTTGTTGTTGTCTTTTTCAAGACAGGGTTTCTCTGTGTGGCCCTAGCTGTCCTAGAATTTGCTCTCGGAACTACCGTGGTCTCAAACTCAGAAATGTACCTGCCTCCGCCTTCTGAGTATAATATTTTTTTAAAAAATCAAATAAAAAAGGGAAGCCTGAACCTATTCAATTAACACACTAAAAAAAAAAAAAAAGTTAGATAAAAATAGACAGCCCAGGGTTAAGAAAAGCTACAGCAAGGTTTGGGGTTTTTCAACCAAATCTTCAGGGCTAAAGAGATGACTCCGTGTTGAAGAGCACTTGTGGCTCCTCCGGAGGACCCAGGTTCAAGTCTCAGAACCTACAGAGAGTCTTGGGACCATCTGGAAATCAAGTCTCGGGGGATCTGATGCCCTCTTCTGGTCCTGTGGGTGGGTGCTCAGACACATCTAAGCAAAGCACCATACACACACACACACACACACACACACACATATATATTTTAAATATCTTTTAAGGTGAATGTGGTGATACAGGCATGTAAACTCATCAGAAGATGAGGCTGAGTTTCTGGACAGCCTGGACTACATAGTGAAAACATTTTTAAAGTATAAAATGAATATAAAACTATAAAGCATAGAGTATATTTATATAAATAATATATATAATAACTACATATACAATTGCAGATAAAATATAATTTCATTATATAAAGTATATGTAGTTATATTTAATACATTTACATATTTATAAATGTATATTTAATATATTTATAAACAAATTTTATGCTATGTATTATAGATTTATATATGTGTTTATATATTTATAATTATTTTATGTATTATATAAATATATTTGTAAATAGAAATATGACGTTTATATAAAATATAAATAGAAAATAGAAAGTTAATTAAATATAAAAGGTTACATTAGGGTTGGAGAGATGGTTCAGCAGTTAAGAGCACTGACTGCTCTTCCAGAGGTTCAGCGTTTAATTCCTAACAACCACATGGTGGCTCACAACCATCTATAAAGAGATCAGATGCCCTCTTCTGGTGTTTCTGAAGACAGCTACAGTGTCTTAAATCTTTTTTTTAAGTTATGTTTAATATATATTCTGAGTTGGAAGAAGAAATGAAGTTCTATTCTTGAGATTGTTAGAGAGCCAAGTGTCTTACTGCACACTTTATCCCCAGCACTCAGGAGGCAGAGGCAAGCCCATTTCTGTGCGTTTGAGACCATAATTCTAGGACATCCAAGGTTATGTAGAGAGATCCTTCCTCAAACAAAAAAAAAAAAAAAAAAAAGCAAGCAAAAGAAAAGATTGTGAGAGCCATGTCTCAGAGGTTGAGCGTACCAGAAGACCCAAGTTCGGTTCCCGTCAGGCACCTGTAACTCCAGCTCCAGGAAAACCTATGCTTCTGTTCTCCAAGGGCACCTACACTCAAGTGCACATACATACACACACACACACACACACACACACACACACATGCACACGAACACGCTTAAGCGCACGCTCATACACACACACACAGTTTTTTTTAAAGGTGATTTTTATTTTTATTTTTATTTTTTTATTTATTTACTTTTTATTCCAAAGGGTCCTGAGCAGGAAATCTCAGAGCGCCAGCAGAGGAGAGCGGGCTTAGATGAAGCTTCTGCTTCCCCTGGTTAACTGGAGGGGGCTCCATCCAGATGCCCTTCCGGACCCTGCTTCCCTCCACCTCAGCAGCGAGCGCCCCGCTCACTCCAGCTCCTCAGCAACAGCCCCCAAAAGCCTGAGGTGAAAGGTTTAATTCCTTCTGCTGACTAGGCTTTCCCCAAACCAGTTACTGAGCAGAGCAATAGCTGAAGGGTCAGAAGAGACGAATAATACCCTGTGGATGTGCTCGAGGTACACCAACATTAGTCTAGAAATGTCAAGCATCCCCAAGTCTGAGGAGAAAAGCAGCCAAACACTAAATATGAGACTCAAGCTCTCCTAGCAAAACGTCAAGTGAAACCTGAGGTCCTTGCTCCAAACCCCACTGCCCTGGCTCAGAAGGACTGAGCTTCCCACAGAGGCCATAAGAAGGGAGCAGGAACCCGTGGGCCGGGTGACCAGCAGTCCTCACCAGACGGACTGGTATTCAGAAACACCCGAGTTCATCCAAAAAATAAAAATAAAAACAAACAAACAAAAACCAGGCTAGAGGAGCAAAAAAAGTCAAGCTTGTGGGGCCGCGGTGGCGCAGGACACTGTGGGTTCCACTGTAGATGGGGTGACAGAGCTGAGCTCCCACCTCATGGGCGCGCTTTGCTGTAATCTAATCACCTCTGGAAGTCCCAGCCAGCAATCTCTCCCTCACCCTGTCACGATGCCATCACATTGCAACACTGGCTCGCCTCACACGCAGCCCAGGCAGGGCGCTGCGACCTGTCTTGGCCACACATCCACAGATCAGTGGGGTCAGCCTTGGTCCTGCGCAGTTCACAAGAGGCCAAAATAAGCCTCTGTGAAGGGGCCCCAACTGCAGAGGCCAGGGTCGGGAAGTTTGCTCCGAGGCTAACCCAGTTTGCTTCAGATGCTAACCCGGTTTGCTCTAAGGCTAACCCGGTTTGCTCTAAGGCTAACCCGGTTTGCTTCCTGCTGTCCCCCCACCCCGCCCCCGAGAATATGCAGGGAAAGTCACAGACACAGAAGCTAAAGGAAAAGGAGTAACTAGAACCTTCCTGAAACAAGAGTGGGTGGAGACAAAGAAATAGGAAGAGTTCAGAGGCAACTGACTGAGGCTGGAGAGATGGTGAGAACGCTGATTTGCTCTTCCAGAGGATCTGGCTTCAATTCCCAGCACCCACAACTCCCCAGGGGATCCATCACTCTCTTCTGTCCTCCGTGGGCACCAGGCATGAATGTGTTTTGCAAAACACCTATACACATAAAATAAAATAAACAAGAGAACCCGGTATTGTTCATTGTGCCCTGGGTGCAGGAAACCTGGGTTTCATGCCAGCGCCGAAAAGCACACAAGTAGATAAAATAGTAGCACTAAACAATTAAGTCTGAGGATATAGATCAAGGGTCTAGTTTTGATCTCCAGAATTTGGGGGTGAGGTGGATCTGCCCAACACAATGAGCTCTGGACTCCTCAACAAGCTGTCGTGCAGACGGTGGAACAAGAAACCTCCAAGCCAGGAGTGGTGGCCAGCCTTTAATACCTGCACTCTGGCTCATCTATGTGAACTCTCAAGGCCAGCCTGGTCTATACAGTAAGCTCTGTATCAGCCAAGAATACATAGTGTGGACCTGTCTCAACCAATAAAAATAAAGTGGAGTCGGAGGGTGCGTGCTCGACGTTCTGAGCAGCTATTCTGGGCCCTGCACCCCCGGGGCTGTGTTTGGATGATGCTGAAAGTCCCGCAATGAGAATCAAGGGGAACCGGCTGCAGCACCTTGTGTTTCTGTTGGTCCCATGCTCCACACAGCCCCCACCTGTCTCTGTTATAATCCGGGGGGCAAGGAAGTCAGAATCTTATTCTCATTTGACAAATAAGAAAACGAAATCCATGGTCCTGCGTGTACTCTGCAGCAGTAGGCTTGGAAACCACAATTTGCAAGCTAGGTGGCTCAGAGCAACCTCACCCACCAGAGCGGAGGCCATGGGACCCACCAGAGCAAAAGCCATGGGTCATAAGAGCAGAGGCCACAGAGAAAATAGTTAAAGGAATTCCTTGGAGCATAAATAAAGAGATATCACGAAGAGGAGTTTTTGTTTGGTTTTTTTGTTTGTTTGTTTGTTTGTTTGATTTGGAGGGTTGGGGGATTTTTTTTTTTTTTTTTTTTTTTTTTTTTTTTTTTGCTTGCTTGCTTTCCTTTACATATCATGTAGGCTTCAAATTAATTCTATGCATTTTCAAATACAATGCTCAAACCACAGTGTAAAATAAAATGTCTCAAAAGACACAAATAAATCATTTAAGGAGAGAGACAAACAATCAGCAAGCAACAGAAACGGGCTCGGGGAGAATTTGATTATTGGAGAAAACAAATTCTTCAAAACTATTCTTGTGAAATCTAAGGAAATAACATAGAAGATGAGACAGGCAGCTTGGGAGATGGCTGGAAGCAAAGTTGCTAGCTCGGAAGAATAAGAACCTGGGTCCAGTCTCTTAACCCCAAGAAGGGAAAAGCCAATCTTGCTCCATAGTCCTGGGGGAAAGGCTAGCCAATTCAGTGAGCTCCAGTTTCAGCAAGAGAACCCATCTCAACAAATGAGGTAGATAGCAGAAGTCACTTAACATCAGTCTCTATCTGGGTGTGCATGTGTGTGTGAGTGTGACACACAGAGAGACAAAGAGACAGAAACAGAGAGACAGGAAGAAAAGGATGAGGAAGAAGAGGAAGTTGAAGAAAAAGAAGAAGAGGAAGAGGAGGATAAAGAAGGGATTTTGAAGGAGAATGGGTAACTATTTTTAAAAGAGCTGCTGCCAGACTTAGTGGCAAATGGCTAAGATCACACTGCCTTGGCTAGCAAAGGCAGGCTATGAGATGGCTGTGAGTTCAAGGCCCATCTGAAATATATATATATATATATATATATATATATATATATCCTGTTTCAAACAAAACTATAAGCCAAATGGAGGTGTTAGAATTGGAAAATACATGAACAAAAGTTAAGAACTCAAATGAGAATTTTTTGTGTTGTATGTGTGGAGAGCTAAGATTTTCTCTCTCTCTCTCTCTCTCTCTCTCTGTCTGTCTCTCTCTCTCTGTCTGTCTCTCTCTCTCTGTCTTTCTCTGTCTCTCTGTCTCTGTCTCTGTCTGTCTGTGTGTGTGTGTATGTGTGTTTGTGTGTGTGTGTATCCTAGTTTGCTTTCTATTTTTTGGTGAGGCTTTGGTAAAGACCATAATTGAGATCAACTTGTAGGGAAAGGGTTTATTTGGCTTAAACTTCCATAACTGAGGGAAAACAGGGCAGGAACCTGGAGGCAGGAGGATCTCTGTGAGTTCCAGAACAGCCTGGTCTATAGAGTGAGTTCCAGGACTGCAAGGACTAAAGAGAAAGACCCTGTCAAAAGATAGATAGATAGATAGATAGATAGATAGATAGATAGATAGATAGATAGATAGTAGATAGACAGATAGACAGTAGATAGATAGTGGATAAATAGATAGTAGATAGATAGGCAGACAGACAGACAGACAAATAAAAGACTAGGACTGAATGTTCAGCAGCAGCAATGAAAACAGAGGCAGGAGGATTAGGAGGATTGTGTGGCAATCTGTCTTTCTACTGCTCTAATTCCTCCCACCAAAAAAAAAAAAAAAAAAAAAGACTGATCCTGAGTGTGGCATCACTGTGAAGCTGCCGATGCCTCGATGTCTCTCCCCACACTTCTTCCTCCTCCTCTAGCACGAGAAGATCCACTTCTGTTTGAAGACTTACCACAACTATCACCTCCTCCATGGTTGTAGTGTTTAAAACACGGGCAAGGGGCTAGAGGCGGGGTTCAGTGGGTAACAGAAACCACACCAAGGAGGAAGGAGAGAACCGGCTCCATACAGCGGTCCTCTGACTTCCCCATACGCACCACAGTGTGTGCACACACACAGCAGCAGCAACGATAATTTTATAATTTTAAAGAATAAAAAAAAAGATAGGGCTGGAAAGATGGCTCAGTGGTTAAGAGCACTGGCTGTTTTCCCAAAGGACCCAGGTTCGATCCCCAGCACCTATAGGACAGCTCACAGCTGCCTGTAACTCAGCTTCCAGAGGATGTGGTATACTCACACAGACAGACATACAGGCAAAACACCAATGCACATAAAAGTAAATTTTAGAAATTTAGAAAATAAATAAATAAAAATTAAAACGGGGAAAAACTTAGAACAGATATAAAGGACCAGGTAGTTATTGATGCTGAATAAAACTGAATCCCTGATCCCTCTTTTTCTTTTTCCTTGCCGAGCCTCTGACTTCCCCTCAAATAACCATCACTGATGTGTTCACCCAGTTGCTTCTTCATGTCTTGAAAAAGCTCAAATTCTAAGGCTCAACCGACTGCCGTATTACACGTATTCAATTTTCTGTCAAAAGGTTCTGTTTGACTTGATCCCACTTTCTTAACTGGATCTCGAGTTGTAGGCTCACTAGTCCGGAATACAACACCCAAGAGCCAACAGCCCCATGGGGGCACCCAGTGGGCTGACAGCATGGACTCCATGATGACGATTCCTGACCTCCGGGCCGACAGCAGCTCCTCACTCAACTGTTTGATCCTGTGACACCAGCTACCACTTAGGACGCGGATCATAGCAACAGCCAACATTAGATGTGGATCTGCACCCAAGACACTCCCAGCCTTGCTGAGGAACATACCCTTTCAACAAGGGCAAAAAATAGAGCGTGGCAGAGTTAGGAGGGGAAAAATATAACTTGAGCCAAGATGGGACCATTTCTGGGCTGCCCCATTCCTCTCTACAACCTCCCTGCTTACTTTCCTAGGCACGCTTCTCCCCCCTACAGTCTTCCTGCCTAACTTCACCCACCCCTCTGGGCTTTAAACACATGCTGTACACTGGTTTTCAACTTCCTGTCTTCATTCCAGGCCCATCCACTAAGGTCCAGACTCAGGAGACAACTGCCCAGATGTTGGTGTCTGATTTGAGTCTGTCTGAGTGCAAAATCACAAATACAAGGTCCTGGATTTGGTCCCCAACACAAACAAAAGAGAAACTTAGATGTGTATAAAAACAACCTAACATTGAAACCCGCTGTAAGGCAGCCATTGCTTTCTTGCTTAGTGCCCACATAACGCCCACCCACCGGCTTTCTCTGTGTTCTCCCACCCCAGGAAGTCAGCCTACATGCCTGAGCCATATACTTAGATGCTGGGGATTTCCCCTCCTGCCTCTCTTTCCTTTGCCCCCTCAAAACAATCCATTAGCATAGCAGTAGACTCTCGAATTATCTTCTCTGTGTTTATTTTCTTCCATGGGAACGCCCTCTTTCCATGGGAACGCCCCCTTAAACTATTTTCTTCCATAGGAACGCCTCCTTTCCATGGGAACACCCACTTTCCATGGGAACGCCCCCTTTCCGTGGGAACGCAAGAACCCTGTTTTTCTTTCGGTCTTTTTGTTTGTTTTATTCTTCCTGGTGAGCCCTCAGACCCACGAAGCTGGACTTGTCAGTTGCGGTCCCTAGATAAATATTTGTTAAGTGGCTGAGAATGTCAAGGAAAGGTGGCATAGTGGAGGTGACAGTTGAGCTGGGGCCTGAAATAGAAAGGGGAGTTCCCTTCCCCTGCTGCCAAAGACCAAAGACGGCAGAGAACACACCGAACACGAACACACCGGGAGAAAATGATACAAAAGCAGTAGCCTCTGAAAAGCAGCGTGTCCGGGATGCTGGGACCTCAGGTTCAGTCACACTTACATTGAGTAACTGTAACTTGGACTCTAATTATAATCCATCTCAAAGACACACCTCCGTCTGCTTTCTAGAGCTGCAAGAGAATACGGGAGACTACTTTATAAAGAGTTATAATTTTATTCCTCTCACAGTTCCGATGGTGGGTGCCTAAAGCCTAGGAGCCACATCTGGTGAGGTCCTTCTTGCTGGCGGGAACTCTGCAGAGGTAGTACAGTCAGTCCCACACAGTAAGAGGTGACTAGGTAAGAAATAGAGCCAAATTGGCTTGCATGACAGACCTGCTCTCGAGATAACCCATTAGCCCAGTAATCCATTAATCCATAGTGGATTAACCCACTCATGGAGGCAGAGCTCTTGGGGCCTAGTTACTTCTCCAAGTCCCACCTCTTAGTATGGAAGAGTATTAAGCAGAGATTAAATTTCAAATTTCAGCATGAAATTTGGCGGGGATATGCAGACTCATCCCTGACCTGAACACAATGGACCTTCTTCAGAGAGTCCTTGAACTGATATGATATAAACTGCCCCACATCGCTTAGGGTTAGGGTGTCAACATGTGTCAGTCAGATGAAAGGTTGCTGAGCCAAACCTGGAAGGTTCGCTTCCAATATGGCCCACACAGTTGAAAAGACCAGGCTGGTTTATGACAGGAGGCCCTTCCCATGGGATTGCTTGGGTGTCCTCAAAGGGTGTTTCTCTCAGTGGGCCACCCAAAGAGGGCAAAGAGGAAGCCATTGCTCTGATGTCACTTTTCTATGGGTGTTCTACAGCAGCCATGGGTTAGCCCTGTGCATTGTTGAGAGCCCAGTTCCTCTCCAGTGGTTCTGAGCCTTCCGGAAAACCAGGAATGAAGCTAGTAGGGCACCATCTTGGAACTAGCTACCAATATAGGCCAAAGGCGGACCAAAATAACTATGAACGAAGTCAGGTAACTCTGCTGAAGAAAAGTACAAAACCCCAGGAGATGACTGAAGATGGAATAGGCAAACACACCTATGACAGGATGACTGACAGCTGTCATTCATCAAAGGCTTCCTTTGTCCAGGTTAGCTTATGTCAACTTTATATTTGCTAGAGTTATTTGGGATGAGGGACTTTCAGTTAAGAAAATGCCAGACCTGTAAGCAAGTCTGTAGTGCATTTTCTTAACTACTGATTAATGTGGGAGGGCCCAGCCCATTGTGGGCGGAGTCCACCCCTGGGCTGGTGGTTCCAGGTTCTATAAGAAATGAGGCTGAGCACCCCACAGGAAGCAATCCAGTAAGCAGCCCCCTGCCAAGGCCTCTGCATCTGCTCCTGCCTCCAGGTCCCTGCCCTGTTCGAGTTCCTGCCCTGACTTCCCTCAAAGGACTCTGATGTGGAACCATAATTTCTAATAATCCTTTTTTTCTCTCCAAGTTGCTTTAGGTCATGATGTTTTATCACAGTAATAGAAACTTTAGCAAAAACACTAGGCAATGGATTGGAGGGATGGCTCAGAGGTTAAGAGCACTGGTTGTTCTTAACAGAGGACCCGGGATCACTTCCCAGCACCACATGGCAGCTCACAGCAGTCTGTAACTCTAGTTCCAGAGGATCATAGTCTCATACAAACATGCAAGCAGAACGCCAATGCACATAAAAAAATATTTTTAAATCATCAAAGAAAAAAATTCTTCAAGTAGGAAATAGGCAAAACTTTCTCTTGCACCATATCTGGAATAGATCCTCTGCAGTCCCCCAATCAAGTCTTATTGAGTGACAGTCACTCTCCCTCAGATGGGAGTGGCTGCTCAGTGGTGGCATGAGGGTGCTGGAAGCCACACCCACTCCAGCGTTCTGTCTGTGGGTCCTTTTACTTTTGTCACATACAGAAGCCGTATGACCTGTGAAGCCTAAAATATCACCATCCACCCCTTCCCAGAAAGTAGATAAATGCCCAGCCACGCTCCGTGCCATTAAAGCCTTTTGTGAAGAAATCTCTTTGGGGCTGGAGAGATGGCTCACTGTAGGGAGCCGTTTGTGCCGCACCCAAACATGGTGCCGGCTTCCCGCCGAGAACTCAGCAAACAGAGCTGTTGCCCAGCCAAGAGACTTAATGCGCATGTGCCACATACGTCATAGCCCGCTCTCAGGGCATACTATTGAGTTACTGGAGGGCGCACCAATCAGGTAGCGACACGAGTCTCCTGGGCATATATAAGCAATGCTTTTCTCTCCCACGTGGAGAAGTCCCCTGCTCAAAGGAGGAGTCCCCTGCTCAGGGAGATCCCCTGCTCAAAGTATTGTACAATAAAGGTTGTTCGCAGAAGAATCTTGTTGTTGCACGCCTGTTTCTGCCGGCGGGAAGTGGGGCGCACGACAGCTCACCATTTAAGAACACTGGTCGTTTTTGCAGAGGACACAGGCTCAGCTCCCAGCACCTACTTTTATGGTTGTTCACACCCATCAGCAACTTCAGTTCTAGGGGACTGGATGCCCTCTTCTGGCCTTGGGGGGCACCAGGCACACGCATAAGGCACACACATACGTGTAGGCAAAACACTCCTACACATAAGTTTTTAAATGATGTAAACAAAATTCCCCTTTTAAAACATATTGCCTTCTGCTTCTCATAAATGAAGAAAATGAGGACCAGACAGGTTCTGATTTGCCGAGAAGCACATTGGTTGCAGGTAGCAGGACAAAAGTCTATCTGTAATAGACAAGAGCTGTAATAGACAAGAGATAAAGAAACTTGGTCTTTGTTTGGTCATTGTTGTTTGGGCTTTTGGTTGTGGTTGTTGTTGTTGTTGTTGTTGTTGTTGTTTTTATGCTGGATGAATAGATTTTAGAATAGCTTTCCAATGAGTGACTCAACGGTGAGGTCAAAGGGCAAAGGTGAACACAAAATAAAAGGCCACAAGCACCTCACACACGCAGCTAAGGTTAAATCCCCTTTGCTGGTAATTCTTGAGACCAGGTGTTTTTCAGATTTCAGGGGTAGGTGTGGGCTACTGTTGCTTTGTTTGTTATTGTTTGTTTGTTGTGGGATATCTGCACAGGTCTTATTTGATGAGCACTCCTAAGCCAGAAATCTGAGCATGGTACTCAAAACGGTTTTGGATTCCGGAACCTTTCAGAATTCAGCTTTTCAAAATCATCCTTTAGTACTCTTAACACATGAAAGGAAAGAAATCAGAGAAACTAATTAATGGCTCTCAGTTATCCCACACAGGGACTACCCCAAAACCTAGGGACCTAGAACAGTTTGAGGTTAGATGGCTCCATGGTTCCTCGGGTGGTTTCCAGGACCCACACACTCAGCTGCTGCGTTCGGCCGGAGCACTGGTTTTCAACCAGGGTGATCCCGGCCCAATGACCCAGGATGCTTGGAATGCCCAAAGACAGTGGTGACGGTTACTGCTGGTTTCTACTGGGGAGAAGCCATGGGTGGTACACAACGTGTAGCTCCCTTCCCTCATCACCACCACCCCTTGCAACAAAGAACCACCTGGTCAGTAGTACATCAGTTGGGAAACTTAAACTTGCTGATCAGTTGACTCAGGAAAGTTCAGGGTGTTGTCACTCAGTTCTCCACCTGGTCTCTTGTCCTCTAATAATTTTAAATGACTACAGCAAGGTCTCAGGTAAAAGGGGATAGGACTTGAAATCTAAGACCTCCGGAGAGCAGAATGCTGGGGTTTCCTCAGGGTTCCTAGAGTCACATTCTGTTTACTGAAGCAAGTGGTAAGGTACGCCTTTATTCCCAGCCCCTGAGAAACAGAAGCAGAAGATTTTCAAGTGCAAGGCCACCCTGGGCTACATAAGTTTCACGACAGCCTGGGATATAGAGCGCAAGACCCTCTTTCAGATTAAAAATGTTAACCATGGCTCAACAAAATCTCAGGTCCTACCAAAGCAACTGTCAAAGAAACATGGCAGGGAGCAGGCTTCCTGTGTTAGCATCCCTCCCGGTGGTTCTGATATGCACATAAGCTGGAGAACCACTGGCCTAGGGCAGGGAATTAGATCATACAAGCCCAGGTAGAAGGCAAATCATTCCTCCCCTCCCATTCTCTTCTTCTCCCTGGATCTCTGGCCATCACCTGAGGTCAGATATCCTTACATGCGGTAGAAATGGTTCAAGGGTTAACAAGTAGACCGGAGTTCAGCCACAGCTGCTGCATAGTGGGTGGGCAGGGGAGGAGAGTGGGAATCAGTACAAGCCAAGGAGGGCATCCAGGCCTCCCAGGAAGCTGGACAGGAGAAACCAGACAATAGTTTCAGCTTGTATTGTATTGCTATTATTGTATCGGCGTGTTAAAATAATATTAAGTTAAGATAAATGGGTTGGGGGACTGTGTATGTTTATGTGTGTTCAGATGTGTGTGTGTGTAAGTGTGTGTGTGTGTGTGTGTGTGTGTGTGCATGCAGAGACAAGGGGACAGCTTCAGCTGTCATTCCTCAGGTTCCAGCTACATTGCTTTAAAAAAAGAAAGATTTACTTAACACGTATGAGTGTTTTGCCTGCATGTATGTCTGCATATCTCATGCATGCTTGGTGCAGGCTAGAAGAGGGTGTCAGAGCCCCTAAAACTGGAGTTAAGTTGGTTGTGACCTGCCATGTAGATGCCAGGATTTGAACCTGGGTCCTTTGGAAGAGCCAAGCCATCTTTCCAGCCCTTATCTTGCTTTTTCTTATTTATCTATTTTTATTTTATGTGCACTGGTGTTTTGACTGCATGTGTGTCTGTGTGAGGGTGTCAGATCCCCTGGAATGGGAGTTACAGACAGTGAGACCTACCATGTGGGTGCTGGAAATTGAGCCCCAATCCTCTGGAAGAGCAGCCAGTGTTCCTACCTACTGAGCCATCTTTCCAGCCCCACCCTACCTTGCTTTTTGAGAAAGCTTTTCACTGGTGTGGAGCTTGCTAAGTAGACTAGGCTGTCTGGCCAGCAAGACCCAGGTCACCTGCCTCTGACTCACGATTGCCTGGATTCTGAGTATCTGCCACCATGCCCAACTTTTCTCCCTCCTCCCCAGAAGGGTGCTGAGGGGTTCAATTCAGATCCTTAGGCTTATATGAAAAATATGCTGCCAACTGAGCTGTCATAGTGTGTGTGTGTGTGTGTGTGTGTGTGTGTGCTCGAGCTCACATGTGTGGGTGTGTGTGCACACACACACATGTGAAAGATAGATAGATAGATAGAGAGAGAGAGAGAGAGAGAGAGAGAGAGAGAGAGACAGGGAGAGAATGTGCAGTTGTCTAAAGGAGGTTCTAGACACTCTTCCTTTTTATAAACCAAGTGATGTTCAGGCCCCTTCTATAAAACAGTGTAATGTTTGTACAACACCCATACACTGCCTTTCATATGGCCTAACTTGTCTCTGGGGGGTCTGCAATGCCTAGTATAGGTCAAATGTTATGTAAGTACTCGTAGTGTATTGTTTGGACAATTATAAAAAAAAGCCCTATACAAGTTCAGTCCAAATATTTTCAACCTGAGGTTGGTTGATTCTGTGGGTGCTGAGCTCTGGCTTGTAGAGAGACCAGCAGAGCCCGGCTGGGACATTTTCATCCTCATCCCAGAGCTTAAATTTACACCATAATCCAGAAGTATGATCCGGGTGACTGTCCTGTCTTCCGGACTGCCTTGCCCCAGGCTTCAGAGTATGAATGGGGTGGACGAACTCTTACTTCCTTGGTTGCCATGGTTTCCATGGTTAGGTTTTGTTGTTGATGTTGTTGTCATTGCTTTATGCAAATTACTGAGACAGCTTCCACCCTGGGCACGCTGCACAGTGGAGCCACCATCTTCCAGCTGGTGCTCCATAAAGGGGCCTGAAAGCCCCAGGCTGTCCCTGCGCATCATGGAGCCACCAGACTAAAGAATGTCACCTGGCCCTTAAGCCCCAAGGCAGAAGGAGCTCCAGCCCCCTCAGCGTGTATCATCCGTGCAAACAAAAGGATTTGATATTTGACAAGCTACACAGACCAACCAATGTGGCTCGGCACCTTTAAATATACGCCGTCCCCAGAGCAGCTACAGATCTGCCACACTGTTGGAATGTATGCTTCCCCAGGCAGGGTATGTGGACAGCAGCCAGTGTCAGGGATGCCCTGGCAGAGACACCAGACAGAGAGTTTAAACACAGGGTAGCAGAAGTCCAAGGGAGTCCAGAGACTTTCCTACCCTTGGTACTTCTTATTTAATGTATCGAGAGGCTGCATAAACATTTATGGTATGGGTTCTATTGTTTTAAGAACTGAATCTGAGTGTACTGGATGGTGGCTGGTAGTTCTTCTAACTTTGAGCTTCTTAGGCTCTGTCTATTAAATGCGGGAGAGTCCTGGGCCCTACTAGTGTGTAAATCGGTTACCATTGTCACACTTAAGCTGGTTTCCTCGCACACATAGTTTCTGCACAAACAGCCCAGCGCCTCCCGATGAAAACTTTCCATCTGTCTCCTCAGTCTTGGGCAGGGCTGAGGGAGTGACTGACCTTTTATTCCTTGTCGCCAGGAGAAAACGGTGATGACATCTTTTTGGCTGGATGGGACTGATGGAAGATTTATGGGGCAGCTGAGAGCTGTCAGAGCCAGACCCAGCAGATTCCCTAAGACGACGACCACGGCCTTTTCATCAGAGAGCTCACACAAGAGAGAAAGAGAGTCCTATCTACCCAGCCATCGGTGAGGTTATCCCTGCACCCCACAGCTGCTGCCATTCAGTCTGAAGGTTCCTGATTCTGCTCTTGAAGGATTGTATGTGACCACACAGAAGTCCTAGCTGTCACCCAGTCTGGGACCCGGAGCCCTCCAGGAGTGGGAAACTTCATCCTACACCTTCTCAGTCACAGGGATTTTAGAAATTAGTCACAGGAAGCGGCAAGGCCGAGAGTGGAGGTTTCCAAGAGGAACCAGTAACAGGATCTGGGGTCTTTCACCTCTGGTCACAGCAGCTTAGACTGTCCCCAAGGTAGGCATGAGTGGTCATGGGTGGGATCGGAATCCCCAAGGCCTCTGCCAGCAGCAAGAGCTTTTGGGAGGTGGAACCTATAGCCAGGGAGTTGTCCCTGTCACTGAGAGGTCTCTTCCTTATCTCAGAGGCCTATCCTGATGTTCCCAACTGTGAGACAGAGACAAAGGGTAGAATGGAGCCCAGAATCCAGCACGTGTCTGAAACGAAGTCCTGACCTGACTTCTGGCCCTCCCCTCACAAATGAACACTGAGACACACTAAAGCTCTGCTGCATCTCAGAGCACGGGACACTCCCAGATGTCCCAGAATTGTCACCAGCAGCCTGACTTTCACTCACAAACATCACATGGTAATCATTTTAGGGGGGTGGGAATGTTGTGGGGTGGTAGAGGTAGAAGACACTGGGTTCAATCCTCTATATGGAAAGATAGATTGTAGATAGATAGACAGACAGACAACAGACAGGCAGACAGACAGACAGACAGACAGACAGACAGACAGACAGATAGATAGATAGATAGATAGATAGATAGATAGATAGATAGATAGATAGACAGATATGGAATACTATGCATCTCTCTTTTAAAAATTGAGATATGCTCAAATCACCTTTACTGAATAAATGTAGCAACCATCCCTCATCAAAGAAGCTCTCTTTGTAGCAAATGGAAACCATCAGAAAACCACAACCGGACACTATGCAGAAATCAGCAGATCGTGGGAGCCAGGCCCCAGCAGATTCATCTACAGCACAGCTCCCAAGTCTGTGGCTTAGGGAGTATCATGGAAGAAGGGACGGAAAGGGTGTAAGAACCAGAACACTGAGAAACAGTCTGCCCTAGAAATGGCTGCATAAATAAGACCTGAGCAATGACAATGCCAGTGAAGCATGTTAACGTGGAAAGGGAAAATCCCACAGGGTCTTTTCCTTACACAAAGAACTATAGGCACCTACGGACTGCTAGGAGAAGCATTATCCCCTTCAAGAGATGAAACCCTCTATTGGCTGTCCAGTGTAAAGTGGCAGCCACTTGATTCAACGGAGGGTATCTGGGAGCAGATAGAGGTAGGAAATGGAGGGGAGAAAGTGATGTAATTCTATTTCAAGTAACAATAGGGGCTGGAGAGGTGGCTCGGTGGTTAAGAGCCCCGGCTGCTCTTCCAGAGGACCTGGGTTCAACTCCCACCAGCCACATAGCAGCTCACAACAATCCGCAAGCCCAGTTCCAAGGGATCCAACATCCTCACACAGACAAGCATGCAGTCAAAACACCAATGCACATAAAATAAAAATAAATACATCTTTAAAAGAATAAAAATGAACTTAAAATCAGAGAAAAGTATGAAATAATCATGGAAAATGGAACTGTAGAGATGGCTCAGTGGTTATGGACATTGGCTGCTCTTCCACAGAGTTTGACTCCCAGAAGCCACATGTCTGTAACTCCAGTTCCAGGAGATCTGATATCTATCCTCACTTAGACATACATGTCGGCAAAACACCAATGCACATAAAGTAAGTGAATAAATAAATAAATAAAAATGTTTAAATGAATTCATAGCTGGGCGTGGTGGCAGTGCCTTTTATGAGAACAGAGGCAGGTGGACAATGAGTTTGAGATCAGCCTGGTCTACTTAGTTCTAGGCCAGTCACACAATGGGGTGGGAAGAGTGAATATATTCAGGACATATGTAGTTTTAACATCATAGAAATCTTGGCTGTGTGGTGGTGCATGCCTTTAATCCTAGCACTTGGGAGGCAGAGGCAGGTGGATCTCTGAGGTCAAGGCCAGGTTGGTCTCCAGGATCGTCAGGGCTAGACAGAGAAACCCTGTCTCAAAAACAAAAACAAAAGAAAACCCCACAAACAAACAAAAAAGAAAAGAAAAGAATAGAAATCTTGAATGTTGAAAGTTAAGGAACACGAATAAGAGATAAGAAACTAAGTCTGTTTATTGTTTTCCTCATTCAAGAGGTTTTTACTTTTTATTTTTATTTATATAATGTATGTATTCATGTTCATGTGTATGTGTATATGCATATTTGTGTGTTTGTGTATATGCATGCTCATGTGTGTATGTGTATATGCATACTTGTGTGTATGTGTGTAGCTATGTGTTTGAGTGTAGCTGTGTGTTTTGTGAGTATGTATATGTGTGTGTGTTTGTGTGTATGTGTGTGGTTGTGTGTAGGTGTGTGTGTTTGTGAGTATGTATATGTGTATGTGTGTAGGTGTCTGTTTGTGAGTATGTATATGTGTGTGTGTGTGTTTGTGTGTGTGTGCAGGCCAAGAACTACCTCTGCTGTCATCCTTAGGAATCCTGATACTTCCACCAAGAAGACATTTCTCCTTGGCCTGGAGACCACCTATTAGGCTAGGCTGTCTACCCAGCTACACCAGGGATCCTCCTGACTGGACCTTCCCTGCCCTGTCCACCACAACCAAGGCATATTTCCAAGGGTCCTGAGCACAGGCCATCTCCCCAACCCTCAAGCATTTACTTTTCTTTCCCTTCCATTGATGTTCTTTGTGGGTGCTATAGATTGAATCCACAGCCCTGATGTGGTTTTTATACAATTTGAGCCCCACCAGTCTTGGGGACTGCAGGGGACTGCAGGGGACAGCAAGCTTTCTGAGGGCAGCCTCCTTGCCTGTCTAAAAACGAGGAGGCCTGGATGACCCCAGGAAGGGTCCCAGGAAGACTAAAGAGCAAGTGCTCAAGACTATACAGGCTGCAGCTTTATGGAAGCTTGGAACCCAGGAAGCACCTGCCCGCCCTGATTTTATTAACTACAGACTCACTTTCTGAGAGCAAGAATCTGCAGTGGCCTAGGATTCTAGGTGGTTCTTAAATGCAACAGGAACAGGAAGGGTCACGGTTCAGTTTCAGCCCACTTTCCAGTACCTGGCCAGTCAGAACCCAGCCCAAGCTGGCTGACTGAACAGGCTTTAAGGAGTAGGTAGGGCTGCATGCTGTGTGGTTTGGTGACAGGACACTCTCTTAGCTTAAGCAAGGTAGGACCCCCATCCCTGGCACCACCCCCTGGCACCACCGTGAAGTAAGGAAACAGTTAATTCAAAGGTGTGTTCTCAGCAGTGAGACATTTTTGTTTGGTTAGATGTTTTTTCTTTTGCATGCGTATATCATATTTCATGTGCACTGATTCCTCCAATGGTGGAAAGAAAAAGAAGATAAATTCACATTTACCCTGACCTGTGTGGTCATCCAGAGAGCATCACGGGTAATTTTTCCAGCCATTGACAGGGACATCTATACCTTTCTCATTTTCATTGTATTATCTTAATTGACATATCATAATTACTTATATGTATAAGGCAAACGGGTACCATGTGATGCTTTGATGTGTGCATCGTAGAATAATTAGATTAAGGTAATTAATATTTCCACTGGTTTGCCTAACTCTGATATCTTATATTGACACTTTTCAAATTGACTCTTACTTTGAAATGTCTAATACATTTTTCCTTAACTATAACATATTTGAGTTGCATAAAACACAAATTACTATGTAGCCCATAAAACACTACTGATTATTGTTATATAGTGTACCGCAGCAGATCTCAAAATGCACCCTTTTCTTCTCCCTTTCAAACACAGCCAACTAGACAGGCCCGGCTTTCTGTCTGCAACTGTACAGAGAAGCAGTTACTGCAGAGAGAAGTGGTTGGCTGTGTGTGCATAGGGCTCCTGGGACAGACTCCTTACCGGCTGCTCCAGGTGCTCCCTCCGCCCCCCCACCTGCAGACCTAAAGCATCAAGGACAGGGGCTGAGGTGGGGGCAGGGTCCTTACATCGCTTAGAAAAGTTTGGCTTCACTGAAGTTCCTCCTCCTGTCTCCACCTCTCCACTCTCTCTTCTGGCTCTCTCTCCTTTTTATGCTCTATTTTTCCTTTCCCCCTCCCTCCCTCCCTGGCTCCCCCTCACTCCTTGTGCTCTGGGACCTGCAATCCCAGGGAGTGGCTGAGCATGGGACCTTTGGTGGCCCTTCACCAGCCGGGCTAAGGCCAGGGTAAGAGCACTCAGGCTAGGACAAGGTCCTGCACTCAGGAGTCTGGAAGTCTGGGACCACCTAACAATCTGTCCATAAGTCACTTCGGCTGGGGAAATCTGTTGGTGCCGGGCTACCCTGCAGCAAGCCCTCCTGCTTTTCTCCTATTAAGGAGAATACACTGGAATGATCCTGCTATTGAGGTTGCTCTTATTGAGGTTAATGTCCACAGGTTGGTTTTGTTTGTTTATTTGTTTGTTGTTTTTTGGGTTTTGCCCACAGTCTTTTAAAGAAGCCTGACTATTGTCTCATTTTACCGATGAGAAGGTCAAGGTTCAAGATGGGCAAACATTGTCCAGAATTAGGATGTAGCCATAGTCCTAAGCCTGAGTCTGCCCAGAAGACTTTTCTGTATGTCATTCCCTGAGGTCTTCCCCATGTCTTCCCGGGCTCTTCCCCTCCCCAAGCCTGACATCCGGGGCTTTCCTCCCTCTGTTCTACTTGTTTTGCCAACTGGAAGTTTCTTTCTGACCTTGGAGAGTTCACAGACACTCCCTTATTCGTCCTCAGACTTGATGCCCAGGATGGAAATGCCAAGATTAGGCTAGTCTCTAAGGATAAGATCATGGGTTCCTGGTGCTCAAAGTGAAACAGCTTATGGCCTTTGTCCCGTGGACTTAACAGTGGGCTGCCCCCACCCTACCATGGGCCATGGTGAGTTCTAACTAGAAACCAAAGCCCTACCATGTATGAATATCCCTTTCATAAATTACCAAGCACCCTAAAACCTAAATAAAACTTTTAAGGAGACATCCAGGAAAATGATATAATAATAATAATAATAAATATCACATAAAGATGCATGACAAAGGGTCACTAGCTAATAGGAAAAGAGATTAGAAACATCAGTAAGAAAAGAAGTGAAAAGCCCAATAGTCAGAAGATGCAAAGAAAAATATCAGTGGCTTATAGACACTTTTAGATGATCAAACTAAGCCTCCTGTGGTGGTGGTGGATGTGTTAGTCCCAGAACTCAGGCATCTCTGTGAGTTCCAGGACAGCCCGATCCTCAGGGAGAGTTCTGGGATAGCCAAAGCTACACAGAGAAACGTTATCTCAATAAAAATCAATCAATCAACATAATTTTTAAAAAATCATATGCTATCTTCACCTAATATGTACAAATAAAAGTGCTTTAGAACTAGCAGACTGCAGAAGGGCTGTATTAAATGATGCTTTTTGTTTCCTCACATCCAGAGAGAAAGGTGTCGGGTTTCTGGGGATTTTTGCTTCTGACCTGCAATCACCTTGGTTTGCTCTTTTAGAAGCATGCGACAGTTGAGGGTTCACAGGGTAAAGGTCCTCACTACCAGCTGGTAACCTGTATTTCATTCCTGGTCCACACAAACTGAGAGAGAAAGGATTCCTGAAACTTGTCCTCTGAGGCCCTTGGGTGGGCTGTCATGGCACGTACACAGAAAATGAATTTTTAATTTTTTTAAATGTAAGAACATGTGGAATTTAGAATTGAGACATGGCTCAGGTGGACTGTTGCCAAGGGAACCTTAGATCCTGGTCTCACCACCAAGCACAAGACCCAAACAACAGCCGTGGGATGAACTGCTTGGTGGGAATCTAACCCATCACTGTGCACCGGAGAGAAGGACAAAAGTAACAAATGTAGCAGGTGGTTCTGTGGGTACCACTGGATCATTAGGACAGGTGATATCTGATGTTTTAGCAACTTAAGAAAAGCAAACAGAACTGGTCCAGGGTTCTGTCTTCAAGACTTTCCTTGGTTGAGGGTCATGTTGCTCAGAGACCAGATTACTCAGCTGCCAGACAGTACCACAACCTCAAGGCCAGAATAACCACAGTCACTGGTCCAGCGGGTTGCCCCCTCGAGGATCATCCAACATTCTTAGGGGAGTTAAAAAACAAGGCAGGAGCCAGGCCAGGGTGGGGGCACACACCTATAAGTTTGAGGCAAGCTTGGTCTGCACTGAGAGTTCCCTGGCAGTCAGGGCAGAGTGAGCCCTGTGTCAAATACAAATGATAAAAGGCAGCTAAGCGATAAAAGGCAGCTAAGCGGGTAGGAGGGCTGTAAAGGAAGGCTAAATCTCAGCAGGGACCAAGCAACTGTGTAGTAAGACGCTGGGTCAGAGTGGAAAAGTTTATGCACAATAGCAACCCAGGGTACAGAAAGCCAGGAAGAATAGTATTTGAGGAAATAATCTATGTTTAACTTGACTTAAGCACTCGACAAACTATATATTTATCAAAGCATTACTTAATATTCCCAACGGTTGTAAGTACTGCGCCAGAAAAATAAAATAAAAACAACCCCTTGAAGAATTAAATAAAAGTATATTAATGAGAATAAAAGACCAGAAAAGGTAGGCAGACAGACATTTCGGCAAATGTATTCAAAAGGCCAATAAGCCTTTGAAAATATCTCAGTTCTCTAGTCTGTCCAGATAATGCAGCCCTGCCAGACTGCTTAAACTTTAAAACGCAGCATAGCATTGACTGGCTGCTGAAAAGCCAGTGCCGTTCAGCGGTGGGGAAAACTGTTGAGAACCAACTAAAACTGAGTCTGGGACTATCCTGTGTCTGAGCACTGCTACTCAGGAGTGTTTACACACGAGAAAAGTGTGTGGGAAAGGCAGGCACTAGAGTGCTCAGAACAAACAAAAACAAAAACAAAACTAAACAAAACAAAAAACGAACAAACAGAAAACAGGAAATGTGACATGCAAGAGACGCAGGCAGAACAGACCTGGGAACAGCATACGGGGTACACTTTATTTGAAGCACTACCCACCAGAGTGATGTGGGGTTCGATCCCTTCAGATTTTGATTTTGGGAGAGTTGCCTACATATTTGTTTATGGTGAGAGGGAGGCATCTCAGGGACAGGACTCCATGGTGAACGCAGAATTCAGTTGCTTAATATACACACAGCCTGAGAGTCGTTTTTTTGCACAGTGTTACTGGCCTTTCCCTTTGAGGGGCACATGGAGCTCCAGTGTGGGTACAGGGGCTGTTTCAGACTGTGGGCATTTTGGGCTTTTAGTCGGGACTGTTCAACCTGGAATATATTGATACAATGAGAGAGCACAGAGTTGACAGCTCCAACCTGGCAGGACCTCTGAACCCACACTGCTTAAGTATTGTCAGGCACAAAGTCCCCTTCCCTCAAGCTTGGGTATACAGGGGAGCTCAAAAGTAGGTGAAGAGTCAGTGTCAGAGTGATGTGTGGTGACACACATCTGTAATTCAGCACATCCCTAAACCTTGGAGAGAGGGAGGGGGAGGGAGGGAGGGAAATGGGGGGGTGAGAGGAGAAGGGGGGAGAGAGAGAGAGAGAGAGAGAGAGAGAGAGAGAGAGAGAGAGAGAGAGAGAGTGAAAGAATGAATTGTGGTTACCTGAGGAAGCCCAGGCTCAAGGCAGCTGGGTGTTCTATTTCTTGTGTTCCGTTTGGGAAAATGCACAGGTCTCTTCACGTTTATTCTGCGCACCTCGGTGTTGGAATCAAAAGACACAAGAACAAGGAAGGCTCGGAGAGCAGAGGGAGGCAGAGCTGCTGCCCTGCGCCTGCCTGCGGGGTGGAAGGGTGGGTCACAGAAATAGAGCAGGACCAGCTCACCTCTCCTCCCACCACCTAGACCAACCAGGCAGTATAGCCTCCCTTCCAGAAAAGGTTTAACCACAGGGCAGGTGTTCCTGTCACTCTCTGGGTCTCCCACTTTTTGTTAGGAAAAACCCTTCAAGTGTCTCTTCACTGACTGAGCACTCTGCCTGACTAGGTCTGTCCAGAATAATGCAAGAGACCAGAGAGCCATGACTCGCAAACCATTGAGGTGTTCAGTTTGTAGTCTTTTGCTATTGCTAAGAATCAGCTTCAGTTAGGACTGGGATAATATGCACGGGGCCCACTGAGAGCAGGTGGACGGACCTAAGATTCAGAAATGCCTCTTCCTTGGCAGCAGGGAGAAGGGTGATGTTTGCCCCTACTTTGTTTCCATACAGAAACTGCTATCTTGGGTAAATAAACCCTGATAAATGACAAGGGAGATTTTCCCAAGGCCTAGCTTATCCTCGGGCTGTGTTTTGGTGGGTGGTCCTCTCTCCGCAGTTCCAGTAATCCTGAATGATCCTGGGCAATTGGAAAGGAGCAAGCCTGTACTGAAGCCAAGAAGTGATTTCCCCAGCCCTGTGTGTCAGTGTGACATAAAGGGTGTTGGATGTGCCTGAGACGGATGTGGCTAGTGGAAACCAGTACTGATGGGGACAGAGGGCATCTGAGTGGGTTTTATTTTCTTTGTTTAAAAAGGAAGATTCAGTTGGCCGGATATAGAAAAAGAAAAATGAAGGGTGGTCACATATCTGTGCCTAGACACACAAAGAGTATCTGTGCCTAGCTATCTGATCAGGGTGTCTTAGAACCACGAGGGTTTAGGCTGAAGAGGCCTGGCCCAAAGATTTTCCCAGGACTCACTCACTACTTTAAGAAAAAACTGCCCAAGTGGTCACCGCCGCTGCCTCAGCCTTCCTTTGTTGGCTAAGGTCTTAGAGCAGCCCCAAGGCAGATCTCTGCAGCCTTCTCTGCCTACAGGAAGTAAGCAGTTGAAGTAAAGGAGAATGGCCTGGATTCTGAGGTTGACCCTGTCCTCTCCGCCACCAAAGTCATCCTGGAGTTAGGGAAAGCTGGGACCAGGCTGGAGCTCTCTGAAATTTTCCTTCACAAAGCAATCAACGCGCTGTCGGGCTGTCCCCCGTGTTCGTGGTTAGAAAACAGTCCACACACACGTCCCGTTCTGAGTGACAGTGTGCCACAGTGACACCCCCCCCCATGTCCCAGAATCTTCACCCGGGCTGCAGCATCTCCTTCCCACCCTCCAGAATGCGGAGCCAAGGGGGCAGCGTGTGACCCCGAGCGGAAGGGCCCCAGTCTGGGTCCTAATGCGGGTGGCGTCTCTCTTGACAGGCAGCATTTGGGGACAACAGCGGGGAAGGGAGATAAGATGACATACCAGAGCAGATTTGGTGCGCGCGCTGATACTCCTGGCCCGACAGGAAACTCGGAGCTATTTAAAAAGACCCTATCGATTACTTTATCTTCCCCGAGGAAAGCTTCTTGCCGAGAGACAAAAGATGTCCCCTACCTAAAGATACAAGGCCACACAGCAGAGAGTTTGTACAGCAGACGTGCGAGTAGAGTCCTGGGAGCGCAAAGACGCCTGTACACCCGGCGGAGACTGAAGTTTGGACTGAGGCGGGGCGGAGCCAGCTCCCGTCCCTGTGCCCTACGGAATTGTGAGCTCTCCCGCCAAGTCCCCGAGCGTGTTGTTCACACTACCCGGTGTGCCTCCGAGTTCCATCCGTAACTCATCCCAAATTTAAATTCTCCCTTTAAGGGCTTGAATGTCTGCCGCCGTCACGTGCACCTTGAAAGGGTGGCGTGTGACACTGTGTTCCTTTAGCGTCTCCATCCCGCTTTTCGCCAATTCCTGCGCTGGCCGAATGCCGTAGGGGCTCCGGGGCTCCGAAGTCCCGAGCCACCCAGGGTGGCTCTGGGTAGACCCTGATTCCCAACAGTCCGTAGTCTGGGCGCTCCCCGTGCTACACTTGGCTGCCCACCGGTTCACAGTCCGCTCGGCCCGCGTGGGAGAACGCGGCATGTTCCACGGGACACCAGCTTATGTGCATAAAACATGAAGGGCTGCAAAGCTCGGCCTGAGAAGAAAAAGGTGGTGCGGAGGGAGAAAGGGCAGCGAGGATCCTAGGACGGTGCGGTAACCACTCCACAGCCTGATTCACGCCCACCGGAGACCCCAGCAGTCCTGGAGGGAGGCGGAGGCTCTCCGGCTGCCCGCTGGGTTTCAACCCCTCGGATCAGACAGTGACTCTTCGACTCTGACCACAGCCCGCGGCACACTCGGAGACCCGGTTCGTCGGTGAAGCTAGGAGCGAAACCCCACGCGTGGCCCGCCGCCGCGCGTCGCTCAGTTTGCGCTCTCACACCCAAAGCGTCAGAGCCACCTCCCAGAGCTCCACACCGCTTCGCTAGCGGAGCTCTCTGAAAGCACTATTTTCTCTTCGCTGCATCCTGAATCCTTGTCCCACTTCAATGTCACCTGATTTTTCAAATTATCACCTTCGGAGACGCGATCCGTAGGAACGGGCAGGACCCCCACCTTTGAGCGCTGTTTGTCCTGTATCAGTTTGCAGGGGACAGGGCAGGTGGAAGACCTTGTTACTGGCACGGCGGAACCCGGAGTTTGGGGGAAAGAAAACGAAGATAAGGAAACGGGCTGCAGAAGTCGGAATGCGGCTCCTGGTCGGATCCATCAAACCGACCACAGCCAGCAAGTAACCAAAGAGAAACGTCGCCTTTTGGAAACATCCCCTCATAACGCATTAGGAACCTGTGAGCAGCAAGAAACTAACGACAAATTTTAGGTGCAAAAACGTAAAGGAGCACGCAGAATTTCGGGAAAACGCCATCTGCTTTTTGAAGCTTTCTATAAACTTACAAATAAAATCCGCGGAAGATGTACTTCTCACCAAGTCTGTGACAGACCCTGGAAGGAGCTCATTTAAAATATCAGCGTTTCTTGTATTTCTTCGAACTTTGCATGAGCTTTTCCACGTGCCCAGGCTCACCGGACAGTATACTTATGAACCTGCTAATTGTAGTTCAGACTTACTATCTCTCAATAAAGTGAATTGTAGTCAGCATTTAACCAGCATATGAGGGACCCTGAGTCCAGTCCCCAGAAAGAAGTAGGATGTGAGTGTGTACATCATATGTTTATGTATATATGTGTGCGTATATATATGTATATATATACACACACACATGTATATATGTTTATATGTCTTGGGTAAGGTAAATTGAGGCTGAGGGGCTTGCTGTATAAATTCCCCCTTTCCATGTTTGTCCTTTGGTTTTGTGATTTGGTATCTATTTTTTTTTTTAATAAAAGTAGCCATTGCTCCAACTATTTTTATCTATTGCTAAGGAAACCGACCATTGCTGGACAGGGTACAGTCTTCCTAGGTAGGGACAGAAAGCAGTCCAGATTGATCAAACTCACAAAACTTTTTGGAAAGAGGGATATTGTTAACATTTGGCTCTGTTTTCTTTTTGTTTGTCTTGTTTTGCTTTTTTAATATATTTAACCCTGAGGGGAAAGAATGACCCAGGATGTTTGTGATGGTCACATGTGGTGAACACATCTCCAGTGCAATTGGACAGAAGGCTTGGGAATGCTGTTCAGCCCTGCTCTAGGCAAAGAGGGAACCGGTGGTCATTCTGGGGCAGGCTGCGGTGGCACACTTCTCCCTGGAAACTTGTCCTAGTAAGAGCGTAGAAGCTGAAAGTGGTGTCCCTATGAGGTCAAGAAGTCCTAAGTGGCCCCATGACAGGTGAAAAATTCTAGGTTCACGAAAGTTCCCACTAGATATTAGGGGGGCACCATGTAGGAAATATTTGTACCAATTCCTGTACCCCAAGATAGGAAAGCCACCTCAATTTGGTTAGTAAGACCCTAGATCTAGTTGTGATTCATCAGAGAGGTGCCCAGAGCTCCCCCATGCACCTGGGGAAGGATGGACAAACAGACCTAAGCTAGACTAGGCTGCCAACTCCTCCCCAAGCTGGGCCAGTATCCAGGCGTGGTGGTGCTGTGGTGGTGGTGGGGTGGTAGTGGTGGTGGTAGTGGTAGTGGTGGTGGTGGTGTGGTGATGATGGTGGTGGTAGTGGTGGTGGTGGTGGTGGTGGTGGTGGTAGTGGTGGTGGTGGTGTGGTGATGATGGTGGTGGTAGTGGTGATGGTGGTGGTGGTGGTGGTGGTGGTAGTGGTGGTGGTGGTAGTGGTGGTGGTGGTAGTGGTGGTGGTGGTGGTGGTGGTGTGGTGATGATGGTGGTGGTAGTGGTGGTGGTGGTGGTGGTGGTAGTGGTGGTGGTGGTGGTAGTGGTGGTGGTGGTAGTGGTGGTGGTGGTGGTGGTGGTGGTGGTGGTGTGGTGATGATGGTGGTGGTAGTGGTGATGGTGGTGGCAGCGGCAGTTGTAGTGTGGCAGTGGTGGTAGTAGTGGTAGAGTGTGCGACCTTTTGGCCGGCCTCCTTCCCACTCCCCCTTGGTACACTGAGAATGTGGGAGCTATCAGTGAGGTGCAGCGTGTGCCTTCAGGTGGGTGCTCTGAGACCAAAGCCCACTTCAAGGAAATGTTAGAGGGCAACTTTGCTCAATGGAGGCTAGGATCAGATCATTCTGGACAAAGTACACACACACACACACACACACACACATGCTGGGACCCTGGCCCGTCCTTTCTGACCCACTGTGGTGAGTTTACTACTGGACTGCCACTTGGGCTCTCTGTCACAAACTTCACCTTTGATTTTTTAAAATTTCAAAACTGAGAGGAAAGGCATATGAGTCTATCATTTTAACAGTTGCCCCAGAATTCCGGTCAGATACTTCCATAGCTCCAAAAGCCAAAGCAGAACAAAACAAGCAAAATCGTGCTCGCTCAGGATTACTACAATATACTATGATGTTTGATTCAGATCCCCCCACCCCCGTTCTTCCTTCAGAGCTTCCTTTAACATTTCTTAAATCCTTAATTAAAAAGAAAATGACATCCCTAGCTTCCCAATAAAGTAGAGACAAGCATAGTGGTTCATGCCTCTTATCTCAGCATTTAGGAGGCTGGGGCTGGAGAATTGCTGGAGGGTTGGAGTCTGAGGCCAGGCTTGGCTACGGAACACACCAAACAGCAACAAAAGTGGATACTGTTGACAAAGGACAATTCAGACTGTGGATAGACAGACAGACAGACAGATGCTGGTGATTGGTAAAGGGTGGTTGCTAACAAGCCTGAGGATCTGGATTCAGACAAGAAGAGAGCCAACTCCAGCAAGTTGTCCTCTGGCATATGAACTGTTAAACAAGTAAAACCCAAACTTTTTGTATAGCTCAGTGATAGTGAGCTTGCCTACAAAAGTACGCAGTGTGCCAGCAAGGAAGGAGCCTGTATCTTGGTTTTATATTAGTTAATATATTGTAAAAACATAGCCATAAATATAAGCAGAACTCTTTCCTAGATCTTCAGTTTCACTTGGTATAACGTGATTTTAACAAGTTCCCCCCCACACACACAAAATAAATACATTGGAGTGGTTTTTTTTTTTAATTTCATTCTTAAAAAATTATTTGCACATGCGTGTGTATCTGCAAAAAGTTACGGGATGGGAAAAATATCCTGTCAAATGGTTTGTGCATTTTACACGTTGGCAGAACCAGACTGCTCCAGAGAGGATTTTAAATTTATTCTTCTATTGAACCACATGGAAAGGTCACTTGGCAGAAACCGGCAGACCCAGTGTCAAGCCCAGGCCTCCGGAACGCTAGGCAAGCCCTTTTCCATTCGACTATGTCCACAGTATAAAATGGATGTGTGGGTTTTTTTCCTAAATTTGCTCAACTTTATTACTTATTAGGAAGCTAGGGTGTCATTTTTTTTTACATTTGTTAATCTAATATATACCATTGACCTCTATGATTTGGTTGACATTTTTAAACTTGTATTTCTTTTTTTGTTTACACTCTCCCCCAACCCCACCCTCACTTTTCCCCCTAGTGTGATTCTTCTAGTCTTGGCCAATATTATAACTGTTCTGTTGAGTAATTTCCTTATTGATCTACCAGAACATGTTCTAGGTATATTATTAAATTCATAACTTCATTATGTGCTCCCTCCGTTGTTCTCTCCAGGTTATTTTTCTTTAGTTTTATTTATGGTATCCTTGGCAACATTTTAAAGCACTCTCCTGTGGTTTCTCAATCTTTTCTTCTATTCACTCTCCCTCAAAAAAATAAGCAAACCTTCCAAATTAGTATCCTTACTGTGGCTAACACTTAAAGATCATCGTTTGTATGTTGCGTGTGAATCTGGGTGTGTGGATGCCCTGGTGCACTTGTGGAGATTCCTGAGAATCACACTCAGGTCTAGCTTGTTGGGCAAACATTTACCCACCTGTCAGTGCAGATGAAGGGGTGGAGAAAATTAGGCCAAATACCCTCAAATGAGTTGAGTCTGGAGTCCTCAAGAAACAGGCGAAAGTCCTGGATTCTCTAGACAGAAAGGCGCACACTCCTTTACCAGGTTGCTCTGAGTCTCTCCTTCGTGGTTTTCAGTTCTTTCTATGACCAGGATGGACTCTCTGTTTGCCTTGAAAACAGCACACTGGGGGCTGCCCTTGAAAACAGCACACTGCCCCGCCCCCCTCCCCTCTCCCTGGACTGATTCAGTCCTTGCACCTTGGGGCAGAGCCAGAAGCCCTAGGCTTGTAACCGTATTTCCAGGGCTCTGCCTGACAACCTAGAAGGCAGGACTGCTGCTAGGTACGGTGAGCTCAGCCCAAAATGAAAATCTGAAAACTTGTAAAAAAAAAAAAAAAAAAAAACCCAAAAAACAAAATTAAGAATTGGGATACAGCAAGAACAGAGTATCACAGAAAGTTCAGTCCCCACTGGGGAAGGGTAGGGTTGGTAATAACAGGGAGACCAGAGGAAGGTTTTCCCAATCTGTGAAAGTAGGTTTTTCAGAATAGCAAAAAAGCACAAACACCCAAATAGCAACCAACTAATGAACTGGTTAACAAAAATGCCTTATCCACACAACTGGATATTACGCATACTGATAAATGTCACAACGTGGATCTGTTACACGCTATGCTAATTGAGAGATGCCAGACACAAAAGGTCATAATATATTGTATGGGCTTGTTTGTAGGACCCACACAGGAGACGCAAATCCACAGAGGCCGAAGTAGATTAGTAGTGACTGGGGCTGAAAAGGATGCGTGGAGGTTGAAGGCTGAAAGTTTCTTGGGGGTGGGTGACCTCAAATTAATTGTGGAGTAGGGTGAGTGAATTCTATCTCAGTAAGGCCTTAGCAAAAAAAAAAAAAAAAAAAAAGTTGACCTCAAATACATATTCTGTGCGTCTGTCACTCTCTGCGTATCTCTCTGTGTGTCTCTGTCTCTCTCCATACCCCCCCCCCCTTGTGAAGAATTCTTTCGCATGACAGTGTAGGGACACTTCCAGGTTCTCTTCTCTGGAAGCGGGCATCTTGCTTTCTTTCCATTGACAAACAGGGAAGAAACAGCGATTGCCACTTCCAGTCTGGGTAGCCTTGAGGGAGCAAGTCACTCTCTCCTGCGACCTTCTTCTTAACCAGGTGAGAGGACCTAAGAAGCACCACCTCCACGTCCGAGGGCGCCGGCTAGGAGCGCTGAGTTCGGGGCTGAGTCCCGGCAGCCAGTGCCTCCTTTCAGAGCCGCCGGCCCTGCGCGACCCGCGGGAAGGAAGCACGGGCCAGGCCAGGAGGCGGCCGCACTGCTCATCCATCAGCCCGACGAAGAGCAGAGTCGCGCTCTCGGCCCTCTGTTTGCTTTCTCGCCAATTATTGCTGCGCCGCGGCCCCTTTGTTGATACAGTAGTCCGAAAAAGTGCTAATGTTCATTTATCAGGGGGCCCGCCGGGGACTCCCTAGAGTTGCGATTCTTCCCAAAATATAAACACGGGGCGAGCGTCCCAGACAGAAACCCCCATCTGTTTCCCTGGCGCGGGCCAAGAGAACGAGGCGTTGTTGAAGATAAAGCTACGGATAACGCTGCCTGTCTCCAATGGACGTCTCCCCGGCGCATTAATGACATTCCGGGTGATAGTTGCAGCTTATCTTTCAATTAATCATATATACCTTTCGCGGCCGGCGCTGCTGATTGCAGGAGGGGGGGGGTTGGCTCGGGCCGTGCCGATCGCTTTTCAATCAATAATAATTTATTTACGCAGGATGCGCTGGAGCTACCCTGGAATTTGACTAATCCTAAAGCACCAAGTCTTTAAAAGGCAAAGAAATAATTCCAGCAGATTTTCTCGGTCTCCTCCAGTCTTCTTTGTCTCTGCCCCTCTCAACTGAAGGTTGTGTTTGTCCAAGTGCTACTTAGAGAGAAAGCCAGGTTGAGTCATCTGCCTTTGGGGAGAAGACGCGCCCCTCCCCAGTCATATATGTATGTATGTATGTATGTATGTGTGTGTGTGTGTGTGTGTGTGTGTGTGTGTGTATGAAGCTTCACATATACGTATATGTGTATGTATGTATAGATCTTTGGTATTGGTTTAAGGACAACAGAAGCCAAGTTGGAAAGTGCTCTAGACAGCTCTCTGCAAACTCCCCCCTCCTCCGCCCCTGCGGGTCACCCCAATTCTGCTTTGCCTATTTATCTCACTCTGTCCCTGCTTCCTCTCCAAAGAGAAAGGCCAGGGCCTTTTCACCAAGGTTGTAAGGGTGGAAAAGTCACAGATTTTGATCAAATTAGAAGAGTTTTCTTCCTTTTTCTTGACACCTGACCCACAGATCCGTCAACTCTGGGAGCCTTATATCCGAAAAAGGTGATAAATGCTCACCACATTGATTTGCAAAGGAAATGTTCCCTCTCAGAACTATCTCTTTTTTAAAAAGGACGTAAACCAGGGATCCCGGATGCGACCTCGTTATACGCTCCCCCCAATTAAACGGTAATATTTCAGGCGTCGGCTCACACTAATCTTTCAAACTGTCATCACGATCTGCAGGGCCAGCCGATTCACTTAACAGGACTCCCAGGACCCTCGCCCGAAGCTGTTTTCAGCAAGACTTTTAATTGAATCGGATGTGGCTGGTTTGCCAGACGTCACCGCCTGGGTGATAGACATCCCCTCCAACCCAGAGAAACCGATCTTCAAAAGCTAGTAAGGGTCCCCAGCTAGGCTGGTTCAGAACAGTAACTGTAAGACCAGTAACAAAAAGTCGTGGCAAGGAAGGGAGGGGGAAAAAAAAACCGGCAAAGGCAAGGGAACACAGTGGAAGGTGAAAAGTGAAGGGAACGGAGACATTCGGCTTTCCCACCCCACGTCTGTGAAAAGGCTTCCTCTGAAGCTGGAGCTAGCAGCTTCCAACGCTCTGTGGTCCTTGGGTTGAGATCTCTCTACCACTTCCCAAGTCTGGCGCGGGAGCCTGGAATTGGGTTTTCTGCGGAGTTGTACTTGACCTGCTGCCTGGAGCTGGGTCTCCTTCTCCTTTAGTTGAAGACCCAAGGCCTTGGTAGTTTGGGTTTGAGGAGAGACAGGGAGGGACGAAAAATCAGGCCTATGCTAGATTCGTTATAGTCCAGATGGTTGCCAGCGCCCAGTGGCACACCGGGAGAGACAGGTCATACATACTCTCCACTCACAAAATTTTAGATCTCTGGGATTTGGGTTCACGACTTAAGAGTGGCTCCTTTAGCTAACCTTTGACCCTACCCCCACACCCCCTTTTCTATTCCAAAATCTCTGGTGGTCAACTAGTCCTTGATATCCTTGCCTTCCTGATCCACAGATCTGTGAACTCTGGGAATATATATATAACGTGATAAATCCTCACCACATTGATTTGTGAGGGGACATTTCCTTTGCAAGTCGGTGTGTGGTGAGGCTTTATCAGAATCCAGATGAGGAGCCCAAACTCTTCCAGTGGCTAGCCTTACCATTCTTTGATGGGGTAGGTTTTGCCCGGAGGCAATGTGCCTTCTCTTTTTGAGATTATAGCTGGAGAAAGCCCACTCTGCTGGGGTCCAGGAGGGCCTACGTGTTCCTAAGATCCAGTCAGCTCTCTTAGTACCGAAAGAACGAGGGATCCTTAAACCCTGACAGTTTTCAAACAGAACCAGACCATTACTGAAAATTCCCCCTCCACCTGCCCCTGCTCTGTGGAGTAGAAGCCTCAGTGGGCCCCTGGGGGGGGGGGTTGGGGCTAGAAAAGGTCTGGGGATTTTGTTGGTGACCTAGGAGGGGTGAAAAAATGAAGCAGCTTGGTCTTCAGGAGAATCTAGGCAGCCCCAGTGGGAAGGTAGCTCTCCTCGGGAAGCTGGGCTGACCTTGGGTTGGCTTCCTCACGGAAGAGAGAAGCACCTCCCAGGAGAGGTGCCGGTGGGGCTCAGTGTGAAGCAGGTGGCCACTCCCACCCCAGGATTACCCACTTCACCTTCCCATTCAGATCAGAACCCCTTGGGGCCTGTCTGGAATCCTGGGTTGAATTTGGTCCTGTAGGTTAAATTAAATGCCTCTCCGTCACCCAGGTCCTAAATTGACACTGATATGTTATCCGTCCAGAACAACTCCCGCTTGGCGCTTCTCTTCCCATTCAAGCTACTCTTGGGCAGACTTCAGTAAACAATGTTGTAGCGATAGTCTTGATCCCTGAAAATAACCCCTCTCCTGGCTTTCCACCCATCCTCACTAACCCATTTAGTGATAGGTGCAAAAGGATATTTATTCAAATCCTAGACCCACTCCAACCCTGCGTTTAGACCCATCACAACAGAATCGGGTATTTTCCTTGAATGCGTCTGGCTGGGATTTTCAGACTAACAAAGAGCAAATCTGCAGGAGTGGGAGGCTATTCCAAATGTGTCGCGGCCCCTTTAAAAAAAAAAGCTGAGCAGAGTTTTTTTCTCCTTATCCCTATGTCTATATTAGGTGACGCAGAACTGCCCGTCGCTCCTGTCATCGAGGCCCCTGGCCCAATGGCAGGCTGAATCCCCCCTACTCCGGCCTGCTCCCGCCTCTTCTGCCCCTGGTGCTCCGCGCTACCTGCTGCTGCGCGCCACATCCTGGACAGAGAGGCGGGTGCGCAGGCGGGCAGCGGGCACCATGCGGGGAGGCTGTCCCCGGGGGTGGGCAGCGCCACTCTCTGCCACCCACCTGGCGCTGTGAGACCGGGGTCGCCACCATGTTCCCCAGCCCTGCGCTCACACCCACGCCCTTCTCAGTCAAAGACATCCTGAACCTAGAGCAGCAGCAGCGCAGCCTGGCGGCTGGGGACCTGTCTGCGCGCCTCGAGGCTACCCTGGCGCCCGCCTCCTGCATGCTGGCCGCCTTCAAGCCCGAGGCCTACTCAGGGCCCGAGGCCGCAGCGTCCGGCCTGGCAGAGCTGCGCGCGGAGCTGGGCCCCGCGCCTTCGTCCCCCAAGTGCTCGCCTGCCTTCCCAGCCGCTCCCACATTTTATCCGCGAGCCTACGGTGACCCTGACCTGGCCAAGGACCCTCGGGCTGATAAGAAAGGTAAGGAGAACCCCAAGTCCTTCCCTTCTGGAGTCGCTTTCATGCCCAAATCCCTGAGCCAGGAAACCCGGGCCTGACAGTGCTTGTCTGGGGTGAAGGCTGGGTGCAGGGAATTTGGAGCGTGAGATTCCAGGTTGTCCAGGATCTTCTTGCCGCCCCCGCAGTCAATCAGAAGTTTAGAGGGAACGCAGAATTTAGAATATCAGAAAAGGGGTAGGGGGAGAGAGAGAGTTTAGAATTGTTTTAGGCCTACAAAATCCCAGTAGGTGGTTAGGGCCTTGCTCTTCGATCTGTTATCAAGTTAAGCTGTGTAACAATTTGCGGTAGAATAAATCTTCATATTGGGGAGTTAAAATCTCTTTCAAATTTGGGGGTAGTTCGAGAACTGCTAAACAGAAAGCTTAGCCCCGCTGATCCTGGGCCTTGTGTAGCCCACCCTGACTTTCTGGGCCTTGCTTCCTTTGTGCTAAAAGAGAGGAGTCTGGGGACAGGGTCGTGATTTTGAGATGCAACGCCGTGGTGTTGGGCTTGGCTTTGTTTTTCCAGTACGATCTCCAGGCAGGATCCGGCAGAAATTCCTTTCTGGGAAATGTTGAAAAATACCGAACGAATAAAGACGCTGAGAAGTAAGAGCAGGCTTCCGAACCAGATCTCTCCCTCTCTGGAGTAGAGAGGGAGATCCCTGGCCGGCTCCCACAAGGAGCAGGGAAGACCCAGGCCCAGCTCCGGATCTGGGCAAAGCCAGAAAGGCCGTGTGGCTTCTCTTAGCTGGGGAATCGAGTAGTGTAGTGGTAAATCTGCCCAATCTAGGCGCGCAGCTTGTATCCATAGTTACAGAGTTGTGTTTTCATTGAACGGGCTTATTCGGGTTGAAGAGGTTCCCATCTAGGTTTCTCTAGGAGCAGAGAGAAGGACCGGAGGAGGACTAGAACTGATAACTACCAACTGGAACCCTGCAGGGCCGGTGTAGAGGCCTCTGTCCTCCCACGGTTACTGGGAAGTGCAGAAACCACACAAACATCAGCTGGCAGCCCTGCCGGAGACGCCAAGCTTTGGGCCTTCTGGTTCTTTATTTGCTTGTTTAAAGACAAGCCGACCATCAGAGGGTCAAACCCGAGTACTCCTAATGTAATTCACTCCGAGCATCTTTGTGGTTTCATTTCCTTTACAACCAGAAAAGCTAAAATCATAGACTACCGCGAGAACGCCAACTATCCGGGGAAGGAGTTTGGGACCGGGCGCCTGACAATTCTCTGGTTTTGTTTTGTCCTGAAACGCATAAGGTGCCCACGCCACTTAGGCTCTTCCCAGCTGCGCAGTTGCACCAACATAGAACCGTGCGAGCCCCGTGCACTCGGCGGGCGATGAGCTTAAGAGGAGCTGGGCGTCCGGCACAGGACAAGAGTGACACCACTGTCACCATCCCCACGAGGGCCCTGAACTCCCGGGAGCCCGCCGCTCTAACCGACCATCTCTCTGCCTCTCCTCCCCTTCAGAGCTGTGCGCGCTGCAGAAGGCGGTGGAGCTGGACAAAGCCGAGACGGACGGCGCCGAGCGACCACGCGCGCGGCGGCGACGGAAGCCACGCGTGCTCTTCTCGCAGGCGCAGGTCTACGAGCTGGAGCGGCGCTTCAAGCAACAGAGGTACCTGTCGGCGCCCGAGCGCGACCAGCTGGCCAGCGTGCTGAAGCTCACGTCCACGCAGGTCAAGATCTGGTTCCAGAACCGCCGCTACAAGTGCAAGAGGCAGCGGCAGGACCAGACTCTGGAGCTGCTGGGGCCACCGCCGCCGCCCGCGCGCAGGATCGCGGTGCCCGTTCTGGTGCGCGACGGGAAGCCCTGCCTGGGGGACTCGGCGGCCTACGCTCCCGCCTACGGCGTGGGTCTCAACGCCTACGGCTACAATGCCTATCCCTACCCTGGCTACGGTGGCGCTGCCTGCAGTCCCGGCTACAGCTGCGCCGCGTACCCCGCCGCGCCCCCAGCCGCGCAGCCCCCCGCCGCCGCCGCCAATGGCAACTTCGTGAACTTCGGCGTCGGGGACTTGAACACCGTGCAGAGTCCCGGGATGCCGCAGGCCAATTCGGGCGTCTCCACGCTGCACGGCATCCGAGCCTGGTAGGGAAAGGGCTCGTCTGGGGCGCCCCGGACCGACTCCCACCTTTAGGAAAAGGGCAACGACCCCGGGGATGGAAAGGCACCCGTTACGTCCTGTCCCTCGGATTTCACACCCACCCTCGCGTTGGCTTGGGACCTTTCTCCGATGTGTCCCCCTTTGTTGGCATAGTCTGATGCCTCGGCCGTAGGAGAGCCCTTCCAGGGCCATGGCACCCTCGACGGATTCCATACTAGGACCCGGAGCCTGGGCCGGGCGCCCGGGCCCTGGTTGCCTCGCCGCCGCCCACCCACCCGTATTTATGTTTTTACCTGTTGCTGTAAGAAATGAGAACCCTCTTCCCATTAAAGTGAGTGCGCTAACGCACGCGTGCTTCTTTTAGGATTTCCGAAGGTGCGAGCCGAGCGCTGAGGCCTTCTCCAAGTCTCAGGCAAAGGCTCTCACTGGACAAGTTAATAGAACATGCACAGATGAAAGCTAAGCTACACCGCGCCCCTTGTTAGGTGTTTGCTGAGGTCGGCCGGCATTTTGGAGGGGCAGCCTTTTATTCAAGGTTAGATGCGGAGGGCGCAAGGGGTTTTATGATTTGCCTGTGAGCCAGTGGGTGTGACCCGAAGGGTCAGCGTCTTCTTGCATCAGAGACTAGACCCCAGAGCGCCCAACCTCTGCCCAATCTGCCTCACTGTTGCTTGGGCGTGGAGGAAGAGCAGCATCTTAAGTCTTAAGCCCTCTTACAGATGGAAGAGCCAAGGACCCCTGTTCATTCAGCTTCCCTCACTCTGCCCCTCGTTGGAGGCCCCTGGGGCCTTTGCCAGCCTCGGGAGCTGTTTTTGGCTGAGCACGGAGGCCGAACCTAAACCAGGCGGGAGATGGTGCTCACATCTATCTCGGGGTGGGGTTGGGGCTGTGAGAGGTCATGTGTGTGATCAGGGGAGATTCTCCAACCCGGCTGGCATCTTCTCCCCCCACCCCCCCCCCCCGCCGGCATAGCAGTAATTACACTGTACTGAACACGCCTTACCTTCCATTGACCGTTGTAACCAGTTTAACAGATGAGAGAACAGGCTTGGTAAAAATGGGGTAAAGACATAACTGTGGGGCTTGCCCACTGTGCGTCTCAACTTTTTCTACTTCAACTTCTCTATCCGCGGTACTCAGGGCCGGTAACTAACTTCTGATTCGAAATCAGGATGGACCCTGGCTTTGTTCTCTGGCTGCTCTGGAGTCAACAGTGGATAGGTCCAGCACCCCTATATACAGTCGTAACACTGCTGCCGTGGAGTTTAGAACCCAAACTCTGCAGTGAGCCCATGATGCGGGGGCTTAGCTGTGTCAGGAGTCACCCCTCTGCAGCAGTAGAAACCAAGCAGCTTGCCAATGTCACCTCCTTAGTCCCAGAGTGGAGGAGATAACCCGACCATAGGTGCCGCCATTTAGGGTCCTAGAGGATATTTAGAGGGTAAAGATGCAGTTGTGTGGAAATAGTTGCCCACACCGGGGTTCTGGGCTAGGCATGAAGAGAGAGAAACTGAGCCCCACCCCCACACACCCGAGGCAGCCAGCACCGCCTGCAGCTAGGTGGGTGTATTCAGCTCAGCCCCTAGCATTCTATTTCCTGCCACTGCTTGCATCCTGGGATAGCTGTAAATACACTGAACCTATGATTGTTTATTCTTTTTGCAACTCATAAGTGAGGTCATCAAGTTTCCTGCACTTTGTAGATGACAGCATCCTGTGACAACGTCAGAAGTCTGGACACACCCGCCAGTGTCCAGTGTGTTCTGTCGGGTTCTCTCTGTCGTTGCACGCAGAGCAGTTTGTCCCACCGCTCAGAGGGATGCTCTGAGGCTTCTGCCAGCTCAGGTAGGGCGGCACTCTACCACTGATCAGTCCAGGTATCCAACATACAGTCTAATGCACAGTCTGGAAAATCCTTTGAAAAATCACCCATATTCTTGATCACACTAAGGTTAAGGTTAGCCTCTCTGGGTCCTGCAGAAGCTTGGGGCTGCCTCTGTCTCTTTCGCCTTATATTTGTGTCTAATAGCATCAGAGTAAGATCTTTCTTCTCACTTAACATCATACATCACCCCTGCTCTCCTCACTCCTTCGGTGCCAGGGATGATACCCTGAGTCTTGGAGGGTTCTCTGAGATCTCTCCTTCGCAACTTCTCTCTTTCAGGGATCCAAAAAGACCGACACTTGTGTTCTCTTGCTTGTTTTTTGGAGATGGGTTTCTCTGTGTAACCCTGGCTCTTCTTGATCAGTAAACCAGGCTGGTCTTGAACTCGGAAATCCTCCTTGTCCTCTGCTGAGATTAAAGGCCTGTACCACCAGTTACTCTGGCCGGGACTATTTCTAATCAGAAAGCTCAAGAGGGCTGTGGCTGGCTGTCACCAATAAAAGGGTCATCTAAAACTAGGCTCGGGGAGGGGAATTCTTTCTAGAATTTCTGGAATCTAATCCGCTTGCATTTGCATTCAATGCAGTTTCTAAGTGAGAAACTGCACTCGGCTCTGGTCCTGGAGAATTATTATAAAGGAAGAGTTGGATGGTTCCTGAGGTTCATAAACTAGATGGCTCCTAAGCAGGCTTATTACTCTCCTTGGCCAGCAAATGATAGTTCTCTGAGGCCCGGAGCAGCATGAAAAGAGGTTCTAGTCCCAGAGTCAAGGCAACGTTGGGTCAGAACTGCCCTAAACTAACACACTGAGAGCCCTCCTCTGGTCTCCCCTCCCCCATTCAAGTCCGTGTTAGTTTTGTTTCACATAAAGGGTGTGTGCAGGATAAGATTTAACTAGGACATAAGCATGGGAAGGAGGGGCCGCCAAGAGGTTGAGAGGCAGGACTGAGCAGTGGGGAGGTGCAGGTCTGGCGTTGGTCTTGTGCTCCCGAGGCAATGGAGAGCAGAGGGAGCTAGTTTCACTTATTTCCAAAAAAGACTCGAACAGACCATGCACAGTTTAAAAATACTCTGAGAAAAATAGTGGTAGTAGAGCTCCTGGAATTGGGGTCCAGCAAGTAAAACCCCAGGTCACCCCTCCCTATCCAGACCCTGTTGCACCCAGCCCAAGGTTTGCCAGACTGGAACATTTCCTGTCTTAATTATGATAGTCCGGCCTTCTTTATTAACAGTATTATTGTTGCTTTGTTTATGCAGGAGAGGGCTGTGTTGAGGAGAGAGGAGAGGAGAGGAGAGGAGAGGGGAGGGGAGGAAAGAGGGGAGAGAGAGAAAGATGGGGAGGTGCTGGGTGTTGGTATGTGATGATGTTTGAGGACAGCCATGCAGTTTGAGATCAACATGTGCAAATGTCACCAAACATGTGTGGAACCCTGGTTTCCTGGGGTGCAACTCAGTTCCTGGGCCTTGCTCTACTGACCCTGGCGTCTTAATTTGCTTATATTGTCCCAGCAGCCAACACCAGTTTGTATATCTAAATACTAAAGAAGCTGTGACCCAGTATCATTTAGTCATCCACAGAGGCGAACAGCAAACTGGCCGCTTTGGGGCTTTTAGCCCTCTGAGTGGTGCTGGGAAAACAGGTGCAAAGGTCATATTGTCCCCCACCCCCAAAGGAGCAGGAGCTTGCCCAAGGGCACGCAGCCAGAGCCTGCCTCCAAATCCCAGCAACCCAGCTCCAGGGCCCGGGAGGGAATCTGGCATCTTTCTATGTGCTGTTCAGAGCTGGCAAAGAGCAGACACCAAAATGTCCTTGAGTCAGTGAAGCAACGCAGTGAAGAGATTAGCTCCCACTTGGTGGATGAGTTCCTCATCCCTTCTCCTCAAACCTGTGAAGCGGCTCCTTGGGAAGGCATGTTACTGCAGCTCTTGGGCTGCTGGAGTGCCTGTCTAACCCCCTGGTTCCATCTGCTACTTTCTAGAAAAGAATCTGTCTCCAGAACAGTGTGAGCAGTGAAGAGACCTCACAAGAGGGTAAGCTAGAACCAGCACAAGTTCCCCTCCCCCATTTAGATGGCCCTGAGGATGGCTCCCGTACACCCACATCCTCTGGTACAGGCTGGGGGTGCAGTGGGGTGAGCCTATATCACCATTATCATCTTCCCAGGAGAAAACCGACAGCCAGACAAGTTAAAGACATCACCTACCTAAGGCCACTCAGGTTTGTATCCAGAAGGTTCCAGGAGAACATAAGCATTCAGTGGCAGTCCTCAAACTTGCCTGAAGACACACACTACCCCTGGAGGCCCTGCCTGTCCAGCTTCACAATGGATCCCTAGGTCAGGCAGAGACTGTATCCATGACCAGGTACCCTGGAGGAGGACTCCAGCTCTTGGCCTGGGAGAAATCTGGAGTCAGGTTTCGTGGCCCTGCTCCTTGGTGCCTGTATTCATTGTGATCCAGGACAGAGACACAGCCTGGTAACACTTAGGGACCCAGGGAGTCAGCAGAGAGGGGGTGGGTGGTAGGGAGCTGCTTGCTTTGATCCGAAAGACAAAGGGTCTGAGCAATCTCCTGCTAGAGACATTTTCTTTGCCCAGATTCCAAACTGTTCCTTGGTGACACCCTACAGGAAAAGGAGGGAGACCCAGCCCACAGTGACTGAGCTTAGTGAGGGACACACTTGGCAAAGGTTGGCTCTGCCATTCCTACTGTTACAGTCTTCTACACTGACAGCTGGGTAAAGAGGATTCTCATTGCCAAGGAAGTTCACAGAAACCTTGTATGACCTCCCCTAGGAAGCATAACTCCCTGGTGTCTTTGGTGCAGATCCCTCCTTGCATTTGAAAGAGGAGTTTGGGGCTGGAGAGATGGTTCTGTCGTTAAAGACACTTGTTGCTCTTGCACACAACCCAGGCTTGGTTCCCAGCATCCACATGGTGGTTCAAAGTCATCTGTAACTTCAGCTCCCGTAGATGCTGTTCTCAGACACTGCATGCATATGGTGCACACACCCATAGACATAAAATAAAAATAAAATAGAAGTTTCCTCTTCTCCCCGCAAATCCACCAAACATTACAAATGTCACCTTATCTGTCCCTGTTGAACCCTTCTCACCATCCAGTTTCCTAACTAACTAGTACAGGTACCTACAAATGCTCTTGGGGGAAGACTTGAGGTTTATAACATATGAACGTTTGATGCTTTAAGAGGCCCCCTGAATACCACGTGTACCCATGTAATCCCAAAGTGCTCCGGATACCAGCATGCTCTCTGAAACTTCTGGAAATTTAGAAGTGAGAGAGGAAACTGGGCCGATTGTTCAGTGGTTAGAGCACTGGCTGCTCTTGCAGAAGACCTGGGTTTGGGTCCCAGCACCCACATGAAGTCTCAACCATTTAGAACTCCAATTTCAGTCCATCTGAAGCCTCCAAAGACACTGTCCTCACGTGGTACACAGACATACATGAAGGCAAAACACTCAAGACACGTAAAATAAGAGCAAAGAAGATATATTTTTTTAAGCATAGGAAAATTCAGAGAAAATATGAAGGTCGAAGAATAGCCAAGATATTCATAAGTGAAGCAGGGAGGTGTTTTCCTATGAGACAAGGAAGTAGGTAGTATCACAGTGCCAGACAGACTGTCTGTGAAGTAGAAGAGTGTCTAGAATCAGAACCACATAGAACTAGAGTGTTTCTGAAGATGAGTGAAGACAGCGTGGATTTTCTATAAATTTTCCTCACATCCTAGAGCTAGCCCAGCCCAGCCCCACCAAGCCCCGGAGACAGGCACTTGATGATTATTTGACTGTATGTCTCCATAAGACACAGACCAAATGAAATCAAGCCCCTACCTCACAAACCTGTGCAAAATAAGTCTCCCCAACATCTAGGGATAATGTTGGGAAGTGTTTCTAGGTCTTAGAGTAGAAAACACACCACACACACACACACACACACACACACACAGCCAGAGGGAAAGGTTTAAACCAGCGCTCCCTAAGACAGCACCACAGAGTGGGAAACAGGGCAAGTTGGAAGACGTGGTTGGCCATAAACCCATGTATACGTGCGTGTGTGTGCGTGTGTGTGTGTGTGTGTTTCTGTACGAATCCACACCCAGAATACATAGTAAGATTCTGTAACTCTCATTGCTACCACACCCTAGTCTCTGGCTTCTTTGATGTTAGCGGAGCCTCACACACTCCTGCCTCAGTTTGCACAAGCCGTTCCTTTACTAGGAATGCTTTTCCCTAGATGGCTGCCTAGTGAATGTCTCCTTTCAATCTTCACTTCAATGCTACCTTATTAGAAGGTCCATTCTGAGCATTCCTTTTCTTTTCTTTTCCTTTTTACTTGAATTGAGACAGGACCTATTATGAAGCTCTGACAGTCTTAAAACTTGCTAGGTAGACGGCTGGCATAGAACTCACAGAGATCCACCTGCGCCAGCCGCCCAAGTGCTGGGATTAAAGGTGTGTGCCACCATGCCCAGCCTTCTGGGTGTTCCATTTAAGGTAGCTATCTATACACAATCCTGGTGGCCTCTGTCAGCCATGTTTTATTTATTTATTGTTCTCCATTAGCTTTTATGACTTCGCTATCTGTGTATGCTGGGGATTGAGGCTTTACCACAGAGTTTAGCTCCAGTCCCTCTACTACTCTCTGAGAAACACTTTGCTCAGTGAAGTAATGTAGCATTGAGAAGGTCTGGATGTGATGGATGGATGTGATGGGTGGATGATGGATGGATTTGGTGGGTGGACAGATGGATGGGTGTATGTGATGGATGTGATGAATGGATGGATGGATGGATGGATGGATAGATGGGTGGATGGATGGATAGATGGATGGATGGATGGATGGATGGATGGATGATGGATGGATGGATGGATGAGTGGATGGATGGATGGATGGATAGATGGGTGGATGGATGGATGGGTGGATGGATGGATGGATAGATGGATGGATGGATGGATGGGTGGATGGATGGATGGATGGATGGATGGATGGGTGGATGGATAGATGGGTGGATGGATGGATGGATGGGTGGATGGATGGATAGATGGATGGATGGATGGATGGATGGATAGATGGGTGGATGGATGGATGGATGGGTGGATGGATGGATAGATGGGTGGTTGGATGGATGGATGATGGATGGATGGATGGATGGATGGATAGATGGGTGGATGGATGGATGGATGGATGGATAGATGGGTGGATGGGTGGATGGATGGATGATGGATGGATGGATGGATGATGGATAGATGGGTGGATGGATGGATGATGGATGGATGGATGGATAGATGGGTGGATGGATGGATGGATGGGTAGATACGAAACACACAGATACTAAGAGCCAATTTTATGTCATATGTCACATTTCTAACATGTGTCCATTCAAGGTTCACAGTACCTCTGCATAATAAGTCAAGCTGCTGTTTAACCAGAAAACGGAAGTGAAGTAGGTTCACTGAATCAAGAAGTTTGCAGCACCTGAGTGAGAACTCACTGTTTCTCTGACCCACATAAGTCCATCATCCCAAGTGATCCTGGGGAGAGGACTGCTGGGGGGAGTGTAAATGGTACTCAACAGAGGGTGACGACATACTTGCATAGCTAGCTGTACAATGCTTCCTTGGTCTTGTGTCTTCGCTCATCTTTGCTTTGTTGAGAGAGGAATGGCAGAGAACTTCACCATTGACTCTCTGTTGAGTCCCATTTACACTCTCGCCAAACATCAGGAGTCCTCCCAAGGGTCTTGCCTTAGCCAAATACCATGTGAGTCTGCGTCACACAACACATCCAGAAACGTCCACGTTAGCCATCATGCACAGCTGCTTTTCAATCTTCCCTATGGGTCTGGAATTGAACTTAGGACTTCATGCTTACCAACTGAGCTTTCTCCCCAGCCCCTGGCCTTCTTAGCTTCATGAATGTAGCCATCACTATGAGACAGCCAACAGGATCAGGATTCTCAGTGCCATCCTCAGGGTTCACTCATCTGCCTTCCAGGCTAAGAGTCTGGAAATGAGGTTAACGCACGGAATCTGGGCCACACTGTTAATGAACTGCAATCTAGGAGAATATTTGGGATACGGTTTCTGTGTCCAGAAACTCCAGGCTTAACCCTTCTAGACGCAGCAGATGCTCAGCCATTGGCTGGGGGTGTAGCTGAGTGGCAGAGCACACACTTAGCAAGTACGAAGTCATAGGTTCAATACCAAGGGAGTCAGAGCATGTGAGAAGCCAGGAGGGGAGGCTGAGTTTCAAGACAATCAACAGAAGGAACTAAACCAGAACACCTTCTTCCCCCTTATGCCAGGGATCAAACCTAGGTGCTTGCTAACACTAGACAGGCTTCCTGCTGAGCCACATCTCCACCCCGTACCTGGTGCTCATTATGTAGAATTCTTGGTCATGGTGTTGCAGGGGAGGAAAAACACCTTATAAAAATATTTACTACTTTGACCTTGGGCGGTGGCTTCTCTTGCTATGGGAGTGTGAAGACCAGACTTAGGATCCCAGCACCCATGAAAATGCCAGGCGGGTGTGCTGACCTGTGTGATTGATCCCAGTCCTTGGGAGACAGATGCAGGATCGCCAGAGCAAAACAGGCAGCTAGACTAGCTCTGGGTTCAAGTGAGACACTCTGCCTTGAAACTGAAGACAGAGAGCAACTGACAACCAAAGTCACACACACACACACACACACACACACACACTCACACACACATGTTGTGGTTTTGTTTTGTCACAGTAAGAAAAGTGAGTCCTCCTCCTCCTCCCAGTCTATTTGCTACAGGGCAGCTGGAGTAATCTGCTCAAAACTGGCATCAGCCAGGTGCAATCTGATGTTTGGGTAGCCAAGACAGGGGACTATATCACTATTGATAAACAAACCAATAGGGGCTGGAGAGATGGCTCAGTGGTTAAGAGCACCGACTGCTCTTCCAGAGGTCCTGAGTTCAATTCCCAGCAACCACATGGTGGCTCACAACCATGTGTATGTAGTGAGATCCTATGCTCTCTTCTGGTGTGTCTGAAGACAGTGACAGTGTACCCACATACATTAAATAAATAAATAAATATTTTAAAAAATAAAAAAAACCAAATGAACCAAAAAAAGAAAAGAAGAGGAAAGAGTGAGAACTCCCTATCACATGGATGTGAGTGCTTGAATCTGCCCATCCCCCACCCCACCCCCACCCCCACCTGCACTCTACCCTGTCTCCCCCTCTCTTCAGGTCACATTAACCATACCTCAGAGGTCCTTTTGCTCCTAACGTCAGCAGGAACGATGTCACCAGAGCTCATCCTGACTGCAGTTACAAAGGACCTGCCATGCTACAGTGAGCACTCACAGTCACCCTGTACATAGACACTGTTTTTTCTTCAGTTTTTCCTGACTTGGCTTGAGCCTTGGTCCACAGGACAGAGAGAGAGAGCAGATCCAGCAAGCATCCGAATGGGCTGTCCCTGGAGCCAGTGCCTTTGTGCGAATGGTCCCACAAGGCTCTGTCTGAGTATTCGCTGTTGCTGGGCACACAGTAGTTAAACACAAATGTGCAGTACATGCAGGGCTTTGACTAGTGGTTTCCTCTGTGTGTGTGTGTGTGTGTGTGTGTGTGTGTGTGTGTGTGTGTGATAGTCTGTGTGAACCCCAAGTGCCACAGTCTTGGTGTCAAAAAAGCAATAGTAAGAAACAGTGGTACCTTGAAGTAATGAAGCCTACAGAGAGGGAGGTTTGGGGTCATTGGACAGGAATGACACAATAGGACCTCAGTTACCTGCTGGCATCCAGTGTCACTGTTTGGTCAAGTTCCTGTCATCCACCATGACATGATGCGGCTGGAAGGAGCCTCACTCAAGACTGTGCCATGTAGTTTGGCCTTTTGGTCTCTAAAGGCATCCGGCAAATAAACCTGTATTCTTTATAACCTGACTGTGTTCTGTTTGTTTGTTTGCTTGTTTGTTTTATCATATTGTGTAGTCCAGCCTAGCCTGGAACTTTTTAATGTAGATCAGGCTGCCTTTGAATTCACAGACCTGTCCGCCTCTGCCTTTCAAGTATTGGGATTAAAGACTTGTGCCTAACCTGTGGTATTTTATTACATGAACAAGCAACTGAAAAATATAAGGCTCTGTCTTAAGGCTGAGAGTCTGACACATTCTTCAGGGACAGTAAGGCTAGACAGACAAAGCAGTAGCATCAATGGAAATGAAATTCCCAGTGAAGTTCCAAAGTATCAAACTATGTGGAGCCACCTGTGGTCCGAGTGCCTGCCACTCTGTCCCCATTAAGGGCAAAGCCTGAGGAATCTCATCTTGCCGCAGCTGAAACTGAGCTCCCGAGTGGCGATGTTCCCAGACAGGGCAGAGCCACCTGGAGAATAAGGGCTTTAAACCTGACAGTCACCCCCCAGAAAGTGAGCACGCTGGTCCTGCAGGAATCATCTTCAAAGCCGGAGAATCATTTAAGCACAAGTGGGGAAGGGTAGATGGAGCCCCAACCAGATGGCTGGACTGGCCATTCTCTCCTGAGACAGGGGCCAGTCCCACACAGCTGTCTGGGCTGTGGGCTGAAATCAAGACCTGGAATTCATTTTCTGCTCTTTCATCCACAGCCTCTGGGGCCTGCGGTCTGGGGTCAAGTGCAGGTTGCGCCTCGGGGGCTATGGCAGGTGAGGCAAGATTAGCCTCGAGCTCTGCCTGCTTCCCCGTGTGTTCCTGGAAGCATTTTCAAAGGCAAGGAAAGTCCCGGCTGACTGTGGCACCCACTCTGTATTAACAGGTTCCCCTGGACAACAAGGAGAACCTGTAAAGAAATAACCGGTGCAAGGCCACCACAGCACATAGGCCAACAGACTGGCTGTACCAAAATAAGGGCTTTGACACCGTGGCAGAACAAAACACCCATGGCGTGGGACCAGAAGAAGGAAGTGTCTGCAGACAGCACATCCACTGTGAGTCACCCCCCCCCCCGAAACTCCCCAGACCCCACCCATAGCCCTGCTCCTTTGGCTTTTTGAGAAAGGGTCTCACTGTCTTTCGAGTGGTTATGTAGACTAAACTGGCCTCAAACTCACAGAGATCCGCCTGCCTCTGCCTCCCGAGTGCTGGGATTAAAGGCATGTGCTACCATGTCTGGCTCTCTTCTATGTATCTTAATCCCAAACATTCAGCAACCTGTCACAGCTAGCCACAGGAAGCAAGCACCCCGACTTTAAAATGGGCAGGGGAATTGAACAGACATCTCCCCAAAGAAACCCCACGAGTGCGGACACGTACGTAGGAATCTGTCCAGCATCATCAGTCAGGGACCATAGGGCAGAGCCAGAACTACATGTCCCCTCCCTCCTGTAGGATGCAGGGAAATAATGCACCCCAGATGCAGGGACCATTAAACTGCAGCTTCTAGAACAGACAGCACAGCAAGCTTCAGACAGCGAGACAGAGGCTAATCATAAGTTACAGCAAATCTGCTCATGAGTGCGTGGCCAAAATAAATGGAAGCAGGAAACAGAATAGTTATGGGGAGACCTGGGTTGAAAGCAGTTATGGGGAGACCTGGGTTCACAGCAGCAACATGCACAGCAAACAGTAGAAAGCTGCAAAAATTCATCAGTGATGATGGAGAAAACCTATCCACTAGAACTCACAACAGACGCTCACCATACATGAAGAGGACACACGTGTGCTATCCACACACACTGGACACTCGCTGCATGCCTACCATGCACCATGGATGCTCACCTCATGCTTCACACCCATGCTAGATGCACCATGTGTGCTCTGCCAGAAATAAAAAGTGGACTCTGGCTACATTTTGAGCAAACCTTAAAGGCTCTTTGCTTGTTGAAATAAGGCCGACAACCTGGTATACTTGTAGCTCAGGAATGACCTCAGCAATTGAGAGGAGGATGAGGTTTTCAGTCTGCTCTGGTATTTGTGATTCCTAAGGGACCCTGTGGGCAGGCAGAGACACTTGGAAGCAGCAGCACAGATACCAAAACATTCTGCAGTGACCAGTGGAGAGTCTCTGAAGCTTACAAAGCAACTTGGGTACCAGAAAAACGGGAAGAGATTTGTTGTTATGGTCAAAAGGGAGATGGGGATGGGGGAGAAAGGGAGGAAAAGAGAGGGAAGAATAGAGACAGAAACACAGAGACAGACAAAGATACACAGAGAGACAGATACAGAGAGAGATATAGGGAGACAGACAGAGGGGCAGAGAGATAAAGACAGACACACACAGAGAGAGACAGGGACAGAGAGAGATACACAGAGAGACACACACACAGAGACAGAGAGGCAGAGAGACAGACAGACACATACACACAGAGACAAGGAGACAGACAGATACACGTAGAGAGACAGACACAGAGAGAGATGCAGAGAGGCATACACACAGACAGAGGCAGAAAGGCAGAGAGGCAGACACATACACACACACACACACACACACACACACACACACCCACACACACACACACACACTGTGGGCAGAAACAAGCCCTTGGTGAGCCCAGGTGTTAGTTACAATCACAAAAAGAGACTGACACAGCCCCCAACAGGCGGCTGCTGCAGGATCCTGTGGTTTCCACAAAGAATTTGTTCCTTCCTCTTACTGCTTTTATTGTGTGGTCTTGGAATCAAACCCCAGGCCATGAGCTTGTGTAGAAAGTGCTCTACCACGAAGCTACATCCTGAGCCCCAAAGTTTGTTCTGACTTTTGGCCTGATGGGAACAGGACTCTTCCTATCTTATTCTGAAAGCCTTGTCTGTGTGCAGCAGTGGATTCACAGTCTAAGATGGCTCCACACCATGGGGGAACGGAAAGGGGGTGCTATTGATCCTTTAAGAACTCAACCTAGAATTCTCATTTGTGTTTCATGATCTGAAAGTCATCACTACACCATAACTAGTAAGCTGCAAAAAAGACACACCCCCTACCCCCACCTTTCCACCCATACCCCCAACCCCCCACTTCCCCTTCCCTTCCCCCCAACTCCCCATTCCCACCTCCCCACTCCCCCAACCACTCCCAACCTCCCGGATAAGTCTAGCCACATCCTTGGCCTATATACTTCTGCTTTTTGTTACTATAACAAAAGACCTGAGGTTGGTTACTTTGTTTTTTCCCCAGGGTTGGTTACTGTTAAAAATGTATTTGCTCTAATTTTGGGAGGCTGAAAGTCTAAACAACGTAGTGCTGGTTCCGTGAGGGGCCTCTGCCCTGGGTGTGTCACTTCATGGTGGGAGATGCATGGGGTGCTGTAAACGGCTGTCCTCTAGATGTGACATGGCTCCTGCACATAAGAACTCATAGCATCTGTGGTCACCTGTACAGCATCATGTCTAGGTGGTAGCACCTCCACCCGCTGGGCCATCTTGCCACCTTCCTTCCTTCCTAGTGTCTATGGACATCAAACACATCACCGGCCATGGGAAAAGGGATGCCAATGGTGTGGCAGCAGAGGCTAGCACAGCAGCGCATGCCCAGGCTCAAGGGCATGCAGATCTCTGGATTCCACTGAGCTGGGCACTCAGGCTTGCATTTCCGCCTCTCCTGTGAAAGGGGGCCCAAGGTTGCCCAATCTCATCTGGTCCCCAGATGGCTCATGAAAGCCAAAGGACTCGTCTGCTTGCTACTGTGTGTTGCTGAGATTCCTTTATATACTTTGTTACATGGTGTGATCCGTGGCTGTTGCAAACTGATACAAAAAGAATTATAAACAAGCAAGTATAATATGACAGGGCCAATACTATAGTAACAATTAGAGAGGTGAGATTATGAACCAGGCCGGTGTCTCCTTAGAATTCACGCTTCTAAACTCTGCCTTCCCTCCTCCCTGCTCCCAGCCCCCACCCAACCCCGCTCCTCCTGGACTCAGTGCTAACATTTTGTGAGTGAGACAGTTTTCCCATTGGTGCCTCAGGATGCACTGTAAGGACACTCATCCTTGTCCCCTGTCCACTTCCACCGGTTACAGAATAGTCCCTCACTCAAATCCCAGGCGGACCATAAGAGCCATTTGTCAGCCCCAGCTCCATCCTTTCCATGGCTAGAGTAAGAACCCTTAGTGTGACCGGTGGGGACCTGATTTCTTAAAGAAATAGTCTGATGGGAAAGCAGGTCCTGAGCCCGATGCTATGTAAGAATCCTTCAGCTGGCCAGGTGGGGGTGGCGCACGCCTTTAGTCCCAGCACTCAGGAGGCAGAGGCAGGTGGATCTCTGTGAGTTTGAGGCCAGCCTGGTCTACAGAGTGAGTTCCAGGACAGCCAGGGCTACACAGAGAAAGAACAAAAAGTAACAGTAACCAAAGAAAAATCCTCCTGCATGCTTCTGAGCCCTTACTTCCCCGAGTATGAACCAAGGCTAGCCACCCCACCATGCCCTGTTTTGGGACGTATAGAAGGGGATCCTGAAGATTATCATATCTACAAATACAGATTCCCTTCCCTAAGCCCAGCTAGAGAAGGAAACTGAGCCCCAGGCAATTCCCACCAAGGCCACCAAAGCCAAGATTCCTCTGTGGACACTCCCAGTAAGCGGAAGCCAGTGTGGGATGGCAGAGTGGTCACACTGCCCAAGCCAGGCAGGCCTCAGTCCTGTTTCCTGGATGTGTGACCTTGATCAAGACTCCTTACCAGTGAACATCCCTTCCCCTTCCACAGGGCTGCTAGTGGACATGGGGGGCCCCAACCACAGTGGCTGTTCAAGCACCAGAAAAACCACAAAACAGTTCCGGGTCACAGAGTCTGAGGAGGAGGACGAGGTCACAGGTTCCGCAGCTGCTGCCCAACAATGGCCAGTGTGATCATTTCTTACAGTCCCATCTGCCCAGCATACTGTCCACGCCCCCATCTCTGTCCCTAGGTACCTCGGCCCATTTAACATATCAAAAATGAAAGGTGTAAAGGACCAGGGTGGACTGAAGGGCACGGGTGGCAGCCCCGGGTCTGTCATATGTGAGTGCCACATGCTGGAGGGGGGCTGGGACTGCAGTGTGGCTTTCGTGTTCTATATTTACCAGTACGGCTCCATCTGATCCCTGTCCAGCGCCTGCCTGGCTCCCGGGGCACTGTTATCATTGGGCTGGGTGCCTTATCTCCAAGCAAGGCTCAGACGGCTTTCTGCTCTCAGGTTGGAACCTCCACAAGTCAGACTTGAGATGCTTTCTACGTGACAGCCTATGTCCGGCAGTCATCTCCGAGGTCCCTCTCACATTGGCCTCTGCCCTTCCACTGTGGTCCCCTCCCCTTGGTCACTGCCCTTCCACAGTGTCTCAGAGGGGGCTTCTTGAAAAAACTCCCCAACCCAAGCCACTCCCAAACCATTCTTTGGCCCTCTGAACTTTCCCCCCAAAATGGCTACCACTGGTCCATGATGAGCCATCTTAGCACTATTCTGGAAGCTCAGACCTCTTCCGGGGACCCAAGCAGACCCTTCCCCAAGCTTAAAGATGACCTGTGGGATGCTTCCTGATTGTCTGCACAGCATTCTACCATCCGCTGCCCCCAACTCTGCTCCGACGGAAGCTGAGTTCTGCCCAATAGTAGTAACTCCCCACAGGTCCCAGCAGCAGAGCATCAGACATCCTTAAAGGGATTACTTAAAACCTGTAGGAGGACTGGGAAGACCTCAGGAGCACTGACCAGGAGAGCGCTTAGAAGGAGCCATTCAAAGGATCCATGCTCACCCCCAAGGAAAAGACAGAAGCAGTAAGAAAACCATGCTCCCACTAGCAAGGACCTTGGCTCCCAATGCATGGCTGTGGGTCCAGAGGAATGGGCCAGAGAACAAAGGCCTGGGAACAAAGCCCTTCTCCTTGCATCCAATGGGCTTCGGCTTTTCCCCTTCCACTCCTTTATTGTATTTTCAGTCGAAAACAAGCTTCACGCAGAGCTGTGGCTGTGGTTCAGTTGGTACTGTGCCTGGAGCCTTGGATTCCGTCCCAACTACCCAGAAAACTGGGGGGTCCCAACTACCCAGAAAACTGGGGGGTGGGGATCCGTACCTTTCATCTCAGCACTCAGAGGTAGAGGCAGGAGGATCAGAAAGTCAAGGTCATCCTCACCTACACTTAGAGGCTAGCCTGGGCTACATGAGACCCTACCTTAAAAGAGAGAGAGAAAAGAAAGCAATCAGTGGAGGGCCCACACTAGCTCTGCCAGGCTCAGCTCTGGGGTTCTTGGTAAACAATAACAATCCTCCCTCAATCCTCCCTCCACAGACCATCAGACCAGCCTGAGTTTCACATCCTGTCTTAGCCATGCCTAAAGGTGGGGGTGGGTAAATTGTGCCCCCAAATATCTGCCCATGTCAAATTCCTACAGCATGTGCATGTGGCCTTCTTCTGAAAGGGGTCTTTACATGTGTGATTCAGAACACAGAGATGAATTCCTCCTGTGCTACCCAGGGAACTCTAAAGCCAATGTCCAGTGTCCTTGCGATGGGTGCCCAGAGGGAGCAGTGAGGTAGGAGACACTGTGTGACGACAGAGCAGATGGTGAGGTAGCCTCATGCAACTGGAAGGAGCAGGAAGGACTCTCTCTCATGTCCTCTGGTGGTGGCGCAGCCTTCACGTCCCTTTCTAGTTCCTGCTTCCAGAATTGGAAAAAAAATATACTTGGGCACTTCATGTCCATTTGTTATAGGAACCTTCACACTAGACAAGACAGCCCACCTTCCTACAGGGTGAACTTGGGACATCACTGTCACAGTAAGGATGACCAGCATAAGACAGTTTGTGCCCTCCTCCTTTCCCAGGTGGCTGCCGAAGATGGTGGATGGGCAGGTTCTAATACTGAATGGCCGAGGCCATTTTCTGGGCTTCCAGGCAGGTACTGCTGGGCCAGAAGGTGGTGGCTGTACACTGTGAGGGCATCGACATTTCTGGAAATTTCTACAGAAACAAGTTAAAGTATCTGGCCTTTCTCTGAAAGCGGATGAACACCAACCCCTGTCCTCGAGGTCCCTACCACTTCCAAGCTCCGAGCATCATTTTTTGGCTCACTGTGCGAGGCAGGCTGCCCCACAAGACCAAGAGAGGCCAGGCTGCCCTGGAACGCCTCAAAGTGTTGGATGGGATCCCTCCACCCTATGACAAGAAAAAGCAGATGGTGGTCCCTGCCGTCCTCAAGGTTGTGCGGCTGAAGCCTACCAGAAAGTTTGCTTACCTGAGTCGCCTGGCTCACGAGGTCGGGTGGAAGTACCAGGCAGTGACCATCACTCTGGAGGAGAAACGGAAGGAAAAAGGCCAAGATCCACTATTGGAAGAAGCAGCAGCTCTTGAGGCTATGGAAACAGGCAGAAAAGAATGTGGAGAAGAAATTCTACAAGTTCACAGAGGTCCTCAAGACCAATGGACTACTGGTGTGAACCCAATAAAGACTGTTTATGCCTCGAAACAAACAAATAAACAAAACAGTTCATGCTATACCTAGCCTTTCACAGGACAGGGCCCTAGGAAGGCTGGCCCTTTTTGCTGAAAGCAAGGGCTGCTCTGTAATGGGTTTCTAAATGGGGTCCTAAAACATGAAGACACAAAGCTCTCTTCAACTACCCACACCTTTAAGGGCCGCCTATTGGGTACTGTTAAAGGCCTTTGGGCTCCTGGACAAGAATGTTGTCCCCCTTCCCAGTTTTCCCTCTGCAAACCTCCATCCCGTCCCCCACATCCCCTGCTTCTATGAGGGTGCACCCCACCCACCCACTCCTGCCCCACTGTCCTAGCATTCCCCTACACTGGAGCATTGAGCCTCCAAAGGACCAAGGGCCTCTCTTCCCACTGATACCAGATAAGGCCTTCCTCTGCTACATATGCAGCTGGAGCCATAGGTTCCTCCACTTGTACTCTTTGGTTGGTGGTTTAGACCCTGGGAGCTCTGGGGGGTCTGGTTGGTTGATATTGTTGTTCTTCCTATGGGGTTGCAAACTCCTTCAGCTCCTTCAGTCCTTTCTCTAACTCCTCCATTGGGGTCTCCATGCCCAGTCTGATGGTTGGCTGTGAGTATCTGCATCTGTCTTACTGACTTTTGCTCGTTTATTTTTAGTTTCATTTGTGTGTGTTTCTTTGTTGTTGTTTCATTTCTGTTTATTTGTTTTAAAGAGAGAAAAGACAGATTTGGATGGGTATGGGGGGGTGGGGAAGAATCTGGGAGGGGGAACATGATCAAACTATATTATATAAAATTTTTAATAAAAAAAATCTTAAAAGATTTAAATTTTTAATTGTGTGTGAGTGTGTGTGTGTGTGTGTGTGGTGTGCATGAGTGCAGGTACCCCCCAGATGACAGAGATATCAGATCCCCTTGAAGCTGGAGTTACAGTGGTTACAAGAGATGTGGGTTTGGAACCTAAAGTCAGGCCTTCTGCAAGAACAACATTCTGGTGTGTTTTCCAATAAACAGTATGGCTAAGACCAGTGGAGCAGACAAAAGAGCTTACTTGGCTTCCAACTCGAGGCAGGAACCTAGAGGCAGAAGCTAAAGCAGAGACCAGGAGGGATGGCTTACTGGCTTGTTCTCTGTAGCCCACTCAGCTTAGCTTTCTTACCTAACTCAGGAACACCTGCGCACCGCGGGCGGAGCCCTCCCCCAATCATCAATCTAGAAAATGTTTCGTAGTCGCGCCCACAAGACAGTCTGATGGGGGCAACTCCTCAGGTGAGGTTTTCTCTTCCCAGGTGACTCTAGTTTGTGCCAAGTTGACAAAAAAAAATAATAAATTAAAAAAAAGTAATCTGAGTAAGCTGTAAGTGGTCTAAACCATTCAGCGATCTCTCTAACCACTAAAAGTTTCTTTTACTGACTCTGCCCGCAGCCCTGTAGTGCAGGGTGGGCAAAAGACACCCGGAGGCCTGACCACTAATTGGCCACTGGGTGCCACTTCTGTGAACAAGTGTGTGGTGGACAGATGGAAGAGAGAGAGAGAAGCAGAGTGGTTTGTGAACTCTGAAGAGAGGCAGACCTGGAGAGTTGGGGGTGGAGGGGAACAGCCTGGTGTAAGCAGCCTACACTGTCACCTAAGGCCGTGGTGATGTCCTGGCACATCTGCCAGCTAGGGTCATGTCTGGGTCCATGGCTCTACTACTACAGGGGTCCACGTTGATGTCTATGACCCTTTTGTTACCACCAAAGGCCATGTGGATGTCCCCTGGTCTGGTCTGCTGCCTGGAGCCATATGGGTGTCCCAGGACTGTGCAGTGCTGGCCCTGCCCCTCCCCAGCTATGGCACTTGGGAGAGCTGGCCCAGGTGGCACAGGCATGGGAGAGCTGGTGGACTGACCAGCTCAGGGCCAGATCTAGGGCTTTGAGTTGGCCCCACCCTAACATCTACCTCATCTATGATCTGGTAGAGCACAGAAAGGGACAGATCCAAAACTGCAGGATCTCCATGATACAGGGAAACAGTAGGATATCTGAGTGGGATTGGGGTGCATGACATGAAATTCATGAAGAATCAATAAAAAGTTTTTTAAAAAAACCTTTTTTTCTTAAAAATGACTGTAACTCACAGCAAGTTGCAAAAGCAGCACGTAAGGGTTATTCCCTCAGTGGTATTATTTAATTATATTATAATAAATATAATATTATTTATTATTTAATTATAAATCAATAATTACTTAGTTACTATTCTATTGCTGTGAGGAGCCACCATGAGCAAGGCAACTCCTGTTAAAGCATTTAATTGGGGGGGGCTTGCTGATTATCACGGCAGGAAGCAGATAGGCATGGCACTGGAATAGTAGCTGAAATCTTTACATCTTCAGGGAACAACAGAGAGAGAGAGAGAGAGAGAGAGAGAGAGAGAGAGAGAGAGAGAGAGAGAGAGGGAGAGAGAGGGAGAGAGAGGGAGAGAGAGGGAGAGAGAGAGAGACTGGGCCTGGTGTGGGCTTTGAAACCAAACCTCAAGGCCTACCCCTGATGACACACCTCCTCTTATAAAGCCACACCTCCTAATCCTTCCCAAACAGTTCCACTCTCTAGTGTCTAAGCATTCAAATATATGAGCCCACTGGGGGCCATTCTCATCCAAACCACCACAGTTATGTTTTCCATAACATTTGGATCAGCAACAGACCACATGTATGATGGTGGTGATGTAGGATTGTATGACCTCGTGCAACTTAGCCATCTTCTTTTGTATACTCTGTGACATTTGCAAAAAGATGAATGTCAGACTGTGTCCTTGCAAAGTGACACACAACTACAGTTGTAATGTATCAGCAAAAGGCAAATGAAGCCAGGTGTGGTGGTTTAGACTTGCAGTCCCTGCTAAGGGGAAGCTGAGGGAGGAAGATTTCAAGTTCAACACCAACCTGAGGAACACAGTGAGTTCAGGGTCACCTTGGACACCTTAATGAGACCTTGTCTCACAAATAAGAAGTAACAAGATGCGGGGCTCCGGGCGGGGGGGGGGGGGCGCCATCTTGTGCCTGGGGCCGGTGGGGGAGGCCGGGGGAGGAGGACCCGGGGGGGGGCACAGGGGACTACAGAATGGCCTGGAGTCTGAGGGCTGAAGCCTGGGGAGCTGCTGCCGGAGCCCGAGCCCGAAGAGGAACTGCCCCGGCCCCGCGCCCCTCCAGGAGCTCCGGGTCCTGGGCCCGCCTCGGGAGCCCCCAGCAGTCAGGAGGAGGAGGAAGAGCCGAGACTGGTTGAGACTGACCCCGGAGACGGAGCCATTGAGGACCCGGAGCTAGAAGCGATCAAAGCTCGAGTCAGGGAGATGGAGGAAGAGGCTGAGAAGCTAAAGGGGCTACAAAACGAGGTAGAGAAGCAGATGAATATGAGTCCACCCCCAGGCAATGCTGGCCCAGTGATCATGTCTCTTGAGGAGAAGATGGAGGCTGACGCCCGTTCTATCTACGTTGGCAATGTGGACTACTACGGTGCAACAGCAGAAGAGCTGGTAGCCATTTTCATGGCTGTGGTTCAGTCAACCGTGTGACTATACTCTGTGACAAATTTAGTGGCCATCCCAAAGGGTTTGCATATACAGAGTTCTCAGACAGTCAGTGAGGACGTCCTTGGCCTTAGATGTGTCCCTGTTTAGAGGAAGACAAATCAAGGTGATTCCCAAACGAACCAACAGACCAGGCATCAGCACAACAGACCGGGGTTTCCCACGTGCCCGATACTGCGCCCGGACAACAGCTCGATTCTACAGTGGTTTAGATCAACAACTGTAGATCTCAATTCTACAGTGGTTTTAACAGAAGGCCCCGGGGTCGAATCTACAGGGGCCAGGCTAGAGCGACATCATGGTATTCCCCTTACTTAAGGAAGTGTGTATTAGGAGGAGAGAGAGGAAAAAAAGAGGAAAGAAGGAAAAAAAAGAATTAAAAAAAAAAGAAGTAACAAGAAGGCTGGGGTTGTAGTAATAGTGTTTGCATGGCAAGTGCAAATCCACGGGTTCGAGTCCCAGCACTGGACAAACAAGAACGCACAAAAAGTGTCCCATTCTATCATCTCATGGGAGCTCCCCTCGTCGCTGCACTGCACCCACCCTCACCACTGTCTCCTTCCCACGTCAGTGGCTGCATCTCTGGAGAACGGGCCGCTGTGGACTCGATCGCATCTCACCCACACCGACTGACTTTGCACTCAGCACCATTCCTATGTGATCCACCCACGCTGTTGCCAGGAATGTCCTGAGCAGCGTTCATAGGTATCTGAAAGGGTGTGCACTTGCTGGAGGTAGGCCAGCACAGCAACTGTACATTCGTGTACAGGAGTTTGTGTGAAAACACCTTTCCAGGTCTCTAGAGAAACCTTTTTTTAAAAAAGATTTATTTATTTCATGTATGTGAGTACACTGTAGCTGTCTTCAGACACATCAGATCCCATTACAGATGGCTGTGAGCCACCATGTGGTTGCTGGGAGTTGAACTCAGGACCTCTGGAAGAGCAGCCAGTGCTCTTAACCACTGAGCCATCCCTCCAGCCCCAAGAAACTTTATTATTAAGCAGTGCCATTCAGCTCTTTACATTGGGCCTCGTCCCCACAAGAGATAACTGAAGACTGGATCATGACAATAACAAAAAGGTTTCTGAACACTAAGTGACCAAAAGTCGGCTCAAAGTCAAATGAGTTGACACATCCGGGCTGCTTCTGTCAGCCCTGGGGACTCTATCATGGCTCTGAGCACGCAACACATACAATCTGCACTGTGAGTACTGTATGATCGGACAACAGAATGCCCATACATGCTGCATGAACCACCTCAGCTCAGGTTCAGACTCAGACTCATGTGTGAACACACAAAATAATTTTCTGCCATTAAAGAAACAATATGATTTAATTAGGGGGGGGGGAACGAAGATCTTCAGTATCTTTCCTAACCACCCATTAACACAAAAGCATTTAATTAGCATATCTTTGGTTGGATCGTATTAGAAAGCTCAATCATATTTGGGGGTGAGGAGAGGAAAAGGTTTGAAAGCTCAATCTTAAAAGAAGCTCTTTGCATTAAGGAAGAATTAGATTTAAAAAAAATCCACATGTTGAGTGGATAACTGAGTCTAGTTCACAGCGCCCATATCTGTCAGATCACAATGGTCAGTAACTCCAACTCCAGGAAACCCAACAACCCTTTTCTGGCTCCTGCAGGCACCTGCACGCAAGCGAAGCACATAAACTCACACGTGAAAACACAAACATAAGTTTAAAAAGAAGAGTAAATCTTAAAAGTCATTTACTGAGTTTTTGCCTTGGCATAAGGATAGAATTTCTAGTAAGTTCTGAAATGGTCCTAAACATACCTTGGCCATTTGTAACTGTGTACTTGTGCAAAATAGCACTCTCAGAAGTGGCCATTATAAAATAAAAATATTGATTGATTCTGAAAAACAGGTAAGATGTTCTACACCCCGCAGCATCAGATGATTAATTTTTGTGAAGAAGTAAGAAAGTACATCCACTGCCTCAGCTGACCTCTCCTCCTCAACCCCAGCCTTGGAATATACGAGCTCTCCCCTTAAATAAACCCATTCCTCTCATTTGGGGGATACTCTGGAGATGTTTGCAACCAGACAGTCAAGGTAGATTGTAACAGGAAAAAGAACGTCAGAAAAAAAGGTGATATGGGAGCTGGTTCCCGATGTACGAGGTGACCGCCGAAGGACTGTGGAGTGTGACCCAGAGGCACCACTCCTGCTGTTCGGGGTCTTTCATTGCCCAATTGGAAGAGAGTTCTACTCTCCCCCTTAAATCCCAGAAAAACGGATAGAGCAGAGATGGAGTTGGGTGGACAAGAGAGAGTCCTGGGGTCAGGACCCTGAGCTCAGCCTGGTCCCAGTGCAGCCCAGGTTCCCACAGCTTTCTCTCCAACCTGGGATCCCCCCAAAAGCTTCTAGTCCACTTAAAAGATTTATTGCTATTTTAAAAAAGCAACGTTGTATATCATGTATTCACTGTGCACAAAATGGACTCTTCAGCTATCTTACATACGTGGAATTATTTGTCCTCTGGTTCACATCCATATTTTTGGGGGTTTGTATCTGGAGTCAACCAAATATAGATCAAAAACTCTTCAGGACGTGGGGCTGCAGAGATGGAGCAGCAGTTAGGAGGAGTGTTCTGGCAGAAGAGACAGGCTGGGTTCCAAGCACGCAAACAGTGCCTAACAACCATCTAGAACTTCAGTTCCAAAGGATCTTCTGGCCTCCCTGGGCAATTCATGCATGTTGTGACCAACATACATGTAGGCAGAATACACCTATGCACAAACATTTTAAATGTAAAAATTCAGGAAAAACAATACTATTCCACCAGAAGCTATCACACCCACCCAGAGATGATTCACCGGCTGTGCACAGCAGGCCCTAAGGAAATGCTACACTCTTCTGTATAAGGGCTTTGCACTGTGGATTTGTGCTGTGTAAACAGGGACTGTGCCCAGCACAATGGCTTCCACCTGTAATCCCAGCATTTAGGAGATAGAGGCAGAGATTCTGAGTTAAAGGTATCCTGGGTTACACAAGTCCAGCCGAACCCAGGAAAGACACTGACACTGTTTCATAGAGAAAAATAATAATAAACGAAAACCGGGCTGGCAATGTAGCTGAGTGGACAGGGGTGCCTGCTTGGCATGTACAGAGCCCTGGTTCCATCCCCAGCGACATGCACTAGCATGTGTGCACGCACGCTCGCGCGCGCGCACACACACACACACACACAGGAGTATAGTTATTTGCTCCTATCATCCAAGTAACCGGAAATGGAGGAAGGGGGGGTCTAGAGTTCACGGCCATCCTTAGGTACGGTTGACTTTGAGACAAGACTTGGAAAGAAATCAATAAAGAAAATGTCAACCAGACCCACAGATACTGTGACTGTACAAAAACACTCCGCTAACTATGCCCCCACCTACTTTCCCAGATAGAGATAATTTAGTCCCAGGCTGTAGGCTAAACAGATATAGGAGAATAAAAAGGCAAAAGAAAAGTGGATATAAGGACAACACAGACAGGAGCTAAAGGACAGCCCCATTCCATAGCCTTGCCCCATAGTCTCGCCCCACAGCCCCGCCCCACAGCCCACCAAAATTGGGAAGGGGGAGGGGCAAAGACTCATCTAGAGAGGGGTGTTTAGCTGCTTCCAGTGTGTCTGTGGATATTGTCAGAAGCAGGCTCCAGGAATGTGCGGACAAACCACAAGCCAGACCAACTACAGCTGTAAAATGTATCATCTCAACCACACACACACACACACACACACACACACACACACACACAAAAGATTCATACTATGTGTGTTTGCTGGTGTGTCTCTTTCCAGCCCAGCTCTAGCAATAATGCCCACGTGTGGCAAGCTGCTCTCTGCCCTTCCCGTGAGCTGCTCTGTGCAGAGAGCCACGAGATGATGCAGGTCTCTTCATATTTCACCTCCGCCTCTCCACTTACTGTTGGCCACAGTGCCCTGCCCTGCTGTAATCCTGTGGCTCCGCCCTGCTGTAATCCTGTGGCCCCGCCCTGCTGTAATCCTGTGGCCCCGCCCTGCTGTAATCCTGTGGCTCCGCCCAGCTGTAATCCTGTGGCTCCGCCCTGCTGTAATCCTGTGGCCCCGCCCTGCTGTAATCCTGTGGCCCCGCCCTGCTGTCACCCTCAGGCTCCGCCCTGCTGTAATCCTGTGGCCCCGCCCTGCTGTCACCCTCAGGCTCCGCCCTGCTGTAAACCTGTGGCTCCGCCCTGCTGTAATCCTGTGGCCCTGCCCTGCTGTAATTCTGTGGCTCCGCCCTGCTGTAATCCTGTGGCCCCGCCCTGCTGTCACCCTCAGGCTCCGCCCTGCTGTAATCCTGTGGCCCAGCCCTGCTGTCACCCTCAGGCTCCGCCCTGCTGTAAACCTGTGGCTCCGCCCTGCTGTAATCCTGTGGCCCTGCCCTGCTGTAATCCTGTGGCCCCGCCCTGCTGTCACCCTCAGGCTCCGCCCTGCTGTCACCCTCAGGCTCCGCCCTGCTGTAATCCTATGGCCCCACCCTGCTGTCACCCTCAGGCTCCGCCCTGCTGTAATCCTGTGGCCCCGCCCTAATGTAATCCTGTGGCCCCACCCTGCTGTAATTCTGTGGCTCCACCCTGCTGTCACCCTCGGACTCCGCCCTTCTGTAATCTTCCACTTCTGTGAGTCCATTCCTTCACCCTAGTTACAGCACCTGGACTTCTTCATGGGGACCACCACCCCACTTTCTTGACACCTCTCCCTAGCTGCATGACCACCCCATTCACCCAGTCACACATATAAAAGTTAAAATCTGGGACCTGCATATGAAAGAAAGCCCACAATATCTGAGTCTGGTTTATTTTACTTACCACAAGGACTTTTGGCTCTGTGCCTTTTCTTTCTAAGCATTTTTTTCTGCATGGTTAAATACAGTTTCGTTGAATACATTACCCCATTTTCCTTATCGTTCATCTGCAGATGAGCATCTTGGTTGGTTCCATTGACTGGCTATTGTGAACAGTGTAATAGTAAACATGGATGTGTGTATTTAATTCTGTGGCAGGATTTAACATCCTTAGGAGGTGTATAGCTGGATCATACGGTCTTTTTACTTTTATGCTTATGTATATGTCTGTGTGAATGTATGTCACATGTCAGGTGCCACAGAAGGCCAAAAGAGGGGCCAGATCCATTGGAGCTGGAGCTACAGGCTGTTGTGAGCCACTTAATATGGATGCTAAGGAATCAGCTTGGGGCTTCTGCAAGAGCAACAAATTCTTTTAATCACTGAGCCGTCTCTCCAGTCCCGGGTCATTCTGGTTTGGGTTTATTTATTTTATTTATTTATATTGGTTTTCCAAGACAGGGTTTCTCCACAGTCCACATTCTCCCAACACTGAGTAAGAAATCTTTGCCAGGATTTGTTTGTTTGCTTGTTCTTCTCCCTCTTTTTAAATGTATTTGGCTGTATGTGTCTGTATACAATGTGCCTGGTGCCCAGGGAGGCAGGAGATGGTACTGGATCCCCTGGTACTAGAGTCACAGATGCTTGCAAGCTGCCGCATGGTGCTGGGAATTGCACCGAAGTCTGGAGAAGCAGCCGGGAGTCACCGGTCCCCACCTCTCATTTGCTTTCCTGATGTCATCCTTCAGATAATTCTGACTGGGGTGAGCTAAAATATCAGACTACTATTTTTATTTATATTTCCAAAATGGCGAAGGATGAGGAGTGTCTTAACCTCTATTGGCTGCCTATAATTCTTTCTTCTTTTAGAACTGTTCATTCGGGTCATTGGCTCACATTCTGACAGGATGATCTGGGGGGTTCCTGCTGTTTGATTTCCACAGTGCTTTGCTTTATTCTAGATATGCTCTCCTGGGGTAACGTAAGATTGACAAGGGCGTCCTGAGGTTCTGCAGTCTGAGCTCATGTGCTCTTCCTGCCAATTCTAGGAGCCAGTGCCTATGCTCTGGACTCTTCTGGAAAGTTCTCGTCTGTGTCTTGAAATGCTTTCTCCCGGCAGTTTTGGCATTTGAAGTTTTTTTGTTAAAGGTGTTGGTCCATTTTTAATTGTGTGTGGGGGGGGGGGAGATGAGAAATATGCACTTGGTTTCCCTTGCTTTGGGTATTTGGGGGTGTCTTTTGTGTTTCCATATACATTTTAGGTTTTTTTTTTTTTTTTTTGGTCTCTAGCTCTGTGAAAAACCGTCCCTGGAATTCTGATGGGGTTTTTGCTGCATCTGGAGACCATTTTCTGTAAGAAAGAGATTTTCAGAATTTTCTGCCAGCCCATGTTGTGAATTCATTTTGACTACCACTTACTTAGTGTCTCTAAGGGGCACAAAGATATCTGTTTGGAGTCACATGGGACTTCCTGCCCTTTAATGTATTTGTCCTGATTAAGGTCAGCCAGGCTGTTGGATCTGAGAAGGGAGTGTGAATGTCCCCTTCAGTCTTCAGGACTCATTGGTGTCCCCAGCTGCACATCTGCCAAGAGTGGGCTCAGGAGCCTGGCACGTCTACACCCACACTTGGTCCTCTAACCAACCACCTCCCAGAGGCAGATGGCCAGATGTGGTTGGTACTCTTGTCAACTTGACTACATCTGGAATTAAAACCCAAAATTGGGGCACACCTGTTAGGGCCTTTTGTTTAATTAGAAGTGGGAAGATCCAATTTGAATCCGGATCTTTAAGGTGGAAGACCCGCCACTAATCTGGGCCATGTCTTCTGCTGAACATGGAGGGCTTTGCTTGCTTTTGCCTCATTAGTGAGTTCATCCTAAAAACCAGTTGAGACTTCCAGCTTCACAGACTAACAACTTCTGCATTCTTGGACTTCCAATTCATAGGCAGTGTTGTTGGATTAGTAGGTCTATAAAGACCCTCATATATATATGTATATATATATATATATATATATATATATATAGAGAGAGAGAGAGAGAGAGAGAGAGAGAGGTGTTTAGATATAAAGTAAACCCACAGAATAGCAAATTAATGTGACTGAAGTAGTAATAGCCTGTCAGCTGTCATTAAATGATTGATATACATATATATGGATCACATATTTAAATATAGAATATATATGTGTGTGTGGTTTCTATAAGTAGTTTCTCTAGAGAATCCTAATTAATACACCAGGAAGCACCTCTTATGGGTGCCAGGATCCCTTGTTTGAGACCATGACATTGTGGTTGGGAGGACTCTTGTGGGTTTATTTTGGGGGAGTCGTCCCAATCGAGCCTTAGGTGAAAACTGACTGGCTATTTGCTCAGACATCAACCCCTGTTCATTTGCTACCCTGTGGATTCACTTTATCTAGGGACACCCTGCCAGCACTGTCTGTGCGTACACTGGAGAGGCCGAGAGGCCACAAGGCTGGGTGCTGCAGGAGTACCAATCTGGTTCTGAAGGCCAGGAGGAGTCCTAGAGAGCCACTGGGGTGGTGGAGGCAGATGCACTCACCAGCAAGGAGGAAGTTTCCCTCCAGTTTCTTCACATATGAGTGACTCCCAAAAGGCTCTGCCACACTGTATCCCCAGTTCAGTTACTCCTTCTCCAGGAAGTCCCCTCACAGACTCACCCGGCGGTGGCATCTTAGTTGATCCCAGATCCAGGCTTGTTGACAGCCAAAGCTCACCCATCACACCTGGGTAGGTCCTGATTCCTCTCCAACCCTCTCCAATAAAGAAGCATCTTCTTCATTCAAGCACGTTTTACTCAAAATGAGAAAGAGGAATGAAGCCATTTGCTTTTGCTTGGTGGTGACCAGAAGAGTTTCTACACAAGTGACTTAGGAACAGCTGGCATATGATCCTTCTGGGACTTCTGAGGCACTGTTACCATCTAGAGGAGCCCTGGTCACAGACAATGACTATAGCACAGCCCTGGAACACTGAGCACAGTTAGGACTCAAGTCTCCCTGACCAGGCTACCAGGGCCCATTTAAAGAGCCAAGTACACAAACACCACACCCAATGCTGTGGGTCCCTGGGTGACGTGTGTAGCCTGAGCCGTTGGAGGCTGTTAAGATGGTGGTGTGTTAACACCCCCACCCGCCCCAAGCTGTAGCCCTTCATCCCTGACAGCACCACTAAACCCTCTATCTCTTAGATAGCTACAGCTATTTTTATTCTGCCCTTGCTCAAAGCGCAGCTTGGGCAAAGCTGTGAGTAGAAGCCTAGGGAAGACCACCATTGGCTCTGGGGAGAGCACTGTTAACCCAGGAAGGAAAATCATTTATATTGCTATTTTTTAAAAAAAAAATCCTTCAAGCTGGGCATGGCGGCATACATCTTTGATCCCGGCACTCAGGAAAGAGGCAGGAGGATCACTAGCCTGGTCTACAGAGTGAGCATTGGGGCAGCCAGGGCTACACAGAGACACCCTGTCTTGAAAAACTCCCCTACCAATCCTTCTAAAATACCTTTGTTCCTTAAAGCACCTCCAAGTTGAATTCTCTTGCAGAGTCCCCCACTGGGCATTAGAGGTCATCTGCAGCCGGCAATGCAATGGCTCCAGAAAGATTGGTTCAGTAAGCAATGATGCAGTCTTACTTCCTGGCTTGCTACAGCAAGGCTTCAAGAAGATGGGGGGGCAATGATGAAGGAGAACAGGACTGGCCTGCTTCCAGGTTCTCGGGCCACGCTATAAACTAAAATAAAATAGATTGACAGGAGGAAACCACACTTGGTTTTGTATGTGTGCATGAAAATCCTGCAAATTGAGACAGTGAGGGACCTTCCTCCAGCATCTGAGACAGAGGGTGACCTTCCTCCAGCATGAGACAGTGGGTGACCTTCCTCCAGCATCTGAGACAGTGAGGGACCTTCCTCCAGCATCTGAGACAAAGGGTGACCTTCCTCCAGCATCTGAGACAGTGGGTGACCTTCCTCCAGCATCTGAGACAGAGGGTGACCTTCCTCCAGCATCTGAGACAGAGGGTGACCTTCCTCCAGCATCTGAGACAGAGGGTGACCTTCCTCCAGCATCTGAGACAGTGGGTGACCTTCCTCCAGCATCTGAGGGGCACAGGAGCAAAGGGAGGGGACCTGGAATGGATGGTGACTTCTGGTTGTTTGTAGGTAATGCCACTCGGGGAGTCAGGTGTCTGGAGCAGCCCTCTGCCACACGGATATGACCAGTTGTTGTTTTCAATTTAAAAGAAAAAAAAGATTTATTTATTTATTTTATGCGAGCACACTGTTTCTCTTCAGACACACCAGAAGAGGGCCTCGGATCCCATTACAGATGGTTGTGAGCCACTGTGTGGTTGCTGGGAATTGAACTCAGGACCTCTGGAAGAGCAGTCAGTGCTCTTAACTGCGGAGCCATCTCCTCCAGCACATTTAAAAAAAAAAAAGAGTGCCAGCCATAGTAGTACTTGGGAAGCAGAGGCAGGCAAACCTCCAAGTTCAAGACCAGCTTAGAACAAGTTCCGCTAGGACAACACAGACCGTTCTCAAAACAAGCAAGCAAACTTTTAAAAAGATTTATGTGTATAGATGTCTGGCCTGTATTATACATGTGCCTGATGCCCACAGAGGTCAGAAAAGGACTTCAGGTAACTGTGAGGTGCCATGTGGGTTCTAGGAAGTGAAGCCAGGCCTTCTGGAAAAACAACCGAGTCATGTCTCCAGCCCTGAGAAAAGTCTTTCTTGATTATCCTGTTCTGTTCACACAGTCACATTTTGGGATGGCATATCCTTAGCCCTAACAGCCTCAGGAGGAAGTGTGTTGAGGAAGATGGAGCCTGGGGAAGGGTTAGGTGTTTAGCAGGGAGAGGACACAGGGACAGAGACGCCTGTCATCTGAGCTCCTGCTCTGTCCTAAAACTCTGGGACTGTTGATGCTCTTCGTACAGATGACTAAAGCTGTGGGTACATGGACCTCAGCTCTGAGAGACTGTGCAGGGTACAAGGAAACACCCTGGGGGGGGGGGGGAAGGCTGACAGCGGTGAGGGAAATAAACCAAGATGATGTGCCACCTGAGAGCTGGTTAGGCTCCCCAGATCTGCTGGGTGGCCGACCCCTCTTCTATCAGCGGACTCCCCCCCCCATCCATATGCAGCTCTGCCTGGCAGGAAACTTAGCATGTAGACCAGGCTGGCCGTCCTCTGCTTCCTGAGTGCTAGGATTAAAGGTGTGTGCTACCACACCCGGCCCTGACCATACTTAATACTGCAAAGCTGCCCTTTCTCCTCCACACAGACGCTCCACAGGGATCCACTTTCCCCTGTGCTCGGGGGCCTCAAAGCTCTGTGTGCTCAGGGTTCTTGCTTGGCATCCTAAGTACTGTGGGTGCTAGAGAAGTTCTCTCACACTATCCAGTCTATACGATATACATTTTCCTTCTTTAAATGTAAAGTCGGTTGACTCTGCACATGGGGAACCCAAGGGTACAGGAAGCCCGCTGCATTTTCTGACAGAAGGTGGACATATTCAGCATGTATATCATTTATCATGTTTACCTTTGCCCACATGCTGCAGTTCCATGACACATGATGGCACACAGTAGGAGCTCAGCAAAATGCCTCTGGAGTGAAAAGTCCTTTGAAGGATGCTCCGGATTTGTAACTCCGTTATCATCGGCCAATCAGGATGTAGTGTATGAGTTTGCCTCGTTGTTTAATCAAATGCTAAAGGAACTTATGGATCTTACCCCACCCGAAACACAGAGTTTAGCTCTCTGTAGTTAGTTGTCCTTTTTTTTACACACACACACACACTCACACACACACACACACACACAGACACACACACACAGACACACTCACACACACACAGACACACACAGACACACTCACACACACACACACACACAGACACACACACACACACACACACAGACACACACACACACACCCTTTTAAGGTAACCTTTAGAGCATTTCAGCCACTGGAGATGGCTCTACTCCTTCAAGAATGCATCAGTGTGGACACTGCCCCCTCATGGCCGCTTTCTGCACAGCTCACCCGGTGAGGAAGTCAAATCAGACTCTAGTTTCAGGAGGCAAGTAGAGAGAGGGCCAAAGGGACACTTTTAGGGAGCACAGAGCCCACGCATTTCCATAGCATGAGAATGTTGACATTTAGTGGGGAGAGTAGAGAGAAATGTCAAGACAAGAACAATCCCTGCTGGGGAACCCGACCTGCCACACTTGCAGCTGGAACCTGAGCGTGTGGGAGCGTCCCGTCGCTGCTGCACACTCAGACTAACTGCAATTTGCGTGTAAAATTTGTACCTCCAAGTGCCTCTGGAGATCAAGAATTGTTTAAGAAGTGTGTGTGTGTGTGTGTGTGCACGCACAAGCGCGCGTGTGTTAAGTCCCCCTTTATATACCTTATCTGTGGCTTTGCTCTTCATGGATTTAGCTATCTATGGTCAACCACAGAGAAAAATATAAAATGTTTGAAAATTCCCAAACTGAACAGCTCATGGGTTTTTAGTCACACACCATCTTTACAGAAATCTCACGTTGTTCTGCTCCACACAGCACGTGATGGGACCGTCGACTTGGGCGTGCCCAGGGCACGCTCTCTGTATGTGCAACCCACCATTACGTCATTGGGAGCTTCCCCAGTCTGCAGACTGACTGCTCAGTGTGAGTGTGTGGGTTTCTGTACAACTGGGCCAGGAGTTTCCACCACCCACCGTGACACACACACACTTACAATGTACTCAGTAAATTAGTCTGATATATGCAGCCAAACAGCACATACTTGGTCCCAGGATGACCTGTCCCTTCATAACAAAGGCTCTGACTCTTGACATCCCCTACCCCTGCCACTTCCCGTTCCCCCTTCGTTCACACCAGCCGTTCGGACTCCGACTCCCACTGTGTGGCCCACTGTGTGGATGGGGAAAATGTCTGCAACGCTAGGTAAATTGCTGAGGTCCGTGAGTCTGAACAGTTCCAGTTCCAGGCCTGTCACCTTCCAGTCTACCCCCCAGGCCCTCCAGTGGTGTGAACAGGCGATGTACTTCAGGAGCAGTGCCAGCCAGACTGACAGCACGGGGGACACTGGCACCTCTGGGGCTGACCTAGCTGGGGCCTGCACCTGGGGTATGGACAGAACTGGCTTCTCGCTCTGTTTTGCTTAGTCTGGACCAGAGAGAAGGGAGTCAGAGTTCCTCAGACATGTCAATGTCCCAGGCCCTGCCAGGCTGCTGGGAGAAAGGCCCATCTTGGCACCTAGATGCTGGTGTGGGCTGTTCCAGTGGTGGCTCTGTGTGGTCCCTTCCACTAACGCCTCTCTTCTGTTGCTGCTGGAGAGAGTGTCAGCTTTACATGCTTGTGTGATGTCTGGTGAGGTCTGGGAATCAGCCTGTGGCCGCGGCTCCATTCTTTACCTTTCTCCGTGTGTATGCAGGGACCCAGCACACGCCACAGCCACACAACTCCCTGGAGCTGGTTTTCTCCTTCCACTGGTGGGTCAGAGGGACTCAGGGTGTCACACTTATTGGCAGGTACTGTGACAACTAAACCATCCCACGCACCCTTAATAAATAAAAGCCAGTATGGGCATGAGAGCTTGCCTTACATATAGAAGAGCACTGTGTGTCTGCCTGGGGCCAGCAGGGCACCAGGTCCCTGGAGCTGGAGTTAGAGGTGGGTGTGAACCACCATGTGGGTGCTGAGAATAGAACCCTGGTCTTTTTAAAAGAGCAGCAAATGTTCTTAACATCTGAGCCCACCCTTTGCCCCAGTACCTCCTTGTCGAGTGAGTAATCTAACTTCATGTCCTAGGAATCAGAACGTGAGGAGGCATACACAACCCCAGAGATCTCTTCTAATACTAAGCAGTTACCATTCTATTAAATAAATCGGGTTTATTCGGGGAACAACCACGAGCTGCCGTCATCTTCCCTCCCATGGGCCTCTCCTCTCCCCTCCACCAGACCCAGAACTCATGCCTCTGGACGCAGCGAGAGGTGCGTTGAGTCCTGGAGTTGAAGTGTTCTGTGCAGCAGCTGCAGTGCTTGGGAGCTGGGTGGGTGTGGAGCGCCCCATCCTGAAGGGCCTGCTCTCCTCCATTCCACACACCCTTTCCAAGCCCTCTGAGGAAACCGGGCTGCTGTGTTTCCTCTGTTGGATTCTCTGAGCACCCAAGAGAGCGGGGAAGCCCAGTTTGGCAGTCCGGCCAGTCCTCGGGAGCCCCGGGACCTGAAGCAGGAGTGCACAGGCCAAAGCCGGCAGCTCTCGCTTACAAAAATGGAAAGAGGCGCTTCTTCACAATATAGAGGACTGTGGCAAGGAACAGGGCCAGGGCGAGGAAGATGAGAAGCTTGTCAGTCAGTTCTCGGCGGTTGTACTTTGTGATGAGCTTCCGGCCCAACTGGATGGTTCCTGACATGGACTTGAACTCTTCGTTTGCATCCAGGAGAGTCCGTGAGGAGCTGACTGCAACAGGAGAGGAAGGAGCCTGAGCCAGACACTTCCTGGGTAATAAAGACCAGTGTGCATGTGCGTGTGTGTGCGTGTGTGTGTGTGTGTGTGTGTGTGTGTGTGGGTATGTGTGGCCAGAGAGGCCAGCCGGTTCTGCCTGCAGAGGAGCCTAGCAATGCGTCCTCTGGGAGGCACTGCTGGTGCACAGAGTGTCTGGCACAGCTGCACAGCTGGAAGAGGAGGAGCAGAACAGCTCCCTGACAGGAGCATGCTGTCTCGCCACCTCCTAAGAAACTTGGGAAGCTTCGGGTGGGGAGAGCTAGGAAACTGCAGAGGTGCCAGGGCATGTCTCTAGAACAGCTTCCTCCTTACCTAGAGTCTGCACTGCCTCCTCGCTCTGTTGCACCTGCTGTGACATCATCCTGCTGATCCCCATGAGACTCTCTGTGATGGTGCTGGACGTCTGGGCCAAACTCTCTTTGGTAGTTTTCCTGCAAGTGCAGAGGAAGGAGCGATAGCAACAGAAGCCTGGCTTGTGAAATGTCCCACTTTTAACCTGTCACACCAGTGCTTTTCTCCATGTGCTCTGAGAGGGGACCTCAGAGTGTCGCTCAGGCTGGCCTAGAAGGCAGAATGTCCCCACCTCAGCCAACCCCAAGTGCTAGGATGACAGATGTGTGCTAACACAGCCAGCAAGCACACATTTATTTCCTTCTTTCCTTCCTTGTTTTTTTGTTTGTGTAGACTTGATTTCTCTGTGTAGAGACCAGGCTGGCCTCAAACTCATAGAGATCCATCTGTCTCTGCCTCCCAAGTGCTGGGCTTAAATGTTTGCATGATCACTGGCCTGCTTGCGTGTTTCTAAAACATGTGATCAAAGATGCATGCTGAGCCCATATTCTTGAGGCCTCATAGGGAGAACAGAAACCACGTTGCTGTCTGTAAAGCAACTTGCACAGAGACTCGGAAATGTCCGATCACTCCCTGAGAACTTCTTCAAATGAACCAGACAAAGACCTGCCTTGATGCATCTCATATAATACTGAAAAGGCAGACACACCAACGGGACTGGTTAGAAACACAAACACTGCTCATTCGTGATTAAAATAAGTCTTTTAAAACCTATCAGGGAGGAATGGGATGGGCGAACTGAGAAGGGTCGGTGGTAGAGCATCTGGGCCTCATGCATTACTACAAAAGCCAAAACCAAAACCAAAACCAACCAACCAAGCAAACAAAAAACCCAAACCAAATTTAGTCTGGGCTGGGAACGTAACTTGGCAGGTAGATGCTTGCCTCCTATGCACGAAGCCCTTGGTTAGATCTCCAGAAGTGCACAAACTCGGTGTGGTGGTACACACCTGTAAGACCACAATAAGTGTGAGACCAGACTGGGGTGTGTGAAACCCAGTATCAAACCAGAAAGAAAAAAAAAAAAAAACTTATACAATAACAAAGTACAAACGTTAGGAAAACAAAAGGCTGCCTCTGGTGGCACTGAGATGTCAGAGCCCAGAAGGGCAGATGGGTGATACCTTTGCCTTAAGGAGTCTCCTCCTTGCAGAAGTTCAGCTTTCTCCAGGTTGTCGATGGCAAGCTTGCAGGTAAGATTGGCTTTCCGCCATGAGGTCTGGTTGCTGGAAGAGAAAGGGTCACGTGTGAGGTCCTGGTGGCTCCACCAGGCTGCTCTGTCTAACCAGTTCATCCTCCCTGGTGCAACCCAGAGTTCAACCTCACCTCCTACCACTTCCTCTCCTTGGTAACTGCTTTTGCACAGGTCCTAACATCTTTTGGTCTCTGGAAAATATCTCTAAAACGTTCTGTTGATATCCCTCTCCTGCTTGGCTCTAAGGAGACCAGAGTCATGGCACTCTGCTGGACACGAGCCCACAGTGGCTTTACTGCCTGAGAGTGTCTGGGTGTCGTCCTTGAAAACCGTGGCTTAGCATCCCCTCTACCCCTAGTACCCAGGCCACCATTTCTCCTGTAGGGCCTGCTAGAGTGGTCAAAGCCACAAGCACCAATATCCTTCAACATTCCTCCAGCTTTGCTACTTTTTGCCTATTTGACATCAAGCACAGGTACAACAAACGTTACAGGGTGCCCTGACTGGAGGGATGTATTCACGCCCTTCCCATGCTCCTTTGCAAGCGACTGGAACGTAAGCAGCACTGGAGACAAGCAGGCTTCAGTGACAAATGAAAAAAGGCAACTGTGTCCCTCTGAGATTCAAACCCATGCTCTGGAACTCTCACACAGCCAGCTCAAGCCTGCTAAGCCCTGGACACACACACTACTAGAACAGAGCACTTAATAGGGTGACTTTTTTTAAAAAAAAAAGACGTTTTAAAAAATTCTATGCTTGGGGTGGGTGATGTAAGCCACAGTGCACCCAGTGCATTTGTGGAAGTCAGAGGACAGTCCTGTGGAGTCAACTTGCCCCTTCAGCCCTGGCTGTCCTGGAACTCACAGAGATCCTCCTGCCTCTGCCTTCCGAGTGCTGGGCAGATCACTCAGATGGAAAATTTCAGAGGGCTCTCGGAAGCCTGCACAGCCAGGACCATGGGGATGGCTCAGAGGGTGGAGGTGCTGTACGGGTCTCATGAGCCGAGTCCCACCTCACAGCTCATCAAGTGGCAGGAGAGAACACCACACGCACCTCCTGCAAACTGTAAAACTCCTTAAACAAACACAGTGCCATTCAAGGGTAACTGTGCAAACGTGAGCACTGTAAACACGCACAGCTCCGACCGTCCGTGCAGACTCTACTTAACCCCTCTCCTACGTCTGAGACTTCAGCTCTAGAGAACTTGTGGCCTGTGTGTTCACCACGTCACCGTATCACCATGAAGCCAGGCTTAGCAGACAAATGCATGTGCAAGTCCCGCAGTCAGCAGGCGACGCAGCAGGGTGGCTGTGGGAGGCCCTGCGTACCTGAGCATCTGCTTTTTGTGGTTCTCCACTTCCTGAAGTAGAAGCTGCTTCTCTGACTCCTTGTCTTGCTCCCTCGCTGACTGCTCAAGTTCCTTGGAGGGGAAACAGCTGTTAGCCAGGACGAGAACCCAAGAGCACGCCTGTTTCTAGCAGAGGCACACAGCAGCCGAAGCACCCTTTACGGCAGACACTTGGGAGTAGGAGGGAGCATGCCCCCAAAAAATCAAATATCCTTTTAAACATACAGGCGAGTCTGTAAGAAAGAAAAAGGAATCTGGCGGCCCAAAGGTGAGCAGGAAACTGGGTGCTGGGGTGGTCAGCTCTAGCATGGCTACCCTGGCTAGAGCAGGGGTTGCCACTCCTACAACCTTGAGCCAGCAGAAATAAAGGAAGAAGAAAAGATCAAACAAGAACCCACTATCCCAATGCAATGCCAGGAGGACAGCACACTATTCCGAACGCTGTCCACTTCTGTACTTTACTCCAACAGAGCTTTGGGGGTTTGAGCTCATATGTGAATATAACATGGAAGCCTAAGGCTGGGCTGACGCTGTACCAGAAGCATCACAACCCCAGGACCCACAGACAGTCTTAGGATGCCCAGCAGAGCAAAAACACAGACACATTTCTGGTTTACTATTTGGTTGGCGGGATGGAAGCGGGTGCCCTACAGACTTTGGACAGAGAGATTTCTCTTTCCTGCGTGGTTTGAGAACTGAGTGGAAGCAAAAATAACACAAGCAGTGTCCCCAGACTGGGAGATGTGCCCTGGTCTGGCCAGGATGCAGGGACTCCAGAGAGGTGTGCAGAAGACGAATGCCCATGATCCCCAAATAACTAAGCACCAAGGGAAGGGGCTACCATTAGCAAAGGACAGCAGACATGACCAGCAGCACTGGTTCTAAGAACTCCAAAATAATGGAGCAATTGCCACTGTAAAGATGCCACAGAGCTAAAACATCCACATATTAGCTTATTCAGATAACAACCTACTTATCCCTGTACAAATCTGCATATGCTGGTTTGGGACAAGCATGCGTACCTATGTCATCTGAACAGCTCAGAACTTACATTCAGGTTCATGCCCTACAAATATTGTTAAGAGCAGAAAAAAGAAAACCTGACTGTGAAGTGGGGGGGAAAAAACTGTGTGACTGGGTGTTCACACCTTTAATCCCACTGTTCGAGGCAGAGGCAGTTGGATCTCTTTGAGTTTGAGGCCAGCCTGGTCTACAGAGTGAGTTTCAGGACAACCAGAGATACATGATGAGACCCTGTCTCAGAAAAAGAAAAAAAAAGCACAAATTTCACCAGTTATTTGCCGTAATCTTTGTTTTGACTCCGCCCCATCTCCTACAATGCCAGCACTGCACAGAGAGTGTGTGTTCTAGTCTTTCCTACGCTGCTCTCTTCTGCCTGGCAGTGGGTCACCGAGAGAAAGAAGGGAGACAGAAGGAAGGAGAAAGGTGCGGTCTCCTTAGAAAAGGCTGCTTGGCAGTTGTCAGAGAATCCAGTGTCTCTGGAGAAATGGAAAGTGTACTACTGCTGAATTCCAGCTGAAGAAACACAAACGCAAAGATGGATGTTTACACAGCCCTGCTATATAGGGAACAGCTCAATTCTGTGAGGGGCCAGTTCTCTATCAGCATGCAGCCTTGCTGACATACAAAAGGCATTTACCTCAGTGGTTTTTTGTTTTTTTGTTTTTTGTTTTTTTGTCTTCAGGTCTAGACAGCATGCAAATGCTGAGGAAACGCAGATGAGAGCTGGGATCCCATTCACTGGCCTGTCACCCTGCTAGATGCCAGCAATACATTTATGCTGAAGGAGAGGCTGGAGCCAGGGGCAAAACCATGACAAACATGTAAATCTATGGCAAGGATATTTCCTTAGACCCAGGGAAGGAAATAAACACCAGGTAGGCACGCAGGAACGTAGGCAGCAGTAGTGGATAGAGTTGCAGGGTTTGAAGAAAGGCATTTTAAGAAAACAAATTAGCTATGAGAATCAAAACAGGCAAACAGTCCAAATGAATACCCATTAGTAGAAAACACTACAGCTGTAGAAACAGGCTGGTAGGTTCAGGTGGAGGTCCCCCAACATGGTTAGGCTACAGCATGTCCACTACCACAGGGGGATGATATCAGCAAAATAAACAGATCAGAGTAGTTACCTATTGGGAGGAGGGGTGTTGAGGAAAAATAAAAAACATCACCAAGACACATAATGGAGGCCAATGGCTGTGAACCCACACGTCCGCTCATATAAACATAACGCACAGGAAGCAAGATGCTTTTAAAAGTCTGATGAAGGAAGTAATAACAGAGATGGAAACCTAGATACAGTGACAGTGCTGAAATTCTGAAGTCACCGGAGATAGAAACCTAGATACAGTGCTGAAATTCTGAAGTCACCAAAGGCAGAAGCACTGTCTAAGCTCTCCAGCTCTGGAAGAGGCTGCCTTTATCTGCTAAGGGAACAGTATTTGTTGAAGGAGAGTTTGGGGATAATGTCACTTAACACATGCAGCAAAGCCGGGTGGTTCTAGACCCACCCTGTGATGGGCAGACACGTAGCATTCATCCCTGGGTACAGCAGTGGGAAGGCTCTGCTAGTCACACGGTTCCTTCTAACTCTCGTGTTTTGAGACAGCACACGCAGCATAGTGAAAGGCAGGTATGGAAAAGAGCACAAGATGAAGGAGGTGGCTCCAGAGACTGGGAGGAGGCTACTGTACAGATCGGCACCGGAAACACCAAGGAAACTCTGCTGGCAATGGCCTCAAGCAGGGAACGAGGGTGTAGGCTCCAAACTGTTAGCCCAGTCCCCCCACTGTCACAATGTTCCCTACTCTCTGCAGGTGGCATGTGTAGGACCTGGTCAACTCTCAAGCAAACGTTCTTCTAGGCCAGAGCTCCCACCCCTGCCACCCACCCTTAGCTAACAGTGGTTCTTCAGCCTCACGTACCTGGATCCTGTGTTTTAACTGTTGAAACTTTTCTTTCACCTTAGTATTCAGTTCAGTAAGCTCGCTTAAGGGTCCGGAACAATCTCGAATATCCTGGAAGACAATGGAGAGATGAGGGGCCTTTCTCCCGTCAATGAAGTGAAGAGCCCTCACTGGCGCAGTGAGAAAGCTGATTCAGCCCGCTGCTAAGGTTGCCCAAGCTCCCTTGCTACCTCATCCCAATCAGCGCTCTTCTCCTCCACACAAAAGCAAAACCATCACATTCAGTTCCCTCGTCCCTCTTAAGATTAACATGAGCCTAGTATGAAAAAGCAGACTGAATGTATAGGTCAGTGGTACAGCACTTGCAGAGCATGCTCCGGGCCCTGGCTTTCAGCTGCAGCAAAACATGCATGTATATACACACACACACAAATACACGCACACATGCACAGATACATACACACAAATACATGCACACAACACAGATACATACACATAAATACACACACACAGACAGATACATACACAAATGCACTCACACACTCACACATGTGAAGGCATATACTCCATATGTATTGTATGTGTGTAGATAAATAAATATGTAAACCTCAACCTTGACTTAGAAGTTTAACAAAGTGCTAGTCACTAGGAAAAGCTTAATCAGCTTCCATGTTCAACAAAAAATGGACACCTATAAACTACTATAACTTCAGATCCTTCCAACTCTAACATCCTGATGCCTGAATCCCTGATAACATGTAACAAAATTAACTTAGTCTGATTCTACAAAGCATCTGTTGCAAGTCAGAATGTCTAAAGATGGACTGAGAATTTGCTTCTGAAAAGAAAGTCAGAATTATGAGCGCCAAGTTTTAGAGCATGCTCTTGACTTAGGTTACATATATGCAAACCCTGGTTATAGCAATGTATTAGTGCCATCTTGGAAAAGTTAAGTTCCCTGTGCCTCCATTTCTTCACCTTACCCTCCTCAAGATCATATTTCTCTGCGTAGAACACTCAACAGAATAGCTGGAACGCCATAAGATTAAAATGTATGGGGCTATGCTTACTCAATAATAACCGTAAGAACCTAAAACACATAGGTCACAAGAGACCTAGATAACAAAAAATTTTATGCTAATATAAAGTATTACAATATTATTATATAATTTCATATTATGAGCTATAGTATGAAAACACAACTCTTCAAATTTTTGGATGTAATTTTTTTTTTTTTGAAGACAGATACTCTATGTAGAACAGGTTGGCCTCAAATGCATGATGATCCTGTCTATGCCTCTCAAGTGCTAGAGCCACCACACTAGCAACTTTGTTTTATGTATGTCTACGTATTTATAGATGCATGCTGAGGACTGAAACCAGAGCCTTGCACATGGCTAAACTGTAACTCTACACTGAGCTAAATTTACCCCCAGCCTCTGGTAATCACACTGGTATAAACCCAATCATGTTTGTTTTTCTAGAAGTGGCCTTTATATACATACATATATATATGTATATATGTATATATATATATATACATATATATATATACACACACACACACATCTTTGGAGTGAAGTGTGGGAGATGTAAAGTTTGCAGCGTTTTTTTCTCTTGTTCTCTAGCTTACTCACGAAATCACACTTCCTCACAGCACAGGAGAAACTGTTAATGTGATACAGTGTACATCTGGCTTAGCAGGGAACACTACTCCTCACCCTCCTTTTTACAGGGGCTTGAAAAGCAAAGCGCACCCCAGCAGCCAGGCACAACCCATTTATGCAGCACCGGGGATGGAACCCAGCGATACCCAAGTCTTGACCAGCAGAGCTGCATCCACATTTGCTGTCACAGCTTGTATTCTGAGCCGGTTGGGTTCTTTTTTCCAAACTCTGGAGCCATTTCTACATTCCCTGTTTTTGCCTGTGTTCGATATCTTGCGCTACTGTCTCCTACTTGCACCTGCTTCCAGATAAGCGCCTCACTTTACGGTTTCTTCAATCGGATAGGGAAGCTCTAAAATGCCTTTCCTAGGCTGGCTTTCCCCATCCAGGTCCTAGTACTGGCACTACCTGCCTTCTGACCCAGAACTTAGCACAATATTTGATTTCTTCATTCAGAAAACTACAACCCTGTCCCGGGTTAAGTTAGCTTTGGCCAGAACTCCCGGGCCAAGTGGCCTTGGGTGCCCTCTGGCCCCCAACTCAGGGAAGTGGGCGTGGGAGATGGGGGCGGGCGGAGCTACATCCCAGACTGCGGGTGGGCGGGCTAGTCCAGGACCACTGCAGTCCAAGGGACGGGAGCGGCGTGTTTTGGTACGCCAGTCTCCACAGAGGTGGGCAAACCAACAGTTTGCAAAAGAAAAACGCTGAAGGTCAGTGATCTCGGGGAACCGACCGAATGGTGCTGGAGGAGCCGTCATGGGAAGCTGGACCGGGCGTGAATGTTCTAGAGAATGCTAAGGCAGCCATCGAGAGCCGAACAGAAGCCTAATAATATGTACCTGGATAAGCGCCTTCACCTCCAGGTCGAATTTGACAATTTCTTGGTTGCAGATCCGGACGTGGACATCCTGGGGAACCGCCATGTTGGAAACGCGGCTACGGCGAGCGGCGGCAGCCAAGCTTGAGCGCGTTCGCATGGCGCCGCGGGAGACTCGGCGTGGAGCAAACCAGGTCGCCAGCCCAGACCTGGAACTTTGCTTGACATGTAGAACACGCACAACTTCTCTGGTCTGCTCCTACTAAACGGAAAAATGAAGTGTGATTATAAAGAACCATTAGGGTTGGGGTGGAGGGAGGGGGAAGGTTACAACTCAGAATGATGAGCTGGCATACCACATGGCCTTCAGTTTTGTTCATAGTACTAGAGAAACAACACCCCACCCCCACTCCTTCCCCCGCTAAACAGTGTGCACTTTCACTGTTCAGAGACCAGCTATACTAGTGATCTTTTTGGATAGGAAAAAGAGGGCCAATTAGGATGTCACCAAAGTTGCTTTTTTTTTTTAATTTAAATTTTAAAACGATATTTCTACAGTAAGTATGAATTATGGAGTAAGACAAAATTTGTAAAGATGCAGAATTAAATACAGGTCACTGGGGCACCTCCATTAGTACAACCATGATATACAGAACCCACATTGCCTTCCTCACACATTTCTATGGCTCTGGTTCTGCCCTTTGTGTAGAATTGAATTCCAAGTATCTCGGAGTAATTCCGATTGTGTGATGTAGTTTTGGTAGAAACAATGTCAGTGCTTTTTAAAAATATTATTTCTTAGTAAGTCCTCAACACATTGGCCACTTTCCTTTTCCCTACCCTCCTGGATTCTCCAGGCTCTGTAGTCTTGGATGTGGGGTTCCCTCTTTTTAAAGTGTGTGCGTGTGTGTGTTTTTTTTTAACTGCACACACAGCCAGTCTCCACAGTCGCCTTTTTGTTCCAAAGGACCTGTACCACCCACTTCCTGAAAGATGCTCAATAGCTCACAGCAAGTAACTGGGAGGCTTGCAGTCAGTGACCCCCTGCTCTGGTTTCTAGGAGGGATCTCATCATCAGCATCACTCCTAAGTCTGGAGGGTGGAATGAGGGAAGACATGAACCTCTGACAACAGCAGTACTGACCTCAACGCTTGCTAGTTGCTATTGGTGAACTTCGAAGCCACACTCTGGGAGCACTTCTCTACGTGCAGCCATTTTCTATGAATTGCTTCTGCCGTGTACCTGCACTTGATTTATCCGGCTATAGAAGTAGGAGGAGGAGGGCAGGGCCCATGGCACAGATGAAAGGCTTTAAGTATTTTATCTTTGCTCTTCTGAGGCAGGCTGTCATGTAGCCCAAGGTGGTTTCCAAGTCCCTACGTGGCCAAAGGATGACCAAGAACTGTTGATCTCCTTGCCTCAGTCTCCCAACTGCTGGAATTACAGGTACTGATTAATACTGCAGCTGCCAGACATGTATTTTAGCTTTACACAAGCTTTCCTATATCCTTTCTATCTCAGTGTGGTGTCACATGACTTTATCCTAGCCCTCAAGAAAGAGAGGCAGGGAGATCATCAAGCCAGCCTAGTCTATGTACCGAGTTCCAGACCAGCCAGGACTCGGCAAGAAGGCCTGTCTCGTCATACTGGTTTAGTTTCCATTGCACCAGCAGAGTTGTGAAAATGCCTTGAGCCCCACCAGCTCCAACACTGGGGTTCTGATCATAGTCAAGCCTTTCTTTTACATGTCTTGTAATGAATGAGACTGAGAAATGTTTCATTTACTTTGCTCACTTTACTGGGTCACCAAGCCACTCCACACCAGTTTCCAGGTGCCCTTTTTGTATTAGTGTTCACGCGAGTTGCAAAATGTGTAGACTTTTGACCTTGCCGATGATGCTTTCTACCTTAAAAAGGATTTACATTTATGACTCTTGGACTTGGGCCTATGTTAAAAAGTCCTTCGCACTCTACAAGGATTTAGGATTTTCCACACCCCCTCCTAGTGCTTACACTTTTGTACAACACTTGCATTCTTAGCCATTTTAAATGTATACAGTTCATAGTGTGAGATGCAGAACCAAGTTCACATTTTGTAGGTTGTATCTCCGTGGCTCCAACACTAAACGAGCGCCCCATTTGTTTCACCTTGGTTCTGGATGTCACATTAACCATGCTGTTTTTCTGTATATTTCAGACTACTTAAAAACTATAATCTGCTTGCCTGTCCACTCATGCACTAATTGTTTCTATACAGAGACTTCTGTATGATAAAGGGATAAATACTTGATTTATCCTCTCCCAGTGACTACAGGTTTCAACCATTTTTCCCTCACTTTAACACACTCTTGGTTGGTTTTGTTAAGATGGTGTCACATTCTTAATGTGACTCAGTAGCAGTAACTAAGTCGTTGGCAGGTCCTGGACTGGAATCCGGTGTGGATTTTCATTCGAGTTCCTTTTGTACTCCCCATATTACACTTTTCCATTCTGTACATTTCCTACTCTATAATCCAACCACTATTTTAAGATGAAAAACTTTTAAAGAACTAGGTTGCCATTCAAATCACTGTAATGTTCTGAGCAAAGCTCCCAATTTAAGATGCTGGAGAAAACCCAAAGTCAGCACTAGGTAGATTTTTCATGCCTTTGGACCGTCGCCTAAGCATCCTTCTTGAGGAAATTTCTATGCCATCGGTGTCTGCAGGACCCAAAACAAGGAGCTCCCCATACCTCTGCTTTCCAGGACATTTTGTTCTAATAAGACAACCCTAAGCTTGAGGCTGGAGACAACCCTAAGCTTGAGGCTGGGGAACAGTCGCACGTCCTCCACACCCAATCCTTCCGACTCCATTTTCCTCCTTTCGTTCACTGTCTTTGACTACTATAGCTTTAGATCTTTTTGACCTTTACACTCTAAACAGACTGCTTTCCTCTGCATGGGCATCTTTCCAAATACTGGTCATGGTTTGGCCTGGTCAACCTGAGATACGTATGAGTTGCCCTCAGAATGCCTCAGGCAGACTGGGTGTGAGCCGATCTCTTGCGTTATCCTTGGGTAGATACGGGGCTTGTCCTATCATCTGAGTGCTGTCAGACTCTTCTGTAGAAAGGACAAGTCCATCACCCTAACTGGGCCTGGTAGAGCGGAGGGCTATTAAAACTAGCATGGCTTAAGGAGTGCCATGGATATCTACTACCTTCTAATTCTGAATCGTTTAGTTGAATTAGGACAGAACGTCTCAACACTTTTCTTTCAAATTCTTCATTGCACCAGAACTTAAGAATTCATGAGTTAAACATGTATGGTGGTGCACGCCATTAATCCCAGCACCCAGATGGCAGAGGCAGGCAGATCTCTGTGAGTCTGAGGCCAGCAAAGAAACTGAAGGATGGACAGCCAGGACTGTTATACAGAGAACCAGATCCTTCACACCGCAAAGAGGAACAAAGGAATTCAGGAACTCATTAGTTGATGTATCTCATTGATGTTATCAGGGAAGACTTAGTTCCCTAAAGACTGCATTGACCCAGCTCACCTAGCTCCTAAGAGTAACGGATACTTTCAGAAGGGCCCTTGTAAAGAATGGTCTTCAAACTTAAGTCCCGAAGGAGAATCCACCCACAGGAAAGTACATTTACTTTGCTTTTTTACGGCCTCAGTATCAGTCAAAGGGGTTAGGTATCAAAAATGTCAAGTCTTATGTGTCTGTGTATAGGCCAGAGGTCAGCTTCAGGTGTCAATCCCTCAGGTGCTGTCCCTGTTTTGGGGATAGGTCACTGGCTTCCAAGTTTCCAAGAAGGTTCTGCTGACCTGTGGGCCCCCAGGATCCAAGTGTCCACATCAGACCTTGCTGTTCATTTGAGTGTAGGGGATGGAACTAAGGCCCTCATGTTTGCCTGGCACTCTAGAAACTGTGCTCTCTCCCCAGCCCCCATTGTCTTCTTTAACATCCCCACAGGATGTTATCTCGTCGTGTTTTATGGCCACAGGGAAACCCCTTTGGTAGACTGATTTGGTGGAGATCTCTTCAGTCCGTCTGTAACCCAGCATCTACACACCCATCCTGGCAGAGGAGGTTCTCAACAGATGCTTGTTGCTGAAGAACATCTACTTCTATGCCACCTTCATCCAGGCAGGTTCCACTGGCTTAGGTTCACAGCTCCCCTAGCCTAAAGACAATTTTGATACTTATTTTTCTTGAAGAAATCTCTTGTTCAACTTATTAACAAACAAATTAAGTATAAACTATTGTTTATAAAATGTTTATATCAAATAATTTCTGTATGGCTAAAATCTCACTGAAATTGAAAAGCCAGCTTGGGGTGTCAATAAACCTTAGCCCTCAGTATATGCCCCAGGGAGAGGCGGCACAGTCGGCTCCCTCCGCTCTGTGAGGCTAGCATAGTCTTGGAACAGGCTGTCTTGAGGAATGGATGGCGGCTGTGTCACAGGCAATGGAAAAGAGAAAAGACAAAATATGAGGCAAATGATTCAAAACCTTTTCTTTTCATATTTTTTTTTATTTTAAATTACAAAGGGTGCTGCATACACTGATGATTCTGTGTCTGACTACAGTGCTGACAGGTTAAAGGGTGACAGAAAACAAAGTAACCTGTGCATGGCCTTCTCCTAAAAGGAAAACTGCACGGCTATTAACCAATGTTGAGTCATTTTTAAACAGCTCATGCGTGAACAAGATAACAATTCTTTCTAGACAAGACAATACTGAACCCAATAAGTGTCACAGCTCCAGCTGGGGACAGGGAATAAACAAAACTACTGAGTATTTATGATCATATCACATACAGGATCCTAAGCGCAACTATTCGAAGAGGCTGCCAAACCATGGGAGCAAACACTTTGAATCCTTGCCCTTCCACGTTGGCAGCTCCGGAGTCATTGTTAACCACAAATGCTATGCCATAGGACATACTCTAGGGCAAGAAGACAATAGCAGGCAGTGGGAGTACAGTGTCGTAAACCATGTGGAGAAGCAGATACAGTACACATACAATTTTGTTACTTAGTTCTGAAAACAAACAAACAAAAAACCCCAAAGGACAAAGGGCAAGACACAGAATCAGCCCCACTCCTGGCACCCGGAACTGAGTAACTACACTGGGTGTTTACACTGCTACTAAAGAGGCAAGCCCAGTTTACACTTGGCACACTGAGACATAAACCTGGGTGCTCTTTACTAGCCACAAAGTCTTCAACTCCAAAATACTATTTGGAAGTAGCTGTGAGGTTCCATTACCTTATCACCACCTCCAAACGTCTCTTCAAAACAAAATGGCAATTTGGCATAGTGCAGTTCCTAGGTGTAATTTCTATTTCAGTCAGTTTGCTAAGCATGGGGACTATGCTTAAACACATAATCCCACTTGCCTGTGGAAGTGTGTAACTCTCAGTAGTACATTTTCATCACATTCCTCTAACATGCTTATTCCTTAAAACGAAACCACCATCCCTACTCCTGACGTTGTTACATCCCACTGTGTTTGAAATATTAAAAAAAAAAGACATGGAGTCATTTTCTCATAATGCCCTTATTTAAGATGACAAAGATCACGGTAGAATCCACAAGTATTACGGCACTGTGTGAGACTCATTTGTCACGATCCAGGGAAGAACAAGACTGCAGTTCTGTGCAAAGTTGTGCAAGTGGTCGCAGTTCCATGGGAAATGGTATTTCACAAAAGACTCCACTAGAAGCATAGTTGAGACCTTTTCCATTAACACTGAAATTCAATGCATTCTCAAAATTCAAGTTTCAAGATTTAGAGAGATGCTAACATTCTGTCACATAATTAACTAGAAAGTAGGTGAACAAAATTTAAGGAAGACTATATAAAGAAAGGGGACATGAGCTATGTTAATTCTTGCTGAAGGCAACTTGAATTATTTCTTAGGAAGTTAACTAAATCTTAGCAGCTAAAATATAGTTTAAATGTATGGAATAAAGAAAAGCACATCCATTCTTGACATTTTGGTGAATAAACTAACAGCTTTATTAATGAAGGCAAACATCAGGTAATTGTATGAATATTATATATAAAAGAGAAATTCATACCAATAGCATTGTATTTCAAAAGTACTGTACTTCAGTTTCTTTTAAAGAGACTTGTCATCTGTTGTAAAAAACAAAATGGGTACTCTTCTAAAAAGTTCTGGAAAACAAAATAATCACTTTCAAGCAGATGAAGTGACTACACCTGTCTGTAAATGCAGACTCTTGATAAGGAGTGAATGAAGCCAAGCATCAGAGAGAGAAGGACAACCTCACAAAAGCCAAAGAGAAGGGATGTAACAAGATTACTTGAAGGGCATTCAAAACTGGTCTCTCATACAAGTATAAAACAACTACAAAGAGAGGGAACTATGAAACCATGCCCATCTGAAATCCTTCATGATGCTTCTGGAATAGTTCTGATTCTCTTACAAAAAGGACAAAGTTAAGGTTTGGGAATTGGGAAGGAATGAAGATGTCTCATTTAAGTGTACAAGTAAGGCACAAGATCAAACCACACCCGAATCTCTCATGAAGGACGTGGAAAGGACAAGAACCATACATGTTACAGCACAGCAAGCAACCACACTGACTGAAAAACTCACACGCGACCTTAATAGGAGTAGTCTGGCATCATGCTCTTATGTGGGCACAGACTAAAGAATCCAGTGTATCTGAAACCAGGAAGCAGAAGGTTCACTGTTATTTTACTGTAGTAGTACTATAGTCAGTTTATGGTTGCTTCTGGAGCAGTGGGTTTATCTGAGGAGAATTCACAATGCCTTCACACTTGAGGGAAGGTTCTGGATGTCACGAGTGATCTGTATACCATGTATGAACACAGACAACCTTTAGACAGCTCTCACTCTAACAATTTCCACCCAAAGATACATGCCACAATTTAAAAACCACATCATGTACAACTGCTGGGTCTTCCATACTCGTGAGAACCATCGGTGATACACTAGGTACAGGTATTTTAAAGACAGTAGAGGAAGCAGTATGTTACTGGCATCAGAAGTACAACCATTTCTAGACGGTTTTAAATGCCACAGAGTCCCCTGGTTAAAATGTAAAGCTGCACAGCTTGCCTATGTCATCTTAAACAGCAAGAGGATTTAACTTGCACTCTACATTTTACTGCCAGGTTTTTATTTAGATCAAGTATCGCTGCAGCGTTCTGACCAGCCCAGGTTTAGCAGCAAATGGCAGGAATCATATAAAATGCAATTTTATAACAAAGTGCTTTTCTAAGATATACATACATATATAAATAGGTACAAAATAAAGTGTCAACATTAAAAAGATCAACTATTTAAAGGCTTTCCACTATTTAACTTAAAGAGTACATATAAAACACTGAAATGCACAGGTATAGAATCTACTAAACAAATTCAAAGGGTTTTGAAATGCAAGACCAAAAAATCAAATTCTTGTTTGCAGACAAGAAAAGGATATCAAAAAACCAGAATTCCTAACAGGGTAGCTAGAAAGGGGTGATTTTATAAACTTTACCAACTGAATCGTGATCATGAAGCGATATTCACTTGACTGCAAAACTGCTGTATTCTGGAACCCTTTCAAGACTTCATATTCTTCCATTTGTGAACCTATGGTTTGCTTTTTTCCACCTCTACTAAACCATGCCATGTGCGCTTATTATCTGTTAGGATGAATGAACTAACAGGTACATTTCCACCAAACACACAGGAACCTTGTCACAGTTTCAGCTAAAGTGTCAAGACAAGTCTTGGTTTCTTATGATTCATGATGTCAAAGAGGCAAGTAAGACACATTTTTGGATTGTAACTGTGTTCTCTAATTGAACCTTCATGTGCTATAGCTTACAAAAGGGGACAAGAAAAAGGAAAGAAACTCCTGTGCAGACCAAGGACAACTATTTTAGTTCTATCAAAAGGTGGTGGAGAAACAGCGACTGTGTCTGACATTTCAGGCTTTTCTTCTAGATATGTTTGTTTTTAACTTTTGAAGTCACCAGTTTTCATAGTTCCAAACACAAGATTTGAGAAAAAACAGTCAAGAAATGAAGGATGGAAGGGCCTGTGGGGAAGTTTATAATGCTGCCTTGACATAGGAAATTCTCATCAAGAGGTAAAGCTTGAGCACAGTTAAAAACTGACTAATAAAGCCGTTTACTCGAGCAAAGAAGAGCACCTAAAAACTAAATGTGATCATGTTTCTCAAGTCTAGAAACTACAGAAGATAAGTCACATGTAAGTTTGAAGAAAATACCTGTACAAAAATATAAAAATTTATAAATTTGTTTTAAGCTTGTGTTGATCTTTGAAAATATTACATGCACAATAATACATCAATTGGAAAAGTGGCAACTAAAGTATTAGATATTTTTAGCTCTTTTCTTTCTTTACATATATATATATACATAATACAATAAAAATAATCTGTATTTTGGTTGTTTGGTGGAAGTATACTACAATAAGCTAAATAAACTTTATAATTTTCAAAGTCAAAAACTATTTCATCAATAGCTTACTAATATGAAATATATTAAAATTTCCTACAATAACTGCAGAAATAAAAGACACCTAAGTGGCCACCAACTTATCTACTATGGAAGCAAACTAGAGGACAGCAAAATAATATTTGTATGTATGGATGCTCCTTCTGTAGATAATTGGACCCAAACAGAAATAAAATTCACAGTTGAGTAAGATCCCTAACCCTGACCTTTTAATTTTTCTTTTTTTTTCATACATTCATACAGTATCATGTAAGCTGTGCAAAACTTTACTTAGACTGGCAGTCTGCCATACCAGTTGCATTTGTCTTTGGTAGAAAAAATAAAACAATCGCAATAATGTGCAAGTATTTTCTTCCGGTCAAGTACCGAAATAGGAGTTTTCTAGAGCCATCTTTTTTTGTTTGTTTTTGTTTTGTTTTTTTATACAATACACAGACTCTGTGGCATATATCTACATTTCAACATAGTCCTATGTACATTCAAAAAATCTGAAAAAGAGTTGGAACAAAAAGACATTTAAACCCCATAATTTTCTCATCTATATATCTTGGTTTTCCTCATTAGGGTTTTCCTCATACAAAATATTACCAGTTTTAGAGTTTCCCCAAAATACAAGGCACAAAGAATATGCTTTTTTCTTACTTGCACAGACAATTATATATATATATATATGTGTGTGTGTGTGTGTGTGTGTGTGTATATATATATATATATATATATATATATATCATATTGAGCTCTGAAAATAAACATCTAAACATGGTACACACAGGAGTGCTGGGTGCGCCATGTACAAGTGAGATTAATGGCTATAAAAAATTAGAACAAAAAGCAGTCATTCTAAAAACAAACTAAATGGACTTTGAAAAAAAATGCTTCATCGGTATTTTTGTGTGGTTCAGAGCATAAATCCACCTTAACACTTAGCATTATACTAATATATTCACTCATCAAAAATATTCTGCTTCAACAAATGTTTACAGTCTGTATCTCACATTTACTTAATGTGTGAACTTCTTTCTAATGCCAGCAGCAGGGTCACTGGTTTATGCTCTGAAAATGCAATAATCAAGTAGTTTGGATCATGCTTCACTTATGTTACAAGTTCTTAAAACAATGTAACCTAATTATAAATGTTTACATAATGCTAATTGACATGCAAAACAGAATGAAAATTTACAATGGATAACGTGACAAAAACAGACATTTCTGACCAGTGGTCCAATGAGGCTGATTACACTTTTGATGCTGGTATCCTTAGTCCTACAAGGCCTCCAGTGGGGTTGCCTTCAGCAGTCTTCCCTAACACTTGGTTAACAAATTCTGAGGTTTGCCCAGCGACTGGGAGACCTGAAGAGAATAAAAGGCACACTTTAAGACACAAATATGGCGAAGGCATAAAGGAAAGGGAAGAAGTCTGAAGTATGATACTGGCCCCAAAACAGGGATTCCACTACTTGTTACTGCAGCACAGAAAATCATCCTATGGCAGACTTTACTCCCAAGAAGACCCACAATAAGAGTCATGAGGCACTTTAATGTGGTAGATGACAAGTAGCAATCCCCAAAGAAGCCTGAGCCCACTGACAGGCTGTTTGCTAAGCCTGTGAGTTTGCTACCTGTGTCCTTCACCTGTTTGGAATTCACGGTGTTCTGCAGTATATACACATACACAACTATAACTGTAAGCACAAAAGATACACCTGTCAATTTTTAAAATTACTGTATGCAATTTAAGTTCCCCTTTTTATTTTAAATAAAAATGAATAAGAAAAGGTAGGATAGAAGAGGGAGAAAAATTAGGAACAGTACAAGTATGCTGACGTCCCCATCCTCTTCATTTTGGATGGCCAGGTAAACATTTAATGTTAGACCTTAAATTGCACAGGTATAAGAATGTTACAGGTTTAAGAATTTTTTTAAGTATTAAGGAAATGAAACTAGGCAGGATAGCACAAGTAATCTCAGCACTCAAGTGGTTAAGGCAGGAAGATCATGGATTCAAAGCTAGCCTGAGCTAAATGAGACCTTGTCTGAGGGTGAAATGGGGAAATGGTAGCACATAAGAAAAAGAAGAAAGTGGAAATAGAAAACATTAATCACTAACTAATATAAAACAAATCATAAAGATACCAATGCTACCTTAACCATTCAGTCAAGCTCAGGATGACCACTAATACAGCAAACTCACACCACACTCTTGGCTAATCAAACAGGAAAGATCTATTCTTGTCAATAAACTTAACTCTATCTTGGGCTCAATCAGAGAATCACTTGCTCCTCAAGCAGGAGGACCTGAGTTAGTAGATGACAAGCGTGTAAAGAGTTGGGTTTGGTGGTATTTGTCTGCATATCCCAGAGCTGCAGAGTTGGAGACAGGAGGCTCCTGGGGCTTGCTGGCCATCCAGCTTAGCTAAAAGCTTTACTTAAAAAACAAGGTGGCTGACTTAAGGAAAGTCTGATGTTGGTATCTGGCCTCCACATAGGTTCCCACAATATATGCATGTATACACCGACAGAAAAAAATCACCCACTTTACGTGAAGAAACAGGTAAATCCAAATGTTGGGGTACTGAAAATATCAATTACTTAGAATTTTCATTAGAAAGGAGAGGGGGCTGAGAAATAGCAGGGACAAAAGAGATGTAATTAAATCCAATGAATCATTCTCAAATAGAACAGACACACAAAAACACACACAGGAGGTGGGGAGGCATAGCTGAGCAGGTGTCAGGGGTTTGTAAGCTTGGGCTTCATGTTAGAATCACATCAGTACTCATAGGTCTAGATATAACTCTGGTACTGTGGCTAAGACAACATACTTGCTGGATGTAGTAGTGCACACATTTAATCCCACACCTGTGAGTTTGAGACCAGCCTGATCTCCAAAGCAAATTCAAGGATAGCCAGGGATACATAGAGTGACTCTTTTAAAAACAAAACAACATGATTTTTTTTTTTGTTTTACGAGATGCATGCTGAAATAGGAATAAAGAATCATAGTACTTATAAATTAGCTCCAAATAGTCCCCACAAATACACACGTACCACATGAACAGAAATGATTAGGAGTAAGATATCAGCCATTGGTGAAATGAGGGCAACGAAACACAGACATGCACTGTGCTATTTTTTTCTCCTCTTCCACTGTAGGATCACATCTCAGTGCATAATGAAGATCTAGTAGTACTAACTCCTATTCAAACAGTAAGCATTTCAAAACAAAACAGGAGGTAAAACTCAAATCCCACTTGTTAGAGCCTTTCTCAGTTCTATTAAGAACACAGGGACCTACAGGCAAAGAGGAAGCCAACATAAAAAATAAGAATACCAGTCAACAAAACATGTATGAGAACTGTGACAAAGAACAGAAAACACATCTTTTCAGATGCCCACAAAATACCTAAAATTGCAATAATACATTTGGTAGTTAAAAAAAAAAAAACTCAACAAATAACACTACTAGTAATAAGCCAAAAAATCTAGTAAAAGCAAAAAACTTCCTTTCTTTTGGGTAATTTTATTCCACTTCTTTTTTTTTTGAGACAGGGTCTTGTGAAGCATAGGTTGCCTTGGATTATCAATGCATCTCAGGATGACCTTGAATGACCATCTTGCCTCTACCTTTGCTTCTATGATACAGATGTTAGGAGGTCAACACCACAATAGGCTGGGATTCTGTGATGCTTTAACAGCTGTCTAGAGGTAACCCATGTTCCTACAAGCAACTCCTTACTCATGCTTTCTAAGCCAAATAAATATACTGGTTCACCAAGGTAGACTGGTGAGAGACCATTGCTTTGCTCTGTTGTTGATGTTCATCTAGCATCAACACGTTAGTTCATGTCTCTACACACACAGACACACACACAGACACACACACAGACACACACCTCTCATAGAGCACCTACCATAGGCAGAGAGGAAACTAAAAACCAAATACTACTTTTGCACAATTTTAGTAAATTTAAAAATCTGGAAATGATCAGCTGACCTAACAAAGATGCAATGTTCAGCTTTCCATAAGAGAGATACAAGATTTCCAGAAGAAAATTTCTCTCTCTCTCTCTCTCTCTCTCTCTCTCTCTCTCTCTCTCTCTCTCTCTCTCTCTCTCTCACCAAACAGCTGCTTCAAATGTTCCAGCAAACCAGCAATACAAAGAAACCCCAATACTTTCAACTTGACAGAGATTGTGGTTAACAGCAGTTGGGCATTCATTCATTCATTCATTCAAATTTTTTAGGACAAGTGTTTCTTTGTATTGGCCAGGATGGCCATGAATAGACTGAAGTAATTTCGATGTCTAAGAATATGTCACCACATTTATTTTTATTTCTCCACATAAAACAACAAGTAGACAAACAAGATGCACACCTCAAATCCAAGCCCTCCTTGGGTACATAGCAAGATCCTGTCCCAAAAGCAATAAAATAAAATGAACTCCACAGAAAGTCTACCCCTGGAAAGCTGAGCTCAGTGGTGCTTGAATCTACAGTCCCAACAACCCAGAAGGCTAAGTAACAAAGATCACTTTGGCTCAGGAGTTGGAAGCCCCAACTACCTCCAGGGAACATGCTTCCATCTACTCTTTCTTTTTTTCTCTTTGAGAAGAGGTTTCCTTATGAAGCTTTAGTTGGCTTAAAATTGGGCTTTTCCTGCCTTAGCCTCCCAAGTGCTAGAATTATGGGCATGAAGCATCACACTTGGTAGAAGCCATTTCTAAAAATAGCCAGCCCATGGCTATTTTTCACATGAACAAGTGAAAAGGAATCTCCATGAGATCTAGACTCTTTTGCATCCCTAACTTTCAAGGTGTGAACAAGGTACCCAGATCTGCAAGACCCACATGATGTCAACATTAACAGTCTATAAGAGGCAAACAAAAGGAACCAATGAACTTGAGAACAAAAAGTCTAAAGCAGTTAAACAGGGAATTCTCTAGAGATTAGAGAATTCAAGTCAACAAGGTGTGTGTGAAACCACAGTGATTTTGTTCAATTGAGGAGTAAGAATAAGGTGAGTATGGAGAACTTCAGAAACATGCAAAGAAATTAAAAATAAAAATTGCCCTGTTAGAACTCTGCCAGGAGAAGAACTGGTGGTATCCACAATCACTGGTAGTAGAAGGACTGTAAATGAAACTGACAAGAAAGGTAGGAGATGTATGAAAGAATGAGATGGACCAGATAAAGCAGAACTAAAGACTGTAGAAAGTGAGCTGCTATTAACTGAAAGGAGAGGACTCCATGAAGCTAGAAAAGCTAATCAGAGCCAAGCCAAATGAAAAATGAAAAGATGTTGTATGTACACAATGAAATTTTGTAAATTCTGCTTGTAAAGAAAACTGCAATCAGACAGCCTCAGGAAAATGAGTGGATTTACTAAGCATTATGTTAACAAAGGTGACTCCTAAGGACACCTCGTGGTCTTGTGTCAGTCAATCCTAGCTTATGTCTATGAGTATGAATGTGAGTGGGGCATGTGGGGGTATGCTATAGAACTAAAGTAGGGTTCAGAGTGTGGTGGAGGACACCAGGACATAAATGACCTAGAAATGGAAAAGTGACCATAAGCAGTGAATAGAAGGAGATGGGAAAGAATAGAGGAGGAAGAGAATCAACAAGAATACATTTGTTTAAAAATGTCCTAACAAAACCTAATGTATTATTTTTGCTAATTAATTTTTAAATAAAAAAATTTCAAGAAAAAAAATGGAGCCACCAGAACACTATGAGGACAGCAGGGACCAACACTAGCATACAAGCTGTTGGAGAGAGCTCAGCAGTTAAAGCACTGTCTGATCTCTTGTGGAGGACCTAACAAGCGCCACAAGGCAGTTCACAGTCACTACAATTCCAGGGGCCCCAAGGTCTTCTTCTGACCCGAGGGCACAGGTACCTATGTGGTACACACACATATATGCAAGCGAAACACTCATACGCATAAATTTGAACTACAGGTAATAAGGTAGACCCAGGAAAAGCAGAGCAAAGTCAAGTAACAGAGACCTGCAAGCGCACACTGAGAGAAGCAGAGGCGAGCGTGACCTGAGGAGTCTGTACATAGACAAAAGTAACACACAACCCACCAAGCAATACCAATGCAGTATCAGTTCTTTAATAGAAAATATTTCATGCCAGAAGAGGAGGAGAAACAATCTCAAGATAAGCAAGGAAAGAAAATGTGTGCCAAGCCCTTTGTGACATGCCAAGTTATCTGTCTAGTATAAGAGAACATACACTAATGGATATACAAAAGCTTTTCAGTTAAAAACCAAAAAGGTAAATAGTAATTTTATCGTATAAAACTAAGTTCGCCCTCAAACTACTACATAAAAATTGAGATGCTTTTCAAAAAAAAAAAAATAACGAAAGTACTTTAAAAGAATACATAAGATCATCCATCTACTCAGGTCAAGCAAACTGCCTTACTGCTTCCTATATGCAATTTCACAGGCACCAGGTGATTTTCTAGGACAACACTGGAATTAAGACCTGCTCTTCATCTGAGGTTGGTTTTGATCGTACTCAAGATGGATGCCTGTCCTCTTAATGTGGCATGTCTGGGGTTTTCTGGGACAGCAAGAAGCTGCGCAGTCCTCAGAAGTGTGATCTGACAGGTGACTTGCTCTTACTGCAGCTGAGCCAGATCTGACCTTGAAGCATCTCAAATTTATGTACTAGATATTCCTCCACAGGCCACCAACCAGCCTCACATCTCCGTGCCTGCCTCCCTGATTCGCTCCACAGTGTACAATCTGGTCAGGGATGAGAAGCCAGATATGTAAATTTGTTAGAATCCTGTGAAAATACTGAGAAAGATAAATCCCTATCAAGAGGTAGGGGCAGATGGGGCAGGAATGGAGGGAAAGAATTCTTTGACTCTGGCATTGTACACCATATGCTGTTGTTATCTAACAATGTTCTCCTTACCGAGTGTGTCTTTAATGAGGATTTCAAGCTTCTGCCCCATGCTGGGTCCTCTGTCCTCTCTTGGATTCTGAACTCGGTTTACAATGTCTTGCTTGATGGAGTTGATTACAAACAATAAATTGTCTATAAGACAGAACAAAACCACTTAGAATTTCACTAACATGAGATAATTTACTTTTAATTTTATAATAAAACCATATTTGGTTAAAAATAGAAGGGCTGCACACACAGCTCACTGGACACTCACTCACCTTACTAGCATGCACAAAGCCTTGGGATGGATTTCAAACCATGTAAGAAAACAACAAAATAACCCAGAATCTGGGGAATGTCACAAATATGTATTATATTGGATATGATGGTGAATCTCTTTAACCCAGTCCTCAGGAAACCGAAGCAGGAGGGTCTCTGTAAGTTTGTGACCAGCCTGATCTACATTAAGTTCTAGGCTAGCCACAGCTATAGACTTGAGATATTCAACGACAACAACAACAAAAAAAAAAAAAAGAAAAAAAGAAAAAAAGAAAAAAAGAAAAAGAAGGAAGGAAGGAAGGAAGAAAAGAAGGATTCCTGGGTTTTATTACAATTCAGAAAAATCTAAGAAGGTCCAGGACATGAATTTATTTCAATGGGCAACTAACCTGAAAATCACAGATCTACACAATTCAAGAGAAGGGAAACATTCAAGTCAGCTGTCCACATTGGCTAGAAAGACAATGACAAGAAAGACCTAACCACGGATTAGCCCATGAGAACAGTAGTGGCATTAGCCTAAGGGACCAGAGATCCAGACAGTCACACTTACAGACAAGAATGAACTGATGCTAGGCATGTAGTATTCTGAATGGATAAATGCAAAATAGGAGAGAGAGCCTGTGGTGCACCCCATTGAGCCCAGCACTCAGGAGGCAACAGAAGGTAGATCTCTGTAAGTTCAAAGCCAGCCTGGTTTATATAGTAAGTTCCAGGACAGCTGGGGCTATGCTGTCTCAAACCCTGTCCCTCTACAATAGCAACAACAGAGGAAAGCCAAACAGTATACAGAGCTCAGGGAAGAATATGCAAACCAAAGAGAAAGTAAAGCTGAAGACTGAAGTTTACCATATTCAGTGTTGAGGCCCCACAACTTCACTTTATTAGCTTCATACTGGGCTTTCTTCTTTAACCTACAAGCTCTGTGAAAGAAAGAGCTACTATTAGTTCATTTTCCTTTTTAAGAGACTTCAGAATGCATTTCCTTAAAAAAAAATTTAAAATGAGTATGCTTCTTTTTATCACCGTCAGGAAATTTTCTTCCTCTTGCATCCATGTTAGAGAGTGAGAGTGTACATGAGTGTGTGATATGTGAGTAAGAGAGTGAAGAGAGAGAATGTAGGTAAATGAGTGTGTGGGGGGTGGTGAATGTATCTATGTGGTCAAAGGACAGATTTTAGAAGTTGGTTCTCTCCTTCTACTGTGGATCTGGAAACCGAACCTGTTCACAAGGCTCTACTGACAAGTACTCTGATCTGCTGAAGCCATCTCACTGTCACTTTTCCTTCTCTTTTTAAGATTTATTTTTATTTACTGTGTGTTGGTGTGAGAATAATGCTGCATGTTTGCAGGTGCCTGCATAGCCCATAAGAGGTCGTTGGATCCTCATGGAGCTGGAGTTACAGGTAGTTGTGAGCAACCCTGTGGGTGCTGGGAACAAAACTTGGGTGCCCCGAAAGAGCAAGTGTTCCTAACCTGAGCCATTTCTCAAGCCCCCAAATGCTTATAATAGTAAAAGTCGCTTGTTTATTTAATGCTTATCAAAGAACCTAATTATAAACCACACATCACCATTTAGTCAAATCGACATTAAAAAAAAAACTATGTTTTAAAAAAACTAAAGCTGCTATGTAGACACTTATTAAAGTGACTTTAAAAAAAAAGGAAACAGCACCAGACAAAGTCCAGCTGTTGTAGAGGATGTGAAGCATCTGGAAGACAGTTTGGTTGACAGGTTTTTTGTTTTGTTTTTTGATATTTTGACACAAGGTTTCTCTGTTGCAGCTCTAACTGTCCTGGAACTCACTCTGTAGACCAGGCTGGCCTCAAACTCAGACAGATCCACTTGCCTATGCCTCTTGAGTGCTGGGATTAAATATGTGCACCATCACTAGCCAAATGACTGTTTTTTGTTTTGTTTTGTTTTGCAAAGAGAATCCATATAGATTTGGGTATTTATAAAAAAAATATAAACTCATACCCACACAAACATCTTAAAGTCAAAATTTATAATAGCTTTATTCAAACATGCTAAAAAGTAGGAAGATCTCAAAGGCATTCATCTGGTAAGCAGACAAACTGTAGACTATTCTTATAAAGACTGTCTATACTGTAATCAAAGGAACCAGCTGTCCATGTGATGACATGAACAGATCTCAAAGGCATCCATTAAGTAAAGACAGACAGATTTAGGCTATTACAGTACTTTTCATCCACGTGACATTCTGGAAAAGGACAGATTACCATGAGACATTGTGAATTTATAAAAAGATCTTGGGGTATTAAAAAATGGCCTGGCAGTTTAGAGCAATGGCTACTCTTTCAGAGGTCCTTGAGTTCAATTCCCAGCACCCACACAGTGTTTCACAATCATCTGTGGCTCTAACACCTTTTCTGGCTTAGGTGAGTACTAGGACTGCAAAGGCTATATGGATGGACATACATGCAGGTAAAACACCTATACACAAGAAATAAAATAAATGAATGGTCGTGAAAGGATAATAGTGAAAGGTTTGTTATATAATCTTCCTTTTTGTTTTGTTTTCCAGAAAGAGTTTTAGTCTTGGAACTAGCTCTGTGGACCAGGTTGACTTTGTCCTCAAAAGATGCACCTACCTCTGCCTCTCTAGTGCTAAGATTAAAGGCATGTGCCATTACCACCAGGCTTTGTAAGTTTTTAAGGTGATAAGAGTGTTAATATATCTTGACCATGTTAGTGATTATTTAAATGAGTACATGTCTCAAATTCATAACTGCATACTTAATTTTATTATTAACTATATAGTCAACTTGACTTTCCAAAAAGCAAACCTAAGTTTTAAACTTTTCACTTATACCATAATGCAGTGAACTTACTTTGTCTGCCTCACCACAAAACTTTTTCTTAAAATCATAAATGCCATCTTTCACTTAAAAACAATAACAAAAAACAACTCACTATAGTAGTTATTTATTAAGTAATCTCTGAAGGTCACCTCTTCTATAAAATCTCAAGGTCTAATCTTACCTCCTAGAGACTACTCACATGGGTGAACATCATTAGAATTTACCTGGAAGCCAGCTTATTTTTTTCCTTCCTTGACCTTGGCCTCGCTGTTAAGGGAAGCTCACTAACTGGAGTCAGGTCACTGATCACCTTATTCAGCTTCCGTAGTTCATTACCAATCTGGAGTAGTTTTTTAGGGTTTGGAGTCAGGTCTTCCACATCAGTTCTCCGTGACTTCTTAACTGCATATTTCCCTACAAGTCATTTGAAAGGAGTGTAAGTTACATTATTTTAGTGAACAAGACATGGCAATTTCTATAGCCACCAGCAGCTGTTGCTTTTCATTTAGAGCTCCTGGTACACTTCGGGAGGCACAGAATGTCCTACCTTAGCAGGACTAGCCCTCTCCTCTCTCCATCTAGCCCTGTGGCTAGAGACATGACAATAACCTAGAGCTACAGCTCAGTAAGTAACACAATCATTGGCTACCATACACAAGGCCCCAGCTAGGAACAAAACAGGCTGACCCTGTCTCAGCACTGCCTCATTGCTGTTCTCCTCTAAGTCTGATTCCCAGTGTAACGAGTCCTAACTCTACATAGTAGGTCTAAGTACCTCACCACTCATCCTGGAACACAAGTTCAACTGCACAAAAATCCAGGAGAGTTTACCTAAACCAAGTCTCGAGTCTAGGAAGTGTTGCAATATCCTCTTTAACCCAAATAAACCCATTCAATGAAAACACAACTCAGTAATTAGGAAAACAAGCTGCACGTCTATATTGGGCAGATTCACCACTACACTCTCTATTCCCCTCCTAGGAAGTCCCTTATAACTTGCTGTGTTGCTTGTTTTTGACAGGTCAAGAACCAATCATCTCCTGGTTGTTTCTTGAAGGAAGTGGAGGAAGAAGGGACCAGAAATGATGGTTCTCCACGTTGATGGAGACTGTGTGCAAGAGGAAGCAGTTGTGACAGAAAAGGCTCTCTTGGATGCTCTCTCAAACTGCCTGTGAACAGCTGAAAACCCAAGCATACTAAGCATTTTGCTTCCTTCTATTTACAGTGACACAAGACAGGTATGGTGGCACTTTATATATACATTATAGTCCCAGAATCTAGAAGAATGAGGCAGAGGATTCAAAGTTCATGGCCAAACTGGGATACACAGAGACTTAGAGGCCAGTCTAGGCTATATACTCAAAATAAAAGTATCTCCACCCCCTAAAAAAGAGAAAAGGACACTAAGTATGTTTTTTTTTCAAATGCTCTTACCATGATGTAAGCCATTTTTCTGGTACATATTACTTGGCAAGGTGTCTCGATTCCACTCAGAGGGCCTCAGAATCCTCTCTTGCTGTGATGGTGTCAGCTGCTCACTATATTCCCAGAAGTACCTTCTCTTCCCTCTCTTCCGAGAAGATATGGAAGTCATCTCCTTCAAGTCCTCTACAGAGTCATTTTCATAGCCTTAAAAAAACATGGTTCCACAACTGTCAAGCCCGAGACATTCAATAAGTCGCTCAGAATAAACAAACAAAAATCCTATTTGTAACTTAAGTTATTTCTTTCATTTGAAGTATCAATGTCATGTCATGAACAGTGAATCAAGTTTATAATGTCCAGTATGTAGATCTCAAACTCATAATATCCAGAAATTAATAAACATTTATTACATAGTTATTTGGCATGGGCTTCTTTTTTGGGGTTTGGGAATTAGTACAGGATATTGTAGTATCTTCACATGATTAAGAACACAACTAAATACTACACAGGAATCAACATGCCATTACAGTAAGTAACTAAGAAGAAATGGTGCCAGGCACCGTGTAGAAACTTAATTTCACTGATGTCTAGCTTTTTACACATCAAGTGTTCTGGATGTTTATAAATGTGTTCAGATGATGCAAAGCCTGGAAGAGATGCCATTGCTGGTGATACATTGAGAAGTACTCACACATATGTGTAATGCTGTCATTATGAACAAAAATACCTCAGTTTACCATGCTGGTATATGGTTAAACAGAATTAGTCTAGAAGTCTAATTTAAGTTACATTTATTCCATGTGTACAAGAGTATTGTACTATATTAAGTATGTAAGGCCTTATTTACATGGAGCTGATTACAGAAACTAATAATCTGCAAATAAAAAGGTGCCACTACAGAATGGTACTTAGATACTATACTGTGGTTTCTAATGTCTTCCTTTTAATATTTGTGTCTACAACACTGCTCATGGAAAGCTGTGTCTACAGTGGCATCCTAGTTTCATAGCGGCAGTGATTTTTCTTTTATTCTACTTCTGAAAAAGTAAAAAAAAAAAAAAAAAAGACAGTTTCCAAGCAAATAAATGCACAGGTCTATTCCAGGTCATTCTTTAGTGGTCTTGTTACTTTACTCTGTACCACTGAAGGATATATCTCCCTTACTAATGAAAAGTTTCAGAAAACACTAATTCTGAGCTGCTGGAATTGTTGAACAAAGCTTGGTAACCTAAACTGCCTTCAGAGAATGATCCTCATAGATGAACTCCACAGGGCAGTGTGTGTGTGTGGGTGGGGGTACATGCCAAGTAAAATGACCACATTTTCCTTCTGAAACATGACTCTGGAACTATACCTACACAGTGATGATACCTGGTCACTGGGGAGAAAGCTCTTTGAGTGTTAGAATTTTACCAGCTTTTCTTCAGAGTCACAATTAGGAGGGTATGATTCTATTTCTGTAAGAGAAGGAAGAAGAGGTACTGTGGCTCTCAGGGTTCAGGTAGAACCAGGGTGTCTTGGTTGTGACTGATGTTACATGAGTGACTACATTCACTTGCCAGAACTCACACACCCAAAGTACTCATACAAGTATGACAGAGTCAAGTTTTGCTGTTTAAAAATTGTGTACCTCAATAAAACAGGATTTAAAAAAAGAAGTCTGGATTGTAACTCGGTGGTTGGGACCACTTAGCTGGCATGTGTGAGGTTTGTACTCAAAGGGGGAAAAAGATAAATTCAAAGAATGATGTCTGAGCAATGGTGCAGACACACTTTGTGCTTCAGTCCTAACATTTACAGTACATTCTGTGTAGCTTAACAATGTAGAGAAATGTGAAGTTAAGTTTCTTCCTTTTCTGCCTTCAAAGACTGTAAACAAAAAGACAGTGAGGTGCATGCTGTTGTATATGTTGAGTGTGTTTGGTGATTATGTCACCACTATCGTAGACTACCTCTCATCAAAAACAATGTAGAACACAGTGGGACAACAAACCCTAGGCTTTCTTTTTTAAAAAGGGGGGCATGGAGCAAGTGAGATGGTTCCGCAGGTGAAGACACGTACTGCCAGATTCAATAACCTGAGTTTGATCCCCAGGACCCAGATAGTGGACAGAGAGAACTGACTCCTATAAGTCCTCTGGCCTCATATATGTACTGTGGCACCTACACATACACAATAAACAAACAAATAGAGATAGATAAATGAAATAAAAATAAAAAATCTTTTAAAAATGGTGTAGTGTATATATTTTATTTTAGATAAGGATATCTTTGGAAAAGAAGAAAGGGTCACATTATGCCACCAGCTGAGGCATTTTTAATTGGTACTTGCTCCACAGTAGCTAAGCAAAAAATTACTGGCTTACAGAGATTACACAAGCCCAAACAGACAGACGAATAACCAAAAGAATCTTGTCTCCATACCAGCATCCATAACCAGTGTTTTCCACGGTCCAAAGCATAGGGACAGACTTTATTCCACTTTCTTAAGCAAGCCCCTTTTCCTCTATATTTCAATATGCGCCCTAAGTCAGCATCTACCTTTGTTAGTCTGCAGGTGGCAAGACATGTTCATTCACTCAATACTCATGCAACTCATTTGATGTTTCTAAGAAGTGACTGCTCAGCTGTACAGACTGACATGGTGAGAAGAGCCTGGCATGAATAGCAGAACTGAGCTGGGTCAGCTCTTACGATTCAAGGAGCCCAGCTCTGAGTCCACAACTTGCTCCACACCTAAATGGTTAAGTGTTCTAAAAGTCTTGCTCACTTTATGCTGAATTCAGAGTCACAGCAATGTTTATTTCTTCATTCCACTCAAATCAGGTATTAGATTTACTTATGTGTTCAATCTTTTCCCAAGAAGCATTTAAGAGCTGCCAGCTTTCTGACCCAACCTTTTCTATGAACATGTCCCATAAGTTTATTACCACCCCACTCCCAATTCACAGAGTATCTCCAGCCATCCACTTTTTAATATAAAAGCCATGGTGACCAAGTAAAATATAGAAAAATGGCGTGCTTACTCACTGATCCAAGGCTATTCATTCTTCTTTTTTCTGTAACAGAAGTCTAACCACCACCACCCAAAATGAATCTGTGGCCAAGTTAAGTTTTACAAAACCATGATACTGCATCCCTGGCTGGTAAAGCCACAGAGCACATAAACATATTAATAGACTCTGAAAGAGCCTGGTACACACATTTAATCCCAGTACTCAGGAGGCAGGAACTGGCAGATCTGTGAGTTTGAGGCTAGCCTGGTCTACACAGTGAGTTCCAGGACCCAGGGCTACAGAGTGACCCTGTCTCAAAAAATAAAAATAAAAACAAAAGCAAGACTTTGAGAGTATCTGGGGAGGCTGCTTCATGGTAGAGCTAGCTATGGCATGCCATGTGGAAGACCAAAGGTTCAATCCCCACCACTGCAATGGTCAGGAAGAATGACTAAAAAAAAAATCCTAACAACAAATAAATCTGTTCAACTCTAAATTCTATTAAGGCAAGGATTCCATTCATCTCCATATAATTAATACCTAATATATACACTGCCTAACATAAAAGATACTAAAACAAGTTTTGGTAAATGATTTGATTCTCTTCTCTACCCTGTGTCTTTCTTTTATTTGATATACTGCCATAATTACTAACTCATCTCTCGCTGATATGATCAAATTTAAATAGGAATGTGGTGTCCACTTTATCCTGGTACTTGGGAAGTGGAGATGAGAAGATCGGGAGTTCAACATCAGCTGTAGGCATATACTAAGTCTTGGCCAGCCTAGGATACAGTAGGTCTCCCAAATGACAACAAAAAGGAAGTAAGAACGTTGTGTTTACCAAACCTCAAACCACATACCTAAGGTCTGAACAGACTACAGTAAGGTCAACTGTGAAAAACACACAATGAGAATTACAAAATAAGCTCTCACTTTTAAGGAAGTGAGTTCTTGTTCTTGAACCATGCAATTTTACAACCCAAACAGTTGTAGCCAGTCTACAGAATGGGCTCATTTAGCACTTGGCAGTCAGTTCAGAAGAGAGACTGAAACTCTATTTTGCACCTCTCCTGGAACTTTGCAAGCTCATCAACTGCATAGCCATTTGCCAAGAACAAAATCTCAGGAGCTGGTCATCACAAAAGGGCCTTTGTAAACCAATCATCCACCCCCAGACTAGTGCTCTGACAGGAGTATAACCACCCTTACTTTACTGATTCAAAAATGCCTTCTGATTTCTCACCCACAATTTCCTTTTGCACCCCTTACAATGGTTTAAATCCTTCTTTCAATAAAAGAAATAATTTACACCAGAATTTTTTTAAAGCTAAGTAAGTACTACAAAATTGTGTTAATTTTATGGTTCAAGTATGTCATTCACTAATATAGAGTACTGTGCAAGCAATCCTAACCAAAAGATTCCCCTCAAGCCAACTGAAGGTGAATGAGTTTAGATGACATACTCATCCAGACATTAAGCAGCATTATCACTTAGATCCAGGAAGAGCACCAGATTCCACTAAACACCTACTAATACCTAAAGCCACTGCCTAGCTGCTCAAAAAGAGCAGTCTCCAACCAAGGCCTATGCTATGGAAGCAAAGGAAAGAGAATGTGTCCAGAGAGACTAAAAACTTGTAGTCTCTGTATAAATCAAAATCCTGAGAAAATGAAAATGGTGTCAGGAGGACTGAGAGTTCTTGAGTTCTCCTATATGATCTCAAAAAACTAAAAATGTAAATCCAATATGGTGGGCATACCAACATGATTTGTTAGTAGACTCTGCAGGGAATAAACTGGGAAAAGCTAGATGCCAGCCATTTGAAGATGTGGATAGTAGCTGCATCTGTAGTCTAATAGTAAAAATACCAGAAATGTATAAAGCAAAGGAGGATCTTTCTAATCTGCCAGCTACAGTGAAAGTGGTATCAAGACACAGTCTTCCATAAAGTCCCTAATGGGGCTGGCCATCACACTCCTGCTAAACCCTCAGACATTATGGAAACCATAAGGCCACAATCCAAGATAAGAAAGAAATTTTCCTGTTGGCTGGTAACTAACTGTAAGAGTGATGTGCTTTGTCTGACACAACATTCAAAGGAGTCCACCTTCATCTTCTGTTGAGACCTTGTGGTGGTGCTAAGGGAAGGAAGAAGCATATACTACTAAAAAGGTTAAGCAAACTCTACTGAAATAAAAAGAAAACACAAGACAAAAACAGTAACAAAAAGATTGCCAATCCATACTCTTAGAAAAACACAGGAAAAGCATTACTGGGCCGTGTACTGAAACCTGGCAAGCAGACTGACTAAAACTGACTAAAGAAGTCTGCATCAGAATCACAAAGTATTCAACAATATGGCTGGAGACAGAGTTGGCACAAAGAAACAAAAAAAGATTAAGTTCCAAGCAATCTTGAATACTGGAAGAACCATCCAAAAGACAGACTCCAGTGACCCTAAATATGAAGAACAACAACTCAGCATTTAACAGACATCTGAGTGAACAAGAAAGACCACTGAGAGTTGAGGTTGCAAGCAGCAATCAGGGGAGATTGCATTCAAACACTCCACTCCACCAAGCTCTTCCCTTTATATTTAATACCCAGTGCCAATTTAACCAAGTCAGTCTGTCCTGTTCTCCTTTCACCTTTACTCATCTGGTCCCCCCCTTTTTTTCCTTCTCTCCTAAGCTTATACTCTGTCTTTTCACCTTCCATTTAATAGGTTTTCCCTACATTACAGGCTAGCCTGATTTGCAGAGTTTTCTTATCTCACCCTGCTGAGTCCCGGGAATCTTTTAGATTATCTTGTTGCATTTCTTTCCATTTTTCTTTTCATTCACTTTTAGGTAGACTGCCTCACTGTGTCCCCATTTCACCTTCTCTATTTACTTTTCCTTCCTCTGTTTTTTTTTTTTTTTTCTGTATCAACCCAATACTAATCACTATTTTGTTTCCATTTCTACTCAGCTGACAGTAACTGATACCTTAGTCTATCATGCAATCCATGTTCCTTTATTGCCTAAAGTAATTAGAGCTTAGGGGGTGGTTGTTACTTAGCTATGACAGTAAATTCATAGTAGGCCTATATTTTGCTAGTGATTTTTTTCTGTAGACAATATTTTAGAGTCCTGGGGACTTAACTTGTGCTTCAAGCACCAATATAGCAGAACAAAATGGCATCTCAATTATATTACATCCTAGTTTTTCTCAAAAGTTTTAAACATTTCTACTAGAAGAGTGATTTAAAAAGGAAAAAAAAAATCAATCAACAACCTAATCCCAGATGCATAGATATCTATGCAAAAATATAAAAACAACAAACAAAAAGGTAACATGATCCCTCCAAAATTTACCAATCTGACAGTAATATCCTCCAATGACAATGACTTAGATGAAATTCCAGACAATAATTATACTTAAAGAAACAGAAAGAACATAATGAATAAAGATAAACTGTTAAACAAAAGCAAACAAAAAGAAGTCAGCACAGTACACAAGTGCTGGCCAGTTTTTAAATGATTAAAACAGACTAAACAGATTTGTGATCACCTAACCAGCTCTACAGAAGATACTTGAAGGAATGCTCTGAGTTAAGAGGAAGACATGTCCCATGAGGGATCTGTCTATCTTATAAGGACACATATGTCTTCTCTCATTTTGATTTCCTAGATGTTACACAAATGATAAAAACATCTATAACATGGAAGTACACGTGACATGAGGGAAAAAGAGGACCTCCACAGAAAGGGGAAGCGCAGAGGTAAGGGAGAGCAGGAGCAGTGTAGTGCTTTTCACCCTGCCTAAGTTCTGACCCTTTAGTACAGCTCCTCTTGTTGTGGTGACCTCCAACCACAAAATTATTTTGTTGCTTCTTCATAACTGTAATTTTGCTACTGTTATGAATCATAATGTGAATATCTGCTATGCAGGATATCTGATATGGGACCCTTAAAGGGGTCATGACCCACCAGTTGAGAAAGAGTATGCTAGGGTATGAAGGGAATGTACTCTGTGTGTGTCGGGAGAATAAATATGAATATCAAAGAAGTAAAGACAAAGACTGGAAGTGTATCAACAATGGTAGAATATTTTTCTAGCATATGCAAGTCCCAAGATTTGTTACCAGCACTTCAAATTTACATGCTGACAGCCAGAAACCAACAAATTGAATAAAACCTTACCTATTGACACTTAATGAATTACAAAGTAAATCTAAGTGTGGTAGGAAATGCCTATCTAGTACTTGGGTGGGTAAGGCAGGAGGACACAAGTTCAATGCCAACCTAACATACATAGCATATTTCAGGCAAAAGAGACAATGAAGTGGACGTGAGATGGGAAGGCATCCATGACACTGTGGGTGCTAGACCTGGAACAGACTGTAAGCAACAACCTATCACTAAAGATAAAGGCTATGTGTGCTGATAAAAGGGGTTAATTCATCAAGAAGATATAACTTGTAAATATACCCACACCAAAACACCTAACAAACTAAAGCAAATAATAGCATTACAGACAAGAAAAAAATGCCTAATTCAGTGGTGAGAAACTTAAATACTACCCATCTTCGAAAATGAATAGATCAAAAAGAATGAATAAAACACAGCAGACTTGAACAACATTGAAGACAAGATGAACATACATAGAAGTCTCCATCCCATAGCAGTGAACTTCAGATTCAGTTAGAGAATAAATACCATTCTCCAGGACAGATTGTTAAAACTACAAAACTAAACTAGTTTATCATTTTTTAAAACTTCCAATAATACAAATAACACACACACACACACACACACACACACACACACACCCGATACAATGAAAAACAAAAATGGTTTAATAATTTTATTGTCAGACATGGTGGTTCTTGTCTGTAATTCAATTGGCTGTGGGAAGAGTGCCACGAATTTAAGAAAAGCCTGTGCTACACAGCAGGTACCAGGTCAGCCAAGACAATGCAGTAAGACCTTTCAGAAAGAGGGAATGCAAGAGAGAGAGGGAGGGAGGGATAGAAACTACAGAACAAAGAGCAGCATACTACAGAATGACAGTCAACTAAAGCTTTCCCCTCTAATTCCTGTCTTAGTTATGGTTTCTATTCCTGCACAAACATCATGACCAAGAAAAGGTTTATTCAACATACATGTCCACATTGCTGTTCATCACCAAAGGAAGTCAGAACAGGAACTCAAACAGGTCAGGAAGCAGAAGCTGATGGAGGGATGTTACTGGCTTGCTTCCCTGGGTTTGCTCAGCTTGCTTTCTTATCGAACCCAGGATCACCATCCCAGAGAGCACCACCCAAGATGGGCCCTCCCACCATTGATCACTAATTGAGAAAATGCCTTACAGCTGGATCTCATGGAGGCATTTCCTCAAGGGAGGCTCTCTTCTCTGTGATAACTCCAGCTTGTGTCAAGTTGACAAACAAAAGCAGCAAGTACAATTCCTTTTACACAAGTGTAGAAACTGTACATTTAACACACACAAGTTGTCTTGTTTAGGAAGAGTTTAAATAAAAAGTAACCTTAAGTCTAATGTGAAGGAAAACATCAGAGAGGAGGAGAAAAGCAGGTGGAACAGAGAAGGAAAGAGTAAGAAAGAAGGAAGGAGTGAAGAGTAGGAAGGAGATGAGACAGAATGGAGAAGGCCATAGATCTAACCCAAATAACAAAGTTGATAGAAAAATCATGGGAGAAGCTTCTTGATATTGATCTGGTAGATGAAAAAGCTTAGGGTAGACTCCATAACATAGGCGATACAAGCAGAAACAGAGGAATGGGGTCTTGTCAAACTAAAAAGCTTGTGAGCAACAAAACCAATCAAAACAGTGAGGAGACAGCCTATAAAACAGAAGAAATATATACTAACAGTATATACAACATTAAGTTAATATTTAAAACACACAAAAAAAAAAAACCCCAAAAAATAATGTATCTTACAGACATGGTAAAGATCCTAAATAGGCATTCCTCAAAAGATATTTAAATGACCAACAAGTATATGAAAACATTCTCAATACAACTAATTGTTAATAAAGCAAATAAAAATCAGAGACACTATAACACATGGGTCATAATGACCCATCAGAAGTTGCACAGACACTGTTGTCAAAGGAATGGGGAAGAGAGAATTCTTGTCATTGCCTGTGAAATTGTAAACTGGTATGGTTTTTATGGAAAGCAGTATGGAAGTTCCTCAAAAACCTGAAAATAGCTGGCATGGCAGCATGAACCTACAATCCCAGTACTCGGGAGCCTGTGTTGCAAGAGAACTCCATTCCAGGTTACATAATCAGTGCCAGCATAAAGGAGAGAGCTAGACGCTAGCTCCAAAAAGGCAGGCCAGACACTGGGGATGTATCTCAGTCATAAAGGACTTGTCTAGCACATGGAAACAACAGGTTTTGCCCAATACAAAAAAACAACACAGAAAACAATGGCTACAGCTTCAGTTCAGTGGAAGCTCAGCACAAAATACACAAAGCCCTGAGTTTGAGCACCAGCATCTAAACTAACTAAATAAAAATAAAAATAACAAATGATCCAGCAATCCCACTTTCCTGGAAAGAGGCCTGAGGAAATAGCTCTGCTCTTTGAGAAGACCTGAGTCTGATATGCTGTATCCATGTCAGGCTACACAACTACCTGCAACTCCAACTTGAGGGAGTCTGACACCTCTAGCCTCTGAGAGCACCTACACTCAAGTGAGCATGCACACACACACACACACACACACACACACACACATTTTTTAAATATTTATTTTATGTATAAGAGTATTTTGCCTGCATATGTACATACACACCACATGTGTGCCTGCTGCTCAAGGTAATGAGAAGAGGGCACTGGACCCCATGAACTGAAATCACAAATGATTTTAAGCCACTGCTTGGTTGCTGGGAATTAAATTTGGGTCCTCTGTAAGAGCAACAAAAGTGCTCCTAGTCACCTAGCCATCTCTCCAGCCTCTCACAAACATAATTTAAAATAAAAAAAAACAAATCTTTTCTTTGGTTTGTTTTAAAAGGCCAGATTTATACCTTTAACCAAAAGATATTCAGAAGATAGAAACACACAAATCTCTTGTGAGGTAGAAGCCAGGCTGATCTGCACAGTAAGTTCAGAATAGAGCAATATAATAAGACTACGTCTTCAAAAGTATTAATAAAAAATAGAAAGCATTCTCTTGAAAGCTACCTGTACTACTACATTTACCACAATACTTCTAACATCCAAGCAAATGTACAGATACAAAAGTGTAAGTACATACAATATAGCTTATCCTTTAAGGTTTACATTTATGAAAAGGTGAATTTACTTGTTATGCCAACTGAAACAGAACAGAACAGAAAGACGGAATGCAAAGTCTCCACATGTGGGACTAAAGTCAAACATATAGAAGTAGAGAACATGTTTGTCAGGAACTGAAGACATGTGGGCATGTGAGGTGTTCATCAAAAAGCAAGTTGTTGTTCTGCACAGTAAGTTTGCCTTGGTGGCACTGAGCTTTACTGATCCTGGGATCCACCTGCTTGTAAGCATGTCCTTCCTCACATGCCATCCCCTTAGTTCTCCATCCTCTCTGTGCTAACACACCCCTTAGCACTGCTCCCCAATTCTGTAAGACTCTCATGCTTAGACCTAATATGCCAGTCTTCAAGAGCCACACCTGAACAACAGATGGAACTACAGAAACTACCCATATTATACACAGCCAATTTCCCCTTATACATCTCAAGGTAGATTTTATCAATGTACTGTAAGAAAAGTAGGCATGGCAAAGAGAAGACAATTCTATCTAGATTATCCAGGATTCTAAAATAAACAACAACAACAAAAGGTATAAGCCGTTTTCCTCCAAGTTAAATTTGAAGTCCTTTTTACTTACTTAAAAAATACCCAAACCAAACCATTTGTGGTATCAAATGTATAAATCTAAGTATTTGAATTAAAAAAATATCAAAAAGGAGAAAATCTTTGATGGGTAATAATGCTTTGGAAGAGTGTGGCTCAGAGGTAGGCTTACCTAGCATATGTGAGGCTGGGGGTTTAACCCAATACTGCATCAGCCACAGCAACAACCACCCACATGCTCTTGCACACACATATACATGCACATGCAGACACATACACATCCACATGCATATACACATACAAGCACACAGACATACTGCTGCACTCTAACAAAGTCATTGTCCACAGTTTCAGAAAAATGTCAATATTTAGAGTGCCTAAAATGCCAGAAATAACCATTTTAAAACAAAAAGACTGCCAACTCCAAGAAGTTTAATTTTTAATTAGCTTTATGCAGAATTATTAGTATCAAGACTAATAATGAAGCAAGTAACTTTTGCTTAGAATTTAAAATCTTCACTTGTTTATTTTTAACTGTGTGCCACTTTGCCACAACATTTTTATGATGTTTATAAGCCAACAGTAGCTCTAGCCCAAACATGTAAATGCTGAAGTGAACCAAGCTCCCCACATATCTGTTTCTTTTCCTGTTTAGTTTGTATGCACTGTACACTAAATGAAACATCATCCTTCATGCTCTTCAAACTGTAGCATGAACTTTCTTATCTTACAGTTTTTTTGTTTTATGTTTTTTCCTATTTGCTGCTTTTTAGAGACAAGGTCTCACTATATAGCCCTGACTGCCTTGGCACCAACTATGTAAATCAGGCTGACCTCAAACTTTTTGTGATCCTCCTACCTCTGCTGTCAAGTGTTGGGATTATAAGCATGTAACACATCTAGCATAATATATATTTTCTTAGCACAGCAGACACAAAGAAAACGCTTGTCTTCAAACTGTTCCCTGAGTAGGCTTTTATTAACCATGAGCGTGAGTGACATGAGCTGACACCACTTGACCATATTCTACATACACTATCTTAGCCACAGGAGGGGCACATGCAAAACAGGGCAACCTATTTTAAACCAACATACTCTAGGAGTCCTTACTTAAGTGTTCAAGAGGGTGGCAAAGTAGATCACTTAACAAAAAAAAAAAAAAAGAAAGAAAGAAAGAAAGAAAAGAGAGAGAGAGAGAGAGAGAGAGAAAGAGAGAGAAAGAAATAAGCCCTCAAAGAATCAAGATACAAACTATCACAAAAAGCTACATTTGATCCAAATTAAGACATTAAGTTATTTATTTATTTAATCCCCAAACTAAAATATAGCAACCATCCAAACAAAAGTTTCCTATTTCAAACAGTGACTAGAAAGGTCAATGTAGTAGGCTCCAAGAGTTATACCTGGTTCAGAGAACGTGTCGCTGATATCATCATCTCTGTCATCCTCATAATCCTCTTCCTCTTCTTCCTCTTCTTCATTTTCAGAAAGCTCATGCTCACTGCCAAACCCTTCATCATGGTCCTCATCATCAATATCATCTTCATCATCTTCATCATCTTCAGGACTGTATTTGGTTGGCTGTTCTCTCATGTCAGAGACAAAAAGAGAATAATTGTGCTCTTCTTTTTTCTGGGATGAATCTGAAACAGAAGTGCTGGCAGAAAGGCTGCCACTCTCTGCTGTGGCAACCAACCCAGGACCATCCTGGGACAGAGGACTAAGTAATAGTTCTTGGGTTTCTCTGAAAGGCAAAGCAGGAGTGCCGTGACCCTGATGAGGCTCCACCCCTCTTTTCTCCTGTCTCTTTGCAACAGTTCCACAGTAGCAAGTGTTCTCCTTTGCTCCATCTATGTGTACCTGGCTCAAGAAGGGCCGGCCCTGTTGCACAGGGTTGATCTTGACTTTTGCTTTTTTTACATAGTCTTTACATTCAACATGAAAATTCACCTTTTCATTATGATACACGCTGGTCTTCACCATGATCTGTGTGCTTGAAGTAGGTTTGCTTGCTTTTTGGACACAGTCTGACGATGGGACCTCAGCCTGAAGTGTCTTTGAAGAACACACAGGGGCAGCTGCTCTACTTGTGATCTTTTTACTAGGAAAAGAAGAAGGGGGCAAGGGATTTTGTTTGACACTGAAGAGTGAATCAGGATAATAAAGGGAATCAGAAACAGACTGAGAATCCTCACTATTGAGCTGGGCCAAGGTTGGAGTTTTACTGATGACTTCTTCATCTTGATAAGGGCTAGAAAAGTCATCAAGACCCAGGTAATCCACTTCTTTTGTCCCCCAGATGTCACAGCTGGTTAGTTTGGTGTACTTAGTTAAGTCTTCACAGTATGTATCCCACTGTTCCCACTTTGAAGTCAAAGCATCCTCATTGTCCAGGACATCTGTGAAAGTCTCCAGATTTTCAATGTCTTTGCAGTCTTCCAAAGAAAGGAAGTTGTCTCTAGGATTCTGTTGATAATTCATCTCTCTATCCTAAGGAAGGTTTAAAACGGGAAGTCACATACCATACTTTAGGAAGAAATTATTCACCTCTACCTATACCTGCAAATGCCAAAATAAACACTCTACCTCTTGTCTGTTTTAGGATAAAGGACACTGACACGATACCTTGCCCTATCTATATGCCTTTATTTCACTGGGCAAAAAAAAAGTGGGAAAATATGTTCTTTGAGAGGCTTAAAGTATGGGCCCAAACATCAAGACCTCTTCTGATCTTACAGGCATTCTTTAGAAATGAACTTCAAGTAAGAATCAAAAATTGAAGACTTTACCTCATCACAGAACTCCTGCACTTGAGGCAATTAAATATGGAGACAAAGAGCCCAGATAGTGCTTAAAGTTAATTGAAAAATTGTTAGAACTTGGATAAGACCTAGGTAACAATTCTTGGCATGGTAAGTCAAATAGTCTTCACACACTGCAAAAATAGGATTTTTATAATGTAGTAAAAGGCCTGGAGTGGTGGCACACACCTTTAATCCACTCAGAAGGCAGAAGCAGGATGATTTCTATAAGTTTGAGGCCGGCCTGGTCTACATAGCAAGTTCCAGGCCATCCAGAGTTTCATGGTAAAACCCTGTCTCAAAAAAATAAATAAATAAAATGTAGTTATTCTATAGCCATGGAAAATGAAATTGAGCCCTGATGCACTATCACAAAAAGTTTTCCATCACAATTGTTTTTTTTTTTTTTTGTTTCGTTTTGTTTTGTATAGAAAAAGTAAACTCCAGCTGAAGAGAAGGATCAGTGGGTAACGGCTTAATGACAAGCCTGACCACCAGTCCAACTCCCGCGACCCATATGATTCGAGGAAAGAACCAGTCTCAGTTACCCTGTGACCTAAACATATACATTGTGACATGTGTGTAGACATACACACAGACTAAATAAATAAATGTGGGGGGAGGCAGCTATGTATCATCCATCCAAAGTAAAAGACATATTCCAATGTTTACATATTTATCTGTATCAGCTAGCAGTAGTTACCTTTGGGGAAAATCTGAAGACTGAAGGCTTAGAAAAGGAATGGGTTTTCAGTTTTCCAGTTTATTTTGTTCCAATGAATCTTTAGTTTGTATATTTGTCTGTGTATTTGTGTGTGAGTAGGCTTCACTTTAGTAGTTTATACGCCATGCCCTACTTTAATTAGGTATAGAATTCAATGATTCTTAATAAACTCACAGACTTATATACTCAACTTTACAAATTTTCAGCAGTTCTTGTTGCTTAAATAACATGTAATTAAAATTATACTGGGGGCTACAAATGTGGCTCAGCAGATCAGAGCACTTACTGACTTTCTAAGAACCCAAGTTAGGTTCCTAGCACTGTGGTCTGGAAGCTCAAACCACCTTTAACTCCCAGCTCCAGGGATATCTGTTACCTCTGGCCTCCTTGGGAACCTTCACTCATATGCATAGTTAAAATGTAAGTCCTCCAACCCTGACCCTTGGGCTAGTCATGGTGGGACAAACCTTTAATTCAAGTACTCCCAAGGCAGAAATAGGAAGGTACCTGTGAGGTTTCAGGCCAGTGTAGTCTATATAGCAAGTTCCAGGGCAGCTAAAGCTACAAGTGAGATCCTGCCTTTAAAAAAGCAAAACAAAACAAAACAAGACAGAGTGGGGATTCAGAGATGGCCAAAGTTAAGAGCACTTGCCGCTCTTGCAGAGGCCCTTGGTTCTATTCCTAGCACCCACTTGGTGGCTCACAACTATCTAGTTCCACAGGATCATATACACCCTTTTGGCCTCTGTAGGTACTACATACACGTGCACAGACACATGCAGGTAAACTACCCCAGCACACAAAATAAACTGTTAATTTTTTACCTTGGGAACTTTGTGTCTTAGGAAAAAGTCAATACCCTATGATACTGCTTATAGTTGCTAATTTGTCTTACCATCTCTACCATACATCTTGTGCACTTATTCCTTAATTTGTGAGCTAAAAGCCCTTTAGCAGTTTACTTTATCACACACACAGCTCACTTTCCTCAGGAACAACTAGACATATAATCTCTTCATTTACTACTTTCATCAATTTGTGCCTTTCTAAAATTACAAGACTTAGTCACAAGAATGAAACCTGGCTCCCAGTCACTTCTCTTTTCTTAAAACCAGATCTGTGTGGTCCCCACAATCTTCCTTCCTCAGCCTCTTGGATAATGGTTTTACCTGTGTGAGGTTCCACATCATGGACATTCTTTTCTCTTTTCAGACATTTCTAAATAAAAACTCTACAACATCATTTTGATTCAAATCTATTAAAACTAAAACCAAAAGCAAAATGTTGCTTACCAGCTCATACATGAAATCTGGATCAGAACTGTTGGCTAAGAGATCTGTGCTCATCAGAGTCTGTTCTGAAAAGGTGTGGCTTCGAAAGGCATCCCCAAAAGGCGGGTCCATTCCGCTTACGCTGGGCTACAACAAAACCATTTTCACATTTCATTTACAGACAGCTTCAAGCCCAACTTACTACACATCAGCCCATCCTACCCCAGTATATAACTTATTTCAGGAAATAACCCTGCCTCTTCTGTGTAGCACACCAACAGCTTTCCTAGCACTGAACACAGACCTCTATGAGGAAAAGAGCTAAGATGTATGTGTGTGTGTGTGTGTGTGTGTGTGTGTGTGTGTGTGTGTGTGTATTATCAGAACAGATAAAAATATCAGAACAGTAGATCTTAACAACAACTTCTAAAAATTGGACTTTGGTCACTAGAGTCAGCATACAACATTGGGCTTTTTATTTTTTAAGCTATATAAACATTACTTAAATTCCTTCTCTAACAAGACTCTGTTCTAATTCCTCTAAAGAAAAGAATGTCCTGTTTTCTGAGGGCTGCAGCAATAGTAAGTCAGACCTAAACTATATTCCTGAGTCCAGTGTCTTACTTCCCCAAAGAAAGAACATCTGAGTATCTGTTTATAAGGTATTGGGGCAGGGGGTGGAAGTCACAGGACAACTTGCTGAAGTCAGTTTTCTCTTTCTATCATGAGGATCTGGGAGACTAAACTCAAGCCATTTATGCTCCATGGCAAGAGCTTTTCTTTACCCACTGAGCCACCTTGTCAGACCAATTTAGATATTTTCAGTCCAACCAACAGGAACAACACAATAGCCTCCTAAGTCTCTAAGATACGGCTAGAAATAAGGCTCTTCTCTTCCTCTCTCTCTCCCTTCTACATTTCATCACCTATCCAAACCATTTCAGCTGCACACCCTGGCTCAAATAAAAGAGAAGTCACACTCTGAAACCTAACTGCAAAATATAAAAACATTCTTCTTACTTTCCCACAAGTTACAAGAGTTTTATAAGCATTAGTCACCTACCCACGTACTTTCTCACACACCTCCTTATTTCCTACCCTTCCCTGTCTTCTCTGTTCTCCCAGGTACTCCCACAGCAGGTGTGTTCTGCTTTGATTTTCCACAGACCCTCCAAAACTTTGAGGTCTTTCTTTTTACAAAAATGTAGCTTAAGCAAGTGAGTTTTAGAGTCCTAATTCAAGCAGTCAATAGACAGCCGACCACACAATGTGTGGCTCTTTGGGCACAGAGGCTGGGATGGAATTGACTTCTGGTCCTTTAAGTGTCAATTACCAAGTCTTCCTTATTAGCCTCTGCTGCAATGTCACCAAGCCATCCTGACTGTTGAACCCTGTGCCCAAGGGATTGACTGTTGTGTACAGTCCCACTAAAGAGTCTCTATCTGCTCATTATTTCTAGATTTCTTCCCAGTACTCAAACTTGGGGGGTGAGGGTGGGGGTTCAGCATGAAAACCAACCATGAAAAGAAATATGGGAAAGTATGGATAAGAAAATTGGGACAAATAAACTTCTAGTTTTTATTTCAGTGATTGCCTCAAACTCAAAGAGACCAATTAAAAGGAGTTTTCTCTGCCGGATGTGGTACTGTATGCCTATGATTCCAGCATTTTCAAGGTCAGGGTAAAAATTGAAGCCAGCGTCACCTACACAGCCAGACAAGAGAAAGAAAGAGCTAAACACACACACACACACACACACACACACACACACACCAGGGGGGGAGGGAGTTAGGGGATAAGAAAATGAATGTTGTAATTATAGAACATACAGGTGTGTGTGCTTCTATGTATGAGACAAAATCGCCACTTAACTGTTGCAAATAAGAAAGTTGGGAAGCAACATATCAGAATACCGAAAATGGGATTTGGGTGGCAGATTAAATTTTCGGATAGTTCATTCTGTCCTCATAAGGCCAGTAAGTTTAGCAACTAACCTACTTACTTACCATGCTGCTTGTGTCAAGCTCACTGAAATCTTCAAGGCTACAGCAAATAAGGAAACCAAAGAGCACATACTCACATCTATGTGAGGGCAGAAATAAGCTGTCTTTGAAGCTAGTGTGCCACGCTGTGTTAAGATGCATAAGGCTTGCAGCAGCACTATGCCCTTCCTATCACTGGAGAATTACACTGTACACTATTCCACGTGTGATTTACCTGAGGCATTTCCAGGCCCAGATCCTGTGAGTCCAATTCCAAACTTCTTCTTTCTCTTGTTTGTAAATTCCTTTCCAGCTTTACTTTTAATTCCAAGATCAAAGATGATTTTCACAATAAACAGCAGATTTTCCCAGAATACCTTCAGTTCAACTGCTTGGGTCACCACTTTTTTAAAAAAATAAATCTGCAGGTCTGTCAAATAACAGAGAGTAACTTCACTGAACTCCATTGAAAACAAGTTGACCTTTCAAATGAACATTAATAAAGAACGCTACACTTTAAATAAGACTTATAGTTGAACTTTCAAAAATTTCATCATGTTGTAACATCTACTATTCTGAAATACACCCTTTAACATTGTTTATTTCTGAAATAAGTTCTGTCAATAACCAACTAGCAACCAAAAACAACAGCAAGCACCTGTAATGGGTGTGGGGAAGCACTCTGGATATGAGACAGGGAGATCACAAGGCTGGGATACCCTGAGTTACAAAGGAAGTTTTAGGCTAGCCCAGGCTATTCAGAAAGACCCTCTATCAAATAAGTAAGTAAACAAATAAATCATCAACAGTCTTTAAAAAAAACTTTAATATATCCTCATCTTTTCTGTGATTTGAAAAATATATTAATTCTAAAGTCAAGTTTTCATTTCCTTTATCATTGTGAAGAAATGAATTTTAACATTTTACTGTTTAATCAATAACTGTAAAAATGACCTAGTTTATTTTATAACTATACAACTGTCATGAATAAACAGAAAGAGAATTTAACATATATAGTGTAGATATAATCATCTACATGAAATATAACATCTGTAAATTCATAAACATTATCCTTTGATTTATATGTATGTAAAAGCTGTCCCTTAATTTTTACTGTTTTAGGCTGAAAGGAGCTTTCTACCTACTGCCAAGTCCAGTTCCCTCATGAAGTATACTCTAAACTATTGCTCCCAAAGAAAGAAAAGTTACTCTGTTTTTAATGGTATGCATATGCTAAACAGAACAAGGACTTGACCTTGCGCAGTATTTCCAAGGATTGGGTTAAGCTGACTGTAACTTCCTGGCATGGGGTCTTAAAGAGGTGGAGGCTTTCTTTCCTTGATGGAAAGAAACTGAAAGACTACACCCACCTTCATCCTCTCCAAAAAGTGATTCTTGGTGTATGATCTTAGAACCAACGACATCAACCTGGATGCATTAGAATTACAAAAAATTGCAGGCCCTCATCTCTCCACCAGAACATACACTGGAGGGGTAGAGCTCAGGAATGCACTTTAATATGCTCTCCTGGACCCCATGGGGCTAAGAACCAGTATCCTGGTCTTGCACCCATTCAGTCTGGACACAATGTCACTTCTTTAAAAAGAACACAAGGCATCACTCCTTAAGTTGAACTACCTTCGCAGTTCTCACATTCAGCAGATTAGAGGATAAGAGTGGTGCACTGCTCTGATTTCAAAGACTGATTGTTTGAACAAATGAGTGGAGAAGGAACTCTAATTGTTCACTTAATTAGGCTAATGAGTTGACAGCCATTTGTATTTCCTAGATGTCTGCTGTCCCTTCCATAGCTGGCTTGCTCACTTCTACTTTTACACTGGTCCAGCTGAGGAAACACTGGCAGTGTAGGTCAGAAACAGAGTCAACAATGGCTTTCAGTCTAGTGCAAAAGTCTAAAGCAGTGGTTCTCAAACCTGTGGGTTTTGATTCCTTTGGCCTTTGGCAAAGGTCCACCTCCAAGAATATTTATATTACAGTCTGTAACAGTAGCAAAATTATAGTTTTAAAGCAGCATCAAAAATAATTTTATGGCTAGGAGTCACCACAACAGGAAAAACTGTATTAAAGGGTTGCATGCAGAATTAGGAAGGTTGAGAACCACTGGTCCAAAGAGAGAAAATATTATGCACACACCTGACAAACAAGTTTTTGCTCAGGTAACCTCCTGATGAGGCCCTACAGGTTTGCAGCCTAGTCCTACTCTGATCTTCCCACCTAATTTCTGTGGGAAGAAAGTCAAGTCATCTTTTCAGACTGATTATTTAGCTCCAAGAAGACAACTCCTTCATGCCATGTAACTCAACCAAATGGACTAGTAAAATCCCGGTACTCTACATCATCTGAATGTTACTTTCTAAAATCTGAAATTTACCATTACAAGCACCGGGGTTTGAAAATGTGAGAAGAAATAGAATCCCAGTCAATACAGACTGGTATCTACAAATGATGCTACCCTAGCAACCTGGCCTAACAGAACAACCAGAAAAGAGCAGCTCAGTCACAATTTTCACTTGCACATTACACAGCATTGAGTAATCCCTAAAAGGAAAAAGGAAACACCTAATCATGTCTGTAATGCCAGATACCCAGAAAACCTACAGCAGAAAGTGGTAAGTTCAAAGCCAGCCTGGAAGATATACACAACAGAACTCTTAGCTCAGAGGGCAGTAGGAAGAAAGGCAATAGAAAACATGACATGAAAGCAGAAGGGGGACTATTTACAGGCAGAAATGGGGTAGAGCAATGGGAAAAATGAACATGGTATAGTTACTCATATGTACAAAGGTGGTGTGTAATGAGACCCATCACTTTGTAAGCTAACTATTTGAAGGGCTAATTAAAGAGCTGACCAAACAGTTTAGAGGGCAAAGGCACTTGCTCCTCAAGTCTAAGTTCCATTCCCAGAACCCACATAAACGTGGAAAGAAAGAAGTGACTACACAAAGTTGTCTTCCAACAGCCACATGTACACTCTGGCATGCACGTGCACACACACAGCACAGCAATACATTTTTTTAAATTGAAAGGGCTTAGTGCATACAGCTTTAATATCAACTCTTAGAAGACAGGTATGCAAATTTCTTTGAGTTCAAAGCCACTATGTCTACATAGTGAATTCCAGGCCTGTCAAGACTACATAGCAGGACACTTTATCTTAAAATAAAATGTCTTATCACTTAGATCTGTGATGTGGGTTATTTTTCTTTGATTGTGTGAACAGAGTGGAAGAAAAGATAATGGTATCTATCCTATAGCATTTACCATCCACAGTATCTCCCATAATGAGACACTGCTCCAAAAGTGTTCCCTCTAATGACCAGCATTTACAAATGGGACATTAGTATCTGATGAGTCTTGAAAAAGCCCAGGTACTTAAAAGATGGCAGAATAACACTCAGGGAAGGAAGGTCAAAGAACTTGCACTCAAGGGAACTTGCACTCTTTATACTTCATAGGCCTCAAAAATATTCAAATTTTTGATACTGAAATACACCAGGTGCTACGCTCCTCTTTCCGCTCTCCAGCACCGGCCCGATCACCGGCTGTAAAAAAATGGTGAAAGAAACCACTTACTATAATGTTCTGGGGGTCAAACCCAATGCCACTGAGGAAGAATTGAAAAAGGCATATAGAAAATTGGTCTTGAAGTACCACCCTGATAAGAATTCAAATGAAGGAGAAAAGTTTAAACAGATTTCTCAAGCTTATGAAGTTCTTGATGATTCCAAAAAAAGGGAATTATATGATAAAGGAGGCAAGCAGGCCATTAAAGAGGGCGGAGCAGGTGGTGGTTTTGGCTCGCCCATGGATCATGGATATCTTTGACATGTTCTTTGGAGGAGGAGGAGGAAGAATGCAAAGAGAAAGGAGAAGTAATGTTGTGCATCAGCTCTCAGTGACCTTAGAAGACATATATAATGGCGCAACAAGGAAACTGACTCTGCAAAAGAATGTAATTTGTGACAAATGTGAAGGCCGAGGTGGTAAGAAAGGAGCAGAAGAGTGCTGTCCCAACTGCCCGGGTATTGGACCAGGAATGGTTCAGTAAATTCAGTCAGTGTGCATGGAGTTCCAGGGTCATGGCGAACGCATCAGTCCTAAAGACAGATGTAAAAGCTGCAATGGAAGAAAGATGGTTCGAGAGAAGAAAATTTTAGAAGTTCACATTGTTTTTGTTTTAATATTCAACTATAGTAGTGTCTTAAACGTTAAATGAAGAATAAACACAAATATAAAAAGCTCTGACTTTGACCTGTATGTATGGTGACTTTAATGTTCAAGATGAAAATGAATGCTTGTAAAACCTAGTTTAGGAAGTTCCTAGCATCTGTTAGGCCATAACTTGTGTAACTGATAATAGTTGTGTACATTAGACCAACATGCTAAGTACGTGTTGTATGACCCTTCATTGTTAAGCTATGGAATTAAAATTCTGTATTTAACTGGTAATCAAAAGAAAAGTTACATGTTGGTCTGTTTAGTTGTATGAAGTGAACTAATTTGTGATTGATGCCTTTGTATTGCCTCAGCTAGAAGGTGGCATACTACATTTCGCCTGTGTTATTAGTTGACAGAAATGATACATTCCTAAAGAAGTATATCATAAGCTACTGCTTAAGGGCTTGCTCTTGTAGATTGCATTCCCTTTTGCTGTGACATTTTAAATATATATCTATAAACAAAATATGATAACCCTTCTCCCCTTTTCAAACTGTAAGTCCTTGCTTGGGTGTAGTGACTTCCAAAGCCCAAATAACTTATAAATTAATAAGTGATGAGATATGTATGTGGAGAGGTGATTTGCATGTATAATCCAGGAAAGGTGTTCCTTAGGTCTGTCACAGCCTTTCTATTCAACTTGGGCTCCAACATAACTGCAGCTTAATGTTGGTAGTGTAGCAAGTTATGAATAGATTGTTGTATGTGTTCAAGGCACATGCTTATATCTGGATATCAGAATTTAAGTAGTTACTGAAATGTATGACTGTCTAATACACTGATTACAAAGTGTTTCCAGTGTGTCACTGCAGCAGGCCTTTTTTTCCTCATTTTCAAAGCATTATGGGCTTTAGTAATGTTCCTGAAATGTGCAAATGCTTAATATATATGGCTAAAGAATAAAGGAGCTCAAGTCAGTAAAGAAAAAAAAAAAAGAAATACACCAAAAGCAAGGGTTATAATTTCCCAAAATGTGACTAAAAGTACTTGTTATAAGGTATAGTTACTCAACCAAAGGACTGTTATGGTTTGAACAACACTGAACAAAAACCTACTGCCATCACTGCAGGACTCCTCAGACCTTTAAGGAGCTGCTGCGCACTCTTAATCTCAAGGGCTGAAAACAGCACATGCCAGAGCCAGCTCTCTGAGGCAGGGAGATGGGGTCAGTAAATGTTGAGCAACAACAGTACACCAACCAAGAAGATCGTTCCAATCTCGTTCACAGCCCTGTTTCCGCTCTCATATTTTTTTCATTCTCTGAATATATGCTAAGATATAACACACACACACACACACACACACACACACACACACACTATGTGTGTGTGTGTGTGTGTGTTAGACAAAGCAGCAGCTAAAGCGAGACAGTACACACAATCAAAGGTCAGCTTACAAAAAGTTTATTCCTAGTGCTCTGCAAACTATTCACCATAAATGACTTCAAAATCAAATCCAAGAGTTGACTGGTGAGCCCCAAGACCTCTCTGCTCCTGAGTTTTGGCATATTCCATACTCACAACAAAAAATACTGAAGACTCTTTATAGACTACTGGAACCATGGTGGCTTGTGCCAATAATCCCAGCACTTGGGAATTGAGGCAGAGGGATCACTACTCAAATTCCAGGCTAATCTGGACTACATAATTTTTGTCTCTCTAAGATAAAAAGAAACACACACATATACACACAAAAACCTCTTTATTAATGAAATATCTTATGAATGAGTAAGCAGATATTATACATGACATTCAGAATTACTTTTTATTGCCTTAACTTAGGCCACTGTCTCCTTTTAGTAACTTGAAAATAGCTCCTCACAGTAAGTAGTAAACTGCTTTCTGAGTCATTCAACACCAAAACAGTGTTTAAAAATTTTGACACACCCAATATTATAGCTACTATCTAAAAAAAGAGAAATAACAAGTGTTGAAGAGGACAGGAATAATCAGAACCCTTATGAACTACTTGCTGGTAGAGATGTAGAATGATACAGATGATTAAGGAGAATCTGGCAGTTCCTCAAAAAGGTTAAAGGATTATCACATGATCCAACAACTCTATTCCTGACTTAAATAGCAAAATCCAAACAGATGTGTGCCCCCACACTTAGAGCACCGTTAAACACAAAAGCCAAGAGGTAAAAACAACTGAAATAGCTACACATGGACACACAACAGAATACTGTTCAACCATAAGGATGAATGCAGTTTTAACAAATGCTACAACAAATCATGAAAACAGTATATGAAGTGAAGTAAGTCTAATACAAAAGAATAATTGTATAACTCCACTTGTATCGTGGTCCTAGAACAAAGAAAATTCATAAAGACAGGAAGTAGAACTGGGGTTACCAGGTGCTATAAGTGGTAGTATAATGGACAATTTCTGTTTGAGATGGGAACTCTAAAGTGTTCTGGAAACAGTGGCAATGGCTATACAACATTGTCAATTACACACTTGAAAATGGTAAAATGGTACCAAGAATGCTGGCTCATGCTTGTAGTCCCAACACTCAGGCATGAGGATGAGGCAGAAGAACTGGCACAAGTTCGAGGTGAACCTTAATAACCTAGCAAGTTAACCGACCAGCCAGGATCACACAGTGAGAACCCATAACAAACAAATGTGAAATAATTTTCTGTATACGTTGCATTTCTAACCTATTATTAGTAACATTTTATTATAAAAAACTTGTAAATAAAAGATATCACACAGAAAGATTAGACAGAAAGACTTAAAATCTATGCATCTCATTGAGCAGTCAGAGCAGCCACACTGAAGCTATGAGAGTCACTTTGGATTTACACTTTAACAATCTATTTTATTTTTATGTACTTATCCATCACACACACACACACACACACAAAATCCATGACAGTTAAAACTAGAAAAACAATTAGCTTTCTAGCTTTTTATCTTTTCTCATAACTCATGTGTCCATTACTTGAGTTCCATCCTTTCTCATCACCTCATCACATGCTTGACTTTTCTTGATCGTCTACATGTTATACCCATATGTGCATTATGAGTATATGCATATACACATTCTAGGCTAGGAACTATATAAGGGACATGTGGATTTCTTCTTTCTGAGATTATGTGGCCTTAATTAATATACACTAATCCACTTTATATATGTACCAGATTTTCATTATCCATTTACCGGTTGATAGACAACTAGATTGATTCCAATTCCTTGCTATAGTGAATAAAGCAATAGATGCTGGAAGGTGTGTGTACAATTTCTAAGTATTTTAGGCAAGAAATACCAATGCATTATATACTATTATATAATCACAGACCACTGTTTGTTTTGATCTGTCCTAATCTTTACTAGTCTGTATCCAAGACTTTTCCCCACATCATTAGAGGTCTTGGAATCTACTATCTTTAAATTATACAAACCAACCATTCTAAAATAAGAAAACCGAGATTGGAACATAGCTCACATTTACTATGCCAGCATTCAGTAAGCAGAGGTAGAAAGATCTTTGTAAGTCTGAGGCCAGCGTGGTTTACATGCACGTTCCAGAACAACCAGGGTATGTATAGAGAGATCCCAGCTCATAAAAACAAACAATGGGTGGGACTTTCCCAATAACTAATTTAAATAATAGGTTTTTCCAGAAGCTTAAAGGAAGAAAGGAAGGATTACAATCCAACTTTCACGTTTCCTAAAGCTCTCCAACAATGAGACTTATGAGACTTTGACTTGTGTATTTTTGCTCACGTTCTTCTTCTTCCTTGCTTTCACTGACAGAGATGTCTTTAAGACTAATCATCATATTCCTTTGTCTGTTTTACCATAGTGCCAAAACCAATGCCAGAAATTGGAGAGCTTGGCTGACAATGAATGAAAAATCTCGGAAGACCACAGATCCTTGGGGACAATGAGTCAGAGGTAAAGCACTCTGACTTTCATACTCAATGAGGTCACTAGAGAGAACTCTGACATTCAATACTTACTTATTGAGCACTCTGTATATGTGCCAAAAATATCTTACAACAGCTTCCTAATTTGTCTTAAAAACACTAATATCAGATAGAAAAAATATTAAAAGTTGAAATCTCGAGTATTTTTTAATTCTTAGAAATCTTTTATGAACTTGAGTTGATTTTAGAGACCTGCAATAATTCTTGTCTAGGAAGGAAAGGGTGAAGGAGTAAGATTTTAAAAGTAAAACACAAACTCAACCCATGCTTTGAACTGACATAGATGTCATCTGTTTAGACCGTTTAAAATAATCCATCTCCCTTCCAGTTTTCTCAATTGTTCTACAGAAAGCTACAGAATACAGGAAGAGAAACTGTGATTGGGAGCAGCAGCTTGAAACCCAGCACGGGTGTACGCTGCAATGTGCACACATTTGCACCATGACAAGGAGGCACCTGAAGGCACCCTCACAACTCTAGTTATTACTCCTGTCCTTGGTGACTTGGGCTGCTCTTCAAAATTCACTGTTTCCACCCTTTTTTAGATTTCGCACATTCCAATGATAACACAAGCTGTAACATGAGCATGGCACTACAGCACCAGGGTCTGTGACAGGTTAGACTCGGAGCTAGAGGAGCCATGGAGTCAAGTTTGCAGTCGCCTCTTCTCAACTCAAAGACAAAAGCCGAGTGTTGTTTTAGCTTAGTGCCCAGAAAGACGTTTATGATAAGGAGATTCTAGATTAAATATTCTGCCTAAGACCGATATAGAGACCTACACCTGAAATTCTTGTACTAGGGAGGGAGAGGCAGAGATTGGCAGAAATGGCAGCAACATGATGATCTCAAGCCATCTTACTTGAGCACAGAGTTGCAATCTGGGCTAAATTAAGACCCTGTCTCAAATACTAACTCTAAGGGCTCACATAACAGTTTGAGGGATCTACCAGAGGCCTGGAGCTTGGGCCCTGGTACCCACTTTAAGTTGCTCATAACTGCCTCCATCTAAACCCACAGACATATTTACACACACAAAGCAGGGGGGAAATGTTGAGGCTGGTGAGATGGCTCACTGGTCAAGAGTACTCGCAGCTCTTAGAGAGGTCTTAAGTGGGGTTCCTAGAACCCATATCAAAAACCTTACAATGACTTCTAACTCCAGCTCCAGGAACCCATGCTATCTTCTGGACTCAGTAGGCATATTACATACAAGATACACACCCACCCACAACCCCCCCACACACAATTTTTTTGAAATCCCACAACAATGAAATCCAGACATAGTGACTTAAGGCTATGCCCCAAAGCTCAAGAGGTTATAGTACAACTGCTCAAGGCTGAAGGTTAGCCTTATACCACCTCCTGAACCCAAAAGTTCTGGGCCAACTTGGCCTATAGAGTGAACCTTGTCTCAAAAAAACAAAACAAAGAAAAGCTCAAACAAAAACAACTACCACCTAAAAAATGTTTCTTACAAAAATTTTTTTTTCTTGAGTCAGGGTCTCACTATGTAGTGTATGACCTGCTATGTAGAACAGGCTACTGGCTACTCTGTTTTTTTCCCTTTTTTGCTGTTACTGTTCTTTTTTTTTCTTTTTTCTTTTTTTTTTTTTTTTGAGACATAGCCTCACTATTACATAACCCAATCTGGTTTCAAACTAATGACCCTTCTGCTTCAGCCTCCAAAATGTTGTTATTATCCACCATGCGAGGAAAGGGTTCTATCTCCTAAGTAAAGCTTAGGTACATCATTCCAGACATTTAATTGCCTTTTTATGTAAAAACCTTTCCATCTTACTTTGCAGGGATATTGTAATTCTGTATTAAACTGTATAGTCAGAACACACACAAAAAAGACTATCAATAAATAAAGGCAATTTTCTCAGACTCCTTCTTTAGTATTTAATTGAGTTTTGGGATTCTGCTGTTATAAAGGCATAACTCAAACCAAGTTCAGAATCTAATCCTTAAACTCATTACAAAAACTCAGTTACCTAGAATTAAAAGTGAGGGCTACTCAGAGCTGAGACTGGCACAATCCTACAATCCCACCTTCCTATGGCAGTGGCTATCAACCTGTGGGTCAAGACCCCCTTGGAGGCTGAATGACCCTTTCACAGGAGTCACATATCAGACATTAAGATTATAATTCATAATAGTAACAAAATTACAGTTGTTAAATAATAACAAAAATGATTTTATGGCTGGGAGTCACCACAACATGAGGAACTATATTAAAGGGTTGTAGCATTAGAAAGGTTGTTAGAGAATAAAAGAGAACTATAATTTTAATAAATACATTTACTCAGGTCATTCTAGGTTATTAAACAATCTTGTTTTCTGTTTTCTGAGTGTGATTTTCAATCATGCTGGCTTAATCAACAAAATGATCTTGGAATTCACAAAATAGTTCACAAACATAGCTAATCCCTAGAACCCACATGTCCTTCGCCTCCAGATATGTGTCATGATAAGCTCTTGCACATAAAATAAAGTGTAAACTTGGGGACTGAACATAACTAATGCATCCTACCAGTAGAGAGTGTGTTCTACATCGCTTTGTTCTCTTTGTCTGTTCTCTTCCTACCAGAGGACTGAACTCATAGTATCAGTCTTGTGGTAAGCACCTAAAGTCACCAAGCTATCTTTCTCCTCAGTTCTCCTCCATCTGACTTTACACTACACTAAGCCTTGTCATTCTGAGGTATTCTGAGTCTTTGTTTAAAGGATGTATTAATTGTATTGATGTGTAAAAGTGTTTTGCCTGTATGTATGTCTGTGCTCCAAATGTAGGAAGTGCCTGGAGCAGCCAGAAGAGATGTAGAATCTCCTGGTATAGGAGTTACAGATAGCTGTGAAGTGCCATGGGGGTGCTGGAAATTACATGGAGGTCCTCTGCAAGCACAGTCAGTGCTCTTAGCCACTAAGTTCTCTCCAGCCCTTCTACACTGAAAATTATGAACTAAGCTATCCCTAACTCCTCCCCCATAACCATAAGGACTTCTTTTTAAATTTTATTCTTGTAGTGTTTCAACTTCCTCAGTGAACAAGGCTTTACAGAGAAGATGGCAGGTCCATCAGGAAGAGCAAGCAGCAGCAAACCCTCAGACACAGTATTATACTCAAGAAGGTACATGGAGAAACCCAAGAAACTGCTTGCTTGTAGTGGTGGCACACACCCAATATTCAGGTAGTTATATCTCTTGAGTTCCAGGCCACCCTAATCAACAGAATAAGTTTCAGGACATCCATGGAGAGCTATACAGAGAAACAGAAACTCTGTCTGAAAAAAAAAAACTAAAAGATCAGCAAGCTTAGCAAAGTACTAAAACCCTGCCTGACCTTTAATCCCAGCACCTAGGAGAGAGGCAAGTGGACCTTTGTGAGTTCAAGGGCAAACACTGTTATACAGTTAGAGTCTATCTCAAGAAAGAAAAGATATTTAATTGAAAACACAGTCTCTAACACAAGATCTCTCATCCGTGCTGGTGTTGAAATGACAAAATAGTTTCATGCCTGATGCTTTTAATCACAGCACCTGAGAGATAAAGGTAAGACTACAGGAGCTCAAGGCCAAATTCAACTACATAGAGCACAAGCCTAGCCTGAGATAGTCTCAAAAAAGACAGATGAAAAGAGCAAATGGAAAACTGGAACTAGGAGGTCAACAGCAGATTAGAGAACTGCTTACAGAGTAACTTCAGATAGAGACAAGATATGGCTAGTGATGGAACAGAACAGTACTACAGATATGAAGTAACACTGAAGTCCTCTGCAAATCTCCTAGCCTACTTTGTCCCAAAAATATGAATTAGACTAACCAGCAAAAGTTTTACAGCCTGGCAAGATGGTTCAGTGAATAAAGGCACTTGCTACCAAGCCTGACAACCTTGGAGTTTAAACCACAGGACCCTCACAATGAAAAAAGGAGGATCAACTCCTACAAGTTGGTGCCTAATCTTCTTGTGCATGCTGACCTATACATGTGACCTATACACACAAATTCAATACTTTTTTTTTTTTGAAAAAGAATTTGTGTCCCCCTACCACCACAAGGAACCTTGCTATATAAAAGAATTATCATAAACCAGATATGACATGGTGGCACTCATATTTAAACCAAGTAGTTGGGAGGCAGAGGCAGACAGATCTCTGAGTCTACATAGTGTTCCAGGACAACTAGGGCTATGTAGAGAGACCATGTCTCAACAACAACAAAAATTCCAATTAACACAAACCAGTAAAATACAAGGCTCTTTCCAGCATGGTAGTGAACACCTATAATCCCCTACTGGAATGGGAGATGTAGGAGGGTCAGGAATTCAAGATCAGACTCCTGGATACACAGTTTGAGGTCAGCCTGGGCAACAGGAGACACTATCTCAAAAAAATCATACAACAACAACAACAACAACAAAACAAGTTGTAGACCAGTTCAAAGCCAGCCTGGAATATATACCAAAAATAAAGTCTCAGAAATGGGACGGGGTGGGGGTGGGGGATAGGGAGGTATCTCTAAAACAAACAGGTCTATAGCCCAAATACGTTTTCAGTGATCACCATACAAACTGCAGAGCTTTACAGTCATTATAGAGATTATTAAATATTTACTATTTAATCCTATGCAGTAAAAAGTTCAACTACACCTGTCCTGGTATGAGAGCCAACAACTGTGGTGTATCGCAATGACACCAGTAATGCAAGGAGCTAAAGCAGGAAAATCATAAAATTCAAAACAACCTGGGGGGCTGGAGAGGTGGCTCAGTGGTTAAGAGCACTGCCTGCTCTTCCATAGGCCCTGAGTTCAATTCCTAGCAACCACACGGTGGGTTCACCACCATCTGTAATGGGATCTGATGCCCTCTTCTGGTGTGTCTGAAGACAGCTACAGTGTAATCACAATAAATAAATCTTTTTTAAAAATTAGAATCTTTAGAGCCCCAACTCACAGAACCAAACAAAATGATGTGACAGATTAATGACCAGCCAATATGTTTATTTTAAAATGAAACACTACTAAATGTAGTAAAAGTCAGTGAGATCTTTGCCAAAACAGCCAGGTACAAACCTAACTGGAAATAAGCCTATGCTAGTGACTCTCAAAATCCTATCATCAGGCTTGACTAAAAACGAAGCTTTAAAAGCTAACAAAGAATTCAGTTTACTATTTTAAGAAGCACTACACTGTCAAGTGTGATAGTTCACACCTTTGATCCCAGCACTCAGGAGAACACAGCAGGCAAATATCTGTGGGTTCAAGGCTAGCCTAGTCTTCACAATGAGTTCCAGGACAGCCAGAGATATACAGGGGGAAAAATAACACAAAAATAAAAACTATACTACACTAATACTGTTAAGATACAATTACTACATTACACTACTACAGTTAGGATACAATGTCTCTGGACTCCCACCACCACCTTTATCAGCTATCCTTTTCTCCAGACTTACAACAGTCAATGGGGTTGTTTTCTTCATCAAAGTTTGGTTTCAGTTTGTTATGCAACATACAGAATGACAAGGTAAATGGAGAGCTCAATATTGCTTCTGCAAGTATCTCTTTTTCTATTCCTACTATACTAAAACTTCCAGAGCTGGCCAGTGTTACTTGTAGTCCAAGTAGGAAAAAAATGCTTGAGGCACAGGAATTCAAAACCAACTGGACTACAAAGTAAAACCCTGTCTCAATAACATCTTGGAAACCCCAATATATATATATATATATATATATATATACATATATATATATATATTAAGCATATGAAAGAATTTTAGCTAAAAATAAACTCTAGTGTGTGTGTATACATACACATATGTGTGTGTATGTATGAAACTAACTTTTCAAACAAAACGACACCCCTTGATTAATTATCCCCAGGTCACATTAAAACAACTCTTGCTTGGTTTTAACTTTAGTTATACCCTTTTATAATTGATTGTGGCATTATGATGGATTGGGACTTAGCGATACAACACTAAATGATTAAAAAAATAGGGCTAATATTTTATTTACTATAAAAACTATAGGGCTGGAGAGATGGCTCAGTGGTTAAGAGCACTGACTACTCTTCTAGAGGTCCTGAGTTCAAATCCCAGCTCACAACCATATGTAATGAGATCTGATGCCTTCTTCTGGTGTGCCTACATAAAATGAATATTTTATTAAAAAAAAAAGAGTGAGCTGGGAAGACAGCTACAGTGTACTTATTCATAATAAATAAATAAATCTTTAAAAAGTCATATATAGTCAGATGGTGGTGGCCTGCACCTTTGACCCTAGCACTTAAGAAGGCAGTGGGAAATGGATCTTTTCGAGTTCAGGTCAGCTAGGACTATGTAGAGAAACAAAATAAACAAAAAATAAAATAAAATAAAAATTTTATCTAATTTTAAAAATATATCAAATAACCTGGGGTTATATTTTTGCCGAGTTTTTACAAAACTGTGAATCAGTCACATAAATACAATACTAGAATTGATGAATGAATTATTTACTATTTGTTAATAATCTTCAGCTCAACTCTTGAATAGCCCCCTAGAGTTGATATCTATGATGCATTCCTACTCCTAAGTACTTAACCAAAGATTAATCAATAGCCTAGTACCTTGGACAATATGAATGGGATCACAGGTTATAAGCTCATCTTAAAAGGAGTTTGAAAAAGCATTTAACAATGCTAACATGGTGCCAAAACAATTCCAATTTTGTATCCATAACACTTCCCCCTTTGGTGTATGTCTCAGCTATTTTAAACTAGGTAACACTGAAAAATATTTTAAAGTACAACCAAGTGACAATCATTTTACCATGAGCCACAAAATTTACAAAGAATTCCCATTTCTACCTTTTAAAAGAATAAGTCAGATCTTCATTCTTTTTTTTTCCACCTGCTGATGCTGGAAAGACAAAAGTCCCAAAGACTCATCAGACCTAAATACTTTTCTCAAGGCTCAGTTTTCTCATGAAGTTGATCTATGTTAGCTTTCAATTTATGTGAGCAAGGGAGATAAATTAAGACTTGAAGTACATGGACCTGATCTTAGGAAGGTATCCACGTGGGGAAAAAAACCAAAAATGCCGCTCATTCGTCAATTGTGCCTGCTTTTCTAGTCCCAATTTTCTCTTTGCAATGGCCAGAAAAAGCAGAAGTTCCTCTGAATGGCTGCCTCTACACGGTAGGCCTGGTACAGAAACACACCCCGAACTACCGAAATACCTCCTTACGACAGTCTTAAGACTCAAGCCTGCTCAGAAACAGAACTGTTTGCTTTCTTGAGTTAAAGGAGAGAGATTACAGGGTTTGGAGGCAGGATTTATCAAGCAGCAGAGTGCGGACCCAGAAGGAGAAGCCAGAGACTGACTCCATCTAGTCCCAGGAACCGCCCCCTGGGAGGCTAGACTGCCCTCGGTACTTCCCTGGCCGCCTCCACTCGGGAGCGGCCCGGACCGGGTCAGGCTCGTCCGGGCGGCTTCCGGGTCCTCTAGCCCACACCCGGCCCGCCTCCCCGGCCCGGCTCCGCTCCTCGCCCTTTGCCCCATCTCCGCCCCTCTCAGTGACCACCCCCCACTCCCCCGGCCCGTCCCCTCCCATCTAATATGGCCGCCCCACCGGCCCAACCCCCAGCACAGCCTAACTTACTGGGGGCCCGCGGCACAGCCTCCCTGCGCCCATTGGCGGCACCGCCCCCGTTCACCTCTGCCATTGGACAGCACGGGCTGCCACTCGACACCGAGGGCTCTGCCTCCGAGCATTTCAAGCTGCTTAGAGAGGACATATAAACAAATCCCGAGAGGGAGGCCCCCGTCGCCCGCCGCCTCCGGGGAGGGGCCGGGGGGAGCAGCCACCCCGCGACGCCCCTGCCCAGCGTTCTCCCGGCCCACTCCTCCGTCCCTGGCCTTCCGAACGCTAGCTGAGCCGGTCTCCCTCACACGCCCCTCTCCTCCCCTCCCTCCCGGCCCCTCCCACCCGCTCGCCGCTCTGACAGGCCGGTTGCCGGCAGTCGCGGTCTCCGGTTCCCGGGAGCGCAAAAGGCACGGCCCTAACGGGGCCGCCCGCCCGCGGGCGCCCGCCTTTTATATAACCGTCGGCCGCGGGGGCAGCCCGGTCCGGCTCTCCTCGGCGACCCCGTTCCGCGCGCCCTCGGCCCAGCGGCCCCCGCCCCGCTCGCCCGGAGCCGGGCACCCGCGCCTCACAGCCGCGGTTCTCTGCCGCCGCATCCCGCCCGCCCGTGCGGCCGCTCAGCACTCACCTGAGGCGGGAGGCGGTTCAGGCACTGGGTCCGGCCGCGCTCAAGCGGCCGCGGCCCCTCTCCATGCTGCCTCGGTTTGTTTTGTTTATGTCCTTCCTGACGGGTTCCCGGAAATCGCGTGACTCGTCCCCCTCACGTGGGCCGCGGCGAGGAGGAGGAGGGAGGCGGGGGCCCGCCGCCCCAGGCCAATCGCGAGGCGCTCTGAAGTCTGGCCAATCAATGGCTCGGCCTGGCTGGCGCCCAGTCACGTGACACCAGAGGGGCGGGTTGCTGGGGCAAACCAGGAAGAGAGGGCGGAGCGGGGGCTCTGAGACTTGCTGCTGAGCGTGGGCGTGGGCCGCTGGGGATGGCGAGCAAGAAGCTTGCGTTTGTGCGTGATGTTCTTTTCAGAGGCTTCCATATTCAGTTTGTAGGCTCAGAACTAAGATGAGGACCGAAGAGTCCGAATGCCCACTTTACAGCTTAACTGAACCACGGGGGATTAAAGGAATATTAATTGGTAGGGAGCTGCATCGACATTGTTTAGTAAATGACGTTCCTGTTCCCCGATAGAATTGGCCTTCAGTTGTTTAGTCATTCATCAACTCATATTTATTGAGTCTGGATCCCCAGACCCTGAGTCAGCTTCATGCATCTCTGGGATAGGACCTGTATTCAGCTGTGCAAACAAACTGCTACTAGATGCTCTGTGGCCAAGGCTATGCGTGACAATGTGATTGACTTATTGCCTGATCCTGTTGACAGTTTCTATCGGATGTGTAGTTTGTGGTAGGTTTATGATCCCAAATAGTTCTCTCAACAGACACAATAAGAGAACCATTTTTTAAAGGGGGGGGGGAACAACCTCAGAATTATTGTTCAAGGAAATAACCTAATTATCACAGCCTGTTTCCAGGATTCTCTTGATACTCTGGATCCTCCTGTCTTAGTCTTTTGGGTGTGGGGTTACAGGTCTGCATGCGCACACACATAAGAACACAGGAAACATTTTCTTAAGCACAGGAAAAGAAAATTAAAGAACAGAGAAAGTTCATCAGACTCTCTTCGAATACCAGTTTTTCCTTGGGAGTACCTGTGGCTTCAAAATAGGCGGAGATGGAGGAAGGTGTCGTGGTTGACCCCCGTGATCTCAGCACTGGAGAGGTGGAAGCAGGAGGATTGAAGTTTATTCTTAGCTACACTGAACTGCATACCGGGTCTTCATAAGACAGGTCTCAAAACACCCTTACGCTCCCGGCCAAAATAATCCCCTTCCCCATGCACACAGATCCAGGCAAGTGGTAGATCAGTGGTTCTCAACCTTCCTGATGCTGTGACCTTTTAATGTCCCTCATGTTGTGGTGACCCCAACCACAAAATTATTTTCATTGCTACCTCGTAACAGTAATTCTGCTACTGTTATAAATAGTAATATAAATAATTGTTTTCTGATGGTCTTAGGCAACCCCTGTGAAAGGGTCATTTGACCTCCAAAGGGCTCACAGTCCACAGGTTGAGAACTGCTGTGGTAGCGAGCGGCTCCCTATCACAGTCATGGACTTGGATGAGATGCAATGGCACACACCTGTGACTCTAGCACTGGGGAGCCTGAGGCAGGTGGGTCAAGTGGGGGCTACATTGGAATTTTCTCCCTTATTCAAAAGCGAGCAACCATGGATTTGGGATAAAACGTTTGCCTAGATCATAATCCTGACAAAGTTCAGTGGGTCCAGCAGTGTCTCTTGTCCGGTCACTATGTCATTGGCCTAATAAATAATCTGGATTGGCATCCTTGCTTCACCACATGTGAACCATGAAGGTAAACTTTTATCTCTGTAAAAATGGGATTGGTGTAAGATGGCTTAGTGGGTACGGCACTGAACACACAAATGTGAGGACATGAATTCGAATCTCCAGAACCTATGTTGAAGCTGGCCCATCTGTATCAGGAACATCTGTAATCCCAGCATTCCTTCAGGGAGACAGGAGAACCCCAGAAACTTACAGGCCAGCCAGCCTGACAAACAGTGACAATGGGGCCCTATTTCAAAGAGTGTGGACACGGGAACACTTGTATATGCCAACATTCACACACATGAATTTAAGCAAACACATACACATAAACGGTACACACACATGCATATATACTATAAACATTAAGAGATTGACTAAGAACTAAGTCATATAGAGCACTTACCAGAGTGCCTGCCGTATAGTCAGCACATAATGAACAGTAGTAGCATTAGACAATTCCAAGGACATCATTTGGAAGACCAGCTAGCTGTAGACTGAATGGCAAGTAAGGATGATAATTCTAGGCAACTCAACAATTTAACAGCCACTACTAGACCAAGCTAACTTCAAACTCGTGACCATCTTCCTGCCTTTGCTTCCCGAGCACTTGCTTTACAGGCGTGAACCATGTTGGGCTGAAACAAATATTTTGGACTTCAGATGAATAGGTAACTGTAGATCCATGGGAAGAAAATAAAAGAGTAACTCTCTCCCCCAGTGTGCCAGCCACAAGTCAGACCCTGATACCCAACGATGCAGTGAGTAGTTACCACGTGGGAACGAGAAGGATAATAATTACCTCTTTAAGTCTGGTCATAGCGCCTTCTAATTTTCCCCATTAGGTGGAATTAAAAATTGAAAAAGAAAATCCAATAGAAAAATTGGCTTGAGAAGTTGGAGCCAGGATCCCTGGACTTGTTTCTGTGGGGCTCATGCTTTCAAATGCCAGTTTGACCCTCGCTAATTTATGTTCTCAGAGTTCCATATTTGGAAGCTCTCCTGCAGAAGGCTAGCCCTTCTGCTATCACACTACCTTTAAGACATAGGCATTTGTATATCTACCTAGCAACAGGTTCTCATCCTATCACAGGGCTCTGCCTTTAGTTGCATCTGCCAGTCAGTTACAATGTTGTCCATTCTTTATGTTTTCTCTTATCTAGGAAGAGATGGGGTTTGGGCAATGGAGACTTTCCATCAAGGTTTGTTACTGACATATCCTGCTCTGAACGGAGTCAAACCACAGGCTCCTAATTGATCCATGGTTTTCTGTGCTGGGAGGGGGGAACTTTATGCAGCCAGATTCTACCACAAAGTTGGCAGAAAGACTCTGGGATAGTGTTGGCTTGAGGGTTTGAAGGTTTTTATCCTAGCCACAACGTGGTGACCAGCTGACATGCCATTTCCAGAAGTGTGTGACAATGCTCCTCGGGAAAACGTATGTCATAGAACAGGCTAGATCAGAAAATTGAGATTTTACCACAAAGGTGAGACAACGGCACAAGCACGGTAAGAAATACATTAGGTGCCACTAAATTCTTCCAAATAATTTACTTTTCAATAGGCAGCATCATATATAACATAATATTTAAAAGCTCTAAAAGAACCAGGCAAGGTGGCTCAGGCCTCTATTCCAGTAGGTCAGTGTGGACTATATGATGAGCATGGGCCTTGCCTCAAAAAGCAAAAGATACAAAACTGTACTTGGTAAGTGTTAAGTTGCATGGGCTCTGTGGAGGCTTCACAGGCATTCTCTGTGTACGTGGACGTCTCCCTCACTTTAAACCTTAGAGTTCAGGAGGCCAAAGCAAGGGAGCAGCTTGATGCCAGGGCTTTCGTGCCAGCCTGGGCAACACAGGGTATTCCTCTCTCAAAAACAGAAAGATTCAGGGAATGGTGACACACACCTTTAATCCCAGGATTCAGGAGGGAGAAACAGCTGGATCTATGTGAGTTCCAGACCAGCCTGGTCTACACAGTGAGTATCAGGCCAGCCAGAGATACACAGTAAGATACTGTCTCAAAAACCAAACGGACAAACAAACGAAAACAGACTTTGGCCTAATTTGAGCTAAGAGATCCAAGGCAACCAAGCTTCAAATTTTCTCCATCATTCTTTATGATCCTCTGTGCTCTAACGGAGAATTAAAGTAGTGCCCAGCCGTGCAAAGTAGGGCTGGCAAGTGTGACCAAACATTCAGATGACATGAGAAACAGAGAAATCATTTCTTTAAAAACCATCCTTCAAAAGTCTAGCTTTTTTTTTTTTTTTTTTTTTTTTTTTACTATTTCTGTCTGTCTGGAAGGCAGGGCCTTATGTGGCTGAGGCTGTCCCTGAACTCCTGATCCTCCTGCCTCTGAATCCCAAGCACTGACATTACAGGTGGGCACCAGCACACCCAGCCCCATATTGCCTTATGACCTAAAGATTGTACTGTGTGTGAATCCTCATTAGCAGACTGGGTTCTGCTTGCTGGCTCCCGACGCATCTTTTTTTAAGTGTCAACCTTTTGGGACTAAGCGTTTCTCCCTGGACAATCTGGATTGTGGGATATGGTCAGACGGACGTCACAGCTTCAAAAGTGGGACTAATTGACTCAAACCTGGAAGATCTCCAGGAAGAGCTGTGTCACTCTGAAATTTGGCACTGACTTTTCCTGAGAAGATGGCAGTATTGCTGAGTAGCCTAAAAGACTCATTGATGCAGGTAACTGGATCCCGTCCCTCACTCCTCTCATCTAAGAAGCATTCTTCCAGGGAGAACTTGTCCCCTCAGTGATCTCTCAATGTGACAGTTTCCTTATTTGATAGCTCTGAGTGTCAGTTTCTCATTTCTCCCCTGAAAGTACAAAGCTCGGCCTGAAATACCCCATCATTTATCTATCTTGATTCCACAGCCTACCCCATGCTCAGCAGCAGGTCTGACTTGTGGATGTGATGAACCAGTAGATCCAAACCCTAGCCCATCTTCCAAGGTGCAAGGCCCCCTTCTCCTCCATACACTTCTGCTTGAACCCTCATTCCTCTCCCCCCTCCCCCTTACCCATCTAAGCACGGGGTGTGATACTTATATTATCCATGCTGTGCATGCTGGCGTCATTTCCTCTGTGCGCCAGGTGGGCGTGCACTCCAGTTACTGAGTTAAACATCCAAGCCCATCTTTACTGACAACTCAGGGAAAGGAGAGAAATGGCCATTTGTTTGTGAAATACTGAATACACGAAACACTGTCCTCCCCCGAACGATCTCAGACACTATCAAGGGAAGATGACAAAGCTCATAAGAAGGGACCCTCATGCTGCTGGAAGTGTGGCTCACAGGTTTCAGTGCCCCTTTCTGTTTAGCTTACTTGGGCAAATTCCTAGCCCACCTGATACTACATCCCTCTCCTCAATTGCCTCCCAAGGTTGGTCTGAAAGATTATCGGTACTTAAGAGGCTCTCCCATCTCTGCCTCTCAGGGAGGAATGTGACCAGAAACTTCTTAGGAGAGAGGCAGTTAGAAAAGAAAAATGTTTTTTGGCAGAGCGGCAGCGGCGGGCATCCGAGCTTGTTCTCTTAGCTTCCGAGGCAGCATTCTTGTCAAAATTGTCTCATCTCTTCCGCTGACCGAACACTCCTGGGACAATGAATCGGGTTTTTAATTTTGTTTTATCAGTGCTGAGCTGAACGTGCACTGCTCAGCGGCTGTAAGTGATAGCAAAGCAGGAGGCCCGGGAGTGAGAACAATCTAGCGTTTGTTGTAGAAAGACTCCCTACACTCAGGTATAAGACATTCTGCTGGCGAGGCCAGAGTGGGAAGATGAAAGCCAGAAGCCGAGGGACGCAAGATAAGAGGCGGAACCCGGACCCACAGCCATAATAGGTTGACCTAGGATAGGAGGCTTGTTCCAAAAACAAAACAAAACAAAACAAACAAAATAAAACAAAACCAAAAAAGAACCAAGCCTGGTTCTCAAGGGCAGGAAGTAAACAATTCAGAAAGATTTCTAAGGGAAAGAAGTAATGCAAAGCTAAGAGAGAAGAGGGTAGAGAGGGGGGTATTCTGCAACCAAAGGTTTGATTTAATGCAAATTTACAAGGTTACAAGTTTCCCTGCAATGTGGAAAAACCCAGGACACGCCCGCCCGTTAGCTATGAGAGGTGGTGGCCCATCAGCTTGCTTTTTAGGGGTTAGTTTTCCTTTTGTTTTCACTAAGCCTAGGCTCACTAAGTAACTAATGGGTTCGACATACAACTACATCACTGAGTCACAAACATGACTAACAAGACCCAGTAGCGGTTGCAGAGTTTGTCAAGAGAGGTAATTCTAGGAGGAAGGGCCAAGTCCTCATCTCAGCCCTTAGCTTGGCCTGCAAGATATATCTCTCCCGAGGTCCCCACAGGGTGGTTGCCTGCCTTTCCAAACAGTTCCTGGCTACACCCGCTACTCCTGCAGGAAATGTTGCTCCTCTTAGATCGGAGAGCTAGAAGATTCTGCCCAGAGCTGGCTGGAACTCACTAGCTCCTAGCAACTAACACCTGTCTGCCAGGAGTCCCCTCTCCCCAGCCTGGCGGAGGAGGCAGCCACCTCTGAGAGAGTAGAGTCGTGATGGAATTGATGTGGGAGTCAGCAAAGTACACAGCGGTCACCCCTCCTCTTCACAAGGGAGGCAAGGGCACTGGGTTTAGGCTCCCTACAAACACTGTGGGAGAAGGGGGGGATCCAGCTTGGATTTCTTCTGTTGGGAGGGTCAGTGACAGGAGTTGAGATTAGGAAGGAGGCAAATGCCACGCTGTTCTTACCCTGACCCAAGCCCGTCACAGTCCGGCAACATATGCAACCAGCCTCACGCATGGCAAGCAATGCCTACACGTTAGCTATTAACACTGTAATTATTCTGAGGTACAAAGGCTTGAACCCCACCCCAGGGCTCCGCTATGCTAGAGAACTCCCCCTGCCCCAGCTTCTTTTATTTTTAGTGTGGAACAGAGTCTCACTAAATTGCACAAGCAGGCCTTCAACTTGTGTTCTCTCAGCCCGAGGCTTCTGAGAAGCCGGGAGTAAGGGGTGCGCCACGACAACTGGCTGTTATCACTAATAAAAATGGTCCTCAACATTTCTGGGGCGCTAAAAAACACCATAGGTACAGGAATTTATGGATCCCAGCTAGGAACCATGGAGCTCAGAGAGAGGCATCCTCATATGCAAGGACCAGCTATATAATTTTCAGAGCCAAATAAGAAACAAAAATGATGGACAGACCGAGACTGTCCTGGTGGTGCATGCCTGCAATCCCAAGACACTAAGGATGCTGGGGCAGAGGCGTACAAGTTCAAGAACAGGCAGAGGTGGAGGAATGGGGATTACAGCTCAGTGGCTATGCAGTTGCCTTATATAAAAACATTCACAAAGCTTTGGGTTTTGTACTAAGCACCATAAATACGGAAAAGAAGAGAAAACGTATCATCACATACGCCCCTACCCCTCTTCAGTTTTTCTAGACAAGGTTTCTCATATAGTCTTGGCTGGCCTGGAACTCACTCTGCAGACCAGGCTGGGCTTGAACTCAGAGATCCCCCTGCCTCTGCTTCCTGAGTGCTGGGATTAAAAGTATGCGCCACCACTGCCTGCTTCTTCACAACGTCTTCCACAGGAAAGAGCATCGAAAAGTCTTTGTAACTTTAGAGCACTTGAGACATTGCTTGATGGTAACTCGATTCCCAAAGATCAGAATGTACTAAATTAGAAGTCATCTCCCGTGAGATTCTTTTTCCCATACCAACTTTAAGTAAATGAGCATGGCTGAATGCCTCCTGCAAACACAAGCGTGGGAATCAAACACGTGAACAGGCCGGGTGTGGTGGCTTACTCCTAGAATCTATGCAGGATCTCTAAGTATTCGAGGGCAGATTCATCTACCAAAGCAAGCCTGGCTACCCAGCAAGACCTTGTCTCAAAAGAACCAACCAACCAACCAAACTAGCCAAACCAAACAACCAAACCATACAAATGATAACTGTGCCCACAGAGATAAGCAAAGGTTGCCATGAGAGACCAGTAACTGGGAGAACATGTACCACCAGGTTTGGCCCCGGTAGGCTTCTATTAGGAGGTATCGCATACATTCAGACACCCGGGATCCGTCTGAGCTAGGGAAAGCTCTCACGTAAGTGAGGGGAGAGAGGCCATGATTGATCAAGGGGAGGAATTCTACCCTGGAAAAATGTCTAGGATACTCAGTGGCAGCCTTGGGCCCTAACAGCAGACTCTCCTGTGTTTTGGTTTGTTTATGTTTTAATGATCATGTGTGCATCCATCTATATGTGGGTGTGTGCACTTGTGAGTGTAGGTGTCACAGAGGCCAGAAGAGGAGGACATCGGATGCCCCAGAGCTAGAGTTATAGGCGGGGTGGTGAGTGACATGTTGAGGGTGTCAGAAACCGAGCTCAAGGGTTTTTTCTTTTTTTTTCCCAAGAGCAATAGTGCTCCTAACCACTGAGTCATCTCTCTGGCCCAAGTTCCCTCAACTACTGTTGCACCTGAGGTCCGAGCACTGGTAAATGGAACTGCCATGATATTACCAGCTAGACAAACAACAGTGAGCCACAGCAACCCCTAAAACAGCTCTAAAAGCACCAGAGATCTCAGAAACAGGATGAGACACGGGTATAGGGCCAGGTGAACAGGGTTAGTTGTTTATTCTTGGCTTAAATGTCCCCCGAAGCCTTTTGTATCTAATGTTGATCTCAGCTGAATGATAGGAACCTCATCATGGTGTTTTGATGCCTTTGGGAAATGATGGAGATTAAGAACCTTTCAGGTGAAGTCTCCATGCCGGAATCTCCTAGTACTTTTATAGGCTGGACATATCTCATTTTCTGCTGTGTGACACACTGTGCTGCCTTTGGACACTGTAACTACTGCCAGCGAATACACATGACCCCAGCTGTCTGTCAGCCTCTTACATTCTAATCTCCAGGTAGACCTTCCTTCCTCCAGACCCCATGCAACGGAGCTCCAGTCAGTATCCCATGCAGACACCTGAGCTCCGTCTATGGCTCGTCTGTTGCTGAACTTCACTCTGCCAAGGCTACTGGATCGCTTGTGTCCTGATCACAGCTGACACGCTGGAGGATCCCCTCTACCGGGGACCTGGACGCAATCCTTAACCCCTTCCCTGCTCTGCAGACAAGCCATCGCCACGGCTGATCTGTTAGAGCTGACGGCCATGGTCAAGGGAGCTGCCTCCTAGCTTCTATTTCTTTCAGTTTACCATAAGCACGCATGTTCACCTCTCCTGGGCCTCGCAACCTCTTCTCTCAGCCTGAAATTCTTTAAGCCATCTTCTTCTATGGGTCTGCCATTTTTTTTCTTCAAAATCCTCTCTCCCAACATTAGTTTTTAATGCCTTACTTAGTCAATGTATTTTCCTAGGAAGTACTGGATGGGGTGGGAGTTGGGGTAAACACATAAAGCAAAAAGATTTAAATTTTCAATTATGTGTACCTGTGTGTGTGTGTGTGTGTGTGTGTGTGTGTGTGTGTGTCTGAGCACACATATATGGGTGCCAGTAGAGGGCATCAGATCCCCTGCAGCTGGAGTTAGTTTTGAGCCACCCAAAGTGGGTGCTGGGAACTGAACTCAGGACCTCAGGAAGAACAGCTGTGCTATCTAGCCACTTCCCATTCTCAACACTCCCCCAACCCCACTCCACCTCCAAAAGATTAATGGGGATCAAACCCAGGGTCTAAGCTTGCTAGTCAAGCTCTGAGCTACTCCTTCAGCCCCAACCCTTTAGCATTGTCTCCTTGGTGCACAGGGTAGGGTTACCCGTTTGCTTATCTTTTGCAAGTTGGCTCCTCCTGTACAAACGGGGGATGGAAATACCTGCAGAAAAGCAGGGGTTGGAGGGGGTCGGGGCTGAGAGTGTTGCTCTCAGTGTCCTAAGTCATACTTCCTTAAACACTGGCTTACTTTATAAAACACCTACCCTGCTTGCTCCGTTTTGGAATGGCAGCCCACGGTAGTGGTGCTCTGCGGTCAGTGTGAAGACACTTTGGAAATAAAGCCAACATCTTGATGATGGTCTAAACAGACTCTTGTTTGGATGAAACACTGTGGCTTTTTAAAACCAGTGTGGGACCCCCCCCCCCAGCACATTCGCAGCCCCACATTTCCACTTTCTATGTGGGCAGAATCAACATCAATGTTCCCTTTCATCACCCCATGAGGTCACTGTGAACACCTAGACAAAAGGAAGTCAGAGAGAGGCCTCACACCCTGAAGGGCCGAACTCTCAGGGCCATTCATAAGATGCTATTTGCTGACCCAGAATAGCTTCTGTGTCTCAGTAAATCTGACTTCACTTCCCCTGATGCTGAATGCTCAGGGGGTATGGGGGAGGTTGGAAGTACTAACTTTTTTGACAGTAGTCCACAAAACACAGCCCCCCATTAAGAAAAACACACAATAAGAAGTAATCCATGCTTTGTGGCAACTTGAAAACTACACAAAATCGTGAACGAAGTAATCATTTATGGTAATACTATGGACTACTTGCTACCAAGCATTTTTCTGTGAGCATTTACAATCCACAGGGATTGTCTTTTAAAATTCTATTATCACTTATTAGTAAACTTTTAAATTCGATTATTACATTTGCATTAGTTGAGACCGGACCTTACTATGCAGCCCGAGCTAGTCCTTGATTTAAGACTCTCTCACTTCCCAAGGACTTACAGACATGCTTTACACTTGCCTTTTAAATGTATTGTTTTCTTAGGGGTCGGTGAGACAGCTGGGTGATTATTAAGATACTGCTGTTCCTCTAGACGACCTACGCTTGGTTCCCTACACCCACACAGTTGTTCACAATCACCTACAACTCCAGACCCAGGGGATTTGATGTCATCTTTTGGTCACTGAGGTGGTACCCATATGGTACCCAGAAATATATGTAGGCAAAAAATTCACACATACAAAAAAATGTTTTCAAACATTAAAAATAGGGCTGGAGAGATGGCTCAGTGGTTTAAAGCACTGGCTGCTCTTCCAGAGGTCCTGAGTTCAAGCCCCAGCAACCACATGGTGGCTCACAACCATCTGTAATGAGATCTGATGCCCTCTTCTGGTGTCTGAAGATAGCTATAGTGTACTCATAAATATAATACATCTTAAGGGGAAAAAAAAGTTAAACATCTCTCTCTCTCTCTCTCTCTCTCTCTCTCTCTCTCTCTCTCTGTGTGTGTGTGTGTGTGTGTGTATCTACCACATGTATGTATGTGTCTAAAAGGCCAAAAATGGCTATTGGATTTCCTGAGGTGTGCTTTGAGCAGTCGTGAACTGACACTTGGAATCCTCTGGAAGAGCAAAAATCCCTTTGAATTGGGACCCACATCATCTTTCTAGTTCCCCCCACAAGTCTTTAAATGGGTTACACTTTTGCTAAAGAATGTGCTGTAAAAGTAAAAAAAAAAAAATCATTTGAAATTATTTAAAGGCACAGTGGTTTCAATGAGAATGGCTCCCATAGGCTTGTGTTTAAATACTTGGTCCCCAGTTGGTAGAACATTTTGGGAAAGATTAGAAGTTGCTGGAGGAGGTGTGTTATGAGTGGGCCTTCAGCCTGTACAAGCTTCTCACTATCCCTAGTGAGCTGCTTCCTGTTTGTGGATCAGCTGCAAGCTCTCAGGGGCTGCCCAGGCACCATGCCTGTCTGCTTACTGCCATGCTCCCTGCCAATGATGGTGATGGGCTCTTATCTCTCTGGAACTTGCCCCTCAATATACCCTCCCTTTGTAAGTTGCCTTAGTCCTGATGTCTTATGACAGACAGAAAAGTAACTGCTACCGAAGTTACTCTGTTCTCTTATGATAGTGACAGAAAAGTAACTGCTACCGAAGTTACTCTGTTCTCTTATGATAATGACAGAAAAGTAACTGCTACCGATGTTACTCTGTTCTTTCTCTTATGATAGGGACAGAAAAGTAACTGCTACAGATGTTACTCTGTTCTTTCTCTTTCCAGTCATGTCTAGAGATACAGTTTAGACAGATCTTTATTAAAATGTAATGGAAGGAGGGACAGCTTCTATTTACCGGTTCTGTCCCTCATTTGTACTAACTGTGCACCACACCTTTATTTATTTACTCATTCGTTCATTCTTGGCTTTATTGAGACAGAGTTTCTGTGTAGCCCTGGGTGTCCTGGAACTCGCTCTGTATGCTAGGTTGACCTTGAACTCAGAGATCCACCTGCCTCTCAAGTGCTGAGATGAAAGGTACGGACCACCACCACCCAGCTCACATCTTGATAAGCCTTTGGTCTGGGACAGCAAAGCTGTTTCCAGCTGTTCCATGCTGAATATCCTTTATGTAGTATTTTGTGTCATCTCCTTTTTAGGATCATGAATTATCTGCAGCTTCATCCACTTAAGTAGAAAGCTTTAGAAGACACACAGCATGGAAAAATAACACATGCTTGCGGCTTAAGTCTTCATTCATACTGTAAATACATCTGTTCTAGAATAGGGATGTGAGTTATAGTCGTTTTAAAATGCCTAGATCTAACAAAGCACTGACTTTTTAAAAAAGGTTTACTTGTTTTTATACATATGGATGCTTGCCTACACGTATGTATGCGCATAATATGCATGCCTGGTGCCTGTGGAGTAGAAGAGGACATTGGATCCCCTGGACTAGAGTTACAGACAGTTGTGAGGCACGCTGCGGATGCTGGGCACACTTGAGTGCTCTGTAGAGCAGCAGCGCTCGTAACTGCTGAGCCATCTCTCCAGCCCTGGCACTGACGCTCATGTTCAGGAAAATCCAATCCAATCAGTTTTCAGGGTCTCTACAAGACAAACAGTTCCAGACGCTAAGTGTGGTAGCCATGCCTGGAACTTCAGCACTCAAGGAGCTGAGACAGGAGGACTCTGCCAAGTTGGCAGCCAACCTGGCCTTGAACAGTGAGTTCAAGGGCAGGCTGGAGCTACACAGTAAGACCCTATCTCAAGGGGGCGGGGAGAAAGATAATATTTAAATTCTAATTTTGTCATGGACAAAATACCTTCCTTTGCTAAAAGCCTAGAAAGATGTACAAAGGAGTTGTGTTTAAAGCTACATTATGAAGAATATATTAGCCTGGTGGTGGCTGTGCATGCCTTTAATCCCAGCGCTTAGGGGCAGAAGCAGGCAGATCTCTGGATTCGGGGCAATGTTAGCACACAGAGCTTGTTCCAGGACAATAATGGCTATACATAAAATAAAATCCTATATCCAAAAAAACATATAAAGAAAGAAAGAAAAGAAAAAGAAAACCCAAAAATCAAACAAACAAAAAAGAAACCAAACAAACAAAAAAACTATATTGCCAGGTGGTGGTGGCTGGTTCGGGAGGTAAAGGAAGGCAGATCTCCGAGTTCGAGGCCAGCCTGGGCTGGAGTGAGTGCCAAGACAGCCAGAGTAACACAAAGAAACCCTGTCTCGAAAAAGCCAACCAACCAACAAAATGAACAAAGCATCTTTTTATATGTATATGTATATATATATATATAATATTTATATATAAATTATTATCAAGTTAACCAATGACAAAGCCACAAAACGAGTTAATTATTCAGGGGCAAATAGTTGCTTAGCATATACAAGGTTCTGAGGTCCATCCATAGCAACTGAAAGGCTTTTCTAAACTATACTAGACTCCCTGAAGGGATGGAGAAGCATCTGCAAGCCAGGAAGGGTGAGGTCCGACCATTCACGCTATGACCTCAGTGCTCACTCAGGCCGGGCACAGGTGCCTTTCATTGATTTTTCAGGAGCCCTCAGATGACCTATCAGAAAGGAAATCTAGGTAGGAATAAAAACCGAAACAGTTGGCTGTCCCTCTGGGTCGTCCTATTCTAACAGAAAGGCACTGCCAGCTTGGAGGATTCGGCCATTTACTGGGCAAATATCCTTCTTGTGTGTATTATGTATGTAGATCGGTATCACCATCTCGACGTCAATTGGGAATAGCTTTTCTAGCTTTGCACACTAGAAAGAACTGGTGTGTTGGCTCCCACCTGTAACCCCACCTCTTAGGGACAGAGTTTAAAGCTCAGTCTGACCTCTTCACAACAAAAAGCATGAGGTGAGAGGAGGGCGCCCCTGGCAAGCACCCCTGTCATGCTAAACAATGACACTGCAGGTCCAGCCCTTTCTTGTCCCTTGAGGGCTCTGGAGCAAGACAGCCGCTACATCAGAACCAGCAACATCCGGCTGGCCCAGTTCAGCCCCAGACCCCTCCACATGCACATCTGCCACTGACACTGTTGTCATAGCGACCATCCTTACTGATGACTGCAGGAAATGACCTCACCAAATTGAAAAAGAGAGAGAGAGAGAGAGAGAGAGAGAGAGAGAGAGAGAGAGAGATCATAAGCAAACCAGCGGTGTAATCCAGACCACTTCCTGATGAGTAATTTGATTAAAACAAGGGAGAAGCATAAAAGCAGAGCAGTAAAGACAACCCTCAGACGTAGGTCAGCTGGGGTTGTGAGTGCCTTCAACTATGCTGCTGTTAAAGCCACTGTCATCAATGAGAAATGCCCCCAAAGCTGACCTCCACCATCACTGCAAAGTGCGCCACAGCTACTGCTCTCCTCCACCTGACCGAGTGCCACCCCAGCAGGACCAAGTGTGGTGCAGCTTGAAGAGCCCTCCCTCGGAGCCACCGAAGGCGACTCGGTGGAGGGAAGCCCTGGCAACACAAGGAGACCGTGTCTTTTGCAGCAAATAATTGGGCAGACGCTTTGGTCTGCTGGGAAGGAGGATACAGAGTGGGAAATAGAAGGTTCTGGATGGATTATCAGTTGTAGTGGGCTGCAAGGCTTCTCGGGGAATCTGTGGGTACGTGGCTACAGCAGTTAACACTTTCTGAGTGCTTAGAGATGAAGCCTGAAGAGCCATGTGTAGCTGCTGTTGCTTTCTTTATGACAAAGAATCACTATTGGTCTCACAAGTTGCTCTGGTAGGAGACAGCATGGCGAACTGTCATGGCCGATTCCTTCCCTAAGCAGCTATCCAGAGCAGACTACTGGCCAGTCTGAGTGAGGCCGGGGTGGCCAGGAACAAAGTACTTTTGGGTGGAAATTCTAAAGCATAGATCCTGGGGCTGGAGTGACTGCTCCTCTTGTAAGAGGACCCTGGTTTGGTTCCCAGCACACACGTGGCTGCTCACAACTCTCTGTAACTCCTGTTCCAGGAGATCAAATGCCCTCTTCTGGCTTCTAAGGGTACTAGGCACACTCATAGTGTATAAACATATATGAAGACAAATGACTCATAGGCATTACCATGGCAACTTTAACCTCAAATCCTGAGTCTTTTGTAGATTCCATGAAATTAACTAGAGGTTATTGGCGGGCCACTGAGATGACTCAGTGGGTAAGGGTGCTTGCTGCTAAGCCTGACAATCTGAGTTCAATCCCCACAACTAACACTATGGAAAGCGTGAGAACACCGAGTTCTGCAAGTGACCTCCACGTGCATAACAGGCATACCCTTCCATCCCCCAAATAAATAAATGTAGAAAAATATATTTATATTTATAAATATTTAAATATAAAAAATAGGCTCCTTGGTTGGAAATATAAAGCACGGAGGGTTTTGTGTGTGTGTGTGTGTGTGTGTGTGTGTGTATGTGTGTGTGTGTGTGTATGTGTGTGTGTGTTAGGGGATGGACAAGGGAGTAGGCTAAGAGAAACCCAGGGCTTTGCACACACTAGGTCATCTACCTGAGCTACAATCCCCAGCTAAACTTTTAGACAAACTTTTGAGTTTGAGTGACAGTAAAAGGCTGGGACTATATCTCAGGGCCAGCGCACTCACCCATGTGGGTCACCTCACACCTTACACTCACCTCACACAAGTGTGAGGCCCTGGTTTCAAACCCTGGTATGCACAGAGGGCAGAGAGCAGGTGGAGTCAAAGCTGAATACAGAAATGAAAGCAGAAGGCGGCTGGAAGGTGAGGCAGGAGAATCATGAAATTGGACGTCAACCTGAACTCAGACGTTGTGCCAGTGTGAGAAAGCAGGACAGACACTTCAACTTGAAACTCTCTTTGGTCCTATGAACAGAAACCACCAATCCAGAAAGTCCAGGACAACCAGAAAAGCACAAACTGCAAAACAGGAAATAGCTCTTGGCTAGCTGTCAGAACTGTGAGCTGACGAAAATTCAATCTATTTTAATTTTGAGTTTCTTAAAACTCAGAGTATGTGCAAGACCCTGGTTCAATCCAGCACCACAAAACAAAAACAACACAGCTTTAACTTAGCAAATCAAGACGTGTGCTATTAAAACATCACCCAACCCAAGCCTTTCATCAGCCTAGGTCTCTCTTGTCCTATTTCTGTGAAGGTGACAGTCCTACCCAAGCCATATTTACTGTCTTGTCCCTGCAGCTGGACATTGCCCTCAACTGGTCTTGTTGTGTTGCCTGGGCTGGCTGCCAAGTCCTGAGCTCAAGTGGCCCTCTTATCTCAACCCAAGGAGCAGGGACTAAGCGGTATGTACCTGCCTCTCACCAAAGGTCAAGCATGACGTCATCCGACAGCTCTATAGGAACAATGTCTCCCCAAACAATCTGTGAGCTCCTGAGCGTGCAGGGACCCTGTTTCCAACACCTTTGCTCCCTCCAAAGGCACTCAAACAGTTACTAAAGGAATGATCAAGAAAAGTACTTACCAGTCTCTTCAGGTCTCAAACTACAGGGTCCAGATGGATTATACATCCAACCTAAGGTTAGACAACAACCTCATTTTGAAAAGGCATTATCTAGAGACAGAGGAGCTTAGAAAATTGAGCTTTGTAAACACTGGAGCCAGATTTCCATAGAAAGAAGAAAAATAATTTATTCCAAAAGATGCAGAGGTAAGAAATTCATCCTGAAAATAGAGTTTGGTGTACACGTGCTGGGAGAGCTTCTTTTGAGCAGGCACTCCTGGCTGTCCCACTGAGTCTTACTTTTCTTGCAGCAATTCTTAAACACATCGATGACTCTCATGTTGTGAGCAGGTAAGAGCCGTATGCAAAGTCGCGGGCTTCAAGACAAGAGTAACAGATTTCCCGGAACAGCACCTTTTCTCTCCGCGGAGTGCAGGCACATCTCGGAGTCAGCTACGCAGGCACATGATTCAGAGTGTAAAAAAAGTGGAGGAAAAAAATACTGTATGCAGAGGAAGGTCTTCAAGTGTAAGGCAGGTGATGCCTGAAGTAGGCTATCGAGGGGGAGGTCCGGTGTGCAGCTGATTCTGCATCTAGAAGGCTTCTGTCCGTGACCTGCAAAAGAAAACAGTTCTAGTAACTAAAGGTCCTCTAACACCTAGGTCCTTCATCCTCCTTCAAAAGAACAGGAAGAGCAAAGGAGCTGGAGAGATGGCTCAGCAGTTAACAGCACTGACTGCCCTTCCAGAGGACTTGAGTTCAATTCCTAGCACAGATGCAGAGGCTTACAACCACCTGTAACTCCAGTCCTAGGGGACCCGATGCCCTCTCAGGCTGTCGAGGGCACTACATGCATACAGTGACCAGACAAGCATACTGTTGAAAACATCCATGCTTACAAGATTTAAGAAAGGGAGGTGTAGGGACAAGGACAAGAACTCAAAGTAGCCTACAAGGGCCACAGCAAACATGCAGCAAAACACTGTATGCATAAAATTTAGAAGTGGAGATCGGGGAGCTAGAGGAGAGCTAGAGGAGAAAGTAGGAAAGCAGCCAAGCCTGCGACCCAAGCTACCCAGGAGGCAGAGCACGGAATCAGAAAGCTAGCCTCAGCAACTTGGTGAGGTCCTCTCGTGCTGGTAGCACACAACCCAACCCTTGGAACACAGAGGCAGCGCATCTCTCTGAGTTTTAGGCCAGTCTCGAACTAGTTCCAGTTGAGCCAGAGCTACATAGTGAGACATTGTCTCAACAATAAAAAGTAGAAAGAAGGATTAGGGATATAGTTAGTATTTAAAAAATTTAATCAATGCTGGGCATGGTACACACAGTCCTAGCATCCAGGTGGCAGAGGCTGAATGTGAGGCCAGTATGGGCACCATAGTGAGACTCTGTCTCATGATCCTCACCATAACACAACGTTAACCAGATCAATACTTTAAAAACTCAGAGGAAGAACCAGCTTCCTCATCACACAGGTTTGGGGAGGTTCTAGAGCAGGTCCAATTACCAACGCTACCCTCATATAACTACACAGACAGCAGCGGCTTGCCGGAAGCGGGAGACACGGAACTGACACGGAGCTGGCACTCAGTGGGTTCCTGTGCTTTCACTTCCCTCTCAGGGCAGACAGCTGGATGCCAGTGTGGGCACCCTCCACTCTACCTTTGCTGGCCTCCTGACTAGCAAGCTCTCTCCGTGTTGTTTTCTGCAGGACTCCAGGCTGACTTTCAGGCCGTTCCCTGTTCTGACTACCCCAAGTACAGGTGACAATGACAATGTCACCTATTTAAAGATGGCAAATGTTTAATGTCCATATCTTCACATTCGGGACTGCTCAGTGGGAGCAGGACGTCCTTGAGGTGTCCAGTGGGGCAGCAGTTGAGAGGGCTTGCTGCTGGGCTGCCATGAAAGCCAGGCTCCCGACCAAAAGGAAAAAGTGTTCGCTGCCCTTCCAGAAGCCGAGCTTGGTCCCTGGCAGTGCCACCTGGACACTCACAGCCACCTTCGGGAGTCCCATTAAGTCCCAGTGCAGGATGCTGCAAACAATATGCATCCAACCCAAGACTGAATGAGAGGAAGTCTGGGGCTGTGGCTCCCTCACAGAGAACGTGACAGACGGCATGCTCAGCGTGCCCTGGACCCACACTTCAATCCCCAGCACCAGAAAACACAGAGGAAAGCGGAATAATTCACGGATGCTTTTTACAGTGCACTAGGAGAGGAACACCAGGCTAAGGTGGCCACTGTCAGAGCAGACTGTTCCAGTGGTCACTTTCTGTCCCTGGCCTGTGCTGGCAGAACAGCTGCTCAGAAGACACTGTTCTAGGCAGATGATAAAGTTAGCTCGAGAATGCAGATGTTTCTGTGGGAGTCTTCTATGAATGGCACACTGACATACTTCCTTACCCTATGGACTTTTTAAAGATGTGTTTTATTTTTACTTTGTGTATATATGTGTAACTGTGTATGTGGGGGAGGGGGTATGTGCTCATGTGTGTGCAGTACCCTCAAAGTCCAGAAGAGGGCACTGGATCTCCTGGAAGTGGAGTTGCAGGAGGTTGTACACAGTCCAGTATGTGTGCTAGAATTTGAGCTTGGGCCCTCTGTATGAAGAACATGCACTCTTAACTCCTGGACCATCTCTCCAGCCTTTCCTTTGACTGTCTTTTTTAAGAAATAAAGAATCACAAAGCAGGAGAAGGACTTTCACTTTTTAATGAACACACACAGCTAGGAAGTACTTTTTATTCAGCTTCCTGGGTGACAGAGGAACTAGAGTTAGGTGTGTCATTCCAAGGTGTGGTCCTGTGGTCAGATGAGCTAGGACAATCAATCCAGAACTCACAGCATTGTGTTGTAAAGCAAAGGGATCACTAAGGTAGCCAAGAGAAAACCTGAGAGTAGTGATGGGGGAAGGGACTGAGAAGGTAAGTTAGCCGGCTGGACAGTGGTGATATACACCTTTAATCCTAGCACTCAAATGGATCTCCATGAGTTCAAGGCCAGGCTGGTCTACAGAGTTTGGGGACAGCCAGGCTACACAGAGAAACCTGGTCTTGCTAACAACCAAAACCAACCAAACAAAAAAGGCTAGAATGAAGGAACCCATTCAAAAAAATGGTATGTGAATGAATGTGTCTCTGTCAGACTCTTCTAAATCTTTATTTTAAATAAAATTTCAGTCTCTTCATTATTGTAAGAAGGTAGTCTTACTCAACTACAGGACTAAGCCAGTCAAAAGCAAAGGCATTTGACCATTCAAGGGAACATAACAACACAATGTAACCATTAAAAAGTCATATGCATCTAGAGATGAAAGAACTCACTTAGAAACCATGGTCAAGAAGCAAGCACAGGATTTGCAGGCTGAGCCCTGAGACATTTGAAGCGCTCAGAGCTGGTGGGAGCTGAGGTGAAGCCAGGGCCACATCTAGAGATGTGTACGTGCTGACCTGTCTTTTAAGCGCAGTGAACTCAGTAGGGCAGTAAGAGGAAGAAGAGCTAAGTGCACTACCAGTTAAGAATGTGGAAAAAGCAAGCCTAGAATCATCAGGTCAGGAGCAAAGCGAGAAGGAAGAAGAAAAGGCGGTCCCTGGTGTACTATTGAAGCTGTTTACCTTAGGTTAAAGGAACAAAAGCTGAGTCCACCACAGCCCAGAACTCTCCAAAGCTTCTAGGTGCCCAGAGGCTGGAGATATGGCTTAGTTATTAAGAACACTGAGTCCAGCTCCCAGCACCCACAAGCAGCTCACACCAGTTCCAGGGGGACCTGATGCCCACATCTGGCCTCCTCAGGCACCCCACTGATGTGATACATAGACACACATGCAGGCAAACATTCATACATGTAAAGTAAAGTAAATATGTAAATAACTTAACTGTTTTAAAAAGCAGACTGAGAATATGGCTCTACTCTGTTCTGAACACCCGACACCAACTTCCATTTAATAAAGTAACAGAGAAGAAGGAATCAGATGACAAGTGACCTTCCACTCAGCCAATAGACAAACTTTTGCACGCTGCCACTGTTTACCACTTGGACTCGGCATCAAACCAAAGCAGCAGTGCTGAGTCAGCTTACTCCTTACTCTGGGCTGCTCGAGACAAGGTCTTACACTATAGTTTAAGTTGGTCTGGAGCTTGCTATATAGCCCAGGCTGGCTTTGAACACATCATCCTCCTGCCTCTGAAATCAGCGCTGGAATTGTAGGCATACACAATTCCCAACCTTCAACAGTGGCTAGTCTCCCTCTCCCAAAGCATTAAGACATTAAATTTTCAATAGTCTAGCCACTTCTTCCTGTTGCTGGGTGCCATTAGACTAAGAATACTTGCTTTCTAATCGGCCGGAAGTCTGCCTGTGAGCTCACTGTCATGAACCACAAGCACAGGCACATCAGAGGACCAGTGGTAGTTGCAGCAGGTGGGTCGTCCCAGGGATCAACCTCAGGTCTTCGGGCTTGGCAGCAAGTGTACCATCTTTCCAGCCCTAAACTACACGATAAAGGGGCAGGGTCACCTTAGAACCTGAGAGAAACTTATGGCTAAATCCCTAAGGTACACGCAAAGAGAATGGTTTGCTCTAATTGTGCCCTTGTTCCTTAGACTACAGTCTGCTCTCCAGCTGTCTTTAAGCGGTGAAGTTCTGAGGAAGAAGCCATAGCAAGCACTCTAGCTGACAACATTCACCAGGGCAAGGGCATAGTCACCTCAGTGCCTGGGCACTGTGCAGTATGTCTTCACCCTCAAGGCCAGTGGTACTTCAGATACCAGATGGTTTCATTTTTCAGCTGTGGTCCAAACAGAGGATTGAGCTGCGCCAGAATTGCAATCAGCCAACTAAAATTCATGGGGAGGAACAAAAGCAGAGAGTTGTGAAATTGGCTAGAATATAACCATTTTCATATATGATGGGAAAAACCACATTAATTCAACTTCAGCGTGGTCCATTCTGACCACACCTTCACTGCTCACTGTTCTCCCGGGACCGAGAACATTTCCCAGGTTGCTGTGCGCCTTCATTTGAGACGATCCACAAGGCAGGGAGGCTCCACCACGGCCGAATCTCTGCCTTTTCTCCATGACTTCAGTACTGTGCCGCATATCTGGGCTTTCCCAAATTCAAGACATCTTTCCCACCGAGTCCGTTCAGCACCTCACAGTTTGTCACTATTACAACTTCCTCACAGTTTGTCACTATTACAATTTCCAGGCAAAACAGATTTATCTTCTCCCGAGTGCAGACATTAAGGTAGTATTTTAGGGGTACAGCTAAAATCTGATCTCAGCCCACGAGGTTCCTAGTCACCATCACAATAAAACATGTGAAAGCATTTTGAGGGACCTATCACACGGAGCCAAACGGGAATTTACTTCTGCATCACAAGCTGTGCCTCTGTATTATTCACGAATTACAGAGGAAACACAAGCACCTCGCATTTTCTCAGGAACTAAAGCTGCACAGGCTTTTCTTCTGCTGCTCACAAAGTTCTGTATAAGCCATTTTATATCTGATAAGGTAATTCACAGGCCCAGTGACATCTGAGAACCAGGCTAAGGACAAAAGCAAGGAATAACAAGAAAAGCAGCCTGCAGGTGTCCGGCTAGTTAACCATTCTGTCCTACTCACTGAACAAATATTTAATGAGCAATTACTAGGTCCCAGGCCCCAGCAGCACAGGGAAGATGACACGTTGGTCTCCTTGGAGATCTTTTATAATATCAGACAGTAACTGCTCTAGAGAGAGGAAAAGCAGGGGACAGGGATGGAAATGGGGCTGAAAGGGTGGCTAAGCAAGAACAAAACATCTGAAGAGACCGGACTGATGCCGAATCCACACTGCCTATGTTCTTGTCCAGACTGGCCATGGAGGGGAGGAGGGTAGATAAGTGTGGGGTACAGAGTGCTCAGGCCCTAGAAGAATGAGTTTCTGTGGCATAACCCCATGTTATCCATCTCTTGAATGTAGTCTAGGGAGTTGCTTTCTGAGGAAAAGGAGACAAATAGCCACGGTGGTCTCTTCTTAAACTCCTGTCCAAGAAGGGGACCAGCCAAACCCAACTAGGTCATTGTCAGGCTGGGTCTCTTCCTTTGGCTGCCATTTTTGGAATCCTTCCAATCATAAGACCAAAAGGGCGATTCTAATCACCAATGACGAGACTGCTGGAGACTCAGCCAGCACAGCGTTAGGAGCTGGTGCCCACAGATACAAGGTGTGTGCAGTTCCCCAGCCCACAAAAGGTTGTTTTGTGATGAGAAATGTGATACAGAAGGAAACCAGGCCAAAACAGATACTTTAAGCTGACTCGCTTTACAAACAAAGAGTTAATTCAGATGAGAGTCTCTGATCACCCTTAGAACTAGGGTATTCAACATAAACACAACACCAAGCCTGTATCAGTAAGGCTTCATACAGACAGACAGACAAACTACGCACGCACGCACGCACGCGCGCACACACACACACAGGCAGACACTGCAGAAAAGCTCTGTGGCCAGAGAGTCATGGAAAATTCCACCCAACCCAGGGTTTCCCTATTTCCCAGCAGGAGAGGCAAGCTGCCTGCAGGAACAGCTCTGTGTTTCATAAGAGACTGAGCTAACTGGCAACACTTAGAAACATCAAATTAAAAAGATAAATTAGAGCCCATGCTGTCCCCACTGTCCTTCCTCACTAAGAGTGTGTAGTAAGCAATTAAAACATCATTTCGGGGCTGGGCAGACGGATCAGTGATTAAGGGCAATGCTGCTCTTCCAGAGGACTCAAGCTTGCTTCCCAGCACCCACCTTGGGCAGCTTACCATTGCCTGTAACTTCAGATCCAGATATAATACCCTCTTCTGTCTCTGTACTCTGTGTGTCTCTGATACACACAGAGACACGGACGCACACCTTCCAACCTTTCGGGGATGTGGGGAGTGTATGTCTCTGCTACATCCAGACACAGACCTCCCAGCCTTTAGGGGTGTAGCGGGGTGTCAACATCACAGTAGTCATCTAGGAGCTTTTCTGAAAATCCTTGGAGCAGGACAGAAAAGGGAAATTAAAGCACTGTGGAAAGGGAAAGGCTGGGAGAAAATCTCTCACTAGGAGCATATTGACCAAGTTTGCTGTGAAGACTACCCACATAGACACAGCATCCCTTTCTTACAGAGATATTTCAAATAAGAACATTAAACTAGGAATGAACTATGCCGAAGGCCAAAGCATATTTGACCTTTGCCTTTAATCTTTTCCCCTTCTTTGCTGTAATCTGTGGCTTCCTGTGGTTCTCACCAACAAGATTATGAGGTTTGTTTATAGTCAAAAATGTCTTAACTTCCCTGTGCCTAAGAGCCACTTTGACCCTTGTGACCTACAGCTTAAGAACCCATCTAAGGTCTCATTGACTACAAAAATCCTTTAAAGATTCACCCCAGGAGCTACCAATATCAAATGTAGCACTGTAGTTAAGATACAACCATGAGATACTGTCTCATGTAGCCCAGGCTGGCCTTAAATTCCTTTAAGTAGCCAAAGATGACCCATAGCGCCCCGGGGGTGGGACCACAGGTTTGTCCATCAGACACTGTCATTCCCCAGAAGCTGTCTGGTAGAACCTGTTTCTTGGTTAAACACCAACTTTTCTTCATAACTGACTCATCCTGAAATTCTTCCCAGGAGCCTGGCTGCGAGTGACAAGTGAGAGGAGGCGTCAGAACTACAGGTACCTGCAGGAGGCAGCGTGCAGCCAAGTCTCCTCCGTGGGCCACCACGCTGCACTCACAGTTAAGGAGCCTCAAGCAGAGGCAGGCTAAGCAACACGTGGATGTCCCACTAGGCAGGCAGAAGCAGGCAGCAGAAGACCAGAAATGAGGCCCAACTGGTGCTGAAGACCGGCCTCTGAGGTGCTTTAAATGAGGACTCGAGTTTAGCTGGATGGACATTTTGGGTCACAGAAGTAAGAACCCAGCCTCTGGTGCCTGCTCACAGTAAAGAATAAGAATTAGATGCAAGAACAGACGAAGGCCACTTTGCTTGCTCAAGTTAGTCTTTGGAAGCTTCCAGAGTTTGACGTACCCTCTCTGTCCTGAATTTCCGGGGGGGGGGGGGGTAGATCTCATTATCGTACCCAGGTACCCAGGCTCCTTTGAAAGTCCGAGACTCAGGGGAGCCTCCTGAGTAAAAAGACAGACGGTATCTGTCATCTACTCGGCTTGGAGCAATGGCTCGCTCGTTTGGTTTTGCTTTTCCAAACTGTTTGGAGACAGACAGAGCTCAGGACCCTGTGCACAGTAAGCAAGTATTCAAATACTGAGCTACAGCCCTAACCTCCAACACCACTTTCAATGTTTCAAATCAAAGGGGGAGAAAAGAAATCAATCTTACACCCCCAACCCCCAACTCCAATACATACCATGAAACAAAACACAAGCTGCTAGGGAAATGCCTGGAGAAATAATACAGGTCATTTCGACTGAAATTTTAGAGGAAATTCCCTCTCCAACTAGCTGAGTGAACTCAGTGCCTGCCCTTCTGGCTACCTACAGCCTTAAAATTTCCCTTCAAAGCTGATAAACACACAGGCTTTGGAAGGCAGAAAAGCCCGCTGTGACCTGGTCGGAGCCGTGGAGGAAGGGCCTGTGTTCTGGCCGAAACCCGGCTTGTTGTGTAACCAGAAGGAACGAACTGTACCCTTCCGCTTGCCCAAACTGTTCCACATGGTTCCACAGCCCAGAGGCTTAATAACCATCAACCAAGAGGCGCCTATGTGACCGCGGTAGCACAGTGACAGCCAGGGGAGTTGCAGAACTAGGGTGGACCCTGGGCTAACACAAGCTCCGCTTTATAGAGGGCTACTGGATTGAAAGTAGGGCCTCTAGACGCTGAGCAAGCAACTCTATCCCTGGGATTCATTCCCATTTTCATCTCTATTATTAATATTATTTTCTCTTTTGGGTTTTTGAGACAAGGTGTCTCTGTGCCCTGGCTGTCCTAAAACTCCTTCTGTAGACCAAGCTGGCCTCCAACTCACAGAGATCCATTTGCTTCTGTTCCGCCCCCCAGTGCTGGGAATAAAGGTGGGTGCCACCACGCCTGGCTATTATTATTTTCCATGTTGAGACACGGTTGCAGTAAATTGCCCAGGCTGTTCCTGAATTCACTATGTAGTTCAGCTGTCTAAAATGGTCCTGCCTATTCCACAGTCACTCTCAGGGGCCAATGTCATGTTGGGCTCTGAGGATGCCAAGATGCTGGCTGAGGGCCTGATCCACCAGGGAAGGCAAAGGAGTGTGCTCCCCACAGTCAAGCCAGCCCCACTCATGCCCCTCACTCGGTAGGAAATTCTCCAAGCATAGAGGACCCGAGTTCTGCACAGGAGCTGCACACAGCCCTCAAATAATCCTGTTTAGTGCTTTTGTTCCATCTGCAGAACAGGGAACATGGGTGTGGCCTAGCACCCGGGGAGGCACAGCTAGAACCTTAACTTCCTTATAGGAACAGGGAAATCCAGTCAGGGATGGCTCCACTGTCCTCCTAGCCCAGGCCACAACAGGAGTGACCTCTGCCGGTGGGTGACGGCAGAAACATATACGCAGCATCGAACCCTCTCTCTGTCCAATCGAATGATGACACAAAGGCAGGGAAACTACAATGAAGCAACCAGAAAATAGGTAGATTTATTTGTACTGGACAAAACTGGATTTTCACTCTAAGCTGCAGGAATGGCTCTAAGCAAGTGGCCTTACGACCCAATTTGTTTCCATTTGTAAAATGGAGCCAAAATACTTGCTGTCAGAAATTAAAGAGATAATAGGGGCTCTCACAGTGGCTGGCAAGCATTGCCTTTCTTTATCTGTGAGACAGCTTAAAAAGTGCCCAGGCTACAGAAGGAAGTGCGAGAGATTACGTTGGAGTTTCTCAGAGGCTGTGGCACTGTGCCATTGGCACCCTCTACCGCTACTCACACCCTGGCCCCACAGCCGACAGGTCTAAGGTATCCCCCACATCTCCCAGGCTTCCTCTAACACACACAGTGCATGTGACAGATGCTTTCGTAGATGGCATCATGCCAGACAGTAGGTTCAAAGACAGGGCATGTATGTTCCTGTGCAGAGAAATGAGGTGATCGGGTAACTTCTGAAAAGCTACTTGTCAGAGGCTGCCTGGTGTATGAATTCCCTGCTCTCCGAGGGTGGCAAGGAAACACTATAGAGTTCCCATACTGACCCTTAAAATGAGCTGGATTCTCTCTCTCAGAGGACAGAGCTGAGGAGACACTGAAGGCACAGGATGGAGAACGTGGGGTAGGTGTGAAAACACCGAGAAGCTCCTACTTCTGAGCTGGAAGTCTTTGGCAGTAACCCGGCCCCCGGAAGCATGGGCGCCAGAGACTGGCCCTGGGGCACCCTGCCCTCCTGACTGCTGTCTGGATCATCCATTGCCTGGCAGCTCTAAACCAACGTAGGCCTGGCTTGATAATGAACAAAGCTCCCTCATAGGCTGAACCCTCCCTTTCCCAGTAACATCTGTATCCCATCTAAGGTTTTCTTTTCTTGGCTATTCTCCCTCCTTCAAAATGTTTCCCCCTAGTGCTGGGGATGGAACCTATAGCTTCTTGCACGCTAGACAAATGCTCTACCACTTAGGCATAACCCTGTAACTACTGAAGGGTGAACAGGACCAGAAAGATGGCTCTGGAGGTGACAATGGTGGCTGCCAAGCTTGGCAGCCTGAGTTTGACACAGCCCCTCCCTCCAGGACCAGAAACCTCTCCAGCTGTCCTCAGACCCCCAGCTAAATAAATAAAGGTGAGGAACAAAAGGGTCAAAGGAATCACACACAAAAGAGATGCTGCTGTTGGCTTTCGAGACAGAGGGCGAATGGAATGTTGAAAGGTCGGTAGGGCAGGGCGGTGGCTAACCATCAGCCAGTGAGGAAACAGGGACTCCAGTCTTATTACCACAAAGAACTCAATTCTGGCATAGCCCGAGGGCCTGGCAGAGAACACCAAGCTCCAGATGAGAAGACACAAACATGTTTTCTATTAACTGGCTGCCAACCTTACCACTGTAGCCCCTTCGCTACCATAGGAATACGCCCGAATTTTGCCAATTTTAAACTTGAAATCTCTTCCCTTTCTTCCCCCAGGACTTCAAGACAACTTATTTTCTAAACTGGGCCTTTCAAACCAAAGTTTCTAAGGAGCCCTTTTTACTAGGGACTGAAATTTGGGTCTCACAATACAAATGGGGCACAATCCCAGCCCCAAGAACCCCGTTATCTGACATATTATAATGGAGAGATTCTAATATATGACTCCATACAACAGGTAACGACAACATGCTGGGCCCGGCATCTGGTCTCACTTTCCCCATTCACAAGCATCATAAATGTGCCGAGGAGAGAAATGAAGCTTTTCTCAGGTGGCAGATTAAATGATGGTGGCTCTCCGGGGAGGGAATGAAGTGGCTGCAGGGGCAGCTGAGGGGCAGAAAGATATCAAACTACAGGAGCCTGCGCTTTCACCTGCAGACCTCGCCAGGCTGAGGAACACCGAAGCCCAGGGTCCGCCTGGAGCAGGGAGTCTGAGAAACTCAAATACCACTCAAGAAAGTTGGAACCCCCAAAGCCTTTTATTGTGAATCATCAGTTAGTCAGACAGAGGGATGGGTAAGATGGCTGAGGTTAGAGAGACTTGTTTCCGAGCCTGACAACTTGAGTTTGATGTTCACAGCTCACAGAGTGGAAGGAAAGAATGGACCCCTAAGGACTATCTGAGTTCCACACACGTGCTCCATCCCAAAGAAATACATTAAACATGTGTTAAGAAAGGGTGGTGGCGGTATGTGCTTGCAAATAGCATGTGTGTATGTGTGTGTGTGTGTGTGTGTGTGTGTGTGTGTGTATTACCAAGATGGCTTAGCAGTTAAAAGCACTTGCTGCTCTTCCATAGGACCCAAATTGAGTTCCCAGCACCTTTACTGGGTGACTAACAATTCACCTCCTGTCACTCCAGTCCCAGGGTATCCAGTGCCCTCTTCTGGCATCCATAGGCAATGGACTCATATGCATGAGCACACATGCGCGCGCGCGCACACACACACACACACTAAATCTTTTAAATTAAAAGTCCAGTTGGTCTTAAAGAAATTAAAAAGCCATTAACATTCACTTAATATTGTTTCAAAAACAAGACAGGAACAAAAATCTGATGAAATAATCAAAACAGTAAAACAGCCTAAACCTAGCACTGTTAATAATTACATTAATTTTATATATTTAGAAGACATTCATAAGATAGAGACGTCTGGGTATGCAGAGCCACGTGCCTGCAATCCTAACACTTGGGAGGCTGAAGCTATTAGTTCAAGGCTAACCTGGAATTATGTAATCAGACTTGTCTCAACAAACCAAAACTAATCTTTTAAAGCATGGCGTGGAAGAACATGCCTGTGACGCTAGACCTCAGAAGGCAGGAGGATCAGTTATTCACTCCAGCCTTGGCTACCTACGGACACCCTCTCTCAAAAATCAGAAGGAAATGCTCCACATGCTGAGTGTGGCTGAGTCGTGCAGTGGGCAAGGGTCTGGCCTCAATCCCTAGCACTAAACAAGAAAAGACAACCAAGACTGGGCCTCAGCGGCTGCCTGTCTTCAGTGGGAAGCACAGCCAGCCCTGACTCACTGCCAGCAGCCTAGAGGGGTGGGCAGTAGTGCCTAAATGCTCAAACCTGACACTGCCTAGTACTGTGGGAAGTCTGCAGACCCAAGGCACACCCAACAGGTCTACAGGAAATAACTTCCATGGGTCTCCTATCTTTGCTTACCCCAATTTTGCCAGAAATACAAACCTCCCAGGTTCGCCGCTCATGCTCCAAACCTTATTTCCTTGGAGCTGGAGTGAGTGGGAGTTTGGGGCCGGAGGGTATGTGTAAGCCCCAGCTCGAACTCTAGCACTGCAGAAACAGAACCACCCCCAGGATGCCCAGGATGCTCCAAGTCTCCTTCCTTCAACCACTCCCAAGTCCCCCCACCCCCCATGGTCTCTGTAGCTTCAATTACCTGCCTCAGTCACATTTCTTTTCTGGTATTTTCCACTGCTTCCAGGTGATGCTGGCTCCTCCCCCACTTCTCCAAGCTCTCTCAAGCAGAAAGCTGGACTACACTTGGGCAATGAGGTCAGAGACATCTTTGCTCCCCCTGAACTACCTTCAGTTCCCCTCTGCCTTATGCAAAGGGACTTCTCTAGGGGACGTGCAGCTGGTTTTCCACCAGTCAACCCTCCTGCTTCCACAGCCCAGCCTCCTGATGCAGAGGCTGTTCTATGTGGCCCTTCTCAGCCACGCTTCATCTAAACAGTAATCCCACCTCAGCTATGTGGGTCCTGGATCACAGATAACCAACCTTACCCACAGTCTCCTATGCAGACACACACACCTACGGCCACACTGAAGTTCCCATACACTGAAGCCAGGAACAGAAAGAAAATCAGCAAGACAGAAGACACCACAGTGAAAGATATCAGGTCTCCTGCGGGAACCAAGACCAACACTAATATTTTGGGGCTGCAGCTAATCTTCAGTGACTGGAACTCTGGCAAGCGGAGGCCCGGGAAAGAGAGATTCATTCTCATTCTCTCTCTCTCTCTCTCTCTCTCTCTCTCTCTCTCTCTCTCTCTCTCTCCCTCCTTCTTTCTCTATCCCTTCCTTGAGATCAGGGTTTCTTAATACTGGCACTACTGAATAAGTTTTGAACCACAAGCTTATTCACAGGAACAAAGGAGAAGTGTCCTGGACAGAACACATGTTTATTGATCGGGGCCCCTGGCTTTTACCCAAGGATGCCAATGGGAGTGCCAATGCAGTACTCCTCAAGAACGTATCCACAAGGTGCCGAACTTCTGTGGCTCATATACACGAAAACCATGAAATCAGTAAGACAATCAGGGAAGGTAGATGCACAGGATACTTGGTGAGACAGAGGAGTTTAACTATGGCGCATGGTACATACTGTGGTTATGACTGACGTGGTAGTTATAGAATAAAGTATGTTTACCTCAAAATAATCTGAGGTAGGAGAGAACCTGAGGCAGTGAAACGGGCTTGCCTGTAAGTTGGTGCTTTTCGAAGGTTGTAAAATCCTAGAGAATACAGTAAGTTTAGAAAGTCAAGATCAGGCTGAGCATGGATTTGTAATCCCAGTGCTTGCAAGAAAGAGGCAGGTGAGTCTCTGTGAGTTGAGTCTAAGCCTGGTCTACATGGTAAATGCCAAGGCAGACAGGGATACTGGGATCCACTGTTTGTTGTTGAAACATGAACTTGCAGTCCATGTGCAGGGAGAGTCTTCCTGCCTCAGTTAACCCAAGACATTTCCCACAGGCATGTTCATCTGCCAACCCAAGTCAAATAATTCCTCACTGAGACTCTATATCCGGCATATTCTAGAGTATGTGCAAGTTGACTAAACAGAAAGACTGAGGCAGGAGGACTGATGTGAATGTGAGGATAGCCTGGGTTACTGTCTTAGTCAGGATTTCTATTCCTGCACAAACATCATCACCAAGAAGCAAGTTGGGGAGGAAAGGGTTTACTCAGCTTACACTTCCACATTGCTGTTCATCACCAAAGGAAGTCAGGACTGGAACTCAAGCAGGTCAGGAAGCAGGAGCTGATGCAGAGGCCATGGAGGGATGTTACTTACTGGCTTGCTTCCCCTGGCTTGCTCAGCCTGCTTTCTTATAGTACCCAGGTCTACCAGCCCAGGGATGGCACCACCCACAATGGGCTGGGCCAGGGATGGCTCCACCCACAGTGGGCTGGGTCCTCCCCCCTTGATCACTAGTTGAGAAAATGCCTTACAGCTGGATCTCATGGAGGCATTTTCCCAACTGAGGCTCCTGTCTCTGTGATAACTCCAGCTTGTGTCAAGTTGACACAGAACCAGCAGGTACGGTTACATAGTAAGTTCCACACTATCTTGACAAGGAAGAGAGTGAAGAGAATGAACAAGGACATTCCTAAAAGGGCAGATCTGCGGTGCCTGCGCCCTGTGCCTCAGTTGTCTAAGAAGAGACCACAGTTCACAGCCTTCAAGGACTCTGTGGTAATTATTTGCTCCAAGAGTTGATTAAAATTCATTCTCCCCCCAGCCCCCCCACCCCGAAATTTGACTTGGTCCGTAATCTACAGAAAAGGAGAGAGTGGAGTGTGGAGAACTGTGAGACACGTCTTTAAAATAGCTCGAGGATGTTCTCTGCCATTTCTCCCTTCATGGCAATGGAAGAACAGTATCCCAGTGTGGGCAGAGGGGAAGATACCCTACATATACAAAGTCAGCTTTCATCTACTCAGGCTGAGGCGAATTATCATTCTCTGATACAGCTTATAATGATTTAAAACAAAACAAAAAAAAAAAACCTAGCCTTACTCTACTTTAGCACAATCTAGTTCCACTTCTGTTCATCAGATAAATAAGAATCTTAAGAAGGAATTGGGTGGAGGTGTCCACCCTTCAGTCCCAGACCTTGGGGGACAGAGACAGACAGATCTCTGTGAGTTTCAAGCCAGCAGGCACTACATAGTGAGACTGTGCTCAAGGGAAAACATAAAAATAAAAATGTATATATTTATTATCACATGCTTATTTAATAATTATACTTGTTTAATATATGTAAAACAAAAACCGAAAGACTTTATTTAGGGGTGGGGGCTCAGGGTTTACAAGGCCCTGGGTTCAGTCTTCAGTACCACACCTCAAAAAAAAATTTTTTTAAAGCAGGTTAGAGACAGAGATGGCTCAGCAGGTAACCACTGTTAAAACAAACAAACAACAACAAAAACGATTTCCCATTTAGCCCAGTAATAGTAGTTCATACCTTTTACCTCAGCACTTAGGAGGCAGAGGCAAGCTTATCTCTGCTTACAAAGTCAGGCCAGGATAGTCAGGGCTGACACACAGAGAAACCTTTTCTCAAAAAACAATCCAAAAACCCAGCACTTGATGCTCTACGAGGGCCTAGGTCTGATACCCGGAACCCACACAGTGGCTTAGAGCCAACTGCGACCCCAGCTGCAGAGGACCTGTATGTGTGTAATAATGACAGATGTTTTTAATTAAAGAGAAAAGATACATTCGTGTGAGATCGTGAGTAAAATGAGTAGACTTAAATAAACCCTTCACAACAGTGAGCTATGACGTACTATAATTATAAGCTCCAGATAATTGTGTTACATTTGGAGCAATTAAATCACATTTGTGCTCCCGTCGTCGGCTCTTACCCTAACACACTGGGCACGTGTTAGTGGATATTCTGAGCATATCCACTCTGAGGTTACTACATGCACATATTAAACAAATATTAAGCGCCAGTGACCCATAATGGGTCAATTAACACGTTTTAAATACCAAGAATAACTGCTTTTAAGAGCTATATGTACAAGAGACAGGATACTTACAAGAGATAGCAGCAAACCGAACAGGTCACCAACATGGTGATAATAACTCTAAAAAAGAAAGAAAACGCTGACATTAGACGGCAGTGAGTATGCAGACCTTGTATAATGGTTTACACGCCTTCCTGCTCTCCCAGACTGCAAGAATGCATACTGTGAACTCAGACAGCGGTCCTGTGCTTAGCCAAACATCCATCCCATCACAGAGTGCCCCAGGGGCACTAAGGACAGGTGTGAGTACACAATCAAACACGTGTGTTTAAGGCAGTATGCTGATACCACAGTCTGATCAGAAACTGAGAAGTCTGAACCAACAATTCACTTTGACAGTATTCTTGGCAATGAATTAACATTATTAAAACTATGCTCACTAGCTGGGCCTCTCCCCACCTTTATTTATGTATAAAATGTTAAAGTTGGGTCTCCAACCAGTTGCCCTTAACTCCAACTCTAGGAGATCTGATACCTCTGACCTCTATGGGTACTCACGACCGTGTGCATATACACACATGTAAGCACACACACACAGTTTAAAAATGATAAAATCAATCTTTAAAAATCTCAAATAAGGGGCTGGAGCGATAGCTCAGTGGTTAAGAGCACTGACTGTTCTTCCAGAGGTCCTGAGTTGAAATCCCAGCAACCACATGGTGGCTCACAACCATCTGTACCAGGATCTGATGCCCTCTTCTGGTGTGTCTGAAGACAGTTATAGTAAACTTATAAATAAATAAATAATCTCAATTAAAAACCAAACAATAGAACTCATTACTCCCTCTTCAAGCACCCCGATTCTGAATCTTAGTCCCCAAGGCTAAGGAACGTCTCAGTGGTAGAGCAAGCATAAGGGAAGCCTGGGTTCCAGTCTAGACACAGGTCTCCTCATAAGCACTGTCATTTCCCCTAACTAATATTCTCTTAGTTCCCATCTCCTGCTCAAGCTTCCTCCACATACCCACCCTCGCTGTCGATCTGTCCGGAGCAGCATCTCCCTCTCCAGTGGATTTCCTTCTTTTCATTCATTTGCTAGCAAGAAAATTCACTGCTTTGGTTTGCTTAATTTATTCCAGGCAGATTCAAACTTTCTTCCAGTCCTTCTATTCTCTCCACAGTCATTCAGATTAATCTTTCAGAAACTTCCTTCTATTACTCTCTTCATGGGAGGCTATTTCCCATGGCGGTGACTGCCACACCCCAGGAGCAAACAAGACAGATGTCCGAATGCCTGCTTAGTTTTGCTACGCCTTTAGACGTTCTGTGCTTGCATTTCCTGTGGTTAAGCTATTGATACATTCCTAAACTCCACAGACCTACCTGAGTACTCAGAGTATATAGAGTTCTAGAGAAGTAGCAATGAATTAAATGGACTTAAAACGTCTATCCTGGTAGCTGGAGCGATGGCTCAGGGGTTAAGACCAAAGGCTGCGCTGTCTGTGGATGCAGGTTTGATTCCTGGCACCCACATAGTAGCTAATTGTCTGCAAGGCCAGTTCTAGGAGATCTGACGCCCTCTTCTGGCATCTCTAGACACTGCATGCATGTGGTTCACAAACAAAATACCCATACACATTTAATAAAAAGTAAGTAAATGGGGTCTCAATGCAGACTTGAGTGTCCCCAGCAATGAGACAGCGAACTCGGGCATGAGCGAAGGGGTTCTGGGGGTTCAGAGGAAGGAGGCCTGAGTGGCCCAACAGACAAGCAAGGCTGGCCTGGGAAGCAGGAGGTAAGGTGGGAGGTATCATCTATCCATCCATCTCCCCCAAACATTATCAGGAGGGAACAGAAGGAAACTGGAAAAATCTGGCCTGATTTCTGCCTCCATCTCCCCACTGGGCTGAAGCAGGCTGGGGAAATAGAGACAGAGGGACAGATGGAAAGGCAGACCGATCAGGAGTGTGAGGTCATAAAGGTCAAGGGTTCAGCACACGTGGACAAGGCTTACAGCAGGGTGGGTAGCAAATGCAGGTCAGACTTGAGATGTGTTTCATCTTAGTCATTTGAGTGAGGGAGTGCACGTGAGTGCAGATGCCCATCAAGGCCAGAGAGTTTAGAGGGCCTGACGCTGGAGTTACAGGTGGTTCTTCCGACCTGCCCAATGTAAGTACTGAGAACCAAACTCTGGTCATCTACAAGAGAGCAAAAGCTCTTAACTGCTGAGCATCTCTCCGGCACCTCTAGATGCAGTTTAGAGACAAGAAACGTGACAGTTGGGCAATAAATTAAGAACCTGTGTAGCCACTTGTAATTTTAGCCCTTCACCCAGGGCTATGGTAGTGCACACAGTAATCCTAGCACTTGGAAGGCCAAGGCAAGGTTGAGGTTAGCCTAGGCTACACATAAAGATGGCCAGCCTTCCAACTCCTCTTTTCAACTCTTCATTCCTGAAAGCAGGTGCCTTTACTACAACCCCCCCCCCCACCCCTCAACACACGCATGAGTCTCAGTGTCAAATTCCCGCTTATCTTCTCCAGAGCCTAGCTTGGATTTTCCGAGTCTCCTCTCTTCCCCCAAAAGATATCTCAGAGAACAAAAACAGATGAGGAACCTTTGTATCACACACCTCGTGTTAGCTGCCACAAGAAAACATTTCCCTTAAAACAACTGCTCCAGGGGCTGGAGAGATGGCTCAGTGGTTAAGAGCACTGACTGCTCTTCCAGAGGTCCTGACTTCAATTCCCAGCAACCACATGATGGCTCACAACCATCTGTAATGGGATCTAATGCCCTCTTCTGCCGTGTCTGAAAACAGCTACAGTGTATTCACATACATAAAATAAATAAATCTTAAAAAAAAAAAAAAAAAAAAAAAACTTCCCCCTAGGAGCTATACAATTAATTTTCAAATGTCTTAGGCAAAACTTTATGCAACTATATATACATTCACATGCATTCATAAAGCAAACATATATGAATCTATTATAACATATGGCCTTGGGATGTGACCTTTTTAAAATGATTTATTTTAAGCTGGGCAGTGGTGGTGGACTTTAATTCCAGCACTGAGGAGGCAGGGGCAGGCAACCTTTGAGTCCGGTCTAGAGAGAGTGCCAAGACATCCAAGGCTACACAGAGAAACCCTGTCTGGAAGCAAACAAAAAACAACAAAAATGATTATATTTTAATCATGTGTGTATACACATGCGCAAACGTGCAAATGCTCCCAGAGGCAGAAGAGTGAGCTGGGATTCCCCAGAGACGGAGTACTGTGGGTGGCTGGTACAGAACTCCAGTCCTCTGAAAGAGTTCTAAATGCTCTTAACATACCATGGTATGAGAGAGAAGTGGGAGAACCATTTGTGAAGTGGTCAGACTTGGCAAGAAGCACCTTACCCCCTGAGGCCACCCGCTAGCCTTCAGTATGTGACTTTCTACACGCTCCAAAATGCTACTGAAAAAATAAGAACAAAACCAAACTGGAGCTGACATAACCCCTGGCCCACTAATCCCTGTGCGATCCTCCACATCTGGGAAGGAGGGCTTGCAGCTCCTGGCAAATCTGTGGGCTCGTAAAGAGGAAGAGGGAGATCGTGAAGGACAGGTGAGCTCAGGAAAGCAGGCACAGACTGGATTTTGTCCTGCTGTGTCCCACTGCAGAAAAAAAAAAATCCTAAGGATTGCAAGGGGCTGGCCCCCCACTGCCCACGCGTTCAGGAGGGGCCTGTTCTAACCAGCCACCTTCTTGCTGTCTCATTAGGTCTCAATACCCTCCTTCATTTTCAAAAACACTGAGCAAGGGTCTCTCAGACTCAACAGAGAAGCCCTCTGTTTCGCTCCCTTCTTGCACACTTCCTTATTTCCTTAATGAAAACCTCCTAATCCCACAAGGCAGCAATGCCTTCCTGTATTAAGTATTCAGTTCAGTGTGGTGTCTGGGGATACAGCTCAGAGGCAGAGTGCTTGTCTAGAAGGTGGGAGGCTCTGGGTTCACTTCTCAGCAACCCCCACCCCTCCAACCCCCACCACACACAACACAGGGAAAAAAAATTCATCAAAGTTCATTAAGCAGGTCAGTCCTTGCATAATTAAAAGAATCTTTTGATTTACAATCTTTTGGGGAGGAGGATGTAGAAGGGACCTGATAATAATTAACCCCAAAATGTCCGTTTCAGTAAAACATAGGAACATGGAAAAAGCAAACTAAATCTTCCAAGGTCACAGGAGCTCAGTCACCTTGGAGCAGTGTTTCCTAAAATGTAAGCCTAGAGCTCCTAGGAGGCACCATTTCAAGACCTGCTCAATCCTGCCAAGAGCAGAAGAAACACAAGGACTGCAGTGGAACCTGTAAATAGGCCCCAGATACGATCTCACTGCAGGTCAAATAGTGGTGAGCAACAGGGGTTTCATTACTCTGCATAACAGGAGGAGTGGCACCCGATACCAAGGATGAGATGAGAAAGGAGTGGTCCAAACTAGGCATGCTCATAAGAGCCATTCTGGGGATGAAGGCCAGAGAGACACAGTGGTGGAATGCAATGGGGTTGGTTTAAACACAACAGAGGCATTTTGTTGTCTTTAACTCCAAGAGGGGAAAAAAAAGGGTCTAAATGAATTCGATTAAAACAAATTACTTTGATAACTCCAGAATCCAGATACCACATCAGCTGCTATAAACTGAAAATGATCCTGTAGAACGCTTATGGAGAGGTGGATCTTGATGCTTATAAATGACAGAAATTCACCCATCATTTCCCTTTAGAAAGCCGTTTACTTGGGACTTGGAGAGATGGTTCTTCTGGTTTCCCTTTCAGAAGACCTGGGTTCAAGTCCCAGCACCCACGTGACAGTTCTTAACCATCTGTAACTCCAGATTCCAAGGGATCCAAAGCCCTCTGTGGGCATTGCACACACGTGATGCCCTTATATACATACAGCCAAACACTTATATACATAAAATAAATAATACATAAATACTTTAGAGTGTCTTCTCAGGCTAATAGAAAAAAAAATTTAAAAGTCAGTGTAGTCCAGACAGTAATAGAAGCTAATATCACAAAACAGTAAAACTTCCTCTAATCAAAATGTCCCACTCGATATGCATTGTCTACAAAATGTTGTGGAACTAAACACTGTGTACCCACCACTTAGTGTCTAATTCATTAAAGCAAGAGACATTTCTGACACACTACTGCTTAGCTGCAAGTGTCACCTCCACATGATCTTGAGTTGAGGGGGAAAATTTACTTAATTCAAAGAGGAACTAGAAAGAGGGTGTTCCAGGCTCCTCTGACGAGGTCTGTTACACACTGCAATAGAGAAGTTTATCTCCAAACAGATAAAGCGGTATTCAACAAAACCTTAGGTGGGGGAATGAAAATCCATCTTGGCCAATCACTGTAAATACTCCCCTACAAGCAAGGACAGGAGCACCCTAGAAGGTGTGACGCAGAGGTTTCTAAACAATACCGTCGGCTCTGGGTGATTTAACCTCACTTAGATCAGGCTCACCCCTTCCTGGGTTGGGCCCAATAGAAACAAAGGCTGAGCTCAAAGCTCTGCAGCAAGCTTGTCAGAGTCCGCAACTGCGACAGCATGGGGGCAGAGAGGGAGATTTCTGTTCTCAGATCCTTTTCTTTGAAGTTTAGGGGAAAAGCCTCCCGTGCATGAAAGACAGCAGAGGTGGCTTGGGAGGCACCCTGACTTCTCTTCAGTCAATGTGCATGCTTTTGGTCCATCAAGACAAAAAGCACTCCCTAAAATTCACTTCCAGGAGGGGCTGCCAAAGGTGACCTCACCCTCCGGCAGGGACACTGACAGGCTCTCGGGAGCACATGCGGACCTCCCTTCTGTGGTCCACTCCGCCCCATCCTCCCGCCGTCGTCCTCCACGCACAATCCTTCTATCCGTGATCCTCCCACCCGGGTCCTCCGCTCCCACCACGTCGGGCCTGGCGCACTTACCCCCGGTTAGGACCCTTGGGAATAAACCAGGGCACGAGGAGGCCCACGAAGCCCCAGAACACGCTCATCACGATCAAAGGCACAGTGAGGCCGTGGTATGCCATGCCTGAGCCCCAGAAGTCCACCGAGTCCACCGCCCCGCTCTCGTCCCACCCGGAAGTGTCAACAGAGGCTCACGTGACCGGCGCGCGAAAGCCCCGCCCCCTGCGCTCGACGTGACTCCCCGACAGGCTCCGCCCCTTCACTGGGGCCCCGCCCTTACCTGGCCTTTCTCAAGGCTGCTACTTCTTCGAGCTTCTCAGAGATGAACTGCCAGCCGCCAGGGAGAGGAATCAGCAAAGTTTTCTGGCAAGAACTTAGGCCCATTTTGGTGATGTATTATTTACAGTTTTAGCTCTATTTTACGCGCAGACGTAAAGACCTAAAAATCAGCAATAGTGGATTACTGATCTAGAGTCCTATGTGCTAGGGCACTGGCTGTAACCTTTGCCTTCTTCCTTAGCCCATGAACTACTCAGAAGTGCCACCTCTACTGCAAGTGAAGAACTTGATCGCAGTCACACTGTAAGTGACTAAACAGTTGTAAGGCTCTTGAAGTGTTGGTGCCGCTGCATGACAGTGTAGCAGGGTGTGGGTTACAGAAGTACATCTGACGGCCGTCTGAGAGAGGTCACACACATCTCTGGAGAAGATGGACCTGCAAATAGTTTAGTCAGCTGAGGATGACCAGGTCCTACTTTGCATTCCTGCCTGTTCTCACAACAGTTTCAATAAGAATAGGAATTAGGGCTGGAGAGATGGCTCAGTGGTTAAGAGCACTGACTGCTCTTGCATAGGTCCTGAGTTCAAATCCCAGCAACTACATGGTGGCTCACAACCATTTGTAAATGAGATCTGATGCCCTCTTCTGGTGTGTCTACAGTGTACTTATAATAAATAAATAAATCTTTAAAAAATAGGAATTAGCCAGAAATATCAGAGTTGTGGCACTCCACCAGAATTGTTGCAGGCTCATTGAACCATGAATTTCCGGAGGCACAGAGGGGAACAGTTCTTAGACTTTTTTTTCCCCTTTATTCTTGGGTCTAGGGACTTGTGTGGAACAGGCTGGCCTCCGGCTCCCGAGTGCTGGGATTAGAGGTGAACCATGTTGAGCTGAGGTTGATTTTGCAGAAGCTTGCAGACAGTCAGATAGAAAGGAGATCTGTCAGCTGAATCCAGGGTGCTGGACCGTGGGACTGTTTCCTGGTGATAGGCACCTCACCTCTCCTCATTTCTTCCTCAAGTAGAATGGATTCCTGAATTAATCGGAAACTTCAGCAGCTGTACCAGCTTTCCAAATGATTTTAAGACCGTACCTGAGCCAGCTGCAGGGCTTTCACACCTTCCATCCCAGAATTTAGGAGGAAGAAGCTAGCAGATCTCTCAGTTTGAGGCCAACCTGATCTACAGTGCCAATCTGGGTCAACCAGGGCTACAAAGAGAAACCCTGTCTCAAAAAAACAAAAGAACAAAGACAGACTTTAATTGCCCCGCATGCTTGGTAGTTAGAACCAGATGGCTAAATGACCTTAGAATCAAAACAGTAACTTATTCTTTCAGAATTCTGTACTAAGTGCCTTGCTTCTTTGTTTAAGGGAGAAACATTTATTTTTGAATCTTCTGGTATTCTTTGTGCTGATATGTCCTTCCTGCAAAACTTAGCTCAGCAGGAATTACGTTTTGGGTTTTTTTTGTTTGTTTGTTTTGTTTTGTTTTTTTTAGGTCCCAAGCCAAGCACCATCAAGGCCCATTTCATGCTGTTAGCTCATCTGTGTGTCTGTATGACCTTGTTCAAAACTTTCGGTGTCCAGCCTGTGGGCAGAGGATAGCAATGGATGTGGCCAAGCACAGAATCTTAAACATACTTAAAACCTTTTTTCAGGGATAGGGATGGGTGACTGTCACTCAGTTGTGTGATTTGAAGATGACGATGTGACACTGTAATGTCATAAGTTTGCAGGTGCCTACAATTTGCTCCTGAAGACTAGGCACTGTTCAGCTGTCTGTCTCTGGGAGTTTATTAGACATAGAATGTGCTCACTACACCATTGTGCATACCAGACCTAGAGTGTGCCCACTGAACCACGGTGCCTCGGAACTGAGCAGACAAGACAGGGTGAGATCAGCCAGAACTGACGTGGAAAAGGCAGCTTCTTCGAGACTGTTTTCAAGCAGTTGTTACATTACAGTTCAAACAAACTCTAGGTCTCACTACAGAGTCCAGGACAGGCTTGACCCCGGCATCCTCCTGCCATGGCCTGGAATTACAAGCAAGTGCTGCCAAGCTTTCTCTCGAAAAACAAAACCACAAAAAGATGTATTGTATGTAAATATGTTTTGTCTATATGTATGTTATGCAACAAATGTATGCCCAATGCCCTTGGAAATCAGAAGTTATTGGATGCTCTGGTACTGGAATTATAGATGGTTGTGAGAGCTGCCATGGGGGTTGCTGGGAAACAAACCTCTGCAAGAGCAACAAATGAGTCATTTCTCCAGCCCCTTCCCTATATGATAATTATTTTAGCCATGAAGTTTCTTCTTTTAAGTGACAAAATCTATTAAAAATGGTGGAGGGGGAAGAGGCCTACATGACACATACAAAAGACAACATAACAAATAAGCCACAAAACCCAAGTATAGGTGGCCCATTCTATATCAGCCTTCACGGCAGACCACAGTGGGGCCGGAAGGAGAAATTTATCTCCCAGTCACTTCAAGATCACATGTTTTAATTTGTTAAATAATTGTTTAATCAGTTGGGTTTTCAAGACGGGGTTTCTCGGCATAGCCTTGGCTGTTCTAGAACACACTCTGTAGACCAAGGAACTCACAGAGCTCCTGCCTGCCTCTGTCTCCTGACTGCTGAGATTAATGGTGTCTGCCACCACCGCCCAGCTTTGTTTTTTTCTTTAAAAAAAAAATCATTAAAGATGTATTTTAAATGCACGTGTTTGTATAGGTGCACATGTGAGATTATGTGTACCTCTGCAGAGGCCAGAGATCACCAGTAACTGCTGTGGGGGTGGGGTCCTCTGCAGGAACCTTGCATGCTCTTAATCGCCATAACTGCTGGGCCAACTCTCTACTCTCCCTTCTGCTTTCTTTTCGAGCCCCCTCCCCGCATGGTGAAGCTCAGGAATCCCGTGTGTCTGCATCAAGCTCGCCCCTGCATGTTTTGGTAGCAACTGTTTGGCACTGCCACTTCATTCCTGTGCTTCTCAGCCCTTGCTTCAGCATACAGGCAAAGACCACAAATCACACTAACAAGTGGCTCCCTGGATGCCCTTGGTTTGAGTAGGAATGACACCCCCCCATGGTTCATAGATGTGAATACTTAGTCACCAGGGAGTGGCACTTTTTGAAAGGATTAGGAGGTGTGACCTGGGTAGAAGAAATGAGTCATTGCTGGTGGTGTCTGGGGTTTTCAGAAGCCAAAGCTGGGTCGCCTCTCAGTCTCTGTCCCTGTCCCTATTGCCTGTGGATCTGCACGTAGACCTCTGAGCTGCCTCTCTAGCACCATGTTTGTCTACCATGCTTCCCACCATGGTAATGGCCTAAATCTCGGAGACTATAAGCAAGCACCAGTTAAACGCTTTCCCTTAGTTATGGTCTTGGTGTCTCTTTACTGCAACAGTCGCTAAGATATCAGTCATAACGTTAGCCCTCTGAGGAATATGGGGCAGGCTGGGTTGTGTGTGCTCGTGTGAAAATCTGTGACAGAGGAACATAGCCTCGTGTTAAACAACAACTCAAGGCAGCATGCCCACAGCAGCCACATCTGTGAACACTGTTCCTAAACTCCCAGGTTGTGCGGTGGCTTTTTGCGTTGGTTGTCAACCTGCCGGAACCTAGGAATTAACTGAAAGACAGTTGGACACACCTGCAAAGGATTTTCTTGATCAGGTTATTTGAAGAGATACTACCAGCATAAAAGTAGGTAGAACCCTCAGGTGGCAGTCTAGACATGAGATCCAAGGGAAAAGCTTGTGGACTGAATCTAGTGACAACTTTGGAATTTTAGATTTTTTTTTTTTTAAACACAGAAAATATTCTAAGAACGCTCTTTTGTTTTAATCCCAGGTATAGCGTGTGGGGCTGCTTCAAGACTGTCCACAGCAGCTGATGATTTGCCTCATGCTCTAGCAGGGGTGTGGTTTTGCCAGCTGCAGATAGTTTCTGCAAGTGTGTGATGTTTGGAATCAGTTGTCAGGAACAGATCAGACAGATACTGTAATACCTTCTACTAATGCTGAGATTATGCCATTATTGGGTATTCAATGAAGATTGGCAAAGAGCTTATAGCAATTGTTTGGGAGAAACTGACAACAGATATCCTAAAAGTAAGCATCTTTATATAATAAAAAAAAATTGGATTTTCCCACATATTATAAAATCCCTGAAGCACCTACATTCTATACCGATGCCAATAAGTTGGGAATGGCAGATTATAAATCAGACAAAATGACCAAAGTAATTCAAAAGCCCATATGTTTCAGTTCACAAATCAGAGCTGTACGTAATTCTTATGGTAGTATTAGATGCTCCTGAAGCTCTTCATATAATTACTGACCCTCAATATGCAGAAAGAGTTGTTTTGCATTAAGAAACTGTTGAATTTATTCCTGATAGTTCAGAATTAACCTTATTATTTATGCGACTGTGGCAGACAATCAGAAACTATCATATATTAGTAATATCCAATCATATGGCCTTGCCGGGTCCATTATCCCAAGGAAATGAAGAAACTGACTAATGTGTTAGAAGCCTCAAAATTCCATATAAAACACCATGTTAACTGTAAAGGCTTAAAGAAAAAAAAAAATTCTACCACTTGGCAATAAGCGAGGTGCTGATTTGTCTGTATTTTCACAGGAAGTGAAAAGCTCTGGATATCAAAGCTGATAGAAATCAGAATTGAGCAGAAGTCTCCTAAAAACCTTGGCCACGGACCCCAAAGGTACTTATTTCATTAAAACTGTCTCCATTTGTAATCCCCCTCACACAGCGAGTTGAGTGAATGATACCTCAATGTTCACAGCCTTAAAAACAGGCACTGCACATCTATTCCCCTGACATTCTGGAGGCTAGGACTAGGACAAGGCCAGCCAGCTAGGGTTGCATAGGCCTTATGTAAAAACCACAATAACTGATGAAAAAGTAAGCAAAACAAAAAAGAGTTCTTGCTTTCAATCTTTTTTTTTTTTTTTTTTTGATACTGTTTCTCTGTAGACCAGGCTGACCTTGAACTCAAAGATCCGACTGCCTGTGCCACCAGTGCTGACGTTTAAGGTGTGTGCTTCAGGCCTATCAATTGTTGCTTTGCGTATGTCTGACAAACTCAAGGTCCGGTCTAAAGCTTTTTGATCAAAGGATGGCTTCCTGGGGTGACAGTATTTCACATCTATTGCAAAGCTCAATCTTGAAATTTAACAGTCTAAAATCTACATGCAAATGGGAGCCGGCAGGGAGCGGTCAAGCCTCAGCCCCACACAGGAGGGACTGGGGGTGCCATGCAACCAGGTCTGATAGGCATTCTCTGGAATCTCACATTGTAAATGCTGGAATTGGGTAAAAACTAAAAATACAAGGACAAAGTAAGGGTTGAATCTCAGCACAGGTTGCTAGTTCTGAGTTGAAGAGACTATGGTAGCAGAATAAACTCCATTTTGTTCTTAAAGACTCTATTCTAAGTTAACTTGTCCTTAGAGAGAGAGAAGCACGGCCCCCTCCCTTAAGGTTTGAGAAAAAAAAAATCACAAAATGTCCCTGGCAAAGTAGCTGCAGCTGCCTGATAACAACAGAGTGGGCTAAGAAAACAAGCCTTTCCCAGGTCAAGATGTTCCTTTTTGACGGATACTCCCTCCTTGTGGTTTAACCAGATGCTGTAAACCAATCAGCCGAAAGACCAACATTCCTTTACCCTCTCATGCAATGCCAAGGCTCGGAAACCCCTGCTTGTGGGCTTTTTGTTTTCCTTTATAAACCCCCTTCACTCAGACCTGGGGGTTCATTCTCCTTCCTGTTCCATCAGGTGGTTGGTGGCCCAAGCTCCAGCTTGAATAAAGTTCCTCATGAGCTTACATCGGAATTGTGGGTCCTGGTGGTCTCTTCGGGGTATTTACAATCTGGACACAACATGAGTTAGCTCCAGCGGGTGAACACTCATATTAGAAAACATATTTAGGAAGTGTAGACCCCGGGGAAGGGAATCTGGTCAAGGCCTGTAAGTGACTTGGTTCATATGGTTAGGAAGGGATCTGGGCTTTTATTTATAAAATAATGCAAATGCACGTGGAATTAGGAGATGCTTCCAATTTTTATTCGTAAATCATCAAAAGTGCAGGAGAAGATTTACAGAGTCACTAGCAAAACAGGCGGACAATGAAATGCCTCAGACACACTTCACAAAGTTTCAAAGAAGCCACGTGAGGCCTCTGTGGTCAGACCCTGAGGCACACAACACTTATGTTCACTCCAGAACTCAGTGAGCTCCTTACATTGGCCTTTCTCTTTCCCGGTGATAACCACCTGTTAGGAGACATGAGTTGTAAGTGGAAGGAATTTATAACCTCCATAATTGCCAGCAGTGGGCCCTCCCTTGGGCACCTCCTGCCAATCAGCCTCAGGACCCTGGATTCTGGGAGGTTCCCACAGTGCAGTGATGTGTTGATAAGATGCACTGCTTAGAAAAAAACCTGGATTCTCACCAGCTACTGGGTAACACGGTAGGAACTAAGAAGACAAGATGCTAACGATGCGGTTTACAGATCTGAAGCTCGGAGAAGGTGGTTTATCCTGCATGTGAAATGGGAGTGAACAGGTGAACAGCGCTTCTTATCTGGGTGGGGAGGTCTGGGACAAGAGCTCTGCCCTTTTCTCTCAGGACCCGTCTCAGTGAACAAGTGGTACTTAGAATTCGTGGACCCTCTTGCCATCCGCCTGGGGCTATGGGGTCATCAAGAATGGCAAGACAGAAGCACCTCTAAAACAGTGGTCCTCAACTTTCTAAATGCTGTGACCCTTTAATACAGTTTCTTATGTAGTGCTGACCCTCAGCCATAAAATTATTTCATTGCTACTCCGTAACTGTAAAGTTGCCACTGTTGTGAATCTTAATGTAAATACCTGATATGGAACCCGTGTGGGATCTTGGCCCACAGGATGCAGACTCCTGCTCTAGAGCCTTGTTGATGCTGCTTAAGCCTGCCTGGACACGACCGCCTGTTCAGAAAGCTCTGACATGTCCTCGCCCAGCCAGGGAATCCCTACTTTGCTGGATTAGGTATCTGTACTGGTGGTTTTGTGTGTCAATTTGACACAAGCTAGAGTTATCACAGAGAAAGGAGCCTCCCTTGAGGAAATGCCTCCATGAGATCCAGCTGTAAGGCATTTTCTCAACTAGTGATCAAGGGGGGAGGGCCCAGCCCACTGTGGGTGGAGCCATCCCTGGCCCAGCCCATTGTGGGTGGTGCCATCCCTGGGCTGGTAGACCTGGGTTCTATAAGAAAGCAGGCTGAGCTAGCCAGGGGAAGCAAGCCAGTGTATGACATCCCTCCATGGCCTCTGCATCAGCTCCTGCTTCCTGACCTGCTTGGGTTCCAGTCCTGACTTCCTTTGGTGATGAACAGCAATGTGGAAGTGTAAGATGAATAAACCCTTTCCTCCCCAACTTGCTTCTTGGTCATGATGTTTATGCAGGAATAGAAACCCTATGACAATATCCATGTACAGTTGTACCCTTGGCCTTCTTATATTGTACCCAATTGATGTAGATGACATCACTTGGGCTACCTTGCTAACCTGCTGACCTTTGTAGTGTCCTCAAACCACCTAGGATGGACAGACAGCACAGCACGAGGAGAAAGCTTTCAGAAACACATGGGCTGAACATATAAACTTCTGAACAAAACAGTTTTGGCAGACAGAGGTAGCTGGTTACCTGATGTCTTATGTCAGCACCACAACCACAAAACTGCCCTGTGGCTGGGAGTAAAGTTGGCGGTGGGGAATGTGTTTATGACTCACAGGCCCTGGCACTGCCCATAATTCCAGTACTCAGGATGATCCGAATCCAGAGTAATCTCCAGCTTCGTGTTCTGTATTATTTAACTTGAGTTTCAGTTTCTTCCTACCTAAATGAAAACACAATTCATATACACATACATGATATATATATATATATATATATATATATATATATATATATATATATACACACACACGCATAAACTCTTTTATATCATTCTTTTTATATTCATCTAGTTAATCATTTTTTTCCCTATCCGACAAGTATTGACAGAGCCCTTGGGAGCCAGGCTCTGGCTGAAACCAGCTAACAAACAAGATGGCTCTCTGGCACATGGGGCTTAAGTATGAGAGGAAGTAAAGAGTTAACAAGTAAATACACAAGTGTCATCACTGATCAGAAAAGGAGATGTGAGAAGTGACTACGCTGATACAAATAGCTTTTGTCACAATAGGACAGTGAGTGTCGGGATTACAGGGAGACCCACGATGTGAGAGTGACTGTCATTGACATCTGGTGAGATGTGTCACTTAAGACATAGAAGCTGAGAAGAACATTAGATTTTAGAAGCAGCCGGGAAGTGAGAGCCAAGACTGCTCTAGACGTCTGAGCCCGTCTCAGCAGCAGGGTGCCTGCCTAGCAGGCTTGCTTCCCAGCACAATAAGCAAATAGAAACCCCAGTATAAGTGAAATGATGACATTGTGTCTCAAGTTAAATCCAAAAAGTGTGGAGTTGCTACCACAGAGCACGTATCTTAAGCTTGGAGAACAGAATGCTACCTATTGGTGTATGTATGTAGGCACAGAATACCAAACAAAGAGAAATATTACACCAGACTCAGGCCTTGAACTCTAGGAGTTAGGGATCAGAGGAGAGACATAACCAGAAGAGGAGTTTGAGACATTGTAAGCATTGTTAAGCATGAACATGCTTATCACCTCCAATGAATGTGGCCACTGGATTTAGCTACACAGGTTACTGGTAACCTCAGCCTAAGCAAGGTCTCCTTGTTATCCTGGAACTTGCTTTGTAGACCAGGCTGGCCTGAGAGATTCACATGCCTCTGTCTCCTGAGTGCTGGGAATAAAAGCATTGATCACCATGCCTGGCAGATGGAGAAAGCTCTTTTGAGAAGCCAGAAATGGGCAACAGAACAGGAGCAGGAAGAATATGTGGAGAAAGAAGAGAGTATGAATTTTCCAGCTTGTTTGCAAAGGAGCGCAGTTTCCAAGGTTGCTATGGCCTTAAAGCTCCTGACTTTCTCCTTTAAATAAGGAAAATATTTTCAGGTTCACACTGGTTTTTCAAGACAGGGTTTTTCAAGATTCTATATAGTTCTGACTGTCCTGGAACTAGATCTGTAGACCAGACTGGCCTCAAACTTAGAGATGTGTCTGCCTCTGCCTCCTCAGTGCTGGGATTAAAGGTGTATAATGATGTACGTCTGTGTATGTCATATGACTACAATGTCCATGGGGCCAAGGCATGGAATCCCCCCTGCAGCTGGAGTTATAGGCAGTTGTGAGCTGTAGGACATGGGTGCTGGGAGCTACACTCAGATCCTCCATAAGAGCAGTGCATACTCCTAATTTTTCTTGCCGCATCTATCCAGTGTCATTTCATGGTAAACTCCTACAGATCCCTGACTACCAATTCCGCTAAACTCAAGAGGCACTACAACGCTTTCTCCTTCAAAGGTATCATGAGCTATACTTGGCAAACTAAAGGCCTGTGGGCTAAACTGAGAAAGATGTTTTCACTCTTGTATCTCCATCATCGAAGAAATGAACGCTCCTAGGCAGGGCAGGAACAGTAGTGACTCCGGGGTCCAGCACTGCTGCAGTCACTCTGCCCGCCTTGATTGAGGTTTTGGGGTATGCGACTCCTAGGATTTTATGTTAATGGGGTGAATGTGTGAGCTGTATGCCCCTGGATAACTAGAATTCAAGGACGCTTGGATGTACCTGCAGGTACCTTGTCGTCCTTGCGAAGGGCATAGAGCAGACGCTCTACCTCTGCCGCAGTTCCTTGGACCGCGGGGAAGACATGGTCTTTCGGAGCACGTGGGACGGGGCATTGAAATGGCGTCTGAGGCTTATGCTGCGGTCCGTGGTCACCAAAGGATGAAACTGCCTGGTGATCGCCTGCAAAGGTCGATTCAGGAGGTAGGCCAGGGCCGGTTCTGGGTCCTGGAGGAAGCACCGCTACTCACCCGCCGGTTCCGGTTCCGGTGGCGTGCGCAGGCCCGGAAATGACATTTCCTGTAGCCCAAGCACAGAAGAGTCTCTGCTTCCTGCCGCAGGAAAGCGGAACAGCGCCCCCTGCGGCTGGAGTTGAGTCTGGGCATGGCCTCTCGGATAGCGGAGGAGGCAGAACCCCTCAGGCTGGAACCCCTAATGGAACCGTTTTGTAGGGCCTGAAACAGAAACTCATCAATGCTTCTCTGGCTTCAGTTTCTGGTTTTGTGTCGGGGACCGAACCCAGGGCTTTGGGACCCTTTCTAGCACGGCTTGATATCTCATTCCGATCATTCCAGTACGAGCTGGTTTGGACTGTATGAGACCCTCATAAACAAACCAACCAACCAGGACAGATTCTGTTGGGTACTTAGGCATTAGCTGACTCGGGTACCACTGAGGATGGTGATCTGCTCGGCCTCCCACCTCCTGTTCCCGTGATGATACATCAATTTTAAGAAAGGGTTGCACTACAAATTACCCCTCTTTAAGATTTAAATTTTCAAAGGAAAGAGATAATGCCTAGTAAATGGCTAAAGTGCCGACCTTGCTTGCCATGACACCTTGGGCATCATTCCCAGAAGACAGCTCTTCCCGAATCCTTTTACCCCACCCCACCCCGCACAAGCTGCACTAAGACCTCCACTGCCTAGCCTGCTGCTTTTTTAGACCTTTTCTTTGACTTTAATGACCTCTATTCCTGGCCGCAGCTGAGAATTGCAGCTTGCCTGCCCTTGAGATGGTTCTCAGCAACTTCTTCTCTTTCTCCTTCTTCTCCTCCTCCTCCTCCTTCTTCAAGATTTATTATATATAAGTACACTGTAGCTGTATGTGTATATGCATATGCACATCCTATGCATGTCCTCCTGCAGACTTAATCATGTCTATATTTGTAACTAGTACAATGTAAAGGCTGTATGAGTTTTGATACTGTATTGCTTAGGACATGAAAAGAAAAAGCTGTACATATTCAGTATAGATGAGCTTTAAAAAATATCTAAATATCTTCCACTTGTGTCTGGTTCAATTTGGGTGAAACCTACCCATGTGGCAGGCTGACTGTACATTGTCCAAATTCTTTAAACACCATGACACACCTTTCAAAAACCATCTGACTGGCTTCTTCAGAATTAGTAAGAAGTTCTATATGCAAAACTCTGGGCCCGACAACAATGCTATAAAAAACACATGGCCAAAGGTCAGGGTTATATCTGGATTATTTTAAACTAAAACAGAATGTCATTTATTGGTGCTGGGGATTGAATCTAGTACATATTCTACCACTGACTTACACTTCCCTGCCCCTCAAATCAGAACCTTAAAAAAATATAATTATTTATTTTATGTAGACATACCAGAAGAGCGCATCAGATCTCATTACAGATGGTTGTGAGCCACCATGTGGTTGCTGGGAATTGAACTCAGGACTTCTGGAAGAGCAGTTAACCACTGAGCCATCTCTCCAGTCCCCCAAATTGGAACTTTTAAAGGAGTGTTCTCTCACCTTCCAAGATTTTTAGAGAGAACCAATGTTTGGGCTCCCTAGCCCTTGCTTAGATCATAAAGTCATACCTGGTCCCAAGTGTGTCTTTCTTGCTAGACCTGGGAACTGCCAGCTTCACAGTCCCAATTTTCTGATCCGTAGAATGAGTGTGATCTTAGTAGGTTGTTGTGAGAATTAAACGACTTTCCCAGAGTGTTCAGAACCGCGTCTGGCACACAGCAGTTATAACAAGTCTTCCCATGAACATCAGATGTGGGGCTCACTCCAGGATAGTCCGAAAGACAACCCTGGCGTCTACTGCCCTCTTCACGTTTAGGGGGACTGGCACTCAGGACTCAGACCCCAACAACTAATCACCATGATGCAAACCGTTTGATGGAAATAATGTGCGATGCGCCACGCTGGCGACAGTGTGAAGCGTGCGTTCTCTACTGTTTATTTTGAATTTGTGTATTACCTGATTGAGAGCTTTGGGAGAGAACCAGCTCCCGGTCCTGAGTCCGCAGCCGCCCACGCCCACCTCCTCCTCCTTGCACCGAGCTCTGCCCCTCCTCTGGTGGAAGGTTGCTGGAAGCGCGGGCGCCACCTGCAGGTTCGTCAGATTGAGGCACGCCGCGCATCCCCTGGGAGCGAACTCCTGGTCCTTCCTGGCTGGGCCTGAGCTATGAAGGCGGTACCTGCCCTGTAAAGGCCCGTCCCTGAGCTCTGTAGTAGCGAAGAGAGAGGGAGGGAGCTTTCAGTTTTCACTATTTTCATCTTAGAAACCCCCAAAGAAATGATCCTGTGCAAAGAAGTATTCGTTCATCGTCTCTAGCCCTCCCAATCACGGTGCACGGGCTGAAGCCCACTTCGTGCCAGATTCTGGATATGAGGTTGTAATGTTCACTTAACAAATGGAGACCCTAAGATATAGAAAAGATGTCTTGCCCAAAGCCGAAAAGCCACCTTTACACTGATCCTGCGCATACTCCTAGTTTATTAGAGTTGGTAATGCGGAAGAGATATGGTCCAAAACTAGTATTACTGGAGCTCTGACGATTGCAGGGTCCCTGTTTAGTTCTTTATTCTAGAAGCCTCTGACATTTGGAGGCTCCGTCTGGACAAGGCGTGCTGCTGTGGTTAAAGTTGTAGTAGCCCCGGCTGGAATGCCACCCACGGTCAGCCTGTCCAGGTCGGAAGGGTTTGGAAAAGGCTGCCAGCATGACTGCCCAGAGTCCTTACAGCAGACCTTCATGGGTGTGAGCTCTTTCACTCTCTGGCTCCTTTGTTCAGTCATCTACTGCACATTCAGGTCTTTCCCTGCTGGTTTTCTCCGATGTCCAATCAAGTAGTGATTTATTTGGTATCTCCACAAAGCCTGTACTGAGTTTGATAGGAGACGCGGAAGTGCACTTTTATAGTCCAGTTCTCTCAAAGGGTGGTTTAACGCCACAGTTCTCAACCTGTAGGCCACGACCCCCCTAGCAACTCTCTCCTTCCAAAAGTATTTACAATTTATAACAGCAGCAAGATTACAGTTATGAAATAGCAACAGAAACAATTTTTGTGGTTGAGGGGGTCACCACAACGTGCGCACTGTATGAAAGGGTCTCGCCATTACTAAAGTCGAGAACCACTATTTCAAAGGGAAAAAAGACAAAAGAGACAAAGGCCCTCTTGCTCTGATCCTCTGATGACGTAGGGGCTGAGGCATATTCCCCCCCCCCCCCCGTGTTTCTTCAGAGTTGGAATTTCAACTTTACCACCTGCTAGTTGTGTGGCTAGGGTGTAATTACGCCTCTGTTTCTTCCTGGCATGCTGAGAATGCCCAGTCCTCCCAGTGATGGGTTAGAATGAAATGCATGACCTCACCAGCAAAGAACTGTCAGAGAGCAGCGGTGGGGAGGAAAAAGGGTCTTCAGAGATGTTCTCCTTTACGAGGTCTTGCTCACATTGGCACGCTACCGTGTCTATCTTCAGATAATGAACCTTGTAGAAGCTCGCACCAGGTTTCTTTGGTTGTTTCGATGCTGGGGGAGGGGCAGGGATAAGCTTAGGTCCTCTAACACTGAGCTATACCTCTAGCCCGAAACCAGCTTTAGAATCAAGTACAATGCATTTATTATTATATGGGAGGGTGGCTATGACACACACACTGAAGTCAGAGGACAAACTCTGATGATCTCTCTCCTTCCACCTTTACATGGGTTCAAGGATTGAACTCAGGTCAACAGGCACACCACTCGAGCTATCCCACTGGCCCTTAAATCGTATTTCATTTCTGTATTTACTTGTGTGTGTATACACTCATACATGATGTCCCATGGCAACGCGGGAACTAATTCTCCCATCTCGTGGGTCGTCTGGACTGGCAGTTGTGGTGACAATTTTGAAATTTTGGTTTCTTTAAGAACACAAAAATAGAAGAATGGGCTTTCACTTTGACCCCAGGGGTCCACACTGCTCTGGACTGTCCACAGCAGCTGACTGTGATTTGCCTCATGCTCTAGCAGAGGCAGGGTTTCGCCACTGCAGCTCATTTCTGCAATTTGGAATTCTGGGAGCATTTCAGAGGGCATATAAATGCTAGAGGCATTGTAGGTGGTTGTTGGTTGTTTGGAGGTAGAGGGTTGGGGGGTGGTTGCAGCTTGTTAGTGGGTCTTTATTTTATTTTATTTTATTTTTATGATTTATTATATACACTGTAGCTGTCTTCAGACATACCAGAAGAGGGCATCTGATCTCATTACAGATGGTTGTGAGCCACCATATGGTTGCTGGGAATTGAACTCAGGACCTCTGGGCTACCCAGCCACTACCAAGGCAGAGTCACAGCAACACTTTTGAAAAGCAGCCTTTTAATATCTAATCGAACCCAGTAGGTGGGAAAGAATCAAAACATAAGTCCCCTTGAGAATACCTTTACAAGAACAACAGGCCAGAGTCATCTCTTCCATGGGAAACTGACATCCCCTGTGTCCTCACAAAAGTGGGACTTCCAACTCATACGCATGCCACATAGTTCCTGCCCCATCCCACCCTGCCCCACCCTCCACAGGTAACAGATTCACACACCAAGGGGACTGGTTTCTTAAACTGTGGAACAGAATGTTTAAAAAAAAAGATAAGAAATCTAGCCAAATGGCCAGATACCAGAAATAACTCAGGGGCACTTTACATACACAGTAAGAGTCAACTCATATAAAAAGGGAAGTTTTGCTAATTGGAATCAGAGGCAAAAATTACAAACGGCAGAGAATCCAGCTACCCATAAGAGATTACTTAAAAACAAAAACCCCCAACACTTCCTACTGGAGACGCCCTTTCATTACAAAAGTATGCAAACAATCTCGATATAAACGAAGCCCAGACCCGCGGCTCTCTCTCTCTCTCTGGACATGAGAGCATAGCTAAAATTTTCTGCATGGAATTCATGCCTGGACCACTGCCCCTCCCTTTAGGAAAAAAAGGGAAGGATGAGAGGGGAACAGGAAAGGAATCTACCTCAGGAGGAAGTGGGGGAGACACTGGAGCCCCCCTGGGGCTAAGAATGAGTTGGCATGTACTCAGCTAACAGGGGATCTCAACAGCAAGTGGGTCCCAGATGCTGGGCATCCTTTGGGAGCCTGCAAGGTAGAGGGGCAGAGAGAAGAAGCTGGCCTGCTTCATTTCCCCAGCTAAGGCCTTGGGACCAAAGGTGAATGTCAAGACATGATCATTTGTGGTTCATGGGGAAGGATGCTTCTGGTTTGGACAGAAGTGTACAAACTGTGCCTTATGTGGTCTTCCAAGGATAACCTTCCAGTTCATGGCCCTATCCCTTGGCACTGCAGAATGTAAGGGGGGGGGGGGGGGGCTTTGCAATGGGAACCAGCCCCTTCACCAAGAAATGCTATTGCCGCATAGCACAGCAGCTGAGGCACATTGGTGGGGGATTCAGAAGAGCAAAGACAAGAGAGGAAGGGGCACCTGTGAGCTGCCTCAGGACTGGTGGGCAAATCTGAGTCTCCACCATTCTGCCAAGCAATTGGGCATCTGCTTCGTAGAAGCAGGTTTGGGGTAGGAGACGAGACCCGGGCTTTAGGTTGGGCATGAAGCAATGAGGCAGAGGCAAGTTCCAGCTATAGTGCCGTGTCTACAGGCTTCCCTGACAAGTACCATTCCATGTAGAAAGCGCCAAGCAGCAGTACCTTTGGGCAGTCTGGTCCTGAGGCCGAGAGCGCAGCTGGCTGCTGGGGAGGACAAATCAGGCTGTTAGCGTGTCCAAATGGTGGGGGCTTAGAGATTGTCAAAGCCTGTCTGAAAGCTTGTCTGTTTGGACTCTAGGCTATTCCCTAACAGAGAAAAGACTTCCCACGAGAGGTCACCAGCATCCCTGGAGTACCTCCCCATGCCTGACCGGGTCTTGGGGCTCTGCAGGGCAAGGGACGCCATGACTCCAGGCAGTGTTAATTTATCTAAAACTTGGGGAGAGAGGTAGCTGCGGAACCTGGTGCCACCCATTACCATCACCCCCCCTCCCTCCTCCCATACACGCTGGGCCAGAGAAGGCAGCAGGAGACAGGATGCTGGAGGCAAGGCTAGCAGGGTTCCTGGTCCTCAGTCACTGGGCTGGGCAGGATGTCAGTGAATTTTGCCCAGCTGGATCTTCTTCCACGCTTCTGAGGCTGTGAAGATGCAGGAGTCCAGAATGCCGGCGACAGTGAAGGTCCCACCGATGATGGCACAGATCTGCAAGGGAGTGAGAGAGCAGAGTGTGCCCAGAGATCAGTGCTGAGAGGCACCGGGCTGACCCTCTCCTGCATCACAAGTGTGAGAGGCCAAATCTTTCATTTTAGAGAACCTGACCTAAGTGTGAACTCAGGTAAACGAAGAGGCTGCTACCTAGCATTAGTTTCCAAGTAGCTCCCCAACAAAACCCGAGCCTAGCTCCAGTCTCTAGGCTAATCCCCAACAAGACTAACATCTCCAGGTTATAACACCCTCAACAAGACCAGCGTCTCCAGGTTATTCTCCCAACAAACATGCACCCCCAGTTTACAAGCCCAGTCCCTGCCTAACAGCCACCAATGCAGATGGGAGCAGTGCCAACCAATTATGTTAGAGACCACAGTAGCTTTCTGATTAGATGCTCGAAAATGTACTCCCTGCTTGCTGCTTACTCTAAAGCCTTGTCTGATAGACATTTGAGGCCCCGCCGCTGCCACCCAAACTGTCCTGCGTGACAGCAGTGTGTTGGGGTCCCAGCTAGCTCAAATAGAATAAAGATCTGGCTGTGCACTGCAGCAGATCAGCTCCCGTCTGTTTATTTGGAGGGATCAGTAACATTTCTCTGGCAGTACAGAAGCTCACTCATGAAGACATACTGCCCACAATACCCATTTCGTTTGCCACCTGGTCGCTGATGGTATTCAGGGAGCAAAGAGAGCCACTTGTTGGATGATGAACTGAGTATTTAAAGCCATTATCACCAGGGTCAGCTCCTTTAGTTCCCAGATGAACTTTCTGAAGGAGGAAAGGGATCATTAGACCCATTTCACAGGTGAGGAAAGTGAGGGTACTACCCAAAGCTCACCAAGTAAGTAGCTGTGATTTGAACTATATGAGTCTGGGTCTGTCTTGACCTTGGTGCCTGTAGTGTTAACCTCTGCTACAGGTTTCCCAGCTACTTAGGATCCTATTTTCAGATAAATGATGGAGGGTCTGAAATGTGGTGCCTCTGTCCCCCAAGGTCACATGTATGCAGGTCATCTGGAATTCAAGTGTGGATCGGACAGATCCAGTGTCTGCTGCGACTGAGTAGGCAAAATGGCCTGAATGGTCAGGTCTGGAAACACTCGGTCTTTGGAGCTGGCATTCCTTCTGCAGATAGGTAGCAAGTGAGCAAATCCAAACAGCAAGGTCACAGCCTCAGAGGGCACTACTACCAAAGAGGCTTCCAGTGGCCTCCCTGACATTTGGGTCCAGACAGTTCTTTACCATAGCAAGTCATCCCATGCATTGGCAGATGCCAGAGCTGTGTGGACTTGCCCTCTTGTTGGCACCAAGCCTCAAGCATCGCTCATTCAGCCTGGGAGTGAAAATGAACATTGTTGAGGATGGCTGGAGGAGGAGGAGGGTGAGGAGGAGGAGAAGGAGGAAGAGGAGGAGGAAGAAGAGAAGGAGGAGGGGAGAGAGAAAAAGGAGGAGGAAGAGGAAGAGGGAGGAAGAGGAGGAGGAGGAAGTGGTGATGGCAGCAGCTTTCCAACTGTCAGAACACTCCCCAGCCATAGCACGGACACTGTTTACAGGGCTGGCATGGTCTATGACCTCAAAGAATCTCTAGGTGAGCCATGGGATGTTGCTGTATATGAGTACACTGTAGCTGTCTCCAGACACCAGAATAGGGAGGGCATCAGATCCCATTACAGATGGTTGTGAGCCACCATGTGGTTGCTGGGAATTGAACTCAGGCCCTCTAGAAGAGCAGCCGGTGCTCTTAACCACTGTGCCATCTCTCCAGCCTGGTACATCCCCCAAAGCCCCTCCCCACAATGTCTATCACAAGCCTAAGGAGCAGAAGCTCATAGGTCTGGAACCATGTTCAACAAATGGCTGAACTGGGGCTCAAAATATCAGAGCCTGTGTTTTTATTTACTTATTTTGTAAATTTGCCTACTTACTCATTGAGACAGGAACTTACGTACTCTAGGCTAACTTCACTCTCATATAGTCAAGGATTGCCATGAACTTTGACTCTCTTGTCTCTGTCTCCCATGGTCTGGGATTATAGGCATGCACTACCATATCCAACTGACACTTTGCTCTTACCCTGACTGCTTCTTCAGTAAGAAATGCCCCATCTAAATGAATGGCATACAGCCTTTGATTTGTGTTGAAATCACGAAGGTCCTGGTACCCACAAAGCCCTAGGGAACCAGGAATGTTAAACACACAGGGGTCTCTCCTTGATGGATGAGATAAAATACCCATTTTCCTGCCCAGAGGACTGGGAATAGGTACTGTTAATGACCTGGTGTCCTTTTTGCTGGCTGTGGCAGCAGACCTCGCCCATATCTCCCAGACTCTCCCTCCCTGAACCTTTATCTTTAGCTCCCAAGGAAACCCAACCTTAGGGGAGATGCCACATGTACTTTACAGGTTGCTGACCTCTGCAATCTGTCAGAGACCACACCAGATTCTAGGCCTTTTTATCTTAGAAGTCACCCGCATGGTCCCATGTACTTTGCAAAGGAGTTTCTGTGCAGTCACACTTAAAGCTTTATCGGGCAACTGGAGTTGGACTGGTGCAGCTCCTTCAGGATTCCAGTATGTACTGAACCAGCTGAGACATCAGCCTAGTGGACTGAGTCATTACTGGACTCTCAGGATTTTCTGAAGGTAGACAGCCATTGTTGGCCAAGCTGGACCAGCACAGCCTGTAGGACATTCATACTGTATTTATGAATATACGTATATATTCATAGATATAATATGAATGATCAGGCTAATATAAGTGAGCAAAGCCATGGTGTTGGGCAGGCTACCTGTATTAAGTCTATATTTTTAGAAGACATTTTTGTGTGCGTATAATGTGTATGTGTGTGTTTGTGTATAAGAATGTGGATGCCCGCATGCCACCCAACTCATCTGGAGGTCAGAGGACAACCTTGGGTGCCAGTCCTCTTGTCTGAGACAGGATCTGGGCCCAAGAGCTTCCAAGGTTCCCCGTCCTACTTCCCATTCTACCACAGGAGCACGGGGAGTACAGATGTGTGTTACTGAGCCCAGACTGACATGGGCTCTGGGGATTCGAACTGAGGATTCGTCTACAGGGCAATTACTTTACCTACCCAGCCATCTCTACAGCCCATAAATATATTTTATACGTTTTAGAAATTCATGTATATTAGATATTTATAAAATATTATATTAACATTGTATTATTAAAAACATAACACTATTATATTGCTATGTGTTTATATTTACATATAACATTAAAATATTTATATGAATGTTTATATCTAATATGTAATGTATTAATATATAAAATAATATATAAATGATGTACTGTTTGTATACACACACAAACACACATTTAAATGTGGTTTCTCTGCATAGCTCTGGCTGCCCTGGAACTCACTGTGAACCAGGCTGGCCTTGAACTCACAGATCCCCTTCTACTTTCCCAGTGTTGGGATTAAAGGCATGTGCAGCATACCGAGCCCTTAAGGATATTTTTGATTTTGCTATTTTCAACTTAAGATGAGAACATGGAATGTAACTCCAACACACATGGAGGAGCAGCTGTACTAACTGAACTGTCAAAACTCCATTTGCAAATTTACCTAACCTATACTTTATATACACATACATATATATTACATTTTGTTTTGTTTTTCTGTTTGTTTGTTTGTTTTTAAGACATGGTTTCTCTGGGTAGCCCTGCCTACCTAGTATGTAGATCAAACTGGCTCCAGACTCACAGAAATCCACCTGCCTCTGCTTCTCATGTGCAGGGATTAAAGGTGTACACTTTCTTGTGTTGACTGCTATCCCCACACTTACCCACAGCTCTGGGTGTGCATCTGTGGACAGACATCATTGACACACAACTGCCACAGGACTCTGGGTGGCAGTGGTGCCTTAATGGATCAATTGATGCCAAGGGGTGGGAAGCCGGAGGACACAGAGCCGGCGACAGGGGACAGGCCACATTGGCATTTATCTTTAAATGGTGTTTTCATGGGATGAGCTAAGCGGGGGCGTGCACGGGCTAAGACAGAGCAGGTCTGTGTGGATGGCCTGGAAGCCGAGCAGCTGGTATTCCAGTAATAACAGGCCCGAGAAACCCGAGCAGCCCCCCAGGGAGCTAAGAGGATGGGGGACGCTGTGGGGATTATGATGAAGTGTTTTTAAACGGGCCAGGCCTCTCCCCACCGGCGGTGCATGACGCAGGGGCACTTTTCAGGGAGGATGACGGCAGGGAGCTGCTTTATTTCGGTAGAGTAGGTCATATGATGGCAGATTTTATACCACAAAATGCTTTTAGAGCTTGGATTGGAGGGTAGGAAAATGTGACTTAAGTGCAACGGAGCAAAAAATAAAAAATAACCCCTCCATCTGCCTTCATCTGCACATAACTCAAAGCCTGGATTCCTGTGAGTCACAAACACCTGGCACCCGGCTGAGGTCTTCTTTCATTGGGCTGGTCCAGGGAGGGAGATGACCTATGACTGAGGCCAAGATGTGGCCTTTGGGGAAACTGAGGGAGCATGTAAGCTAAGCAAAAGCCCAATCCTGGTGTAAGTCACTGTCAGCCTGAGGGCTCCGGTGTGGGGGGGGGCAGGGAGGAGGATGCTGCAGCGGGCCTCCACATGTATCTACTGATGTCAGTCAACTCACTCCTAAGGCATGTCTGAAGGGACTAGATTCTATGGGCTGCAAGGAAGAAAGGAATTCTGATACAGTTTGGGGGCTTCCCTAGAGCTGAGAAAATTCTAGAGGCCCACCCTTGCTTTTACTCCAGTGGTCCCTCAGCCTTAGGCTATCATTACGAGACCCCCCCAGAGGTGTGCAGAACTAGATAGTTTCAAACTGAATACTTAACATACACTTTAAAAATATTAGTACTAATATTTTTTTTAGCTTACACATTAGGCACAATAAAAGACAAACGGTAAAATAGACATAGTATGTTTATAGTAATATTTAAGATCTATGAACCATTTATTTCTGAAAATTCCCTTTCAGTATGTTCCCACTGTGGCTGACTATGAAAACAAGTCCTAAGGACACTGTGGTATCTCATCCCCATCTTTAGTCCTAACCAGAATGAGCTGGATTACAGTCACAGGCACAAGCAGGAGGCTTGAAGCAGGGAGTATCCTGGAGTTGACATACAAAGGGACATGGCAGCTACCAGCACCAGGGAGATACCACACTGGGACTCCCTGGGGACTCTGTCAATCACAGTCATCCTTTGTCCTGAGAAGGTCAGGGCTCTTACATGGGACGTGAAAGCCGCTGGCCACGTGAGGGTGTCATGGTCCTTCCTGACCACCGATGATGTCTTGGACAACATGGGGGAAAATGAATAGAGCAATTGTGAGAGGAAGCCAGAGGTGGTGCAGGAGGGATGCTGGGAATGGTCTGAAAAAAGGCAGGACACTGGACACTCAGTGTCACACTGACCTGCTGGGAGGGGCCCAGACCCACACAAACGAATAAATACAGAGATTGGAGTAGGTGTCGGAGACACAATTCCCAGTCTGTTGCTGGGGTGTAGAGGTGAGGTAGGGGGGCATGGATCTCCTCCCTACAAGTGACAGGGCAGAAAGGGGGACTGGGGAGTCCGCTGGAGCCTTCCTGGTGTGCACAGCAAAGCAGTGGCTGCCATGAGCATGTCTCTCAGGGCCTCAGGTGTTCCACCTATGAGCAGCACTTTCCTCTCACTGACAGAGAGTTTTCAGAGATGGCCTTCAGTGTACCTGGAATTCTGTAGGTGTTCAGTAAATGATGCCTAATCTCATCTGAGGCTCCAACCCTGTTGCTGAATGTGGTACTCTCTGTGTGCCTGAGACCCACGTTAGTCAGAAAAAACCAATGGGTAGAATTCTACCGATGACTTCTTAGAGGCCTCTGTCTCCACTCCCTTTCTCTTCCTGACATTTTAAGGGGAGGACATGTCGATCACGTAGGAACAACAAAGCAAGATTCTCTGAAGACTTCGAAGCTGCCCAAGGCCCATTGCCTTGGTAGTCAGCCTGGGCTGTAACAGCTAACTGCTGTCCAGGACACACGGCTCAGGGGCGTGTCAGGGATATTCATGATGAAGAGCCTCCCTCTGCCGGCTCCTTAGATCAGAGACCCTTCTCACTTCCCGAGTCAGTGAGCCCTGGGGTCTGGACAGTGTCCGTCCTATTGCTTGCTCTCGTGTCTTCAAGGCCACGGGAGCGTTGGTGCAGAGCGGGTGTTTGAGAAGCACTTGCTGCGGAAGCAGTGAGTGCGTGCAAGAACAAGGGTAGCTGACTGGGCTTGTGGGCAAGCTAAGGGGTGATGAGCGCCTTGGTCTGCTCTTGGCAGGTGCCTGTAGCCGGTGCAAAGGTGGGTGTGGGGGTGGAGGCGGAGACTTGCAAAGGGGAGGCAGGAAGCAACCTCACCACTCCTACAGCTCCTTAAATCTCTGAGCCCGGGCAGTGCCGCCCAGGGCCTAGAGGTACTTTGCTGCTGAAGACAGACTGGCCTTCAAGTTTATAGAACCAGGCTTTAGTCTTTCCCATCAGTGTGGCTGTATGCCTCTTAGTATCTGTACTTAGTCTCTTTGCTTTTAAAAATCCGCCCCCTTTGTCGCTCCCTCCCTCTAAAGAACACAGGGTCATGGTCTCTCTGTGTAGCCCTGGCGATCGTGGAACTCACTCTGTAGACCAGGCTGGCCTCAGACTCAGAGGTCCTCCCGCCCCTGCCTTCTGAGGCATCGCCGCCAGCATCTGGCTTGGAGGACTATTCCTTAGGCCTAGTGTATTGTGAATGGAGCCTTGGGAGCATGCGCACACACTACAGTGCTTCCAACCTTGGCCGTGCCTCCACAGGGCCTCAGGACAGAGGGATGACCAGGGTAAGGGGACCTCCCTGTGGTGGGTCAGTGAGCCACAAAGGGACACTATGCCTTTTATCTGCCTCCCTACCTAAGTCAGCAGCCCCGACCCCAGAAACAAGAGCAGGCCAACTTACTACCCAGGCCCCAGTGTGTCTGAAAGAAGCAGTTTAATGAGCACTAACCACCAACGCACCTCTCTTTTGATCCAGCACCTTCCTTCCAAGACCTTACAGCTTCCCTACCTTATGTGGTGACCAGAGTGAAGCCCTCTTACCTGAATATTTCACTTTGTGATTAATTTTTAAGTTACATTAACTTATGTGCGTGCAAATGCGTGGGCCGTGGCGCCCACACAGAGGTCAGAAGAGCCACCACATGGTGAGTGGGGTCAAACACACCTCAGCATTGAGGTAGGTGCCTTTACATGCTGACTTATTTCACCAAGCCTAGTTCATTATTCTTTTTTTTTCTTTCTTTTTTTTTTTTTTTGCAGTGCTTGGGCCTTTTGTGTTCTGTCCTGGAGTTTATACTCAAAAGATATATTTTCTTACATTGTAACCGTGGCCCTCAATTCCTTATGCTACAGAAGGCCTAGACTAGAGAGCTGAATTCTTCTTCTACCGGGACTAACATCCCCCTCTGAATCCACATTTACTGCTCAGTGGAAAAGCCTGTATCACCTCTACTCTGGGAAGGGACAGAAAGCAGGCGCCAGGGCAAAAATCCTGGGTGGAAGCCAGCTCAGTGATTTTGGCCAGGAAGAAGCGTTTACTTCTCTGGGCCTCAGTTTCTCTCACCTATGAGAGGGATGGCTGTGAGGCCTCTGTGACCGCAAATGCCAGGAACGGCTGCTCATCTTTCCTCATGCAGGCAGTGTGGTTTCAAAGCTTGTGGAAAAGGCACCGTCAGAGGAAATAAATAATGAACTGAGTCTCATCATACGCTGCCGGAGGCAGACAGGCTGGAGCCGAAGATGAGAACACCCAAGTCGCAGGGGCAGAGTGGGGGCCATCGGGAAGGGAAGCTGATGATTGGGCTCGGGAGCGTTTGGGGATGGGAGGAAGGGAGGGACGGTGGCTGCCACTCAGCATGTCACGTCTTCCAGACCTCTTACCCCCGGTCCCTAACTCAAGGAAAGGTCTGAGAGAAAGGGTGCTGAACTGAAACATACCTATTCCCACACTACCACAAAGCTTCACCTTGGTTGAGCGCCTATATCCTACTCTGGGACACTTTTCTTCTGCTTGCTTTCTCCTTCAGTGCTTGTGACTGTGCCTTGGGAGGGAGGGCAGCTCTCCCAAGGTCATACAGCCACCAGGAAAGCAGGCGTCACCAAACCTGGATTTGAGAGGCTGCAGGTCTGTTTTTCTTAGTAGACCACCTTGTCCCACCCCTCGGTGCATCTTCTCGTGAATGGTGAACTTCTAAGCCTGTGGTATTTGTTTTTCTGGTTCTCCTAGGAGGGTCCCGAACAGCAAATATCCTGCAATCGCAGTATCTGAAACCCCTGCCTACAGAAGTTGGGAGGCTAGAAGCTATGCACCATTGAAAACATTCCCCCCAACATGGTGCCACCTACTTCTACTCCCTTCACCCCATAGAACCCACTGTAGAGCCCCAAGTATGAGACCTTCCACCTCATTCTTCCTGTTCCTTCCACCTCCCCCTCCCCCCCCCCCAGCTGCCTGAGAGACGCCTTTGCACTCAGCGGCCCCAGACGGACCCGATCCCAAGCCCTCTGCACATTCCAGCCCTGGATCACGGAGCTTCTGCTTTGGGCTTCGTTCTGTCCTATACATCGCAGTGGTGGTGGGGGAGGGGACCAAGGTGCCTACACTTGTAACTCTTGGTTCAGGGAATAGAAGCCGGTAGAGGATAGAATCCAGGGCATCCAGAGGAGGCTGTGAGGCTGCTCCCTGTCCCAAAGTGGCCTTTTCTTAACCTACATAACCTTAGAGGAATGCTAGACCCCTAGGTGCCATTTACCTTGAGACAGGGTCTCTCTCTGGCTTGGAACGTGTTGAGCAAGTTAAGCTGGCTAGCCAGTGAGGCCCAAGAAGCCAGCTGTTTCTGCCTCCCAAGCACACAGCACCATATCCGTATTTTTTTCATGGATTCGAGGATGAAACTCAGGTCTTTTCACTTGCACGACAAAATACTTTTCCAACCAAGCTAATGCCTTAGAACTACCGACCAAACAAACAAGCAAAACAAACTAAGCCAAACAGTGCCAGGGACCAAACACCAGCCTCCTGTCCGCTGAACATGTCCTCTGAGCTATGTCCCAGTCCCGTAGTTTCCAATCAACTCTTCCTGCTGCCTCAACTCTTGCTATGAAAGGCAGGCAGACACCAAACAGACGCAGGTTCCGGCAAACAACAATAGTGTCCTGTCCCAAGGGCTTCACTTCATGACTTCTGGGGCCTCTGTGGCTGTGACACTCTTGAGAGCCCTTGTTTGTGAAGATGGACAGAGTAGGGAGAAGATGTTGGTGGGCATGGGGGTCAAGTCCCAGCTCATCATTTATGAACTGTGTGGTCTTGGAAGAGTTTCTTTACCTCTCTGAGCCTAGAATCTACTCAGAGGTTCCTGGAAAGGTTAAAGGGAGAATTACAAATTTTCCTGATACATAGTAGGTAGCTACCATCACCTCTTTGAGCAGCTGTTGTTACACATCTGTGAACACCCAGGTCTGGGCCAGGCACTACCAGTGCTACAAGCTGGGGACACTGATAAATGAGTCATGACATCTGGAGGCTATAACTGGCCCTGTCAGCTGTGAGGTGCAATGTAAAGCATGGAGCATTCTTCTTCAGGAAGGAAAGCCTGGGGATGGGGGACAGTGGGAAGAACATGGGTGGGTGGGGCTTACTCCGGCAAATTCCCTCATCTGGAGGCCCCTAAGTGTCTCTTCAGTTGAAAAGGCTGCATGATAACATTCAATGGGAGCACTTTCTGGTGCGCGAGGGTTCTTAAAGTCACACAGCTCACTTTGGCACCTTAAGGCTTCTGAGTATTTCCTCTCTCAGGATAAAATAAGCCATGCAAAGACAGAGAGATCTGACGCCTCAAGTCATCCAATCTGTCACCAAAGCCCACTTGAAGGCAATCTCAAAAGAAGGGCTTCAGCTGGCAGCAGGGGACAGCTATGGAGGGGCGGGGGCGGAGGCAGGCACGTGCATACTGCCAAATGCAAAGCTTATTCTTTCAGGGGAAGAATGTTCTGGGAGAACAAGTGTAGGTCTGACTGAGGTGTCATGAGGTCCAGAGAGAGAAGCCTTGGGCAGTCTGGGGCTGGCTACATTAGGACATGTCCTCTGCAGACCCGACCCTGAAGAGAGCCCAGAATTAGACAGGCACCAGGTTCGTGAAAACGCTTTTCCTGGAAGCTCTGCCCCTCACGCCATCCACAGCTGCTGCCATACCTCTGAAGCCATCACATGGCATGCTGGCCGAAGCCCTTCGGCAGCCCCCCCTCTGAAGGGCTATTTGCAGAGGGTACCCACTTGGGAGTGTAGAGCTCTGCACGCAAGTGTTTGGTATTAAGGGTTGAGGAAGAGAAGGCTGTGGCAGGTGTCCCCCCTCTGCCACAGCATCACCCGCCCTCCCCAGGCTCCAGGAGTCTTTGTGCAGTGCGTCTGAGAGCCAGCATCATCCTCACATCTGCTGTCTCTTGACAAGAGGCTTTGAAGCTCCACAATGACGCCATCTGCCGGGAGTCAGCTGGTTCCTGAGCTGACCCTACAGTTGCCACGGCAACCAAGATGGCAGCCTGGGGCCTTCCAGAAACAAACCAAGCTAAGGTCACGAGGTTCCATGGAGGTGCAGTTAACAAGCCTGGGGAGTTATGGGGCCTTAGTCCAGCAAAAATGGACCCAATGGTGACGGTTGACAGACTGGGGGTTGAAGGGAGAAAAGCAAGGGGAGGAACAGTGGTGGTGTTGGGTGAGGAAGGTCTTCCCTGTGGCTTGCGGAACCTCCAGTTCTTGGAAGGTCAATGGTTCTCCTTGACCTAACGGTCTCTCCCAAGGAGAGAGCTGGTTGGCCCTCAAAAGGCATGCTCTACACACAAGGCGCTTTCTAAGGTGGCCTTCTCCTTTCACATCAGGGCTTTGCTGAGGAGGTGTGAAGGCCTTCTCTCTGCCACTGTGGAACCCAAGAACAGGAATCTCATGGCTCAGCGCTGTGTTCTTGTACGAATGTTACCCACCACTGGGAAGCTCCTGGAGGGCCAGGCTCACTGAGGCCTCGCATGGCAAATTCTGGCAAACAGTAAAAGAGGAACCAAAGCTGCCTCATTTCTCAGCCACTTGCCAAGGGGTTTTGATGCTCAGGGGCTCAGCTGCTTCCCATGAACAAATGGGGACTGGGGGTTTGGAGCCCAAGGATGCTACTACAGTTGACAGCACAGTCCCCAGGGCTTCTGAGGACAGGCCACACCTGCCTGGAAGCATGGGGGACATCTGCTCATATCTCAGCGGATGGCTTATTCTGGGTATGTGGTGGGACCAGAATAGGAAAAGTCAGCGCCCACATGCACTTAGTGTGTGCTCCCCTGGGTGTTCTTGGGAAAAAGCACTTGTTCATACATCTCTTGATTTGGAAGTGAAAACTTTTATAACTTTCTTCCTACGTGCGGGTCCCTAGTTTTAACTTCTCTCCATCTTTGTGGTGAGGAGCAGACTTTGAATATGACCAGACAGGCTTGAGTGGGTCTTAGCTTTTTTTCCCAAGTTCAAGTGAAGGCGTAGGTTTCACTGGGTCTGCCGGGGGGAACGACCTCCTTAGCTCTGGCCTGGCTCCTTTTGACCACTTAGGTGTTACTTGCTGCTGTGAAGTCTGTCTAAGTAGACTGTTGTCAGCCCCCGTGTGGTACTGTTGGTTCAGCAGAAGCTTTGGACTCCCGTGCAGTCACAGAACGGCAGAAGGCTGATGACGTGAGGTGTAGCCACCTGCTCTTTTTATCTGCAGTTTCCCTTCCAGGATGTTCCCTGAGCCTCACAGGCCTGGGAGGTACTGAGACCAAAGATCATTTTTCTTACGGATGGATAAAAGCAATGGTCTGGTCGCAAATAACCTCCCTGACCAAAGGCTTCACAGGGCCTACTCGTCCCCCACCCAGAAAAAAAAAATGCTGAAAATGGTTTCCACAAAGAGAGAGAGAGAGAGAGAGAGAGAGAGAGAGAGAGAGAGAGAGAGAGAGAGAGATAGAAATGACCATGTCCTGGAGCCGGTGGAGATTCCCCTCAGACATCAGATATGCTAAGTGACACCTCCCACAACACATCGCTAGGGAAACGTCAGAGGTTCCAGCCTGCGCTCATCTGGGGCCTAGCAGGCTGCATCTGCTTCCAGAAAGGAAAGGTGAGGGCTGCCTTGGCACAGGAGGAACAGCAGATGCACGGCTGGCTCTGGCCCTGGGACTTACCGTGGTGATGAACCTGTACAGCGGTTGCCTTCTCTCGGTGTACTTGACTGTGATGGGGCTGAGGTCATAGCGGAACCAGATAGCGGGGATAATGCGGCCCGTGTGGCTGTAGGCAACGTACTCCTGCAGGAGAGAGGAGGGGGATGGGAATGTCACAAGCAGAACCAGCCTCAGGTGGGTGAGGGTGTGGACTGCAGGGGAGGGGGGGCAGGCAGCCTCCTCTCAGCTGCTCTGGAGGCCCTGGACAGGCAGCCCAGTGGGGGCACTCTCGGTCCCTGCGGCTATGGGGAAACAGACCACATAATTTGGAAGTGGAGCCAGAACGGAGCATAAATCTGAGGGGGACACGGAAGAGGAAAGTGGGCTTTGTACTCGGTCTGGGCACTTCCTCCTTGAAGTCCCAGCCATGTGAGATCTACTAATTTATTGTGTTGGCCGCCTCTGCTGTTCTGGGATGCCTGGGGTGGTGATGAAGACATTATCACGTCACTTGTCACCTGCAACAGTGTTGATGTAGGGAGGGGGTGGTTCCTGGGCCATATGTGAGCCAGCTCTGCTCAGGGGGATGGGGAAGGCTCACTGAGGAAGGGGCATCCCAAGCTGCACCTGATGAAAAAGCAGATGCACTGCCTGACGTATGGGCCGAGGGCGTGTGAGCTTGCCCACAAAGCAGGGCCGGCACAGAGAACCCGAAAGGTGTGGTGCCCAACCTGCCATGGCTCCCAAGAATGCACACAGCAATGGTCAAATGGCCACCAAGGAGCTAAAGTGACAGTTATCTTTGGGCCAGTTTTATCCTCTCCTGGAGGGTTTGGCTTTTCCCATCTCCCTGTGCTAATGGCCCATAGGATCTTTGGTTTGTTTTTCTTTTTAATTGGATATTTTATTTATTTCCATTTCAACTGTTATCCCCTTTCCCGGTTTCTCCTCTGCAAACCTCTATCCCATCCCCCCTTACCCTGCTTCTGTGAGGTGCTCCCCCATCCACAGCCCATAGGATCTTATTTGGAGCGTTGAGATTATCTCCCTTGTTTACAACCAATAGAGATGGATGCAGGGCTCCCCAGGCCCAACCCCTCTGTCCCCAACACTGGGCAGCTGGACTGATCCCATGGATACCACTGAGTCCTAACCTACTGGACAGCCTCGTCCATTCACAGAACAGGCTGGGGCCAAAGACTCACAGAGAACGCTGAGTGAGCAGTCCAGCTACAGGGCCCTGGCCAAGCCTTAGCGGAGGAAGCCCGCAGCAGAGAAAACTCAGCTTTCCCAGGGTGATTGGGCCATAGCCTAGAGCTGAGGTGTGAGACACAGAATGAAATCTAGCAGCAGTAGGCACCCGCCTTCTTAGTGTGCCAAGCGCTTTCTGAAAGCATTGCTTCATTTGACAGCAATCTTGTGAAGTAACTACCACGGACATATTACAAACAAGAACATATGACTGAGCTGGGATGGGACCGTGTAGTCCAGGGCCCCCTTGTTTCCTGCACTGAGGTGAGGATTATAACAAATACAATGGTTTAAACATGCTCCCCCAGAAGTCATAAGCATTTGCTGCAATGCTGGGACTGAGCCCAGAGCCCTGTGCACGTGAGGCAGGAATACCATGGCCATTCTCCACCTAAATTTACACAGTTCCTTTTTGTACATCAACAGACTGAACCTGTAAGTAAGTGTGCAATGGTGGGACCCGGAGGCGGTAATTTAGGAGGTAATTAAGTTAGATGAGGCCATAAGTGCCAACCGTAGCACTGGCTCTCCTGTAAGGAGAGGAAGGCGGTCCTAAGTTTGTAGGCTTGCGTCTCTCCATGCCCTGCCCACCACTGGGAAGCACAGTAAGAAGGCTGACCACAGGGTGGGGTCGATCTCTTTGACTTCCTCTTTCCCAACTCATCAGTCAATTTCTATTCTTTCTTTACTACCTACCCTAAGGATTTTGTCATGTTGCCAGAGAGTAGGACAGATACTGTCTGAAATAGTAAACGTAAGCAACAAGACTCCCCGAAGAGAGCTATGGACCAAAGGGAATCAGAGCACAGGGACCCATCACGGAGAGGCTCCCCAAGTGGGCAAGCCTGGACAAACCCTATTCAGACTTGAGTGGGTGAGCAATCAGGGGGCTCTGGAGCCCAAGAGGAACTTGGTTCTAATCCCTACACTTGCAACTATACAGCTCTGTGAGAACCTGTCACTCAACATGTGACAACATGTAAAATGGGAGCGACAGCTCCCGTATGGGGCGGCTGTGGTGCTTGGCAGTGGTGACAGAGGCAGGGAGCTGGACGATGCTACCTCAACCGTGATGACAGTGAACTGAGCTAAGCACTCCATCATATACTAAGGGCCTGGGTAACCCTGCAGGAGGCTCGTGGTGAACAGGGGAACTCCGAGCGTTTACGTTCCACTGGTACAAAGCCACTAACTGCTATCCCATCTCCTTTCTTTGGATTGGATGGCCCTTGGCTTCCCATAAGACCTGTATGTCTCTTGGAGTGTTGAGGTCCTGGGACATCCTCAACCATCCCGATTCGATCCCCTGCGTCTCCTGTGTGCTGATCAACAGGAGCCGGAAGAAACCAGGACCAGATGTCAGAGCTGGGATGTTTAGGGACAGCCCTCTGCCTAGTTCAAACAGACCACATCTTATCTCCTTGTTAGAGTTTCTCATCTGGACCTTGAGGCCCCCCCTACCATGGCAAGACCTGGTCTTTCATCTTTACCTAGACTAGAGAATGAATCTGGCAGGACTCCCCACGCCCTGCCCCACCCTGTGAAATTCCTTTCAGCAGAATGTGCAGGGCATCATCGCCTATGCCCTCGGACAGCAGAGGGCGCAGTTGCGACGCTCAGCCCGTGCAGGGCCTACTCACCTTGTTGGCCACTGTGTACTGGTAAGAATAGAGCTGCTTGCCGCTCTTGTCCTCGTACACCGTGGGCACAATCTTCAAGATGTAGTCATGGGAGGCCAGGGCTGCAGGAAGCACAACACAATATGAAACAGAATGTGTGGTGGTGGGGACGGACCGTCTGGCACACGGTCCAAGTTCAAGTTCAAGTCTCCCTTTTCTCTTCTCCGGAATGTGACTTGCTGGAATTGTTAGATCTGCAATCCATAATACAGAATACTCTGACCTGCCCACTTACAAACGGGGCAGCCATTAATGAGGGGTGCTGGGAAGGCATTTTCTCTGAGATCCAAGTCAAGGATCAGCATGTTTCTGTGAATCAGGGGCCAGGGAGCACATCCTCTTTAATATGTGGACACAAAGAATTATCTAGGAAGATCTCCAGGAAGCGGAGCAGCTTCAGTTTCATCCTTACCTAGACTCGAGAGAGACTGGTAAAATTCTATTTCCCACCATTTCTCACATGTCCCCGTCCGTGATACTTTCCAGGGAGAATGGTGGTGATTCATGAAAGACCCCATTTCATTGTGGGTAGTGTCTGCATGCTTTTCACTTTTAAAATAATCTGGGCTCTGGATTTCAGGAAGAAAAATGAAAAGAATGCTCCGGAAAGAACTAGGTAAGAACTGATCGCTCCCCCAAGGGCTGGGGTTGTAGCTCAGGGGCCAAGCACCTGCCTGGCATTAACATGGCCTTGGCCTCAATCCCAGCACTGCAAAAACAAACGGCAAAGTCAACAAAGTCCTCTTTCTCAACAAACTGCTGATCCTTCAGCCCTGTAATGTTTTAACACAACCCTTTTATCCAGCTCCCAGCTCCTCCCAGCCTGGATGGCGGAAGATGCTGAGTGCAAGGACTAAGTCTTACATTCCTGCCCCCAAACCCTGCACAGAGCCTGGGATGAGGTGGACAGTGGCAGACCTGTTGAATGAATGAATGAATGAATGGATGGATGGATGGATGAATGAATGAATGGGTGGGTGGAATGACTGGACAAAGGATGAATGGATCAACCAGCTACCGATAAGCATGAGCTAATCGAACCTGAGCTGCCTCAGCCTTCCCAAACAAGGACTGAGGCCCGACATCCATCCCTCTTATTCCTTCTAGAACCTTGGACTAGGAACCCCGGAGCTAAAAGAACACGGGACTTCAGTCTTCTGGGCTCCAATCCCGGTCTGCAGATCAGATTCAGACTCCTGTGTGAGAGGGGGGAGCATGGAGAAACATTCCAGCCCTGACCACTGGCCCTGCTGTCTCCTCGGGAAAGGACAGCTCTCCTGGAATGGGGACAACCCCTCAGGGAAACTGGGGAAAGCCCTGTAGCCTTTAAGCTAAGCCCAGGGGACCCAACACCTCTTGTTCATGCCCACAATGGCTCTCAGAGCTCAGAGCACTAGGGTCACATGGGATGAAAGGACAATCGTGGTTCTGGAGACTCCTATGAGATGGGCTCACATCTGTACCTAAACCAGGAGGCCAAAGATCACCTTGAAGGACATGTCTCAAATTCCCACTATCCAAAAATAAAACCTGAAGGAAGGCCTTAGCAAAAAAAAAAAAAAAAAAATCACAACTCTTAATTTTTTTGGTTATTTGTATAAAGAGAGAGAGAGAAAGAGAGAGAGAGAGAGAGAGAGAGAGAGAGAGAGAGAGAGAGAGAACACCACCTTCATGTCTACTGTGTACAGAAAACCAGTTCCCATTTCTACACCAGTAGAAACGTGCCAGGCCTCGTGGAATCACAAGGGTTCTGCCTCAGGACCAGGTACCGTGAACACCTTTCCAAGCTGTCAGCCCAGAATGAAAGCGTGTAGAGGCTGCTTGATCCTTTCACCCGCCTCCCTGTCTCTAAAACTTGGTACCGTGGCTGATCAATATGCATTCAGTGTCTGACTGCCTAACAGCCCTAAGGCATGGTGGCCAGCAGCTGTCCACACTCCAAGATGCAGGTCCCTACCACCCGCCGGGGCTAACAATAATAACACAATAACAAAAACAAATGCTTCTTCAAAGTGACCCAGCGAACATTATTTTTCTTTGCACACTATATACATCCATGCACATATGGGCATATATAAGCATGATGTTATGCGCATGCACTCTTTGGCCCTAAAAGAGATTCAGCACTCTCTGAGACTCTGGAAGGAGCCAATGGTTGATAGGAAGAGTTTGGGCAGGAGGGGAAGAGTCAGCTGTTTTCCCCAACTGGCCACCCATGGAGCTGGTTCTCATAGCATGGATTCTGGTCCTGCTAATGCCCTATGGGATCCAGACGACTGCCTCCACTCAGGACCATGCGGAGCAGTGACTGGTAGCAGTGACAGGAGCTGTTGTCAGAGCTTGGCAACAGAACAGTCTAGGGCTGCAATCTACCTTCTCTAGGGACAGGCTACCCTCTTCTCTTCCCTTCCCAGGGCAGCTGTGGGAAGGGAATGGTGTGAAGCTATGACCTTGGCTTACAGTAAGCACCTGACTTCTGCCCCTCTGGTTTCCCATGGCACCTTCTGGGTGGGGACTTCTGCAAGGGTGGGGGCTACGCCATGCTAAGATACTCACGGTTGGAGGTGAGTCTGTCTGCTCCCCCAAGAGCATTGAAAGCTCCATGAACATTCTGGACCTGCGGAGAAGCAACAGTGAGACTGTCCCTTGGAGGCTGCCACCTTCAAGCCTGGCCTTGCTTGTGGGGACTGACCAGGGCATCATGAAGGGCAATCGAGCCACTGGGCCCAGTTAGCAAAGGCTTCTGGGAGGAGGGATAACGGACATGGATTTGGAGGAAAGCGCCAAGTGGGCCAAATAAGCAGATCCTGCAAAGGACTGACCTGGAGACTGGGCCACATGGAGGGGACCTAGGGAAGTGGGAAGGCGGGTGATCAGACAGTAGGCGGGGTGGGCTCCTGTAGAGAAGATGCTTTTGGAGTATCAGGTGAGCAACCTGACCCTCAGGCTGAACCCACTCGAGCGGGGCGGGGTGGGGGAGTGTTCCGTTTGCTGCCTTTTTGACCCAAAGATTTGGTTTCTGATCCCCAAGGATATAGATGTGGTGGTATGCCCTCTAGGCTGGAAGAGTCAGACCGGCAGGACCCACCCTCAGCCTGACCCACATGTGAAAGACTCAGCACACAGTAGACATTTGATAAACGTTTTGTCAAGTGAGCAGATGGACATGGGTGGGCTCTAAGCTAAGAACGTTTGTGTGCTCTTGTGGAGCAGAGCTGTTGTCCTTTGGTTCTGAGCCTGCATGGAGCCCTGCTTGGCCTTTTTCAATGCCTTAGCCTAGGTCCTGCCCTCCAGCCCCTCCCTCATGTCCGTGCCGACAGCCTTGCTTCATGGGCCTTTCTTGCTTGATCTGTATACTTGATGTGCAGAGGCCTCACCCCATCAGCATCTCCTTCGTCAACCTGGCATAGGTCTTCCCCACACAGGCCCAGTTCCCTGGTCCCCACCTCCTCAGTCAGATTCCTTCGAGCATTCAGCTGAGATCAGCCCTCCTAGGTGACTCAGGCCTTTGGCATTTCGTGTCTACATGTGTTATTCTGGGGTCACGGATACAGGCTTATTGCTTTTCCCGAAAGTCAGCTTAAGTCTGTTACTATAAAGATGAAGGGTTGTGTATGGCGTAGAAGGGCCTCCTGAGGGAAGGTAGTGTGTGTGACACTCTCCTGCCTGGGCCTCGTGTCAGCGCCGTCATGGGCCTGGCCATGTTTAGATATAAGAAGAGAGAGGCCCTCTCCACAGACTGTGCTCTTACTTCAGGGCCTCCAGGGCTCTAGTTTAGTTAAACTTCAGTTCATTAAATACCACTTAGTCTGTGCTGCTCAGTCATAGCATCAGAAAGCAGACAGAGACCGAGAGGACTGAGCCAAACCCTCCCTCGCAGCCCGGGTCCCAGCCTGAGCATCTCTGTCTGTTGAGTGGTTGGTGACACCACTGGCACCTTAGCCACCAGAGGCACAGCCTCAGAAGACATGACCTCAAGTGGGTGACCCTTAGGGACCAGCTCACTGCCATGTTACCCTGTCCCCTGCTCACCTGTAGTGTATCCCCAAAGGAGAGCTTATGAATGACGTGTGTCATGTCTGGGTTCTGTGGCTGGGCTGTGGCACTGTGCGTGGACACATGGAAGTTGCCGGGGACCTGGAGGGAGAAAGGCAGGCTTTATATATCTGGGTGGCTGTCCAAGGGGGTTGACTGCAAGGGCCGTGTGACCAATGCAGGGCATGGGGCACCGGAGTCAGACATACACTGGCACCAGGACCCTGGCTTGTAGTGTTTTCAACTGTATGACTTTGAAGAACAGTACACTCAAAGAAGTATGTGGGACAACTAAGGGCAAGAGTGCCTGCCAAGTATTCATGGGGACCCCTGACACAGAGACTGGACTGCAAATGACAGCAGTCTCTGCCCATCTCTGCAGATTTGCGGTTGCTGGCTCCACAGTGGGTGAGGGGTGCACTGAGCCAGGAGACCAAAATGACTTCCTCGAACTCTAAACCAAGCTCACACCTACTCAAGTCGGGCTCATGGCCGTAGACAGAGACAGATGACAGTAACTTTGCAGGCCAGTGTCATCCCCACCCAAGATCTCGGTGGTCTGCTCACCCTTGCCTCTCCACACAGATCCTTCCCCAGGGCCGTAAGAGGGCCATGAGAGAAAGTGTGTTAAATCCTCGCTTTGATCAGGCCACACCTCAGCCCTCCAAGGTTTACCTCCAAGGCTTCTGGGCACCAGTTTGTTCTTTGAAGAGGGTTATTACGCAACATGCTGGGGTTGTGGCCATGAGCAAGGTGACGCCTAGGAGGGGCAGTAATCCTTAGGTCACGGAGGAACGCTGACCTCAGAAGGGGCTGATGTGATTCTCACGGGGCCTAGGCTGGTTTTTAAAAGAGGAAGCCTGGCCTGGCCTCTCTCTGCTTCTTGTCTCATCGTGCCACCCTTCCTTCAGGATCCTCTCTTCCCATGCCCACCACTGTGATATTGTCTACCGAGAGGTCCTCACCGGAGGCCAAGTGATGGGTACTTGATCCTGGACTTCAGTCTCTAGGTATAAATAAGTTTGCTTTTACTCACCACTGCCTCAGTGTTTCACCAGTGACCCGGTAGAGCCTGCCTGCTCTTCTGATGTATTCTGGCCACTGGCCACACTCAGTCCTCCTCACTAGACCTCATCAACACACCACCCTCACCTCTGCTCACCCCTCAGCCCCACCGGCCTCCCTCTGGGAACGGTATCCTGCACACCCCACCTTACGGCCGTTGTGCCTGCCACTTCCTCCTGGAATGCTAGTCCATCAAGCTTTCCCCCACTGCGCTTAGGCCTATGCGCAGGCTGGAGAGGACCCTCAGCTCTATTTCGGGTACAAGATGTGCTTGGCGAGTTCTTCCGGGGAGTTGGGGGGAGGATTCCCTTGTGCAGAGGCCCTGAAGTCTGCATTTCCCAGGGAGACAGGAAAAGGCCTCAGAGCACAGGCAGCAGAAGCTGGTCAAGGTGGAGGGGAGGTATGGAAAGCAAAAGCCGGTTAGCGAAAATGCCAACCTACACACTGAAAATCCAGGGTCTTTCTTATCCCAGCTCTCAGGGGACTTAGGGGACACACTTCGACAGCCTGGTGTGTGCTCATCCGTCAGGGACTCAGTGCCCTGTTTCAGGCATTGAGCCGGGGTCTTCACCAGCATCAGCCTGGTTCCATCAGTAACGCACAACCCGGGCGTCTGGGGTGGTGCAGGATGTTCTCTCGAGTGAGCGGCGCATCAGCATGGCCTGCCTCGGGGACTCAGTAAAAGTGATTCTCCACATTTGGCACTCCAGCCCAGTTATCACTCTGTGCCTCGGTTTCCCCATCAGAGAATGGGGATGATGACCACAGAGGTTTTTGGAATGGCGGGAGGTGTACAGGCACACGGGATGAACACGCTTTAGTACTCAAGGAGAAGGGGCCTTAGGTGAGCAAGCAATGGGGTGTGAGGAAAAGCCACAGCTTTTAAAAACAATTTCACGCTTCCTTTCACAGCCTAAGTAGTACCTGGGTTTATTTCCATTACAAAGTCTGCACAGGGCTAGGGTGTAGCTCAGTGGGGATGTAGCTAGATACCTACGTCAGGAAGAGCACCTTGTCTCACAGATCTGTTCTAGCACCAGAGGAGGCCGTGAAAAGAAAAAAGCCCTTTACATGATACAGTCATAATTCCTGAGACTGGGAGGTATCTGTCCTGTCAGGTTTTCTGGGCAGTGGGCCAGGCCAGACCTGGGGTCTCTGTCCCCAGGGTTAAGAGAGGGGAGAAGGCTGGCTCCTGGGTACTGCCACCCACTGCCAGCCCTCCAAGGCTGTGACTCAGTAATCCACTCCACTCTCCACCAAATCCATCACAGGGGTCTGAGTCACACCAGCACACGCTGAGCTGAAGAAACAGAAGGCGACACTTTTAGAACCTGTGACTTAGGCACCTACGTCAGTGTCTCTGATGAATTTTAAAAATATATAGCTGGAGTCGCTCCCCGCACCCCTGCCTTCTCTCCAAGGGCAGCCATGATTAGTGAGACTACTGGGCAGGCTCAGTCTGGGCTGCCAGAGGCTGCCAGGGCACCTGCAGTGAACTCTGGCATCTGGCTGTTGGTTAATGTCCTGATGGTTGGCTAAAAGGACCCTGGGACAAGTCTATGTCTAATGACAGGAGGCTGGGGAGGGTCTGCTCTCCTTTTCCTCATACTTACTATGTCACATTGCTCTCTTAATGACAGCTCTTCGGACACACAAGACCTCAACAAGGGAGAGAGGGTGCTGTCAAGAGTCCCCATATTCCACAAAGGGTTGGGTGGACAGTGGTCCAGGCTGTGCCTGGAGAAAATGGTCATAACTTGTGTAATATAGATGCCATATGCAGGGCTCAGAGCCCAGTGGCCGGAGTGCTTGAGTTCAGACCTAGCCCCGAACTCTCAAATGCTACTTGACTCCTATGCTCTGGTTAAAAGCCATCCATTGAGCAGGGCTAGAGAGATGGCTCAGCAGTTAAGGGCACTGCCTGCTCTTCCAGAGGTCCTGAGTTCAATTGTCAGCAACCACATGGTGGCTCACAACCATCTGTAATGGGATCTGATGCCCTCTTCTGGTGTGTCTGAGGACAGCTACACTGTACTTACATTAAATAAATAAATCTTAAAAAAAAATAAAAAATAAAAAATACTCCATTGACTGTGAGCACAGCACTGGATGATCCTTCCACAGATGCCCTGGCCACCCTCCTAGCTCCTGCACGTCTGTTGTCCACGTGCAGTGTGTAGACACAGTTATACCAAAGTGACGGTGGGCATGCCTCCGGAGGTAGTATGCCACCTGAACTGTTAGTGTCCAACGGCAAGTGACCACATTTTCACAACTGGAAGGGAGTACGTGTAGACGCGTGCCTGGCAATCTTCAAATACCACAGTAGACACCCTCCCCTGCAGCCCGAGCGAGGCACCTGCTTCACTGTCTGACTCTATTATCCAAGTGGCGCGTTTTCCCCGAGTATTTGCCAGTGTGTTGGTGGCTGTCATTCTGAATGTGGGGATGTTTGCACAGTACCTGGAAATTCTTTACAGCTGTGTCACAGTGGAAGCCAGCAGCTTCCAGCAGCAAAGTCACAAGAATTGCTAAAGCTGCTTTGTTTTTTTTTTTTTTTTTTTTTTTTTTTTTTTTTTTTTTATTGTATAAACTAAAGTAGGAAATGTTATTAAGAGTTAGAACATAGTTAAAAACAAAGATGGTACTGACTCTACATTCTTTGGGGTGTCTGCAGATAAATCTGTACTCTTCCAGAGGTTTAATGGACCCCAGGCTTATAATATGGCTCTATACCCTCTTCAGACTTGGCATCTTAAAGAGTTTGGTGGCTGCAGTCTTGGGAGGACTTCAGGATGCTGGAGGTAGAGCCCTTCCAAGGCTGCGCTGCTGGGGGTCCACACTAGGAGTGGCCGCATCCTAAACCTATGACTTCCCACAATGCTGTGCAGTGCCCACTCCCACAGGAAGGCCTGTTGACTCTATGTCCTTTTCCACATCAGCTTTGGCCTCCTCCATCCATCCCCATGTCCCCACCAAGGGGACAACCTACACTGAGCTGATCAGCAGATGTAAGGCAGTGATGAACATGTGCTGGCTGTCTACCCAGCAAGGAGCAGCTCTTTCTGAACCCACCAGCAGAGGCTCTAAAATCTCAGGGAATTCAGAGCCTACCCAGTCTTAGGAGAATTCTCAGGCAGTCATGTGCTGACTCTGTCGGGGTTAAGTGGGTAGGGGGCAGGAAAAGAGCCCAGGCAGTCCCCCCCCACCGCCTGCCCCCATACCTTGTTGATGCTGAACTGGCCCTCAAAGCGACAGCCGATTCCGTTGTTCAGTGGGATCTTCATGGAGTTGTCGATGTGGCCCACTTCATGTCTGCCCATCTCATCTTGGATGTCAAGCCCGACCACTGTGGGGGCCAAAGAGAGCAGTCACCCACACCCTTGTAGCATGGGGACCAGCCCACTTCTGCAGAAGCCCCATTAGCCCTCCATGAACACGATGCTACGGGGGAAGTCAGACACTAGGGGGAAAAGGAGCTGCTTGGCTAAGAGCCACAGTACCCCAAACAATTCCCCTGGCGAAGTCGTGGCACCCAAAACAGTCCCACCCACCCCCGAGTGTCCATGTTCCACCATTGTCTAAGGCTAGAGAGAATGAAGAAAGCTAGGAAGGAGCAGAGGCTAGACCAGCCAAGGATGCAAAAAGTCCAGCGTGACTCAGCTACATGCAGGGCCAAATAAAGGCTGCAGGATAAAAGGGGTCTGCCACACTGGGCACCTGGATCCTGACTGTGCCTTTTACCGGTGTGGCTGTGGCTCGGCTACTCATTAACTTCAATGCCTCAGTTCATTTTTCTCTGACATATGAGAAGACAGGCACTGAACTTTCAGTGGAAGGGTGTGTGGATGGAAGAGTTGGTAGGTGTGGCCAGTGCTCAGCCCAGCATCTGACAGGGAGCATATGGCAAGAGCTTTGCCAGCGCCCGTACCCACAGTGCCTCCCACTCTGAGGTCACTGGGTGAAGAGGTTCAGGCATTTATTCCTTCTTTATCTGTCTTTGATTCACACCTTCCTTCACTCAGCATCTGTGACTGAGTAAAGTCCCATGCACCTGCCTAAGCACGGGGGAGGGGGTGGCATCATGCGAAGAGTCAGCCTCCAGGAGCACAGGACCCTTTAGGAGGTTCTTCAGCTCACACGAGAGGACTATGCCCCCCTCTCACACCCTCTCAATGCTGTCCTGACTCCAGCATGGCTCTGTAGCCCTACTGTGACTCAGCGTCAGCATTGTAACAAGGTCGCTGGACTGTGTTCCATGAGATGGTCCCAGTATGCGCGGGGAGAAAGGCTCTTATCTACCATGGGGATGTAGCAAGCTTCCTGGAAGGCACACAAGAGGAAGCTTGCTTCAGAGAAATAACAGCTCGTTGAAAATAAGCTATTTTATAGACAACCAGGCCTAAAGGGAAAATGGGAACAAGCCACTGTCCTCAGTGGGTGTAGGGAAGTATGTGCCAGCCATCGTGAAAGGGCACATGACATGCCCATCACAAATAATGTCACTGGCCTGTAATGAGAAAGCTAAAGAAATGCAGGCAATCCTGCCAGACTCAACAGTTCCGCTTGAGGCCGGACTATATCCCATGTGACAGTAGCTTGGACCTCAGCCTGTGGTGCTTCCGGGCCGTGATGAACCTTTAAGAGTGGGATCTAGAGGGAGGTCCTTACTGTTACAAGGCTAGACCTGTGGAGCGGACAGTGACATCACTGCTCTTTGCCCTCTTTCCTTTGCTTCTCTACCCACGCCATGATCCCACCATGATGTACAGCAATGGACTGGAGCCTGCAAGGCTGACACCCTACACACCTTTCTCTCCACATGCTGGTGATCTCTGGCAGTTTACACTAACAAAATGGTAACATGGTGACTTCCAGAGCCCTACTGTTTAGGACATGAATATGAGAAGAGAGGTCTATACATTTTCAGGTATAGACAGAGTCTGTATTTACAGGTGCACACGAACAGTGTCTGTGTTTACAGGTGCACACAGTGTCTATGATTACAGGGGCACTCAGACAATGACTGCGTTTACAGGTGCACACAGACAGTGTCTTCGATTATAGGTGCACACAAGTAGTGTCTGTGTTTACAGGTGCACACACTAAGAGGGAAAAGAGGCCTCTGCTGTTAACACAGGCTACTGAGGACCCCAAAATCAAATACAAAGGAGTCCTTTCCTGCTTTTAGACATGCATCTATTTCCCTCTGTACTGAAGATCTAACCCATGCTAAAAAAACACTCTGCCATGAAACTACAGTTCTGTATCTGGAAAGTGTTCCCTGAAAAATAGTACCTGTATCAAATGCATAAAGAATAGTACTGTTGTCACAACACATTCACAGTGCTGAGAAGGGGACCTGGGGCCAGGCGAGTGCCTCACCCTCCACCCCAGACTCAGTCTATACTGTTTGAAAGCAGGCTATGAAAGGATACGTATAGTATGACCCCAGTCATGGCCAGAGATGCACGGAAGAGGGGCCAATGGGACAGAAGGGTGTCAGAATGTCCACAGACCCTGTCATTGGGTGGTGGAATTATGGGTACTTTGCTCTCTCTGTTTCCTTGGGTTTTCCAGAGGTACAAAGATGAACATGTATTTTTAGGTATAACATTTTTGAAAGTCTTTTTTGGTGTCCGTAGTGCTAGAACCAGTGTCCTTAGCACGCTGGGCAAACCACTCAGCTGTACACTGCCCTGAAGGTCTTTGAAAGAAAAGCCACTGTGCTGAGCTCCTGCGGGTTCGTGACATAACCCTACAGAGCTGGCAGGGCCCATGGGACCACAGCCCAAGGACTGGCATAGCCAGCAGCCAAGGACACCTGTCCTGTCTGAAGTCACACTGTCTGCATCTGGGACTGAGCCTAGAACCACATCCCTCCAGCCCTTGCTCTGCTGGTCTAGGACTCTGGCCTGACTAAGAATTTCCTTGCTCCAGAGATACAAGCAGCCCTGAAGGAGAGGCTGCCAGATGAGTTATTTTCTTAAGAAGAGAGAAAAAAAATGAAAACATAAAAATAAATAAAAGTGACCTATTTCAACAGTTCCCTGGCCCTGCACCAAGTGTGGGCTAAAAGCTGTGATGTCACTCTCACCAAAAGCAGGAATAGAGCTGAATGTCTCCCTGTCTGTTTGGGCCCACCCAATGTTCTGTCCCTGTGGGCTGTGTTTCTAAGCCATGTCCTGTGATCGGAAGGGAGGAGGCTAACTAGGCTACATCAGGCTGCAGACCTACTGGGGCTGAGGGATGTCTCGAACCTTCACTACAGAGACAACAACTAGTACGGCTAGGTACCATCTCACTGGAAGCTCTGGTAATGGTTAAGCCTAGGTTACTATGCTGAAGGACAGACAACTGTAGCCAAGGTTCATCTGAGCAAAGGGGGCAGGGTCTGCCTCCAAATCAGATTTTTGCTGTGTTTTGTTTTATAGAAATAATTCTACTTTGATTGAAACAGCAAACAAAGAGATCGAAAGTTAAAAAGGAAGATGCCAGGAAACCCTCGCACAGTGTCCTGCTGGCTTTTGCAGCTCTGGGCTGTGCAGGCTGGGGCTTGCACAACTGGTATCTCACCATAACTGTTTGAGAGGTCATGTAACTCCCAGAGGACCAGTCTGTGGCCATCAGCCACCGATAGGGATAATAATAGCCCTGGCCCCACGGTTGCCAGACGAGGCAGCTTTATGGTGTTGCCGCGCTCCAGAGTCTCATGTGGGGAGGTCAGCGTCAGACCAGACCTCAGCTGCACACACATCTGGGCTCATACTCTTACCCTGTCAAGTCCCATCCCTTTCTCCCTTACATTGTCTTCCTCTCCATAAGCCACTTGCTCAAGGCTCTTAGGCTCAACAAACCAGAGAGACTCCACCACCCTGTGCCACCTGCACCAAGGTGCCCTGCAGGGGAAGACGAAGCATCTTTGACTCCAGAAGTCCTCCAGGTGCATACTTAACTGTATTTATCGGGGGGGGGGGGGGAAGGTGGGTGTTGCCATAGGCTCCGTGTGGTTTGCAGTTGGAGGCATGCATGCATTTAGCTCACCCCAGATGGCTCAGCATATCTGCACACAGATAACCCACAGGCTGGCTAGCTGAAACAGGTCTACTGGAATACTCACATTCACAGTGCAAATTGGGTAAACTGATGTTGAGACTGACGTCAATTTTGCCTCCGCTGTCCTTGTCGGGGTCATCAACGTAGAGCTCATTCACCCTAAGGGACAGACAAGTACAGAAATTGGTACTGAGACAGAGATTCTGCCCATAGGGGATGGACAGCCAGGGGCCACCTCGATTGGTGGCCAGTGCTAAACAATCCCAATAGCCACATGGGTACAACAGCATGCCCATACATGTCCAGGTCCCAGGGGGCAGGGCTCCAGATTCAAAGCCATTCTCTAACACAGCTTCACTGGGAGAGAGAGCAGTTCCTCAGGAAGGAGGAGAGGTCCAGTAATCTGTCCAGATTCAAGTTCAAATCCCGGCTCTATCACTTCCTACGGTCACCTCTGTAAACCCATCAGCTGAATGGGAGTAACACTGCTGAACGGTAAAACGAGAAACAGAGTGGTGTACTGCCCAGGGCCGGGCACAACAGGCACAGAGCGCCTGTCCTTTTGGAGTTTCTCCTTATAAAGTCACGGGGGTGAGGTCCAGGTCTCCCACAGGACCAGACGCCTGGACTGGATTCCTAGAGCTGCTGTAATCAAGAGCCACAAAGCCCAAGACTTTACCAAAGCTTACCACGTGTGTGCACTCTCCCCCCTCCCTCCCGCACCCTCATACAGCCCCACCCCCCGTGCTTCTCTCTGGTCCATCGGGCTTCATGTGAGCACATCTGCCACGTTCCAATGTGGCATATAGGTTGCATAGCCATGGGCCGCAGGGGCAAGCAACGAGATCACTCTTCTATCACTAAAGTTACAGGGAAGAAGGCCCCAGACGGCCACACCGCCCCACAGCCGGGGACGGTAGCAACCCACATTCATTCAACATCTATGGCCTGTCAGGTAGGAGAAATGGCATCAAGCTGGATCTAGTCTCTTTTGATCAAGGTCACAGGCAGAACCAGACCTCACTCACCTCCTAGCTGAGTGCCACAAAGAGACCCCGGAGTCTCCAAGATGGTAAAAAAAAAAAAAAAAAAAGCACGGTCTCAGCAGGGGAGGAAGGTCCCTGAAGCATGTGCCAAGGCCTGCAGTAGGGAGGGTTTAGGATAAGGGTCTGCGAGAGGGTCACAGCAGGCAGATGTAGTATGAGAGACAAAGAAGTGTGACCTATTCTAGCCATGTTCTGGTGCCGGGACACAGCTCAGGCGGTGTATGTGACACTGAGGTGACACTGAGCGTAAACACATGGGCAAGCTTGTGCCTCAGCAGGCTTGAGACCCGAAGAGCCACCATGTGCCTAAAACGCCAGATCCTAGATGTCCACAGTGGTCCAGGACACACGCCTGCTAGAAGTAGGCATGGCAGGCTAAGGGCGTACACGGGGATGGGCCAAGGGAGGCGTGGAAAGTGGGTGGTTCCGGTTCTTCTTCCTCACTAAGCCAGGGGCCCTTGGAGAATGAAGCAGAAGCAGGAAGGAGGGAGGGGGCTGGGTTTGGAGGCTAGCTGCCCAGATAATTCCCTACAGGGAGGAGGAGCCCCATCTCTAGGCCTGGTCTCAAAGGCCGCTCAAGTGAGCAGTGTCGGAGAAGGCGGCTGGGTTATGCTCAACACTCATGGATGAGGACCAGGAATGCTAGCCAGTAGAGAGGAAGTTACAGGTGACAGAAGTCCTGCTGTCCTACCACACAGGCATGGCGACTGCAGTCACGGCACACTGCGTACTTCAAATTAGCTAAGAGACTCTAAACGTCTCTCACAGAGAGCATCAACGTTCGTTTAAGGTAAAGGACATACTAACTAGATGAGTTCATCAAAACCATCGCCTTGTGCTCCATTTTGTCAATTAAAAATGAAACAATATGGGGTTGAAGAGATTGCTCAATGGTTAAGAACAGTTACTGCTCTTGCAGGGACCCATGTTTGGTTCCCAGAACCCAAATTAGGCAGCTCACAATGTCTACAACCTCAGCTCTAGGAGAACCAATGCCCTCTTCTGGCCTCTACAAGTTCCTGTGCACATGTGTGCGCATGCGTGCACGCGCGCACACACGCGCGCACACACACACACACACACACACACACACACGTTAAAAAACTTTTCTTTTAAAAATCTATAGAACAACAAAATAACCCAGACCAGTTAGAACCTTGGGTCCTGCACACAGGTTGTCCTGGGACTCTTGGGAGCCCTGTGGATGACTCTCGTTGGGAAGGAACAGATCGAGCCCAGCAAGTGAATTTTGTTTTGACTGAGGCCCCATCTGATGTGATACAGCCAGTGCTTATGAGAACTATGGCCCAGGAACATGTTTCTCTGTGGAAACCACAAATATATACCTGGGGACATGAGCCACAGGGGTTCTTTGCTCTTTGGGCTGCCGGCCACTGAGCCCATTAAGATGGGCAAAGGGGAGAGGGATGCCCCCAATCCAGGAAGCCAAATAAATCAACTGTGTCAACCTATGTGCTCCTGTGCCAAGTCTCCGTTCCTATTCTAGCGTAGGAATGAAGGTTCAGAGGACGAGTGTTCTACCCCAAGAATGCGCAGCAGAGGACAACTGGGTCAGAACCTCAAGCTCCACGTTTTCCAAGGCCACCCAAGTTCCTCCTCTTCTCATTATCTAGGGTGAAGGGCAGGGCATGAGGTGTGGGGGAAGGACAGGCAGTTGCTCAAGATTCTGGTTGGTATTGTACAGAACCAGCAGATAACAATCGAACAGGCCGTGGGAGATCCAGTCAGGAGGACCCGTTTCTGCCCAGCCAGATTTTGCCCTCCTGACACTCAGCACCTATTTCTACCACAGCCTTAATGCCAAAGGATTGTCAGTCTAGTGAGGAAACTGCTGTGAGATTAACTGGGCAGTGGCCAAGGGAAAGGGCTTCCCTTCCCAGAGACTCTTCCATGAGCGAGCGCTCACCTTTCCCACCTGGTAAACCTAGACCTCCGCGCACTGCTTGGGGATTATGGGATGAAGTCATCCCTGGCAATCCTGGGAGATGACCTCAGCACAGTAAGGCAAATCCCAGGTGTGGCTCAGGTGAGCTCACCGCCCCTGGGGAGGCTTCTCCCAGGCATGGATCCCTGTCTCCCAGCCAGAAGAACTGGAGTGGTCAGATGCCAGGGCTGAAGGGCCACACAGTACAAAGGGGCTGAGGTGCCTGAGGGGAGGCTAAATGCACAGCCTGTGGCAACCTGGGCCAGTGGTTATGTAAGGGCAGAACTGGCTGTTCCCCCTGGCTGTAAGATATATATGGTTCAATTGTCTGCACGGCCTGCTGATGAGGTCAGCAAGGCTGCCTTCCGTGTCCAAGGCAAATGTTCCAGGCCAGCTAGTTTCCTGCCCCCCCCCCCCCCCCAGGTACAGCCTCAGCCGCCCATGCAGAGCTGCCAAGGCTGACTGGGTCCACTGGCTGGGCCTGAGCCGGTTATAAAAGGCCAGCAGCCTTCCAAAAATCAGCTCACCTCAAAGGAAAGAAACATTCTTGTGGGTATGCTACAGCTTAGGGACTCTCGCTGGCCTGACATCCCACAGCCAGCTCAGGAGGTAAGAAGGCCTGTGGGCTCCCCTCCTGCCTTTGTCTTTAGAAGCTGGGGTACCTGGGACAGGGCGCTTCACTTCTCTGAGCCCCAGCTTCCTCATCAGGGTAACTGGAGAAGTCCTGGGTGGAGTTCACAAGAAGCAGATTAATCCAGGACAATAGAAGTCTAAAGAATGGCAGGAGGAGGGGGGAGGTGCTAAAGAACCTTCTAGATGGCAGAAGTCGGCTCACGTATCACGGCTCAGATGAGACAATGGCTATGAAGGTGAGATTCACTGACTACTGAGTTCTGGACTTGTGCATCGGCTGTAAGTCATACACACCTCACTGAGAAGCAACCGGTGAAGGAAAAAGAAAGGAGAAAGGAAACGAGTTCTTAACACCTCTCTGGGCCACTGAGAGGCTAAAGCTGCAGGCTGCCCAGGCCAGGCTGTGTGTGCGTGCATATGTGTGCATGGTATGTGTATGTGGTGTCTGTGTGGTGTGTGTGTACATACGGTGTGTATGTATGGTTTGTGTGATGAATGTGTGATGTGGGGTGTGTGTGTGTGTGTGTGTGTGTGTGTGTGTGATGCATGTATGTGTAGTGTATGTGTGTAAGCACATGTCTCATTTTCTCTCCAGGACTGACCATAGGCTCTGCTTGGCAGAGAAAACACAATGCCAAGAGGCCAAGGTTTGCAGTGCCTCCTGGTAGACTGAGCTTGGACAGTGGGCTTTGTTCTCTACAGACTCAGTTTCCCCAGAAATAGAAAGGGGCTTTCCCAGAACACGTGATAGTCCATTTCTATAGGATTTCTATCCCCGGGTTCAACCACTTGAAGTTCAAACAAAACAAACAAAACTTCTCAGAAACAGACACTGAGTCTGTATCAGACACGCACAGACCTCTTACCTTGTTCCTTATACAATATGGTGTCGCAACTATGTGCACGGCATGTACTATGGGGTAGCATAAGTCATCTGGGGGACCTGAGGTAGGTGGAGGAGGTATGCCGGTGACATGAGAATGCCACACTCTCTATGGTCCCAGCAACCCCCAATGACTCTGCATACACCAACGAGGAGGTGGCCAAGGAGGCCAATGAGAACCAGGAGTCTTGAGCATAGTCTCACTACAGACTGAAAGCTCAGCCTCTAGCCACGACTCTTATCATCAACGCCAACATTTAATGAGATGAAGCAATGGGGACACTAATCCATGGCCAGCCACCGTGGTGACGGTCGAGTGCACAGTGCATGTGACCGGCATAGCACAGCACTGCCCGGTGTGTTCTGCCCCACTAAAAGCTGGAAGGTGCTGGGCTCTTGCATGTGGCATCTCCTGTCACAGAGCTGAACAGTGCTGGGCAGATCACTGTGTCCATGGAGCAGTACAAATAACCGGCTGAGATCACACAGCCTAGGGGAGTAAGAGGAGGATGCCTCCAGGGACTCGGTGTCTTGCCTTTGTTACTGTGTCAACACTGTCTGCAGAGGACAGAGATCACTGGAAAGCAGGGCACCCCCTAGGGAGACTTGTGATGCAAGTGTCACTGTCTTTTCTGATCACCTTCAGATGTACCATTCCAGGGCCTCAGGGCCTATGGGATATAGAGGTCCCTAGGTCCAATGGCTTTCTGTTCTAAAAACCTCCCTCTATCACTTCCTCTGTCACACCCGAGGAAGCAACAGTGTCACAACCCCCAACCAGAATGAGGCCTTCTGAGCATTCTGTGAAATGAACTCAAACTTGGGGGGAAGGTGCACAGGGGAGTGTGGGTGCCAGGTTCTCAGAAGTCCTAGAAAGTGGAAGAGTGTCTGCTGATGGAGGAGTGGGGGGTCACGTTCCAGGTGGGGGGCACCAGCCATACACAGGGAGGAGGTGGGTGAGAACTGGCCTTGTAGGGAGAGAGGATGAAAGGCTTGGGAGGTACTGGTGGGGGGATGTAGGTGGAATGTAGCCAGAGGCCTTGAGAGTCTAGGCTGAGGCGTGAGTCTGATGACATCTATGGAAAACAATTTTATTTGCTTTTCGAAGAGCACTTGAATAGTTCAGATTCCTGCCCAAGGTTGCTGGCCTCCATGCTCAACAATCTGGTCAAATGGAAACTTCCATGTGGCAGGGAGGCTGTGGTGACTGGTGGGTGGGAGTGGAAGGGGAGATGGGCAGGTTGACCAGTAAGCCTCAAGAACCCTGACTTCTGTAGGGAAAATACACTACTGCCTACTGGATGAATGCCCCCCATAGCCAGCTGCCTGGCCGCCCCTCCTCCCCCAGCAATCACCCGACTCCTTACCAGGGCCTGCGGCTCATGTTCACCCTTCCCCAGATCCACCTTTCAGAGGTGAGCTGAATAACCAACCTGTCCCTCTGTGCCCAGAAGTCTTCAATCCTCCCATTGCTAAGGGTGAGGATGTTCCATGGTGTGACAGCTTAGTCCTGTCAGCTTCAACTGAGACTCAATGTCATGGTCTGAATATCTTAGCCCAGGGAGTGGCACTATTTGGAGGTGTCCTTGTTGGAGCAGGTATGTCACTGTGGGTGTTGCCATACTCCTGCCTTTATAATAGACTGAATCTCTGACCCTGTAAGTCAGCCCCAATTAAAAGTTGTCTTTTATAAGACTTGCCTTGGTCATGGTGTCTGTTCACAGCAGGAAAACCCTGAGACAGAAGTTGGTACCAGGAGTGGGGTATGGCTGTGATAGGCCTCACCATGCGTTTGTTTGGAAGACTGTGGAGTTCGGGATTTTGACAAAGTGTTAGAATGCTTTAAATGGGGCTTAATAGGCTATCCTAGTAGGGATATGAAAGACTTTTTTTTTTTACTGAGAATGATTGGAATTATACAGACCTAGCCCAAGAGGGTTCAGTGGAGAATTTCAATATGTGACCTAGAGACTGTTGATGTGGTATTTTGGTGAAGAATGTGGCTGCTTTTTGTCCTTGTCTGAAGAGTCTGCTTGAGGCTAAGGTGAAGAGACTCAGATTAATTGCATACAAGGGAAGTCACAGAAATTCCTATTATAGACTTTGTTCTTCTGTTAAGTGTCATGAAATATGCTTTGAACAAGCATAGCAAAACTGAGAAAGAAAAATATAAAATATATGGCTCAAGTATTAATGGGGCACCAGGAAGTGAAATGGAGCTAAATCCTATGTTCTAGGAGAAAACAAGTTAAGGGAGTAGGATTTGAGGCAAGATCCTACCAAGCTAAGTTTAGGTCCAGGCATGGTGGTACACACATTTAATCCCAAGAGATAGGCATGCAGATCTAGGAGCCAACTCAAGGTAACCTTCAAGCTCCTACTTTCTGAAGTAGCCTCTTCCAGTTTGCGACCTAATTCTTGAGTCTCCCAGTCAATAGGTTTGAAGTTTAATTTCAATGTATTATCATTATTATATATGTGTATGGTGTGTGGGAGCACACACACATAGAGGTCAGGGGATAAGTCTGTGGAGTGGAGTAGGTTCCAGTGACCCAACTCAGGTCATTAGGTTTGCATAAGAATATGTTTTGCCCACTGATGCTTCTATCTCTAACCATCAATAATTTTGACCAAAAAGCTGTGGCTTTCACGTACTTGAGGCTTTAAAACATGCCCCGTACAGTCAGGAGAGATAACAGATTAGGGTGCCCACGCTGTAGGTGTCCACAGGTCCAGTGCTTAGACTCTGCTTCCCTTTCCCCCTTTTACAAACCTACATTTTTAGCTTCTTGGTACCCCAGTTTCTCCCAGAAACTTCAAGAGGTTTAGTGACAAATTTTAAGGTAATCATTGAAGATGCTAACCTGGGCATATGAGACTAGTGTGTGGACACTTACAATACCTAGAAAGCACCGTAAGGATAAAACAGAGTGGAGTGTCTGAGGAACTCTTGTTTTATTGTTGTAAATCCCTACCGGGTGAGTAACTACCAGAGCCTGCAGGGGCTGGGCCATCCCACAGTCACTGACTGAGAGGTGGGTACTTCTGAATATCCCATGGGACACCTTCTTTCCCCATTGACACCAGCCTGACCAAAGCTCAGGTTGGAAGTCAAGCACACAAACAAACCCACCTCCCTCTAATTCTGCAGGGCCAGAATGAGAACCTCCCATCACTGGCAGCCACAGGCCAGGGCTGTGTCATGGTCTCGTTTCCTTGAATTATGGGCAGCCTCATGGCAAGAGGGACCCCCTGACCCTCTGTGGTCACAAAGCCAGACAGGATCAGTGGCCTCCTCAAGTTTTTCAAGTGGACCCTTCAGTTTTTCACCAACCTATATGCTTCCTGGGCAGGGCTGACTCTATAAAGAAAGGGGCCCAATGGGGCAAAGCAGCCATTCATTTCTAGCCTGCGGTGTTAAGTCTTGGGCCTGCCTGGACCCCTGACAGGTCAGTACCACAGTGAGGAAGCACAAGAAGGGAGGGACATTAGGCTCTCACCAACAGCAACGAGTAGCCAGCAGGCCAGGTTTGCGTTTCCTCAGCCCTCTTCCTTCCTCCTGGGACCACAGCATCCAAGAGGTAGGAAGAGGAAGTCCCTGAGCAGGGAGGGGTGCCTTGGGGAACACACGGTTCTCTGACACTGACAGCCCTGCCCTAGGTAAACAGTGGGCAAAGTCCACTGTCTGGGCTTGCTTGAGCGGACCAGCCTGCTATACAGCCTTCGTAGGCCCACGCTCTGACATCAAAAGTCACTTGTATGTGGCCATGCCTCAGTGTCGAAGGCACGTCTTCACTGGACTGTGTTAAGGCTTCCTCAAGTGTTATGGGGGAAACACAGAGACACCAAGAGACAGGATCTGACAGGTGACGAAGGCCACAGGCCCGGGGCTAAGTACTCTTTACTCAGGCCATCCTGTTCAGTCTTCAGAAAGTACCGGGTCCGTTGTGTGTCCTCCTCCCTGCCCTCACTATCTTGCTCCACTGAGCACCACTGTTTCCTCAAAGCACTTTCCCCTACTCCCCTGGGGTTTTGCAATGACTTGTATTAGATGTTCAAGGAGCATGAAGTTTACAGAAGACAGGAGGACTATGCATGGTGACATCCAACTGTGATTCCAGGACAGTGGGGGGATAACTGTCGTGTGGTCTGCTTGTATCCACAGCCAGCAGACACAGATGCACTGCACTGAGAGAAGAGCTTTAGGAGCACACAGCCAGAGCCCAAACACTGCTGACTAAGTGATTACAGAGCCGTGTTTCCACCTGGCCTGGCCTCTGAGCTCCTGCTTGCCCGCTTTGCTATAGCCATGCCAGCCTTTTGGTTCTTCAGACCCTCACAAGCCATCCCTGCCTCCCCCGGGGCCTGAGCACCTGCTGCTGTGTCTGAGAGCCACCTGCCTGCACACCTGCACCTTACAGCTGTCACAGGTGCACGTTGCTGCCACCTACTCAGAACACACCAGCCTGCAAATGTCTGCCTGGCACGCTGTCTGTGTTCCAGGGTGTCTCATCTCCCCTCACACCCCCCATCCCACCTCTAGTTTATGACAGAGTAATCCCTGGGAGACACAAAGAAGATGCTCCCCATGGTCACAGTCGCCTGTTGGGGACTGTGGGGGGACTTCTGGTCATCCCTACATGGTCTGTTACCATGGAAAGCAGACAAAGCTTTTCCAGAGCTGGAAGTGTGACGTTTGAGTCTGGCCTGCTCTCCCTCCTTTGACTTGGGGAGGTTCCGTAACTTGCCGAGGGTCACACAGCATTGTAGTATCCTGATTCTGGGTCTTTTAATGTCTTATGTGGTGCTCTCTCCACAGGCCCATGAAGCTCCCCGGGTTAAAATCGGTGTCAAAGTGACAGGGGACAGTGGCAGGTGGGCTAAGAGGAAGTGGACCCAGCTTCTCAGAACTCTGGAGCTACCTCACTTGGTCACTGTGGGCAAATCTGTCATAGCCTCAGTTGCCCCCATAAAATGGGGGCTGTTTGGTGACAAAGGGAGTAAGATCAGCTGCAGTTATGACGTCTGGTTTTAGCTTCCTATTGTTTCTTGGCTGAGAAGGAAGCAAAGGAAACCAAGACATTCCATGAGTAGAAAGAGAAAATTCCAAGGCGGGCAGGAGAAGGGGGTGCCAGGGCCCCGCCCCAGGACAATTCCACAAACTGTAAACACAGCTTCAAAGAGGCTTTGAAGCATGAGGTCAGGGCCCAAGGCAGGAGGGTTACCAGGCTGTGGGTGACAACTAATTCTGGAATCAGGGATGGAGGACTGCGGTGTCAGCTGCCGGGAAACACACACTGACTCCTGAACATAGGCCTGAGAAACGAGAGGGGCTTCCAGGAGGGCCACCTTGCCCTCTGAGCACCTTTCAGTTACAACATCAAAGGACTCGTGGAAAACTCACCAGCCAAACTTGGGGCCAGTGGCGATGCGTGTGCGACTCTGTTCTGTCCGAGAAGGGCTTTCACAAAGTGAGGCTCAGTTTTACTCCAAGCTCAAAGCCCTTTCATGATGTCACATGCTTGGAAGTAGAAGCAAGCCAGTTGTTGAGGCTTCCATCCCTTTCCAAACTGCCCCCTCTTCTCATCTGGACCCCAGAGAGCCAGTTGCCCCAGAGAAAAATGACTTACACTTCTGTGGTGATGAATCCAGTGAGCTCCGACAGGAAGAGGAAGAGGATGAAGAGGCAGCAGCAGATGGAGACTGTGGGAAACACAGACAGCGTTAGGGGTACAGGATGTTCCACACAGGAGGCCAGGCCCCACTGCCCTTCCTGCTACCCTGGAGGAAAGCTGCTTAGAGACCCCAGCACACACACAGGGTAAGGGAGCCTTTGCAGAGACCATCAAAGCCCCTTATTCACTGTCTCAGTGTTACCCTCCCTTCTCACTCATGGTTTCAGCGTGATTCCCAGAAAGCCTCCACTGGCTTGATTCTGTGATCAGGTTGGCCTCCTCACACAGGTAACGGGCCCTGCTCGACTCCTCAAGATCGCTCTGATGCAGAGGTCGTCCTGGAGGAGGGCTGTGTGCTGGTAGACCAGGTGCTTTGTCTGGCTTGAGTGCTATGTACGCTAGAATCCCAAATCCACACTGAACATCTGGGAGATGCCATGTGAAAATCCAGATGTCCCACATCAGTGAAGCAAAGACTGAGGCACAGCCTGCCACAGGACTGGCCCTCTGTCTCTAGCCGGTGTCCACCTTGGGAGTTGTCAGCTTTATGACAGGGTGAGAACAGACTCCCGCACCAGAAGCCATATGGCAGTTTGGACCCTTCCCAGGTTAGTGACATGCACAGTTCTGTCCTGAGGCTGGCCAGTGGCAGTGGGCCATTTCTCCTGGTCAACATGCAGTCATCACGGGGACAGCCAGGACAGTCTGGGATGGACTTCCATTTCTCTCTCTGCCTTTTTTGGAACTAACAGCAGCATCACTGTGACACAAGGCTGTGGGTAACAGTAGAAGAGCATCTCCACCTATGTCTGTCTGTCTGTCTGTCTGCCACCTATCTACTTTCCTCTCTGTCTTCAGGGAGGGGAGGATGATCATTTTTGAGCACCTTCTCTCTCTCTCTCTCTCTCTCTCTCTCTCTCTCTCTCTCTCTCTCTCTCTCTCTCTCATAATATATATATGCATTAACAAACTACCCCACCATGACAATATGGTGGCAGCCTGTTGGTGGCTCTGGTGTAGACACGCAGGCCAAACAGCGAGGGACTGGGATCCCCATCCTCTATGGTCAAGGCACCTAGAAAGGCTCCTGAGGACCTGGGCTGCAAGGGTAAGATGGGACACCCCCACACGGCCTGATGAGTCTGTGGCCACACAGAGATGGGGCTGGAATACTTATAATCCCTGTCCACCTGGACCAGGCTGTACAGAGATGGCATTAAAGGCCTTACTTTGGGGAAAAATATGGAATGTATGCATGTCATAAACAGAAAAGGTTTCAACTGGGCATATAAGCACATGTAAATATTAAACATCATGTACTAATAATTACATAATATAGCATAAATACTATAGTACACACACACACACACACACACACACACACACACACACACACGTATTTATTGGTCAGGCCTAGTGACTCACATCTGTAAGAGCAGAGGTGGGAAGGACTGGCCAAATTTTAAAACTAGCTTGGACTACACAGTAAGTTCCAGGCTACCTAAGACTCTCACTCAAAGCCAAAACTGAACAAAAAGCTATGTATATTCATTCAGATATGTATATGCAAATATACCTACTTTGAGCCCCTCTTTGCTCTAAATTAATACCAGCTTGACAGACACCCCCTTTCAGCCATACTTCAAGCACTCAGCAACCTGTTAACAGTTTGGGCCTAGACGGTGGCCTTGCTTTGTCCTGTTCGTGGAGATGAAGCTCAAATATCCTTTCCAGCTGTGAGAAAAAGCCCCCTGAGTGGCTCAGCGACCAATCTAGCTCCTGGCACCTGCTCTCCTGCCTACAGTGGGGGAAGAGTCTGCCAGCAGGCAAAGCGTTCTGCAGCCGGATCTTGTGCCGTTCTGTCCAGCGCCACCCAGGACCCACATTTCAGCTCCATTCTGTCCACACCAACCCCAGTGGATGAGGCAGGAAGTGAACAGCACAGGAAGTTTTCTGAAGGTTGTTATTGCTGACTTTAGGATAAATGACAATCTTCTAGCTGCTCTTCCTTCTCCATGCCTGCAGATACACCCCAAAGTCCTAACTACCCACACTGTGGTGGGGGAAAGAGACTGGGGAGGCCTTTCTCAGAGATCTGTGTGCTTCTCCAAGGCCTGGCACACAGCTTGGGTAACCAACTCAGCAGGTAGACAGGATAACTCAGTGGGGTCCAATGGCCCTGTCCACACTTATGGTAAGTACACCCACGCCTGTCTCAGATTCAGGGAGCAGAGGTGAGGTCTTGGCACCACTGTGGCCTCAGGGCCTAACAGTGCTGGCTCAGAGAAGGCACAGAAAAATCATATTTCTTGAACAACTGAATGAGTAGAAAGCCACGGAAGCAGGAAGTGTTCCAACCAAGGCCTTCGGATCTCAAAGGCTGGATGAAGGCTTTCAATCCATGTCTGGGCAAGGCTTGGAGGCTCTCTGACTCCAGACTCCTGAAACTGACTCAGGCCCCGGGCAGCCGGAATGTAACCCCAGAAGAGGCTTGGTAGAGGAAACCAGGTACTGCCAAGTTGAAGGGGCCAAGCGTGAGACCCTTAGACCCCAAGGGAAAGTCAAGGAGTCCCTCTGAGGTTGAAAGAGCCATGTAGGGCAGGAAGCGGAATCCACAGGCTGACGTTTGAGCCCCAGAATTTCGATGTCTCCTTCAGCTATTAATAGCAGCCATCCCACAGCGTAATGTAGTGGCGCATGCCTGAGTTGGCCTGCCTGGCTCGGCTGCAGAGCCTCAAGGACAAAGACCAAAGCCCATTCATCAGCCCTGTCCCAGCACTTGGCACAGGGCCTGGCCCGAGGTCCGGCTTAATAAATATTTGTGTATTAAATGGTAGCTAAGGGCTGGCTTCCCAGGCCTCAGACCTTCCCTGCGTGTAAGGAAGAGCTCATCAAACCACGTTCCTGAGGGCTGCCAGTCAGAATTTTCTAAACAGTTAAAAATGTACATCCCTCCTCCCCACCCCCCGACTCAGTGCTCCTAAGCCCGGGAGACCTGCCTCATAGTAACAGCCGCAGAACAGGCAAAGACACAAGGACATCTGTGTGACAGTAGGCTAGAGTCAGGCTGGCCACTCTCGGTGCCAGGAGCCAGCTAGGGGGTGCCACAGGAGATAACTGGCAAGAAGGCAGGGAAAGGTGTGTCCAGGGACAGAGACGTGGGGGGTGGGTGGGATGTAGCATAGCTGGTCCCCAGGCAGGACAGTGTCCAGGTACACCCTGGGTTTTTAAGAGAGACCTAAGAACAAACAGCCCTGATCGTTCAACAGGTTGGGTAACGGAAGCCTGGAGAAATCTGCAAGGAGGCTGAGCTGTTATGTGGTGGCAGGAGCCGAGTTCCTCATAGTCTAAGCAAGTCTTTTTCAGGGGCGGGGTCTTGCCCAAGGACACACACTAGGATGAAACCAGCTCTTCCTGACAAGAAGACCTGCAAACACCCAGGAAGAGCCATCTTTTCCTCACAACTGGAGCGGGTACCTGCTGCTTTAAGAAACCGGGCTGGAGTGAGGCTGGAGGTATCTGGAGTTGTAGGGATCTCCAAAGGCCACCAGTGTACCCGAGAGTAGACTTGAGGCTGACCGCCTGGCCTCCACTCACACAGCAAGGCTGGGGCAGCTGTGAGGCTCTCTGTCCTATACCAAGCATCCAGGGGGCATCCAAGACCTGACTGCCCCTCCTGTAAGCAGTGACATTTTGGGTGAGTCACCTCCCTCCTCCGAGCATCTGAGGCGTGAAGCCAAAGCCTTTCCACTCACTTGCTGGTGACTTTGGTTTGTTCAGAGCATTATTTGGGGCGTAGAATGGTTTCAGCATTGGGGAACAGCAACGGATGCAAAGCCAGGACAGTGCCCACACAGCTTCTCCTGGGCGCCCTGTTTACATCTGACCAAACCACGGCACTTGGTCACCCTTTGTCAATGTGAAGGAACCCACACTGCTGCCATGCTCCTAACTCCGCCACAGGGTTCACCAGCATCCCAGAAAGGCTGCAGGAACAGATCCTGGAGCCGACCCTGCGTTCACTCCCGAGCCCACCCTTCCCTCGTCCCTCGGCTTCCCTCGGCCTTGCTCCTCTGGCAGTACGCTGCTCAGGTATCTGGCAGAAGCCACAGACTGGGACTGTGCTGCTCTGTCACGTTCGCCAGGGGTGTAGCTTAGTGGAGAAGATCTCTCAGCCACAGGTGTATGCCACATCAGGTGTTCATACATCCACTCGACCAATGGCGGCGATGCCAACCTCCCTCCCACGGCTGAGCTGCCATCTGCAGGCGTCCCCACAGGAGAGCCGCCATCTTACAACTCTAGTTGCTTCAACTGCCCCACACTTAAGGAGAGAGAGGGAGGGGTATTCACAGGGTTACCAGAATGCTTGAGTGAGTCTGTCTCCTCCCCCTGGTTCATTTAAGACAGACTCAAGGCCTCTCCTCTAATTCTTTGGCTCCAGATCACCAGAGTCATTGTTCATTGTGTGTTCCGGTTTGAGTCATTGGGTCCTCTTGTCCAGCTGACGTGCCACTAGGCTCAGACTATACCTTCCCTGCCTGGTGTTGCATATGGCCACTTTTCTGAGATGCTCTGTTTCCTGTGACTGAACTAAGTCAGAGTGAGTTTGTGATTTCTTCTAGTGGCTATAATTATTAATAATTCAAATAGTTTCAAAGGCAGGAAGGTAAAAGCAAGCATCTTTCCCACACCTCTGATCTGCTTGCTTGAACTTCTGTTTTGTTTGGTTGTTGTTGTTGGGGTTGTTTTTTTTTTTTAATTTCATTTCTTAGACAGGGTTTCTCTGTGTAGCCCTGGCTGTCCTGGAACTCAGAGATCCGCCTGCCTCTGCCTCCCAATTAAAGAGATTTAAGTCATAGGCCACCACTACCTGGCTACTTTAAAAATTTTTTGTATTTAGTTTACTGCTCTTGCTTGATGGTGATAAGTGTGTGAGAGAGACTCTGTGTGTGTGTGCGTGCGCACGTGCACACGCGCGCATGTCCCCCATGAGTTCTGAGGCTCTAACTCAGGCCACTAGGCTTACACAGCCAATGCTGAACCATCCCACTGGCCTCTATTTAGATTTTAGGAGGAAGGAACCCAACTCTAATCAGGCGACTCATGTTTCTGGCACACTCAAGAGGTGAAGGGCCTGTGGGATGCTAGGTACATCTCCCCTCCCTTCTGTCTTTTCCTTCTTGCCTCCAGGGTTTACAGAGAGTAGAAGTGTGGCTCTTTGAAGACTAGGTAGAGGGCTGGGTTAATGGTGAGAAGGGCAGTTACTCACTAATGGCACCAGTATATGTCGGCTGCGTGAGGTCCTTGGGCACCTTCCTGTAGATGTCAAACCTGTGAAGAAGAAACAGGGGGATTAGACAACTGTTGGGCAAAGGCCTTGAGGCAGAGACAGGGGTGCTGGTGGCATGTCTCCTGGGTCAGCAATCACAGCTCATACCAAAGCGTCTTTTCCAACCTCCGCTAAGAAGCCTTATGAGTACCCTGCTATCTTAGTTAGGGTTTCCATTGCTATGACGAAACACCACAAACAAAAAGCAAGTTGGGAAGAAAAGGGTTATTTGGCTCACACTTCCACATTGCTGTTTATCACAGGAAGTCAGGGCAAGAACTCAAGCAGGACAGCAGCTGATGCAGAGGCCATGGAGGGATGCTGCTTACTGGCTTGTTCCACATGGCTTGCTCAGCTTGCTTTCTTATAAAGTCCAGAATCACCAGCACAGGGATGGTACCATACACAATGGGCTGGGCCCTGTCCCATCAATCACTAATTAAGAAAATGCTCTACAGGCTGGCCTCAATTAAGATTCAGTTCCCTCCTTCCAGATGACTACAGTTTGTGTCAAGTCGACATAAATCTAGCCAGCACACCTATACAACCCTCTGCCACATCCCATCATGTCTCCATGGTGACCCAAACTCATTAGCCATCATTTTACAAACTCATATGTTTTAAACGTGTGCACGTTCCTTTGTGGGTCTTGCCTCTGTCGGAATGTAACTTATTCCTGAAGACAAAGGACCTTGTGAGGTCTCGTCCCTAGTTCAGGCTGCTAGGTGGTAGGCATTGCCTGGTAACAGCACACTGAACAAAAGGAACATCTAGATCTAGGATGGCTCTGTGTCTCTCTGACACTAAACTATAAATGCACTGCTGCTAAGTCTTGAAAGGCTACTACCGAGAGGTAAGAAAACCTGCCTCTGAGGGACTGGTACAGGGTTTCTATGGGAGGCTTCCGCACACTTGGCTTTCTGCCTTTCCCTTGGCCAAGATCAGCAGCCAGCCAGGTTCCTCAAAGCAGGGCCCTGTCAGCACACCCTCAAGCCTGAAGGCAGAGGTTTTGATTGGGAAACCAAACACACACCCGCTATACCTTTGCCTTCCAACTCAAGACTGGTACCCTACTCTGCTGACTTCACACGAGCCTGGAGGGAGGACAAGCTTCTATGGGATGCCAGGCTAAGGCTGACACTTGCTCTGTGCATAGCTGTTAGGGCTGGGGTGTGACTGAGCAGCTGCGAGGTTTGCTCCCTTCTCAGTGACACACCTCTGACCCGGAGAGGTCTATGAGAGGCTCAGACATTAGCCCACGTTGTAGATCATCTTGAACAAGTCATGTAACTTCTCCGCACCTTACCTACTCTGCAGCCACAGGAGGGTCAATGGCAGGCTACACATTACACTCTTAGAATCATGCTGGCATTCTGGAAGTGCTTGGTGTTCGCAGGTCCTCCTATTAACTGTCACTTGACTGATTGGGTCCCTACCACACATTGAGTCCTCTTAATCTGCCTGGCCTGTAAGCACACAGCTTCTCATGAGAGACAATAGTGGGCAGGGGGCTTCAGAGTGCTCAGGTGAGCTAGAGATGTCATGGCAGGAAGAATGGTCCTTGGGTCCCAGGGAGGCTTTCTCTAGGAAGTGATGCTGACACAGTGGGAGGGAGGGAAAGCGCAGCCTAGGGCATAAAGACTGCAAAGACCAGGAGCGGAACACAGGTTGGGTTCCTGGGATACTGTGTTTAAATTTGGAGGGAATGAAAAGAGGCAGAGAGGTCCCTGAGATGTCCCCCAGCGTCAGGCCATGGCTGGGGGCGGGGGCGGTTGGGGCAGGCAGATGATCTGCTGTGGATGTCAGAGGCAGCAGACTAGGGAGGAACCCGGCTGAGTGTAGATGGGTCCCAGTCTGCTGGTGGTGTGAGAGTGACGTGTATTAGGAACGGATCATTCCGGATCAGTGCCTAGCCTAGACCTCCCCTCCTCGAGCAGTACATGAGCAAGCCACAGAGCTTCAATCCTGGCTCGCAGGTTATGAGAGTGTGCCATCAGGGAGCACCCACGGGGTTGCCAGGTGGAGGTACGGGCTTAGGGTGGCCAGATGGTCTGACTTTTTTTTTTTTTTTAAGACCTTGTATTTGGAACTGCACATGGAATGTCCCAATTCTCAAATGTTGTATAACACGATGCAAGACAAAGAGGCATTTATAAACAGAGAAGGCCAGGAGCCTAGGATGTAACTCTGCGGGCTGAAGAGCTGAAGGACGTGGGCAACCTATTTTTAAAGACCCACCCGGGGAAGGTGGGAGCCATGTGGGGCTCCTGAGGCAACCAGACAGCTGAGCCACAGGCAGGGAGATGGTCTTGAAAATCCCTGTCCACCGAGCCTCAGTTTCCCTGGATGAAAAACAAGGAGGTACAACTAAAGATCTGACGGGGGCCTTCCAGATGAAGACAGAAATGGCAGGAGTGCCCTGTGGGGACTACAACTCAGTCAGTCTCTGGCCACGTCACTGTCAGGGTCCCATAGAAGTTCTGTCTCAGAACCAGGAGTCTGTGATTAGCTAGAGGCTGCTCAACAGGAGCAAAGTTGGTGGAGGGCAGAGCTACTCTGGGCAAGAAGAGGAATGGAGGAGATGGAGGGAGGTTGATCATGTGTGTACAGCACCGAGGACAGCACGGGCCTCAGCACTAGGGAAGGGGAATGCTAGCGCAGATGGCTGACTGGAAATGGAGGCCAGAGTGTGAACTCAGCATCTCAGTCTGTGCAGTCACGTGGGAAGGGTCTTGTGCATGGTCATACAAATATACACATTCCCCAGCTCTTTTCACAGACGGGGCTCACAAGGCAGACGGACACAGGCAACTGCCAAAACCTCATCTGGGAAGGATTCAGAAACGGCTGGTTCTTGAGCTGAGTGGAAAAACGCAAGATAAGCCGGGAGCGCCTACTTAGGTCAGCACTGGGGACCCTGTCCTCTGGGTAGAACATGGCCATTGCCATCTTGAAATCATATTGGCTGTGATGACCTGAGAAGAGCCTCAATAGATTGGTCAGTCCCACTGATGGTCTATCACGGAGGGAAGGGTGAGCTCTGGGTTCTGAGGAGTTCTGAGCAAGGCTGCCCCTCGGGATACACAAGTCATTAAGAGGTGCTGGGGGAGGGGAAGCCATAGTCAGCTTAGGTAACCCTTCTCCCATGCCTCCATACAACTCTAAGTAACCCCAATAATCTCAGTGGTTCAGCAAGCTAAGCTCCGAGGTACTTATCTGGTCTGTTGTCAGCAACTTCTTTGGAGTAAACAGATGTGTCTCCCAGGGAAAGTTTATGTGACAGTATGAACTTACTCTAACAATGGGGGTAGGTGTTCAGAGATAAGGTATAAAGGGGCTCCTGCTGGCCAGAGGAGAGACAACATGAGACTCAATATAATGTGTCAGATGGTGACCCCTGGGAAAGCAGGGAGTCAGGCATCCATGTGGAGTCAGGAAGAGATGGGTAAGGCAGGAGGAGAGAAATGGGATTCGGCTGTTGCTCCAGAGCAACTTCCGACAATACACTAATTATAAAGAGGGGAAGAGGCTTTAACGGGAGAAACTTGGCAGACGTCATGCCGATCGAAGATACCACTGTCAGGAAGACATAACATCCTCCGCATGGCATCAAGTCGGGGAGGGGATCTTGTCCACCACGGACATCTCAATCTGCTCATGAGAAGCCACGGCAAAAATGACATGCCCGGTGTGTGTCACTGGGAGGCACCGTCCCAAACGAGGAGACTTATGGGTCATAATGCCTGAATTATGTAGGTGTAGAATCACTACAGATTTCCTTTGCTGGAATTAAGAACATTTACGCTAGCCCTGTGGCATTGCTGGTAGCACCATATAATGCCATTGTTCCTGTTTTGATGGTTTGAAAAGACAGCTTTTCCTGACCGTGACAAAATACCAGAGAAGATCAGCTTCGCACAAGAAAGGTCTGTTTTGGCTCAGGGCTCCAGGGCTTCAGAGGTCTCAGTCTGTCTGTCTGCTCCTGCTGCTTAGGTCCTAGGGTGCAGTAGACTATCTCATCTCAGTGGTAGAAGCAGGAGGTATCAGACAGACAGACAGACAGACAGGCAGGCAGGCAGGCAGGACCAGGGACAAGATTCCCTTGCAGGACAACCCCCTGTGACTTACTTCCTCCTGCTCAGCCTAAGCTCTTGAACTTCCCTTTTCATCCCTAAAGTCCTCTGAGCTGTTAAACCTCTAGTGGTTGAGTCCAGGGATGACGCCGGGGTCCTCGTGGCCAATCCGCTTTAACACTGCTGTCCTGGGGACCACGCCTTTAAGCACAGGGCCTCTGAGGACATTATAGATCCAGCCCAGGACATGATGTAAGATGTTGACCTTTGGGGACACTCGAGTAAAGGGCATATGGGAATTCTGCAAAATTTGCAATTTGGGGCTAAGTATAAAATTATTCCACAACGAGTAGAGATTATTTTTAAATTCCACATGGAAAAAATTAAAGCGAAGCTGCCACTCAGAATGTTTTGGGAAGAAGCTTGGCCCCTGCGGGCACCGGATTAGAGGTGCTGTGCTTGCTGGGGGGTGGGGCACACTTATGGCTTCTCAGGGAACCAGGGACAGGGAGATGTCTAATTAGGCTGTGACAGGGAGGTGGGACCCAGACCAAAGTACAGAGGCAAAGTTCTAGAAACCACGATGGCGAGTGGCCACATCCAGCCCGTTGGGCCCTTTCACACACACACACACACATACACACACACACACACACACACACACACACACACACACACACACACACACGTGTAGCCTTGTGGGTAGCCACCTCTCTGACTACTGGTGTCCCACTCTCCTGGGGAGATCTGAGGTTCAGGTGGAGGGAATCCCTATGTCACTGAGCTCCTGGGTAGCCGAAACTGGTGTGGAGTCCCTAAGCCCTCCTCTTCCCATCACCCCACACTCTGGGAACCCAGCTCATGTTTCCTCACTGTCAAATCAGAGCACCGTCTCAGGGCTTCGTGCGTTTCCTTTCCTAAGGATGCTCTGGGTAGGCCTGAGAAGCCTCCGCAATCCATCATTCCTTTGGCAAATACGGATTAAACATGTACCGATGCATGTACAGAGTTCTAGAAGAGTCGGGGAAAGGAACCGACCGAGGTAGATATGGTCTCTGCCCTCAGAAAGCTGCCAGCCTAGCAAAGCTTTGGGTCGCTCAGCAGAGCCACCTGTGACAAGTGACAAAGCTCCAATTCCCACACAACAGACCCAAGTTGGAGAGTGGTAATGGGGTGAAGGAAGAACAGAAAAGGAACCTGGTTTCAGAGGTAACCACAAAAAACCAAGTGAGTCAGGAATGACTGTCACTGGGAAACGGGCCCACCAGGAGGCCAGTGAGAAGCCCAGCCATGTGACAGCCGAGGAAGTGAGTTGTGCATCCTCTCTGGCTCGGATTAGTCAGGCCCTCGCAGTGGTGATGCCATCAGCCTTAGCCATTCCGCCTCAGAGAATGTGGAGGAAAGGATGCGGGAGAAAAACAGGATGTTTGCCGCTGTATATGTGCTGGGGTTTACCTGTGTTCTCTGACTCCAGACCAGCCTGAGTTAGGTCTGGTCTCACTTCGAATACGGAGAGCAGAAAGGAGGGACCTAGGCCGGCCTCTCACATTCTCACTGATTCTACTTAAGAAAGGTTCATGATCTGTCACTGCTCAGCCACCACAGAAAAGGTGAACAGTAGGTTCATTTCCTGCCCTCCCTCTGCCTGGGACTTTCTTAGTCTTAGCTTTTCAGCTAATGAACAGATCAACACAACAATGAGGCCCGGCACCGGGCACAGTGGCATGTGTCTTTAATCCCAGCACTTGGGAGGCAGAGGCAGATGAGACCTCAGTGAGCTGGAGGCCAGCCTGGTCTACGGATTGAGTTCCAGGACAGCCACGGCTCCGGTGAGGCCCAGTCTCAAAACAATAACAACAAACCAAACCAAACCAAACCAAACAAAAAAGGCCTAGGCCAGGGGTGCTCCATTTGTGGAGTGCTTACCTATCATGGGCAAAGTCCTTAGTGTGCCCTCCTGAGCCCAACACCGTATAAACTGAGTGTGTGATGAAGGTCCCTAAGCTGGAGGATCCAAAGTTCAAGGCCATCCTTAGCTACATAGCAAGTCTGTGGCCAGGCTACATGAGACCCTTTTCATCAAAAAAATGAAGCCCAAGGCTGCCCTGGGAGTCCAAAGGTGAACACTTGTAGACTCGATACTTAGGCTACGTTGGAGGCTATGGCAGGAGGATCATAAATTCCAGGTCAACTTGGGCTACAGAGTGAAAGCCTGTCCCAGCAAAGAGAACAGTGGGGCCTGGTGAGATGGCTCAGAGGGTAAAGTGCCAGCAGACCCAACACACACATAAAAGCTGAACTCATTACAGCTGTAACCCTAGCACGGGGGGAAGGAGGCAAGTGGTTCCCGGTGCTGGTTGGCCATGACAGTTAACATAAAGAGTTCTAGGTTCAATGAGAGATCTCACAAAAATAAGCTTGAGCTGTGGAGATGGCTCAGCAGTTAAAGTTCTTCCCACATAACCAAAAGGACCAAATCCCCAGAACCCACATAAATACTGGGGGGTGGGACATGATGACCCACCTCTTGTTCCTGTCTCTAGATTCTGCTTCAAAAGGAACAGACAGAAGGCTGATGGAGGAAGAGTCCTAACATCAACCTTGGGCTTCTACATGCATACGTGTACACACACACATATGTATACCCGAGAGCATGAACATGCATACACACCCATGCACACCAGCTCACAAACACATGAAGGGGGGGATAAACTGATTGAGAAGGCACCCAATGCCAACTTCTGGCCTTCACAGACACCCACAAGAGTGAATGCCTCCCCCCACACACACACAGAGAGAGAGAGAGAGAGAGAACAAAACAAGCCAACAAAATAAACAAAAACCCAATCAACCAAACAACAACAAAATAAAATAAAGCCAAAGTTAAATCAACTAAGGCCCTGAAACACCACAGGCAGGCACAGTGGTCCAGTGGCGGCATAGGGTAACACACACGTGTTATCACTTGATGGAAATTTGAGGGATTTCTTTCATATATATATATGGCAAAATAGACTGAAAATAAAGCAAGAGAACAACCTGGACTGAAGAAAGCCCAGACCAAGATGCCAACAGGATGGGAGCAAGACCTGGAGTAGGCAGACAGGTGGATGGACAGGTGGGCAGACAGGTGGGAAGACAGGTGGACAGACAGGTGGGTGGACAGGGCCTTGACCACCTGCTGGCAGAGCTCTGTCACCACTGTCAGTTCTAGAAACATCCTTGCAGCTACCCCATGTTACTTAGAAGAGAGACCAGAGGCCCTGAGAAGAATAGCTGACGCTGACGCTGACGCAGTGTAAGCATTTAAAACTGAGCCTGGCACAGCAGTGCACAACTGTAATCCCAGCAACTCAGGAAGCTGAGGCGGAGAGACTGCAGGGCCCGGCAAAGGGCCAGTTTAAAAACATGTAGCTGTGGATCCATGAGTATTCATTACTTTTCCTGCTGCTTGAGAAAAGTGACAGAAGGTTTTATTCTGGCTCTTGGTTCCAGGGCACAGCCTGTGGTGTTAGGAAAGATGGTGATAAGCGTGAAGCGGAGAGCGGAACGCTGGTGCTCAGCTTCTCGTCATTCAGTTTGGGATCGGGTCCTTTGGAATGGTGCTGTCTGGCCGTGTTCACGTTCAGTCTTCCCAGATCAGTTAAACCTCTCTGGAGGCATCTTCAAAGACACACCCACATGTCTGTGTTTCAATGGCAATGCCAAATCCCATCAAATTGACAATAAAGACTGGTCATCACGGCTTGGCAGCTTCAGTGTCCTTGAGAAGCTGCATGCCAGGGAATCTGTGAGGAATAATGGTGCCGCTGTGTCTCCCAGGAGATGTGGGGCACAGAGACAGTCTGGTCGGTGCTATTAGGGCTGAGGTGTTATTGGCACCAAGTGTGCGGAGGCCAGGGATGCTACTCCTCCAGCTGCAGGAGGGAGGGAGACCAACTACAACCACTGTCCACAGGCCTGTTCTTTGTGGAATTGAACATCAAGGAAGGGGTTCATCTCCCCACTCATCCTGTGTCCTCAAGAGCCCTCAGGGGGTCCTCTCTTGCTAGTGAACTCACAGCCACGGCCCTGATGGCCCCACAGACACCATGATCCTGGAATTAAGTAGTCTTTCTGGTCTTTTTCACTCTGCATCTGAAAAGGCAGTTTATGTTGGAAAAACTGGGCAAAGAAACCCACAGGAAGGGGTCAAAGCGCCTGGGTCTGCCTTCCTCCTTGCCTTCTATGAAGACAGTTAAATGTGCCTGCCGTACTTGCTTCACGGCGCACTGGGCAAACCCTCCCTTGGTGCTAAGAAGGAAATGGTGCCGTGGGAACACACGTCAACATCAGTGCTGGGAGCCAGTGAGAAGCAGGATTTACTCACAGAAATTCAATCTGCAGTCCACCTCCGGCCTATAGAGGGAGAGGGCTGCAGCCTGACCCAAAATAAACACACATGCCTTCCCCACTTCCAGCGGGGAAGTGCTTGCTGGAAGGACCATCTGACTTCATCTGTGACTTCCTTCCACAGAGCAATGCCTCGGCTGAGCTATTTTAACTGTGCGCCCTGGGCCTCCGTAGCTGTCTTTCCCTGCATGTGGGTGGCTCCAAGGCAGGAGACTGGGATGTCACTGTTTCCAAAGCTTAATAAAATTACATGCCATTTAGGAGCAAGTCATTGGGGAGTGGGTCATTTGTCCCCCAAAATAGCTGTTAAGGCACTTAGCTGGACCTTTGGCCCGGTTGGTCCTGCCCACTGGCCTGGCAGAGCCCTCGGTGTGGGGGCAGGGCGTGAGTCAGAACACAATCACTTCGCTTAGTCATCCTTTCATCTCGCAGAGCATCAGTGGGGCAGGGATGTGTGAACACGAGGCACACACAGGTGAATGTGCGTACCTAGGCCTGAGGGGTACGGTGAGAGTGAGCCCTGAAACTGCTGTACTACAGGAACCCTGAAGGGACATTCTCCGCGGTCTACCATCATCTCCTGTGGCTGGAGCGAAGCAGTGATAAGAACCCTCACAGCTGTGCTGCCCCTCCCCACCTTCTTCACAGAGGGCTCTCTGTGCTCCAGGCTCAGACTTTGACTCTTTCTTCACTTTCCCAACCCTATGTGGTAGGTCATGTGTCTTCTCCCACCTCACCCCATGGAGGGCGAGAATTTGAACTCAGTTTGCCTCGGGCTATCGGCCTTCTACCCAGGCCGCCACACACCTGCCTGGAGGAGGGGACAGGCTGAGGGTGGTGGAGAGGGTTAGGTGTGCCGGCCAGCTCACAGATAATGGTTTTCTCCATCCAGCCCAGCCTCTGAGCTGTTGTCATGACACCTGCACAGGGCCCTCTGGCCTCTGCATGGCCTCCAGCCTTAGCAGCCTCCCCTTCTGCCCCATTATCCCACACATGACCTCTCCATTCCCAGAACACCCTTCGTGACCACAGAGTCCCTGTCTTTCTCCTCCGTCCTTCCCACAAACACCAAGTGTGGCTGAAGAGGAAGGGGTGTTGCTGTTATGAGGAGAAGCCACAGTGTCAGCTGCAATAGGGAAGGTCTGCAGCTAGGCTAACCCCCGGGGGAAAGAGAAGGACAGCAGCCGTAAAGTGGAGGGTGGCACAGTTGTCAAGGGGAACAGGCACTCTCAGGAACATCAGGATCCCCCTAAAGCACAAAGGAAAAGGCCAGGGTGAGGACTGTGTTGTGAGGGAGTTGGTGCACAGTGATGGAAATTTATACATAAGGCGAGACTGAAGTGCACACAAATAACCACGCCCACAATTCCTGAGACCATGCCCACAATTCCTGAGAGAGGCACGAAATGTTAATGTCCAGCTACTCAGGACAAAGCTGACAGAAGTAAAAGGCGAGTGTGTGCGTACATGTGTGTGTATGTGTGTGCCTGCTGCATGCAGGGGAATTAAAGACTAAGAAGGTGGGGATGTGCACTAAGAAAATGGACCAGTGTTAGCAAAGGTTACTTCCGCCCTAACTGATCTCTGTGTCCAGTTCACTTCCAACCCAAGCCACCACAAGCATGTTTACAGACACTGACAGGAAGGCTCTAAGACTCACACTGATGTCTGAGAAAAGACTGAAGTCCAAGCTAAACAACCTCGGGAACCGAAAGCTCCACACTGATCAGGCAAAAGATTTGATCTGATATTCTCTCAAAGATTTACTGATGTCAAAAACCACCTGAAGGGATGCTAGTATCAAAGTCACTTGGGAGACCCCAAACTGGAACCATGGTGAGTTGTCACTATGCCTATCATGAGAGATGAAACTATGGACCAATCAAACAGCCGGAATTCTCATGCACTGCCATCAAGAACATAAAATTGTGTGGCCATTGGGAAGAATTCAGCAAGTTCTTAAAAAGTTAAATGTCTATTCTTTTAGTCTATTTTTATTGCTGTAATGAAGTACCGGCTAATTTATGAAAAGAGACTTATTGGGGTGCAGAATTCCATTCATGACAGCGTGGCCACATCTGCTCTACTGCTGATGGACCTTGTGCTAGATCGAATCACAGTAGAGACGCGGCAAGGAGAAGTTTCCAGGGATACATGGAAGAAGCGGGTGTGTGAGAGAGATAGACAGAAAGGTGCCAAGATCCTTTATACTCATGTGGTCTCTGTATTAGTGACCACAGTCCCTTAAGACCTTAACTAAATCCTACAAAACCAGCCTGAGCCTCAAGACCTCACGGGGTTACAGAGAACTGATCCATTCTGCAGATTGCTAAGTAGACCCCACCATGCCACATACACAGGAATGGCACATGAACACTCAGGGAGCTTGACTTACATTGGTCAAAAGAAGAAAATAACCTAGATGTCCAGGCACATGAAGTATGGACCATCCACAGCGTGGAATACCGTGTGCATAGGTATCATAGGGTCAGGTGGGGTAATTTCATATTAGATTCTGGAAATCAGTCTAGAGTCCTGGAGGATCACGGCAGGTGGGGATACAAGGAAGCTCTGGGGCGTGATGGACACGGTCATCGTTGGGGCTGTGATGACATAATGGTGTACACATAACAATAAACAGGTGACACTTAACTGTGTGTCATGTACAGGCCAATACATTTAATAACGGTCATGATTATAACATCACATAACGTAATATAATCCAGGCCTTCCAAACCGCAGCCGTGCTGAACGATCGTGCTAGGCCACCGGCTAGAGGGCAAACACTTATTTTGAATCTTTTACAGTATCTATTTCTAGGTCATGGGACAGTTGACAGGGGCAAAGTTCTGTCTCCCAGGAGGATTTCCAAAAGTAAATGCAGATCAATGAGGATCAGAAGACTCACCCTGTTCAAGTTCTCCCGTCCAAGGGATATCTACAGAGCCTGGGAACCTTAGACAGACGAGCCAGGCTGCTGTGCCGTCACTGCCAGTCTTGGGGACACCAGAGCAAATGCACAGCACCACCAGAAAACTTCTTGCCAAGAGAACCAACCTTGGACCCACCCATACAAGGCTCCTGAGATCACCAATTACAGAGGACTCAGAAAACCACATCTTCATCAAGGGGAATTCTATAGAGCAAGTGACGAGAGCTTCATAAATTAAGAGATGAAGGGGAAAAGATGGTGGCCAGTATCTTTCCTGATCCCTCATCACCTTAATTTTTTGAGACACAGCTCAACCTGAACTTGGTGCTCATCTACTCGGCAACCGAGGCTGGCCAGGGCACCCCAGGGACCCCCTTAGCTTTACCCTGACTCCAGCGCTGGTGTTACAGATACTTGCTGCTACACACAGTTTTTCAACGGATGATGGGGATTCAAACTCAGGGTCACATGCTTGCATGACAGGTACTTTACCCACTGGGCCATGTCTCCAGCATCCCAGCCAATGACATTTGCTGTGAAGTAGTGTAGGACAGTGAACATTAGATGGTAGCATCAAAGGGTCTGGCGTTCCTTGCTCTAACTACACCATCCTCATTCCTACCTTTCCATCTTAGATGTAGATGTGACACCGAGGGCTGAGGCAGTGGAAACACTTAGCTAACAGCAGAGACAAAGCCACTGACATCCTCGGGCTATTGGGACAGAACCTGAAGCTGCTTACACATCCAGACTTCAGGTTACATTAGGGAGACAAAACATTCAGCCACTTCCACTTGGGTTCTCGGTTACTTCAGCCAAGATCACTCTTGACTGATAAAATATAAAAGGTGCAGAAGGAGCTTGGGCACATGTCTCCCTGCCTGTGTGGAACATGCTGTGAATCCCCGAAACTAGAGACCCTTTTCCTAAGCCTATCTACGAGGAACTGAATTTATGAAGCGGCCACAGGAAGACGTCGGCGACAATGGGCAGAATCACTGTACTGTCAGCGCTGGTGTGTTTTAGGACCATTACTAAAAACATAAAGGTTAACTGAAACGAGCCCCATGGTGACTAGGTACACAGGTGAAGGCTCTAGACACAGGACACCCAGATTTTCCGGTGACAAACTCACTATGCTACTCAGGACGTGTTTCAGACAGATGAACCACGGCTATACTTTTCCATTCAATCTTTCTGAACCTGCAGCGACCTTTCGCAAACAAAGCTTCCTGCATCTGGAGTGTGTTAACTCGCAGCAATGGTTCACTCCCTCGTCTATGCCACCTTCCAGGAAGGCCACTGCTCTGTGCCACGCCTCTCTGCTCTTTTCTTTCCTCCCTGCTTGCAGTAGCTTGTACACGCGTCCTGCACTGCCTGACTCCACCAATGGGCTGCACCGTGAGAGCCAGAGCCTCGGGCACCCCACAGAGGCTCCGAGAGACAAGTGCAAGGTGGACAGAGACGTGGTGCACCTCCAAGTGGGGTCCATACACACTCCCTCAGAATCCTCCAGGAAACCATCAGACTCTCTGATGCTGTAGAATGACCCGCCCAGGGTGGGCTGGGGGGGGGTCACTGAGCACCCATCAGGAGGGGCCTAGGCACTTGAAAAGTTAAAGCGTGCATCACCTTCTCTGACATCATAGTCTTTCATAAGACCTCCAGCTTGTACCCACCTAAGGCACCCTGAGTCAGTGGAATGTGAAAGGGGCCTAGGATTCATATGTGTGTGTGTGTGTGTGTGTGTGTGTGTGTGTGTGTGTGTGTGTGTGTACGTACATACATGCATACATACATGCATACATACATGCATACATACATACATACATACATACATGCATGCATACATACATACATACATACATACATACATACATAGTCCCATCTCCTGGAGGAGGTACTACTTAAACACCTTATTGTTTCTGAACCCTGCCCACCTCCCAGGCAACACCATTAACAAATGCAGGAGGTTCCGAGAAGCCAAATCACTTGGCTAGGTTCACAGAATCCCAAGCACAGGATTGGGGCCGGGTGAGGAACCAAACGGACGCACCTGATGATCTTCCAGGACCACACCCAAACTGTTTTCACCCCCCACAGGCGTCTTCACTGCCCATGCTCAGCACGGCCCCCCTGTACCCTTACAGAACTGCGGGCTAACGGAAGGCGGTGAGCATTTGGTGGGTGAATGAAGGAGAAAGGGTGTGCCAGAGCCACAGAACTGCAGTGCTGTGTTGTCTGGGGACCCTGGCAGTACATAGCCGGCAAGGAGCCTGAACCCCCACCTGTGTCTCAGCCTATAACAGTTAGATTAGCTCAGACCCTGGAAGTAGAAAGACACCTGGGGCTTGGCCTGGATTCAGGTTTCCTGCTAGTGAACAGGAACCCCCCAAAGTGTTTCCAACTCAGTGAAACAGGATGCTCTGCCTAGCCCAACACCCCCCTCCCAGACAGATGCTATAAATGGAAATGTATTCTTAGAGGGACAGAACATGAGCGGGGGGGGGATTTCAAAAGTGACCCATCCTGGGGTAAAAATACAGGTAGCGTTTAAATGTTGAGTGGCAAGAGCTATTCCTGGACTAGATTCTCACGCTCCTGGCTTCCCGCCAGGGGTAGACTTCCAACAGGTTTAAACGCAATAAACGAGCGAGTGAAGCAGGGTGGGGTTGGTGTTTCTCCCTCTGGAGGGCAATGGGGAGGGTGGCCTGGAAGCTTTGGAAGGTGCCCTTGAGTGGAGTCTACATGGCTGGCCATCGGGTTCAGTGTTGTTGAGCTGAGAACACCTTTGAACAGCATTCTGTGATCTCGGGAGGTAACGAGTTCTGGCCAGGACTGGGATAAAAGAACCAGATGAAGGTTTTAACCTGGAAATGAATGGCGCTTAACGAGTTTGAGTCCTAACTCCATGGCTTCATCTGTTCTTCAAAATTAGAGGGGAATTCGAGGCACAAAAAATTAGATTTAGCCCCATTTTTAGTAAAAGAGTGAGATTCAGAAAACCAGAAGAAGCAGAGGCTCAGATGGAAATCCTGATTCCAGAAAGACAAGAAGAAGTAAGTCTGGAGAAAAATGTTGGAGGAGCCATGGGCACAGGGCAGTTCCAGTTAAGGCTGGTGGTCACTCGGTGAGCTGGGGACAAGGCGGGACCTCCATCTGGGCAGTTTTCACAGCTGGGATGGTTGATAGCGGGGTCTAGCAGGCCCATCACATTACAGTGAGGAGACTTCTCACAGTCCTCTGTGGTGGGGCCTAGAGAAGGAACGAAACAGGCTGCACAGGCCTGGCTACAGGTTGTGGAGAGCCGTTTCCTATGAGGATGGCTAGCAAGGTCAGTTTCCTGTGACAGGCTGGCTATTTATAAGAAAATAAAGATAGCTAGGCTCTGCCACGGGAGGCCTGGTTGGCCGGGCGTATTACTGTCTGCCCTTCTCTCTGTCCCATGGTGCCGCCGATATTCTTGTCTCTGGAAGAGCCACTGTGTCAGGCGGAGTGTCAGCTCTGGGCCGTTCTACATGGCTGTGCCTTCTGCACCCGTCTCTGTTTACCATTCTTCCACATTACTGAGTAGCTGCTCTGGACGGCACAGGGCTGGGTGTTGGGAACACAGTGATGTCATGCCCAAACCTCCCTGCCTTCATTTCACCTAAGCTCTGGTGGGAAGAACAATCAGTGAATGAACGCATGTCAACTCTGGTAAGCATTTGGAAAAAAAAAAAAAAAAAAAAGAACAGTGCAGGAGTGAGGGGAGAGGTGTCTGGTAAGTCTGACAAGGAGCCAAACAATAGACCTGGATTAAACGGGGCAACAGTCGAGTGGGTATCCAAGAACATTCTAGGCAGCAAAGGCCCAGTCAGTGGCCAGCACATGCCTGGAAGGTTCCCGGAACGCAGGAAGGCAGATTCAGATGGAATGGGAGGAACAGACTGATGTCCAAAGTATTTCTTCAAAACTCGGCTCACACATCCCCCTTGCAGCTGAAGCCAGCTGACCCGCCTGTCCCTTCTGATGTATCCGCAGCCCTGATATGTTTGCTATGTGGCCACTAAACTCATGTGTGCTGTGTTCAGGAATGAACAGCACAGCTTCTGCTGTCTTACTGACACTAGTGGTGGTATGTTGTGTCTCACACACATGGGATCTTCAACGCTAGCCCCAGGACTCTTGAGGTAGGAATGTCATCTGCCAGTCACAGATGGCATGGATGTAGACAGGAGGTCAGTGAGCACTTACCTCCATGGCTTCAATATACGTGGCTCTGGCTCCGAGCAAAGCCACATGGGAAAACAGAAGCCTAGCACCAATTCCCCAGAGAAGCATTTGTAATGGAGAACAATCTTCCTTCTAGAAACATCGCGCCAACTATATACCTCACACATCTCCAAAGCAGAGAATGCGGAATAAGCTCAGGAGGTCCAAGAAATGGAGAAAATGGGCCGTGGGGGCCCTGAAGTGGTTGAAGAGGCCATAGAAAGAACTGGTTTATGCGTCAAACAAGAAGCCCTAGGATTGTCAGATCTGGGGAACCTGGAGATCTAGAGGTCTTATATGGCATTACTAATTTGAAAAAGGCTGCCAACCACTGTTTTAAAATAATAAAAAAGACAGGGCAAACAAATATCCATGCATCAGATTTGGCTTGTGAACTCAGCCTTGAATCTTGACAGTGAGATACACTTATCCTGGAACAGACAGCCTCCTCAGACCCTTCTTACAGGGGGTCGGGGGGTAGCGGTCCAGAAAGCTGTTCCAAACGCCAAAGTCACAGAAACTAGAGTGCCATCTGTGGCTCTTCCAAGGACATGGGATGCGAAAGAGACCCCTCATGTCACCCGTGGCCTTTGGGTGACCTCCAGCTGGGGATGCGGACACAGCAGACACGTGAGGACTCACCACCCGCGATTCAATCTTGCTATGAACCTGTGCTGCTGTGCGACATGGTCTTTTTAGGGGCTGATGATGTACAACGGTTGTAGACCTTCGGTCCAGTGTGTGAAGCCCTGGTTTCAAACCCATACCCTCACCCCAAATAACCCGAAGAGAACAAGTCCACCATGTGCAAGTTAGTTCATGGGATGCCACTAGCCTGCTCTTCCTACACCCACAGCATCGGCTCCACGGCTCTGAAAAGGATGGGCTTCCCCGGTGGGATAGGCTAAGGAGGGACAAGTTGAGGCTTGTCTTGGCCAGTTCTCCTCCCAGGCCTGTTTTGTGGTATCATTTGAAACCTAGTTCAGTAGTATGTGCCTGGAGAGAGGCAGGCATCGGGTACTTCAGGTGATGGCTGGTATAAGGAACAGGCTATGCCGGGGAAGGGTTGAGGGGTGGAGGAGGGAGATGATACTGTGTTCTACAGGCCCCACTCCCCAGGACAGCATGTGCTGGCATTGGGGGCAGGGCCTCACCCTCCTGCCAGGCATTGCAAAACACAAATGGAGTTGAATCAATGTCTTTTGGAAAAGTACATTTTGCTCAAGAGCCAAGTTAAACTGGAGCTTGGGCAGCCAGCATGTTGAAGTCTCAGGCATGACTCATCCATGGGAGGAGTAGCCTGAGCCAGAGGTGGGCCATGAGCACTCAATGGGCCCAGGCACTCTCTGTGCCAGGCTGCTTGGCCAGCTCCAGGCACACAACTGGGGGCAGCTTGTGTGTGCAGGTGGCCGGAGCCAATGGCTTCATCAAGCTCCAACACTCCTCTCTGTTTAGAAAAGATGTCGTCTCTAAGAAGTCATAGATAAAAGGAATCCCTACAAAAAAATTTAAATTTCTTACTTGCGTTATTGAGTCAGAGATGGCTACTCTCTTGAGACAGGCTGGAGAATTGGGGACAGATGGGTAGTGACGGTGCCCTAACTCTTCTGGAATGTTGACCGTGTGGAACCAGTGGCTCAGCTTTTGTAAACCAGCTTCTTAGACTCAGTGACATGTACTGAAGGACCCTCCATGTCTTCTCCTGCCTTTACAACTCACTGCTTTCCAGTGCCAGGTAATATTCCAGTGTCTGGATGGGGCTGGGTGCCTGGCTTTCGAACGCCTATTGACCTTTAGGCCCAGTGATCCACCGCCTGTGCCTTAGCTGAGTGGCTTAGAAACACTCTTCTCTGAGCCTCCAGGATTCTTCATCTGTTAGATGGAAGTGTGAGACCCTGATTCGTGGGAGAGAGGATGAAACGTGGAAGTGCTCGGAGTAAGCATGGGGCAGTGTAGCTGACTCTCACAGCAACCATCAGCAATCGGTCAATGATCAACAATCCAGCCTGCCTCTCGGGGCACTAGCACTGATATACACTCTCAGAAGTCCCCAGAATTCCAAATGTCACACAACTGCAGAAACTGTATGCCCTTGGCAAAACCACGCCCCTGCTAGAGCATGAAGCCAATCACAGTCAGCTGCTTTGGACAGTCTAGGGTGGCCCTGTATCCCACGCCTGGGATTAAAACCAAAACATAGTCTCATCATATTTCTGTGTTTTTAAAAGAAACCAAAAATTAACACCTGCTAGCTGTGACTTGAGGAGCTCACTTCACTCTCCAGTGCCTCAGTTTCTCCAGATGGCAGAGACAGGCAGCGGGGGGGGGGGCGGTGCTCTGAGAATTTCTACTAGTACACAGAGTGCTTAGCACTGTACCTGCCCATGACTGAGTTTTCCCACTTCCCCCAGAATAAGTGGACATAAAACATTTCTAATGGAGGGTGCTCTGACCCCAAGTCCTTTGGAGGGCTGCCTCAATCAAGAGTCATATCCAAGGAAGCAGGAAATGAGGCCCTGTAAGTGCAAGTTGTGTTCCCAGTGGGTCCAAGACCAGACAGAAGCCAGGGAACCCAGGGAACCCAGGACTCCTCCTAAGGGTGATGTTTATAACTCCTGCGTGCCTGCCTCCCTGCCTCTGGGTCTCTCTGCCTTCTGCACCCGTCTTGCTGCGTCCTGGCCAGCCTTTCCTTCTCAGCTTCACCTCTCGATGGCACAGAACCGAGTAAAGTACTAGATCCCAAAAAGTCTCAGCCCAGTGACAACGTTAACTGTGTGTGACAGAGCAAGTGAACAAGCCTGTCCACACACGTGGTGAGTGCAGATGCGTCACTCAAGCTAACGATCTGTTAAAGACTTGAAAGTAGGGAGCCAAAGCCCCGTTAGTCGTGGGTAGGATCCTGTGCGTATCCAAACTGGCTCCGCTGGCCTCAGACGGGCAGGAAAATGTCAGGACAGGGCTGCTATTTATTTATTTATTTATTATTTCATGTATGTGAGTACATTGTCGGTGTCTTCAGACACACCAGAAGAGGGCATCAGATTCCATTAGAGATGGTCATGAGCCACCATGTGGTTGCTGGGAATTGAACTCGGGACCCCTGGAAGAGCAGTCAGTGCTCTTAACTACTGAGCCATCTCTCCAGCCCGACAGGTCTGCTTTTTAAGAGGAAAGATGAGTGTATGTTATTTTCCCGGTGTTTTTATTCTTATTTTTTATTCTATTCTTATTTATTTTATATATCTTATTTATTTATTTTCAGTTTTCAAGACAAGATTTCTCTGTGTAGCTCTGGCTGTCCTGGAACTCTGTAGACCAGGCTGGCCTCAGAGATCCGCCTGCCTCTATCTCTCTGCATGGCTTTCTGTTCCTGACATATTCTATGATTTTGTTTAAACTTGGGGTGCCACAAAGACTATCAGACACTGTGACAGCAACACAGAAGGGACTCCTGAGTTAGCCACTGTCACGGCCACAGACCTGGAAGCTAAAAATCCACGTGGAAACTGGGGCACACAGGACAGAACACAGCAACAGAGGGGAAGTTAGGAGCCGTTTCTCTTTCATAATTGTCGGTCAGCTCAGGGGCTCCTCTGCCTGGCTTAGGGTCATGTTAGAGACCAGTAGTCTCTTTCTCCACTACCTGGTTGCTAGACCCTTCCCCTCTCACATGCTGACACTCTCCTATAGGAATGACCTGGATAAGGAGCCACAGCACGTGCGTGACCCAGGTTCTGGAATCTCACCAGGTGCTTTGTGAGCTGGGAAAAACGATGTCCCTTTCTGAAACTTGGTGGCCGGACACACAAATGTGGCTGGGATTAAGTGAAGCAGAGTATAGCACCGTGCACAGCACATAGTAGGTAGTTTTTGTTTTAAAATGGGCCTTTTTAATGTGGTGCTACTTTTAACTCTGTGGAGGGAGGCTTCCCCAAACACGAGTTCTAAGGACTAGTGGGGTCGGAGATCAAGTTAGCGAATTATAATCAGGAGAGAGAGAAAAGAAGGGAAAAAAGGCATTCTTAAAGCGGGTTGGGGGAGTTCTGCGACACAGAGGTTTAAAGGTTTGATTTATTGTTTATTTTGTTTGGGGGGGTTGATTTTGTGGTTTTTGTTTCTATTTGTTTTGAGATAGTCTCACTATGGGGTCCTGTCTCTGCTTCCCAAGTGCCAGGATTACAGGTGTGGTGACACACACCTGTCACTTAGATGGCATCAGCTCAATATGACAAAACCCAGTTCTCAGAATTAAGCAAGAACAATACCACACTGGAAAATAATCCCCATACTCAGAAGAACACATATCTAACTTTTGGCTTTTTAAGAAATGCTAAGAAATTGTGGAGGAAAAGGAAGGCCGCCTAGAGGAAGTGGCTTCAGACCAGACCTCCAAGAAGTGGCTTCAGACTGGACCTGAATTCCTGGAAGAGGCAGGCCATGCCACATGAGCACCTCCGTCCCCCCTGGCTGACAACAAAGTCTAACAAAGTCTGTTGTGTCAACGGTGGATCTGGCCAGCTCATGCCTAAGGTCATGCAGGCACCCAGGACAGTCAACAAATACTTCCTATTTCTCTCTCAGGTGTCTCAGTAAGCTTAAAAGAAACCTCACCTGTCCTCAGTAGACCTTGAACATCTAGTCATCTCACTGAGGTAGAGAGGCCCTTGGAGGGGACCAGAGTCCCGTGAATGCTACCCAAGCACTCCACTTCTGTATTGGAAATTGTGTATCATGTGCGTGTGCGTGTGGTGTGTACAGCGGTGTGTACAGGTGCGTGCAGAGGTCAAAGGAAAACACTGGATGCCCTGTTCTACTACTCTTCATCGGATTCCCCCGACACAAACTCTCTCACTAAACCTGGAGTCAAGCTAGTGGCCAGCAAGCCCCAGAGATCCTCCGGTCTCTGAGCTCCATCACCCAGTTCTGAAGTCACAGACTCAGCACAACCCAGCTTTGCATGTGGGTGCCCCTCATACCTATGTAGCAAGTGCTCTTACCCACAATGCCATTTCCCTAGATCCTGAATGTGCAGCTTTCAAATATAAACCTGTATTTCTTGTAAAGTAACAAAAATAATCTGAAAATGATCTAATATTGGGGTAGAGTCTAAGACTTCACACACACACCAGGCCAGCATTCTGCCACAGAGCCACCTCCAACCTCCAGCCCCAATAATCCCTGCTCAAACCTTTTTGCTGCTCACTTAAGGATGCCTGGGATTCACTGGTGATGACTTGTTTTCCATTTGCGGGGATGAGATCAGCGTTTGCCTTTGAAAATCCATCCATTTGAGCTTTTAAAAAAATGAGACTATTGAAGTAAAATATGCTGTGTGCATAGGCTGGTGGACATGTGACAGACGCAGCAAACACTGGGAGGGTGCCAAGAGTGGCTGCTGTGTGAGGGCAGTGTGGAAAGGATCATAGGACAAGTCCCATTCCCAGCCAGGGGTCAGTGACACCAGCAAGGGGCCCACTCCCCCTCTCAGGAGGGGTGACCCAGACCCTATCAGGAAAAGCTATTCCTGGCAAGAGTGATGCTATTCTAAAGAGATGCGTGTCTCTCTGGCTCTCAGAATATTGAGTCCCTGTAGTTCAAGGAATTAAATCTCCCGAGGAATCTCGTGCTGGAGAAGGAAAAGGCTACATGGAGCCTCATGCCCTCCAGAAAGATATGCCACCAATTTCTGACTTGTCTGCCTAGCAGGAGAGACTCTTCTTCCCAGAGGAAGAAGAGTGGGGGCACACCTTGATGGTGTTTCGAACTTCTGGTTTAAACCTAAACCTCCCACCAGGAGCCAACAACAGGGGCCACTGGATCTCCTTATTGGTTCTTTTTCCCAATGTGGCCACACTGAACTGCATGGGGACCACTGAGGGTGGTGGTCATGCCTGGTTGTCAGTTGCTGCCAGGGCCCAGGCTCTGACTCTAGCTTAGATAACAAGGGCAGCTAACCTGCTGGTGAGAATTCTTCATGGAAACAATTTTACACTCGGAAAGTGTCTATCTTCCCAAGCCTTTCTTCGAACACGCACGGTCGTCCCAGGCATCCTGGAGGACTAGCTTCAGGACTTCCTCAGGAACTCCAGGGATGATTGAACGTGTGGTATAGAATGTATAGGGTGGGCAGAGAACACGTACGTCCTTCCATATACTTAAAAAAAAAATCACTTCTCAGGGACTTACCCAAGAACATATTGTTGGCGAGTATACCCAACACCATTGTTCAGGAACAAGAACTAGACAGAGAAGTCTACACTGTAAAGGCAGACACTCTATTCTGTGTGTTTCCCGTGGTCATCTGAATCTATGAATGTCTACACTGTCGATTCAGAGGGCCCAATGAAAGCAAGCTCTACCACGGAGACAGACTGCAGCTCTTTTTGTTTCTTCTTCCCCCACCCCCAGACAGGGTCTCCCTAAGTGCACCAGACAGGCCTTGAACTTGTGATCATCTTGCCTCAGCCTCCAAAATAGCTGGGATAATAAGCCTACACGTCTAGGCCCCTCACATTTTCCCCTCCTACTTTTCTTATTCTTTCCCTTTATAGGGAGGAAAAAGATTCAGCATAAACATGACTATAGGTTCCCATCAGCTTCCACGCAGCTTCCTGGGTGGTGCTAACATCTTATGTAACTGAAATTCTCAAAGCTAAGAAATTAATCTTGGTGTAATACCATCAACTAGTATGCCAACTTTCTCAGGGTTTTGCTAATATTCCCACTTGTGTCTTTTGGCTGGGCTCAGGTACCTCACTGCATTCAGTTGTTAGTATCTCCCTGGTCTGTGACCGGTCCTCAACTTTCTGAGGGAGGCAAGAAAGACAAGGAAAATTATGGAGACATGAGAGATAAAAAAAAAGGGCCCCTGACTCTGGACTCTCAATGAAATCTCTATGGAATCTCTAATGGAAAAAATGGAGTCACTACTGGAAATTCTCAATGGAATCTCTAAGCAGCTGAGAAGCCAGAATAGATAGATGGATGTGATGGATGGATGGATGGATGGATGGGCAGGTGGATGGATGGATTGATGATGAATGGATGGATGGATGGATGGATGGATGGATGGGTAGGTGGATGGATGGATTGATGATGAATGGATGGATGGATGGATGGATGGATGGGTGGATGGATGGATTGATGATGAATGGATGGATGGATGGGTGGATAAATGGATGGATGGATGGATGGATGGATGGATGGATGGGTGAATGGATGGGTGGATGGGTGGATGGATGGATGGATGGGTGGGTGGATAGATGAACTGATGATGAATGGATGGATGGATGGGTGGATGGATGGATGGATGGGTGGATGGATAAGTGGATGGGTGGATGGATGGATGGATGGGTGGATGGATGAAGCTACCTGAATGATGGACAGATGGATGAATAGATGAATAATAGACAGACAGTATATGGATGGATAGATGGATGGATAATAGACCTACAATAAGTAATAGATGACTGTGAATATGATAGAAATATTTATAGACGTCTTCTGTGATTCTCCTCAGCAGGACTATTAACGTTACAATGTTAATAGTACAGTGGGGATCTCCCACCTGCCTGTGACCTACCGCCTCAAGTGCAACCCTGTCAGGTGCCCTCCGGAACTACCCAGAGATCCCATTCAGGTTCTTAGCAGATCACAAACCCTTTGAAGATAGTATCTTTTAAATCCACCAAAAATAATCCCCTATACCTGTCCAAAGTAAAGACAAAGACACGTGGCCCTCAGAGAAGTCCCACCCGGGCTCTTACTATCTTCCCACACACCTCATTTCCCCTTAGCATTTGGGCCAAAAGCTCACATTAAAATCTCCCTTCATAAACTGATACTGCTTCATGTTGGTTTGTCAAGAAATTCTTCTCAGCCATGAACCCAGGAATCATGGGATTTCCTGCGTGGTGGAGGCCTCTGAAGAGAACCCCCTCAGACTGCCACAGTCTGTCCCTTCCCCTGATGACATTCCCCTGGCTTTACTGTAGAAGGGTACTTGTTAATTCTGGATTGTTCCCAGCCTGAGTGTGTCAGATGCTGTCAGGTGAGTGCTGGTCTTAGTGCACCTTCTGTGTCTTTAACAGAATTGGGTAACTTCTGGCAAGAGGTTTGCCTGGCCCATGGTTCTGAAGCCTGCAGTATTTAAAGAGTAGACATCAGTGCTCAGGTATGGCCCTGTGCTGCCTGGGCTTCAGGAAGAAGAGTTCTTAAAGTCACCCCCATTCTGCCTCTGGAGATGCAGCTCAGTCATACCGCACACATGCGAAGGCTCTGGGTTCCATCCCCAGCACTGCACAAACAAGCCTTGAAACGTCATCAAGGGACCCCTCAGAAGCAACCAGCCACATCTCGGCATCAGCTGAATCTACAACATGGAGCAAATGAAAACAGCCCCACCCCCAACCCCAGCAGCTACCGGGCCCTACCCATAATACACTGTATAACCCCACTGTTTGTAAACTCAGTGCCTTGGGCTGTGCCTGGCACACAGCAGGAGCCCAGTGCATTGCTCAAATGCTCCAAGAAACCAAGTGATAGATTTCAGGGGACATACCAAGCAGCAAGCCTGTTCCATGTACACGTGGGCTCCAGCGCCAGTCTACCTCTAGCAAAACCCTCTTGCCCGCCGGAGGAAAACAGAAAGGGAGGGTAAGGCTAATTTTGCCCTGGAATGTGGCCTTTTTCAGTCAGCTGGAGAGGGTGATAAGGAAGTGGCTATGGGAACCGTGGGAATGGGGAAGGCAGACCCCATTCACACAGAGCAGGAGACGCTAGCTCCAGTGGAATGTGCAGGGTGTGGGGCGCCAGGAAGCAGAATTCCTGAATGACTGGCTAGGGCTGGGCCTCAGGACCGCAGTCCCCTAGGGAACCTGTGCAGCCAAAGGCTGTGTCTCATCCAAACAGGAAGATCATGGAGGAAAAATGCACATGTAAGTGGACTGGTATTTACAGGGATCGGCCCGCTGTGACCCTAGCAGGGGTATGGAGGGGAGGGGATGCAGGGTGCAGAGAACTTAGGGTCTGCCTAGCTGCTAGCCGTGGTCTGATTCTCTGGTGTGGTGAGGAGCCTTCTATGTAGGCCACACACTGCCTCCCAGCCTGTGCAGCCCACAAAGCTATAGGGAGAATCTGAACAAGAGGACCACAGAGAGGCTTCCTGGGTATGCCTCCAGGCTGCTGACACAAGACCCCTGTCAGGGCTTTCTCACCAAATGCATAGTGTCTACCCTTGGACAGTAGGAATTGCTGCTCCCACCTTTGCAGGGTGTTAAAAAGGCTAAGATAACAAACTTTGACCAGTGCGCACAATGGCTGGCCAGGGTGGACAGCCGTGCCTGTTTCTGGGTTGGCACTGTCACATACTGTGGCTGAGACGCCACCAGCCTGTGCTCAGATCCTGGGATACTTAGTCTACACCTGGTGACTCTTCTGTGAACCCTTTCTTCCAGGATCCTCTTCTGCCTAGGAGGATGCTACGAGAGGAGCCTGGTCACGTTGCTACACTGTTCTGCCCTCATGTAGTGCTTGGGACAGGGGACCCCATTATTAGCCCATTGTTACAGACCAGAAAGCAGCTCCACAGTGATGACAGACCTACACAACCAGGAAGGGGTGGAGCCCAGGCTGGACCATCCCCTACCACACACCAGTCTGGCCAAGAGTTCAAGACTCCCGGGAGCTAGGGGAGAGGAGAAGTCTCCGGTCCAGATTCTCTACAAGGAAATGACAGGAAAAGAGGTGTCTTCCTGAAAGCACGGGACAGGAAATGACACTTCTAACAGGGAAGTGGCAACAACCTGGATCTTCCAGGATGGGGATGAGGACCGACCCCAGCCAAGTCCAGTGCCAAGCCTTGCTTCAGCACCAAGCAAGCCACCTCATCTCTGCAACAGTGAAGGAGGCACTGGCCTCCGTCCCCCTTTCACAACGAGCAAACTGAAGCCCCAATACGTCCCCTTGCTCACCAATGCAAGAATCAACATGTAGAGTGTGGATGGGCATATACATGTGCCAACATGGCCCTAAAATCTACTGCCCCGCAGGGGTCCCCAACACTACTTTTAAGTTTCCCAGATGAGGTGTTCCCGCATGGGCTCTCTGGCTCTTGGGGACACCCACCTAGAGCTGTCTGCACACCCAGTACTCTTCTAACATTTGCTAAGAGCACACTTCCCTCTGGCCACACCCCCAGGGGGCAGGGCAGAACTCTTCCCCTGTGGGTAAGCGGAGGTAGTGAGGTGTGAGACCAGAGAGGCAAGCTAGCATTCAGTCTTACTTCTCTGCCCCACCTCCATGAACAAAGCTAGGTGACAGACAGTCATTCTAGAAGAGGGAGCACACCCTCTGCCATCTTTGAATCTGTGTCCACCATGCCAACAAGCCTTTAGCTACTTTCTTCCTTCCTCAGAATGACATCTGTTCTAGAACCTTCTACGGCTCCCAGGGAGTGACCAGCATGTGAAGATCCACCTCGGCTTCCCCTTCCATCCCTCACTGCACTCCCACTCACTGGGGACAGGCGCTACGATGGCACAATGCCATCTCTTCCCTCTGACTCCCACTCACGCCATCTACACACCAAGAAGCCCCCACCTCGCTGATCCCCTTACACACCTATCATTGGCTTCACACATGTGACTCCTCCTCACCTTCCCAGCTGGGCCCTGCTTCTTGTGAGTCGGGTTCCAGTCTACCTGCCTGGGCCCTGCTGAATGCTCAGCTTGTCCCCACTTCTCCAGCCTCACCGCAACCCCTTGCCACAGTCTTAAGGCAGGGACATGCTGTCTGCCCTGAGATACGAGTATCGCTAGGTCAGGTCTTCTGTGGCTCAAGCACTTAGGCAAGCTCCTGCCAAGATGCCGTGTACTGAGTCACCGGCCCATTGTCTTTTCATTAACTGGATGGATGTGACTTACAATTTAATAAGGGGCCTGTGATGAATTGAAGGTCAAGGTTTTCAAAACATCTCTCAATGTGGAAAATGTGAATCAAAGAGGGCTCTTGGCGGACAGATGGGCCGCTGCCAGAGCCAGCTGCTGCCAGCATGATGGGCTGGTGTCATTGCTGAGCCTGTGCAAGCACCTGCCCCGAGAATCCCTGGCCTGCAGACAGCTGGTCCTAGCTATCTGAAGCCTAGAGGGCATGCTCCTTCCCAGACTGTGGGGTCTGTACCCACCATGCAGACCCATCCAGAACTGCCTTTTCCTCCAGAGCAACTGGAACTTCCTGCCCTCTTTATCATTAAGGTCTCAGAATAAAGATCATGGGAGAACCTTCTAGAACCCTGAACAAAGCTAAGGCTAAACATTCCCTAGAGTTCTCCGGGCATGCCTGCTAGAAAACTTTCCGTCATGGACCCCCATGGAAAGCAAGCCTCAGCAGGGTGGGCCCCGTATCTATGGAGGTAAGGTGGATACCCATCCTCCGCCCGGTCAGTATGAACCTGTCCCTGTGTGAGTGAAAAACCGACCCGTGATACATGGCTGGAATTGAGGTCAGCTTAGATTTGATTTGCATTGAATTTTTGGCCCAGCCAAGCCACCTGCGCAGAAGCCTGGGGAATAGGATGGAGAGCACACTCTACCCTTACTGTCTTCTGTTCCCGTTCATGCCCAAGAATCTGGGAAACAGTGTTTTGGGGGATGTAGGGGCTGATGCAGTGACCTGTAACACTCACACTATGCCCAATCCACTAAGGGCAGTCAGTTCCATAGTGGCCTTGTCCAATATGGGACTACCCCAGGCGCTCACAAAAGGGTTCACTTCAGGAGCCCTAGTGTCTGAGTGTCCATCAGTGAAGTGACCCCTCGGAAGTTAACTTGTCTTTGGCGGGGACGGGGCTGGGCAGGTCTGCCTCCAGCTGCCTATGCGCAGATCCCACCTATAATAATCATTTCAAGGAGGCAGGAAACCATTGTGAAGTTACGCTCCTGAGCTTTGATTACTGTTCCTTAAATTACTTTTCAGGCAAGTCCCATGTGGTCCCATGGCAGCAATCGATGGCTGAATACTTGCAACACACCAGGCACACATGAGCCTGGCCTGAGGCGGGACCCAGGCCTCCCTAGCTTCAAGGAAAACAGAGAAGTGAAGGACTAGGCCCCAGCCAGACAGAGTGCAGGGCTTCAGGCCCTGGGGATCCAGAGTTCATGCTTTCTGCCACACTTCCATGTTGGACCTGGATGGAGCCCATGGTGGCACTATTAAATAGGGATACGGATTGTTACTATTGTTGAGACAGTGTCTCACGTAGCCCAGGCTGGCCTGGAACCTGCTCTACAACCTAGGATGACCTTGAACTCCTGACCTTCCCAAAATGCTGCCTTCCCTACCATGTCCAGCTGGTTCTGGCTCTTTGAGATAAGAGACTTACTCTTAAGTCAGGCTGGCCTGACTCACTATGTGAGACACCTCTAGGCAGATGCCTCTGGCTCGCCTCTGGTTCCCGGAACCCGGGCGGTGCAGAGGGCTGAGGCCAGGACTTCTTTGCTTCTCCCTGAAGCAAGAGGAGACCCTGAGGCCAATCCAATGATCATGGCAGCTGGCCCTGTGGCACACTACACATCACATGGTAATTATCTGAATAACAGCAACCAGGCACACCTGATGAAGGGGACATGAAGCCCAGGTGCCATGTTCCACATTGGGAAGCCTCAACAGTGAGACCACTGAGGCACAGATTCACAAGTACACAGCTTCACACATGTGCACACTCCTATGTGTGTGTGCACACATACGTGCACCTAAGTACTTATAGGACATTTGGTGGCTCTCCCTAAGGTCCCCAACCCCAGATGGAGCCATGTACCTCTCTTCTCTAAGCCAATATCACAGGGTAGTGGGAAAATTCCCAGAGGAGAGCTGAACCCTTTACCCATAAGACCACAGTATCATATAGAAGGTCCAGATACAGAAATAACTGAGCAAAACTGTAATGACTGAGACCCCTGTGCTGACTGTCGGTCCTGGCTGGATGCAAGGCTGAGTGGCTCCCAAGTCTTATCCTCTGGAAACTCCAGTGTCCCCAGAAGGAAGGTCCTCAGCAGGGACAGGGCTTGTACATTCACTCCATAGCTCTGCCACATTCTTCCGTGTCTTCAGTGCCCCTGGCATGTCCCTAGACCCCAGGACCTAATGATGATCAAGACCTGATACTGGGCACTGAGGACTTAGTGACTAGTCCATACTATCTTCCCCACAGATAGCCACTGACTCCTTCCATAGAGACACATACCTCCACCCCAGCCAGTCCCTGCTGTCCCTTCTAAGGAGGTGGCTTGTGCTACACTATGTCACCGCTTTGATTTATTAACAGTTCAGAGAATCCAGGTCCTGTAGGCTAATCTCTGCCTAAGGACACCAAGGGAAGACCACGTCTCCCTCACTCCCTTGTCCTGTATCTTTCCCACTACTGTTCCTCTAAGCATGGCACTCAGAGTAGAGGCACAAAACACAACCCCACACCCATCCTCACATCCCCAGCCGTCAAATGGTGACAATAATCAGAGGTTTCAGCCACTCCCCTTCAGCTGGTTCAGCTACCAAGAAATGTGAGGCTCTGGGTGGAGTCGCAGATAGTCTCACCGGGAACCTTGGGGGCGCCCTTTTGGTCTCCAGCTGGGGTTATGGCTCAGTGGGAGAGTCCAGCATGCCCAAGGACCTGGATTGCGTTCTTAGCACTGAAGCAGAGCGGGCACTGGGTAAACCTTCCGTTCCGGGTGGAATCACAGTAGCTGTTGAAACTCGGCCCTATGCAGCACGTGTTAATGACCTGCGATGCTTGTTTGACAAAAGAGAAAAAGAGGACACAGGAACTTATATAACTCGCCTTGAGTCATGCCACAGAGCAAAACATTTTTACCCAGAGTCTGCCTCAGACGCATCCAGGCCCCTGACAACCACCATAGATTCACTGACAGTTCTGACGTTCCAGAAAGACCCTTGCAGCAACTAAGGTCCCCGAAATGACCACAGGCCCTGCTGTCTCAGTCCTGGGCTGTCCCCAGCCACTTTCAGAGTGCTAGAACTTTGCCCAGTCTCACTTCTTCCTGAGTTTTTCCCTTAGATTCTGTCATCTCCATAAACCAGCCCATCAGGATGCAAGGGAATGTGTGCAAGTCGAGCTCCTGCGTGTGCGTGTGTTTGTGAGTGCATGTGTGTGTTTAGGGGAGGATTCAGAGCATGTGAGAGCTGGATGACTACCTTGTAATTAGTGGCCAGCAAGGCTCACTTTCCCACAAGTGTGAGAAATCAAAGCTATTACGTGAAATATTCCCAAATGCTTGCATTTAAGCCAATTTCCTTTATTGAGATAAGCTCAGAGGCCCTGGTTTACATCCTGCTAGAAGATCAAGTCTATCTGGAAGTTTCATAAGAAGGTAACAGTCCTGACTTTGACTTAGGAGCCACAGGGGCCAGAGCTCAGCTAACTTCTGCACTCTGCAAACAGCCCGTCCTACAGCCCAGGAGACCTGTTCAGAGTGTAGTGAGGAGCCCAAGGAACCACTGCTAGTGGGGTGAAGAGATGGGACCCAGGCCCATGAGAAGCCCTAGGTTCTCCCCACCCTCCATTTCACCCCACTTCAATCTCTCCAAGCTTTCTGCCCAAGTGTCCCAGCACCGAATCCTGCATGGCTGACTAGTCATGCTCAGGGGTGTGAGGGAGCAGGCAGAGGTGACTGATGTGCACCACGGTCCCACGGTAAGGAACCGGGTCCAGGTGGCAGACATTCTAACACCCTCCCCAACTCGGGGTTAACTCCTACGTGACAAACCACCTGGCCTCCCGTTCGACCCAGTTTTGCAGGTTTGGAAGGCCAGAGCCAGCTGCTGCCGCTGGCTTGCTGGTGAAGCTGGACAAGAATTACATGCTTCCAGCAACGTAGCCCCTCCCCACTCCAAAACAAAGAGCTGGCTGGTGCACCCCATCTCAGGCTTCTGTACTTCTCCTCACGAGTGCAGGAACTCCTCACAGCAACCCTCTGCCCAGTGTTTAAAGTCAAGGGAACGGCCAAGAAGCACCGTCAGCCCCACTGGCTTAGAGTGAGACCCAAGCATGGGTGACAGGTAACCCCGTTACCAGCATCTCTCTGTGCACCAGATGATGACTCTGCTGTCACCAAACTGTTTCCCTCCATCTTCCGAAAACAGAGAAGTCAACATCTACAGCCTGTCACTGAGGGGTCTGAGGACTTAGGATTCAGCAAGCATCAGCAAGTGGGCTCTGGCAGGCAGCCTGGGGGAGACTCAGCTCCACCACTTGCTGACTTTGTCACCTGGGCAAGTTACCTGCGCCTCAGTGTCCCTACTGATGAGACTGAGGTGGTGTTAGCGCCCAATAGCAAATCCCTAGTATGTAGCACGTGGTGCACCCCGCCTAACTTCAAGTACTTTAACACACGTCACCTGCTGAACATGACAGCTCACCTTCATCTGTTTTGACACTTCATTAGATCACAGCTGGGCAAAGGTGGCCGGCACAAAGTCCCAGCTCTGATACATGGCTCAGGAAACGGTGACACTGAGCACTCGGCAACTGGTACAGGATTCCTATGTCATCAGCCAGAGGGAAAGCTGTGTTTCTGTGACCACTCTTTCTAGCTGTGTGACTCCAAGCTGCCACTCACCCTTCCCCTTATCTGTGGAGACTCCGTAATCTGTGAAGGCCTCTGGAAGCTCTCAAGTCCCACTGGCTGCTTTTAAGACTGAGCACAGAAAGGTCGGAGGTCCCAGTTCAGAGCTCCTAACTGCCTGACACCAAGAGCTTCTACAGTCAGTTGAAACAGGCGTAGATTCCCAGGTCAGTTGGAGCAGACCCTCCAGGGGGAGCACAACCCCCAGGCAACTGGGGGGAACTAATAGAACTACTGAGTTCCCAACCCAGCAACATGGCTTTCTAGGTCAGGTGATCAAGCCAAAAGCTGGGGTTCAAAGAACACTGCCTGACAGCTTGGCTCCATGACATTACCATCTGTGTGGTTCTGGGCCAAGCTTTTGACGTCTCCGAGCCTCTGTTTCCTCCTGTTACAAGGAACCTAATTCTCAAGCAGCGGTGTGTGTGGATGTGAGGGTCCTCTCTTCCCTGACCTTATTCAGACTCTGGGGACTCGGACATTCCAAAGAGGGCCTGTGGACTGAGGTAGGGGGTAGGGCCTGAATAACTGACTCTCCTATTCCTCAGGGCCCCATGACCCCTCTCCTGTGTCTTTACACCCTTAGGAGAAATTGAGGACAACAGTCTAGAGAGATGAAGCCATAAAGTACCCAATCAATTCCTGAGGAGGGAGGCGCTCTCACAGTGGGGAGCTGTGGGGTTCAGTGCAGTGTTATGGAGGTTCTCAGCTTCTCTTCCTTTCTTCTTCCCTTCTATACCCACAGGGCTAAAGGTGCAGAGCCCAGGCCTGTGCCAGGCCCCCACGGTGGGTGGACATGGCTGCATTCTCGGTATATTCTCCACTAGGGAATACGGGTCAGCTGGGCAGAAACGTGGACCATCGTTTTGCACCAAGTAACAGAGCAGTGGTCTGCAGAGCCTGGCAAGGTGGGGAAGGGGAGAGGAGGGGCATCAAACAGCCCACAGGAGCCCACAGACGCTGCCAGCTAAAGCGCCTCTGAGGAAGAGGCCTAGTTAACCACGTCCTAACCATGTCATCGTCATCGTTAGCTCTCTCTTATCACCACCTGCTCCTTCCTTTTTCAGGACTTGCGTGAAAACACCCACTCATAGAGTGGCTCCACCCATCCTCCTGGCTGCTACAACAGCTGATGGGAGGGGCAGTTTTAGCTTCTCAGAAGCCCCAATGAAAGAGAGAGGGAAGGAGAGAGGGGGTGGGGAAGGCAGGCAAGCATACCCTGGACCCCACTCACCTCTTGCCCACAGTAGGAAACCCAATGCTTTTGGCAGGGCCAGCAATGGGTGGGCTTTCGACAGACAGGCTGGTGATGGTCTAACTTGGGGTGGGTAGACAGACCCCAGAGAAAGGGAAATGAGAGCCTAGACTCCTGCCCCGAGAGCCAAGCACACCAGCTGTATCTGAGGTATCAGACCGACCATGTGGAAGAGTCACAGGAACCTGTGTTCAAGGAACCGTGTTTCACTCAGTAACGTTCTTCCAGTGCGGTACAGTTACCATTATTTTTAGTTCTCGTCTCTGCCTTATGAATTAAGCTTTCAGAGATGCGTATGGACAGGAAGGCAGGGCATGTGCAGTACGGCACTCTGCCAGCTCAGGTGTGCACTGGGGCATCTTGGAATAAATCCAGTGGCTAAGGAGGGTCACTAGACCCTCTTAAACAGAGCTTGTCCGGCAGGCACCCAGACCCTGATGGCGTCTGTGCAGGGGACTCTGTCTCTGCTTTGGTGTGTAAAGTCACCTGTCTTCACTCAGAGTGTTCATTTCGACTTAATGTCACTGACTTAAAGACACATTATCGCTCCAAAGACAAGCCAGGAAACCCTGTCTTAGCAGAGGGAGTGGGGAGGTAAGAGAAAAAAAAGAAACATTTTAAGTAACACATCTGTTGAAGAATACACCCAAAATAATGAAGATGGCAGGGAGAGGCGGACAACCCTGACTGGGGTCACGGTGACAGCAATGACAGCATCTTCTCTTTTCTAGGGCACATGGCCAGGCCTCACTTCTCTACCCTCAAAAGACAGTGGTACTCTAACCTGTCCTGCAGGCTACTCCCCGTACACTCTGAATGAGGGAACCACGAAGGCAGAGGTCCACTCTGCTGGGACTCTACGGGAGGAGACATGCCTGTGTGGCTGCATCTCTGAGGGTCTGCCCTTCTCCCGTCCTCTCCAGCAGCCTGGTGTGCCGGTGCTTCCGGTGCATTGGACAGGTTATGAGCACCCAAGGGAGCCAGGCCCCATGCTGACATCAGAGTGCTCACTCTATACTCACGGCAGTCCTGGGAGCAGACGTATCATTTCAACAAGGTCACTGAGTCTGAGAGAGGTACAGATACACTGTGACCTAAAGCAGAGGGCTAGCTCTGTAGTGTCCCCATGCCTCTGCTGAGTACATCACCCCGAGGCCACCACTTGACTGTGCAAGGCTCTAGGCCCCTGCTAAGGACAGCTCTGTGCGTGTGTTTCCTAGGCCCGGCCACTTCCTCACTAGAGTATAGTGTCCCTCCCGAACACTGTCCATCCCTGACTACGGTGTATAGACAGACAGCGTCACAGCTGAAGTCTCCGGGCTCTGCAAAAAGAACCAACCGATGCCAGGATTTCAGCTCTTCCAAAAAGGAAGAAGGCTGGGAGGAGTCACTCCTGACAAACCTTTTTATGAGGCTGATGTCACCCTAATACCTAAGCCAGAGGGACCACCGGAAAGTAACAGGCCAGTGTACCTGATGAAGGCAGGGAACATAAACATCCTCAGCGTGCACTCGGGAGGTCACAAGGCGGGCGCTTCACCCTGGTCTGCCCTGGCAGCTGATGGAGAAGCATCACACCAGCAGAGGGGACCCACACCATCCTGATGCCGAACACGCTTGGGACAGCAGCCGCCCTTGAGGGAAGGAAAGGTCTTCAACATGAGCGTCATCTTTAAAAACTCCACAGCTGACAGGATCCATACAGAAGAACAGCTTTCTCATGAGCTCCGGCTAAACACCTCCACTCAGAGCCACAGACCCATGTGGCAAGAAAAAGAAATACAAAGCATTCACATTGGGCAGCAAAGGCACCTCTAACCACAGACGGCATGATGTCGTAACACAAACCCCGAGAGTGCACAGAAATCAGAAGAAAGTCTAAGACTTGTATGAAGCCACAAAATACTCCAAACAGCTAGAACAGGGATGGAGACATCTCCGAGATATAAAATTATACAACAAAGCCATAGTACAGAGATCAGAATGATTCCAACATAAAAACCAGTGCACAGGCCTGGGGGTGGGAGAGCAGAGGACCAATCCCACGTGGTCAACTCATCTTGACAAGGGCATCCAGAAGACACAGGGATGAAGATAATCCCTTCAGCAAACGGCGGCGGGAAACCTGCGCTTTTCCATGTAAAGGGTTAAGATCGGATGCCTGTCTTATTCCACACGAGATGTGAATTAAAGAAAAACAAACCAAAGACCTACATGTAAAGCCAGAAACCACAAAACTCCTGAAAGAAACCCCTGGCTTGGAATATGACTTGGGCAGGGGAGGCAGAAGGAGATAAGGGAGGCTTAAGACAGGGTTTCTCTATGTAGTCCTGGATGGTCTGGAATTCACTGTGTGGACCAGGCTGGCCTCAAATAAATAAATATCTTCATGCCTCTGCCTCCTGGGTGCCGGTGCCAGGATTGGAATTGGAAGGTGCATCACCAGCACCTGGCAGAATTAATGACCAGCATACCAGTGGACCAGGTTACAAAGCGTAACAAACTAACAAGAAAATAATTTGTCATCAACGGTAAAATGCATGGGTAAGACTATAGCAAACTAAGTATCTCCATAGCAAAGGACAGAGAAATGAAAAGGTAGCTGGTAAACCAGGAGACATGTTTGCAAGCTGTGTATCTGCTTAAAGAGTTAGTACCCAGGATTTAAAGGGCAGACAAGCAGGCAGGTGGGTAGGCATTTGAGACACTTTTTCAAATGGACAAAAGGCGTTTGGCATCAAGTCGAGGAGATGCAAACCAAAATGGTCTGTGATACCACCACACAGCCATTAGCAGGGCAGCCACTGAATCTAAAACGCAACAAGTGAACGCTAGGGACAGTTTGGAGAATGCTTGTACACAGCTGGGTTGGGGGGTATGGACTGGCATAGCCATTATGATGAACAGGGAAGCAAAAATAGAACAACCATACACCCGGCAAACTCTCTTCTCTGTGCATACCCAAAGGGAATGAAATCCCAGAGAGCTACCTGAACACCCCCGAACAAAGCGCCAGTCACAAAAGCAGCAACTCGGAGCAGCCACCACTGATGGAGGGACACAGAAAATGAAGCTCCTAGACATAGTGGAGCACTATTCAGCCTAAAAGAGAGAGAGAGATCCCACCTCGTGCCAAAATAGGCCCGGACAGAAGACATGCTAGTGAAATAAAACAAAATATAGATGGGGAAAAGAACCTAATGTCCATAGAGGATAGTGGGTCAGGGCTGGGTGGGATGGTTGAGTCAGAAAACACAAAGCAGACAGTTCGGTGAGCACACCTGGGAAAGGTCAGATGAAGAAACACACAGCATACCATGTGCAGGGCTTTGCTACACAAGGTCACAGCTGTTCCTTCTGGTGGCTACGGATTAAGATATCACAGAGGTAGCTCTCTGCTCCTCGCTGTTCCAGAGACAGCTGCATCTTCTCGTGCAGTGCCAGCCTTGTCTCTTAGACAAGATGGTGAAGGTCGGTGTGAACAGATTTAGCCGTATTGGGCACCTGGTTACCAGAAGTACCTTCTGCTCAGGATCTGGCAAAGTGGAGATTGTTACCATCAACGACTCCTTCACTGACCTCAACTACATGGTCTACATGTTCCAGTGTGACTCTACCCATGGCAAATTCAATGGCACAGTCAAGGCTGAGAATGGGAAGCTTGTCATAGGCGGGAAGCCCATTACCATCTTCCAGGAGCGAGATCCCGCTAACATCAAATGGGCTGATGCTGGTGTTGAGTGTATTGTGGAGTCTACTGGTTTCTTCCTCACCATGGAGAAGGCTGGAGCCCACTTGAAGGGTGGAGCCAAAAAGGTCATCATCTCTGCCCCTTTGGCCAATGCCCCCATGTTTGTGATGAGTGTGAACCATGAGAAATATGACAACTCCCTCAAGATTGTCAGCAATGCATCCTGTACCACCAACTGCTTAGACCCCCAGGCTAAGGTCATCCATGACAACTTTGGCATCGTGGAAGGGCTCATGCCATCACTGCTACTCAGAAGACTGTGGATGGCCCCTCTGGAAAGCTGTGGCGTGATGGCCGTGGGGCAGCTCAAAACATCATCCCTGTATCCACTGGTACTGCCAATGCTGTGGGCAAGGTCATCCCAGAGCTGAACAGGAAGCTCACTGGCATGGCCTTCCATGTTCCTACCTCCAATGTATCAGTTGTGGATCTGACATGCCACCTGGAGAAACCTGCCAAGTATGATGACATCAAGAAGGTGGTGAAGCAGACAGCTAAGGGCCCACTAAAGGGCATCCTGGGCTACACTGAGGACCAGGTTGTCTCCTGTGACTTTAACAGCAACTCCCACTCTTCCACCATTGATGCTGGAGCTGGCATTGCTCTTAATGACAACTTGTGAAGCTCATTTCCTGTTATGACAATGAATATGGCTACAGCAACAGGGTGGTGGACCTCATGGCCTACATGGCCTCTAAGGAGTAAGAGACTCTGAACCACCCACCTCCCAGTAAGGACACTGAGAGCAAGAGAGAGAGACCCTCAGTTGCTGAGGAGTCCCATTCCAACTTGGCCCCCAACAATCTCCCTCACAATTTCCATCCCAGACACCCATAATAAAAGGAGGGGCCTAGGGAGCCCTCCCTACTCTCTTGAATACCATCAATAAGCTTCCGCTGCACTTCCCCCCCCCAAAAAAAAAGATATGACAGAGGTAATTTGCTTCTAAAGGGTTTCATGAAGGAATCTGGGTCTCCACATGGCGATGCCTCAAGGTGGTGGTTTCTGAAAGAGCTGAGGCCTCATGCTTCTTAAAACTCTCCAGTGCTAAATGGAAGACCCGACTACAGATTGTTTCGTTTTGAACCAGGGCCTTACTCTATAGCCCTTGCTGACCTCCAACCTAGGGTAATCCTCCTGACTCAGCCTTCCAAGTGCTAGGATCACAGGCCCAGAGTCACCATTCCTGGGCACCCAGGTTTCTCTGGACTTCCTTCCTACACCCTTTGTCATTGGCTCCTCCCAGCCTGCACACTCGTGATGAGAAAAAGTCCTGCCTGATCCTGTACCTCACAACCCCCTCACCTGTACCGTCATAGCTGCACAGTTAGGGAGTAATCCAGCTGCCCACTGTTGTGGGGCCGCTGCCACGTGCCTCAGAGAAGGCGACCTGGCACCGGGTCTCTACTCCCCAATGGAATGTCTGTTAGCACCCAGGTAGGAAGACAGGGCAGGGGTAAAAGGTCAGAATGCAGGTCGCACGGTTCTGGTGTCCTGAGAGGGTGACCCAGAAAGGCCTGCTGCACAATCCAGTCTATTGGTGAGAAAGGTCAGCAGCCCTCGGAGGAAATGTGTGACACGGTCCCCGGAGAGCTCTTAAGGCAGCCAAGGTCATGAAAGCCAAAGCTTGTGCAATGGCCCCAGCCCGAGGGGACAGGAGTTGCAGCATGAAGGCACGTGGGCGCCTGCATGGGAGACTGAACACTGAAGGGACACTGGCACCATTCCATTGTCACTTCCTGAGCTGGGACAACCCATGTGGCAATGGGCAGCGTGTACGGCGGGGGACAATGGTCAGCTCTGCTTTGTCTAAAACTTCTTGGAAACCTAAAGTCAGCTCAAAATTCAAAGTTCACTTAGTTCTTAAAAACACGAGAAAGAAGCTGTCAGAAGTAAAACCAAGTCCAAGGGGTCAGACACGGGGACTTGCCTACGTCTCAGAGCCCTGAGTACCTAGTACACGGTACACAGTACGCCCTAGTGACCAGTGAACTCCCCACCCTGGCTGCTTCAGCCTTTGGAAGGAGCTCTGCAAGTCCACACAGGAAGTCCTGTCCCCTTCTCTGCAGCTCCACAGCACATGCTCAATGGTAACTTCCTACCCAAAGATGCCCACAGTGACAGGAAACAGTCACTCGAGCTTCACCACCACTGCCCCGCCCCCAGCTTCCATAGCAACGAGCCATAAATACAACTAAGACAATAACAACCAACATCGGGGTTTCTGTGGGATCACCCCAAGAAAATAAAGCGATTACACACCTTCCAGAGTTCAAAGCTGCTGAGAAAGCCAGTTTTTACGTCACAGACAGGCATGGAAGCCTCAGTTATATCACCTGCCGCTGCGCGTGTCTCAAGCCAGCAGGCACAAAGTTCCTCCCTGCCTCTGCACTGTGGAGGAAGGGTATACCCCTCAGGAGAGATCTGGCTAGCCTGGGCTACAACCTTCAGTGCTGCTCAGAAGGGAGCTCAAGAGCTAGCCTCAGCCCTCATCTAGATTAGCCCATTGGAGCAGAACTCTGACATACCACTGTGGCCCAGGCCCAGAATGCCAGGGGCTCTGCTCAAAGTCCTTGACCATCCAGTGAGCACATGCTGGTCACACTGGCCAAAAAGTGGGTCACAGAACTGTGCATAGCCAGAGACTTGTTTGGCCCACAGTGGTGGTTAACAGAAATGAAACTGCATTCTATAGCTGATTAACTGTAGTCATTTTAAGCTTTTTGTCATCTCTTAAAAGATGAAGGAGTCTGGAAATCTTAAAAGATGAGGGTTACACAGGCACACTGAAGCCACCTGTGCAGACAGACACAACTCTCCAGCTGCCACACCAAGCTCTTGGACTACCTTAGTGTGATACTCAGAGATACTCAGGCAAGCACACTGATGTCACCTAAGGTTGCTGCAAAGGGTAGCCCAGGACCAACCTGTCCCAGAAACTCTCAAGTGGGTATCATCGGCCTTGCAGAGACAGGACCTTGCTTCCCATGGTCACACACCATGTGCCTCCCACTGTGGTCTACCAGTCCTAGTGAGAATAAACAGCTGCTGGGCCAGGGCCTCTCCAAATCCCTGCAACAAAGGAGCACCCTAATCTACAGAGAGGAAAACTAAGGTCTGCAGCTATCCAGGGTACCCCAGCTATTGAACAGTGAGGAAAAAGAGCCATTATGAGAGACCCACCATACAGGAAGGGCTGATCTTGGGGCAGCTCAGAGCAGCCAGTCATCCTCTGAGGCATTTGCAATGGAGAAGAGCATCCTGGGAAATCTGGAGACACTATACACCACGAATGGACTCTGGAACCGAGCGAAACATCAGAGCAAGCCAAGCAACACCAGGACTCCAAAAGCTCTCTGGGGACGCTTCAGCTAATTCCTACGCACGAACAGCTTCTAGTGTGAAAGTGAAGCAGATAAGGCCTCACCAGGCAGAATTCATGAGAACAAATATGTTCAAGGTGTCCAGAAAAGCAGGACATCCTTGCAGTGAGGTGCTGGGCTCTGGTATTCCAGTCTTGCACACAATTCAGTAGCTGTGCGCCTGGTCAGTTCCTTCCCAGCCCTGGGCTCCAACTTCCTATCCTAAAAGGGAATTAGTAGAAGAAATGGTTACTGGAAAGAAAAGAGACCCTAGGCAATGGGAGGAAATGTTCTCCAACCACAGATCTGACAAGGAGACAATATCCAAAGCATACAGGAAACCCTTCAACTCTGCAGCAAAAGTACATACAACCTCAATCAAAAGGTCTGAGTAGTGGGTTCAAGGCAAACAGGTATGGGGTATGTATACCATACACTGTATGAAAGATTTGACTGTCAATATAAAGCTGACTGGCCAATGAGCTGAGGCAGGATTAGAAGGCGGGATATCCAGTAGGAGGAGGGGATTCTGGGAGAGGGACAGTCATGCCAAGAGAAGATTGAGCCCCAAAGACCGAGGACAATGGTCACAGCCACCGGGCAGAACTTAGAATAGAGGGATTTAATTATGAGCTAGTCAGGAAAAGATTCAAGGCTTTTAGCCTAAGCATTTATTCATATTTTTAAAAAAATCTCAAAGTTGTTATTCTGGGGAACAAAACAGCATCAATGGAAAAGTTCACGGTTACAAACAAGTGGCCCGTGGGTATGAAAGGGTATACCACATGAATCCTGGCGCCTCGCCTCACATCTCCTTACATGATGATGTCATCCAAAGGTGCTAAAGGCTGGGGATGGCAAGGAGTCAGGTTGCTGGGACTAACAACGGCATAACCACCATCGGAATTAAAGGCAGACCACCTGAACCAGCAACCTTGTAACTTGGTATCTACTATTCCCCACACGATTGAGTCGGAATCTCATGATTCTGCACATCTTTGTTCCCTGAGGATTAAGCACAACAGCCAAGCTGTGGGAACGACCTCAAGGCCCACTGACAGATGACAAATAGGAAGGCAGGGTGAGTACACAGTGGAGTACTATGCAGCACTAAAAAAATATATATATATACATAGGCCACGTAGATGGACTTAATGCTAAATGCTGTGAGTCAGCCACAGGACAAATACAGAGTGACTCCCTCCGTAAGCTCTGAAAACGGGCAAGCTCAAAGACGTGAGTGGTGGTTGCCCCAGACGAGGGAGAAGACAGAGGGAGCTGGTCAATGGACAGTTTCAGTCACACTGTGATGAGTACCTGCTGTAGACCTGCTACAGACACGTGCCCACAGCTAACAATGCTGTGCTGCGCAGTCGCGTCTCTGGGGGGCGGGGTAGATCTCGAGTATTCCTCTGCATTTCAAAATTCAAATTAACACCTCCCAACTATAAAGTAACTGTGCAAGAGGTTGCTAGGGTCCTGGACCTGTTTTGTACCCACATAGCAGTTGTGACTTCATAAGCATGTCTTATATTTCACTAGGAAGCACACACACACACACACACACACACACACACACACAGGTCAATTTCATTGAGTGGTACTTACAAAAGCAAGTAAGGCAAAGACGAAAGTACTATTCCCTGCGTCTGTCTCATGGGACCAGCACGGTTGCTGGTGATGTACGTGAACTGGCTCAGTGCGGAAGAAACCTCAGCATCACTTCCTCAGATGGCAGCACGAAGGGAGGCTTCGGGAGCTGCGGGGACTCCAGGACAGTGGGCGGGCGGGCAGCTGACGCAGCTCAGGTGTGAGCGGCACTGTTTCGGTTTTCATTTCCCAGGGCTGATGCTCAACTCCTCAGACTCCCGCTAACCACTGACCCATTCTCTGAGAGCTGTATACTAAGGTCCTCTGGGCATTTTTTTAAAAAATGCCTACATACACATAAGGTCTGTGAGTTCATTAGAAGTTTGGCTACTGGCAGGCCCCTCGTCTCCCGCACGGTTCCCACTATTTGGGTGAACATCTCAGATGGTTCCTGCTTCCTGCCCAGCTAGGCTTCAGGTGGGGTCCTGGAGGTCAGCTGGTGTCCCTGGACAGGGAGCCTGTGCCATCCGGATGTGCCTGTTCCCAAGGGCCTCCTTGAAAGACCTACTCTGAGACCCCAAAATTTCTGGGGAGGTCAATCTCCATGGCTGGGAAACAAGATAAATACAGCAGGCCCTGTGGGGGAAGGTGACTTTTATAGCGCTCCATCCTGCTTTCCCCGTGGGCCATGAACTTTCGGAGCGAACACACAGGAGTGCCAAAGGGCTGCCTCTCCTGTAGTTTTCCCACACACATAACCGACATAATTAGGTTAATAGGCCTACGAGCTCAAGCTGACAACAGATGATTAGGCTAATTACCCCTTCCTTAAAAGATCAATTAGGGCCGTGCTGCCCAGACTGTATTCTGAGAAATGGTGCCAGGCACTCAACAGCAAGGCTCCTTAGACAACATGCCTGACACCAACTGGGCTGAACCTGGTTCCTTCCATGCTTTAGAACGGCAGTCAAGCATTAGGGGAGAACACAGGCTGGTAGTGGGGTCCAATCGGTGGCACAGAGGAGGAGGGCTCTGTAGAACTCGGCATGGAAAGCAGAGATGCAGAGTCAGGGTGGGCATGGGGACCCTGTACGCCCCCAGGCTTGCTGTGATTTCTTCGGATTTCAATTTGAAGAACAAAGGTATCAACATAAAGGACGGGAGGCGCACACCTGTGAAACTACTATTTGGGGGAGCTGAGGCAGGAGGATCTCGAACTCCAGGCTCGTATGGGTGACTTAGCAAGTCCTACCTCAAAATAATAAGGGTGACAGTGTGGCTCAGTGGGAGAATAGCAGTCTAGCCCTGCATTTAATGTCCAGCAGACACAGACACACATACACACACATAGACACACACAAACACACACACACAGATACTCTCAGACTGGCTCTTTTTATTGGCCACTGTAGACGTAGAAAACCAGACTACTTAAGGTCAAACAGGGGGGGGGGAGGGCTAGGTAGGGCAAGAACTCTACCCCCCAGGGCCGCCTGTCAGGCTCCTTCAATCCCCTGTTCCTCGAGGGGTTGGCATCAGTCACTGGAAGGATTTAGCACAGACCCACAGGTAGCTCTGTTCTGATTTCAAGCAATGCCCATGGCAACCAGATCTAGAGGTGCAAGGCAAGCCTCAGGCAGAATGCCTTCCTCACCAGGAATCCACAAGGCCTAAGAGGAGGGACTGTTCCAAGTTAGCGCATGAACATAACTGTTAGCCAGAGAATGAGAAGGACCCAGAAGATTAGAACAGACTGCCAGAGTTGGTTTAAGGCCAAGCAGGGCAATTCAGTCAGAAGCCAAGAGAAGCCAATTTGAACCAGTCAGCTTGGATAGGAGTTTGGGCCTACTAAACAGCTGAGCTGAGCTGAACCAGCCAGCCAAAGTTCAGAAAGAACTAAAAAGGTTTGAGTTTATTCCAGCAATGAGCCTCCAAGACAACATTTACATTTGGGATGGAGACTTTAGCAAAAATTAATTTTAGAAGATTCTGGAATCAGTTGTTAGAGAGAGGAAGAGAGGAAAGGGGAAAGAAAGGGAGGGATGGAGTGCTTAAAGACAGTTGGAATATTCATGAGGAGCACACAGAGTGTGAGAGGGAAAGAGATACACTCTTACAGGTGGTTTTGCTTCTCTCTCAATTTAGAGACCAGGAAAGAGTACTTCCTGCCTGCAGGGCAAAGGAGCTGCTCTGGAAGCAAACCGCAGTGTTGTGCCAGCTTCTGTAATCGCCCTCAGGCCTGCTCACTGAGGTGGGATGACTGTGGTCTTCAGGGCATGGAGTGTGTGTGTGTGTGTGTGTGTAGGGGAGGGTTGAACGAGTCACCCCTGTGTTCCACCTCTAGTCTAGAATATTTTCTTTTATATAAACATGCTGTGAAGTATGTGGACCCATTGGTCTCTGGCTCTTCCTGGAATGCAAAGGTAGAAATGGAGGCATTTGTGTTGTTCCCTCAGTTGCCAGTGAACCATCAGAGCTCAGCGGTTGGTCAGCTTAGCCTACCACAGGGAGTAAGGGACTTCAGGTTTCTGCAGGACCAGACTTGATTCTCAGATCAATGTCACTCATTTCGAGACTGAAAGTGGGGTGCAGAAAATCTCAAGCCAACTACACACACACACACACACACACACACACACGAGGGGGGAGGAAGAAACCTTTGTGCAAGGTCCACTCAAATACCCTGAGGAGAGGGGACCTCTGGAAAGCTAGAGTAAGCAGTGGAGGAGGCCAAACCAAGTCATGATGGGGCTAGCACCACAGGCAAATGACCTATGCTGTCAGTCACACCTGTCCCAAGAGGTCTCCATACTGAAACGCCATTCTTGCATTTTGTACTGGGTCCCACAGATCAGCATCTGAATCCGATACCTGGGCCCTGTACCTCAGAACAGCTCTCCCACAGATACCCCCCACTCCTCACCCTCCCACCCCCGAGTGAGCCAGCACACATTCCATCCCTCCTCGAAGTGAGCACACAGCTAGCCAGGGGAGGCGTGCACCACTCAGATCGCGGGGTTTCAACATGGGGACTGCCACTGTGGCACAGCTGGCCATTGCCCCTGAAAGAGGGGCTCAGGCTCCAAGGGAGGCAGGTGTCAAAACTTCTGGAGTAACAAGAAGCAAGTGCCACTAGCCAGCCGGAACTGGGGACAACACCCCCCGGACCTAGGTTACAAAGCCAGTTCTGTAAGTTTAATGATCAGTATCTGTAAAACCGCTCAACGGGAACAAAGCAAACACGGCAATCATTTAAGGCTCAGCCTCCTCCCTTAACCCCTAAAACTCAGAAAGGGCCAATTCAAGGACGAGAAGAGAGGGCCTTGGGATGAAGCTCGGTGGCTGTGAGCTCACTTAGCATGCACAAGGCCCTGGGTTCCCCTCCGAGCACCAAAGAAAGGAAAACAGGGATGCAGAATTCCCCACCAGCAGCTGGAGTATGCAACCACACTAGACAAACTGGCCTGAGGGGAACCTCTGGCCAAGCACCATTCTACGGTGCCGCAGACACAACCACATATAAACCGGACATAAATCCTGTCCCTTGGGAGTCAGGTACTGATGAGAGAGGGAAGGGAAGACGCATAATAATTTGCTAATTGATTGCAAAGCGGGTGCTTCAGCGAATGGGTACATTCGAATGGTACTTACTAGTAGTAGTGGGCAGGGGATAGTATTTGCTGTGTCCCATACACCACCTGGTCTCATGTGAGTCTGTCAATCACACCCATGGCATGGTCAGGAAAAGACACCCAAGTTAAAAAGCTGGTTTCCCCTTGGTCTTGAACTGGTGAGGAATAGGGGTGTTCTAATCACTGCATGCCCACTGTGCTCCCCACTATTAAAAGATCTGACGGAGTGGTGGCCCTCCAAGATCCCCCTTTTGCCCCAGATCTAAGGTTTCGGTGCCAACAGACCAAACACTGATTCCAGCCTTATCCAAATCCATACAGAGGGTTTCTACCAGAAGAAGATTCACTCACTCTCTTTGGTGACAAAAGGGGTGGATGTCAGGTTTGCCTGTAGAGTGGATATCCCCCAAACCCAGTCATGTGACACCCTCCTCCTCTATACACTCACACACACTTCTCTGGCAATTCTACAGGGCTATGCCATGTGCCACCCATCCCCTAATGACAGTACAAGTGGCAGGTGGCTAGACACAGGCCACAACACTCAGCAAGCCAAGGAGTGGCCCTGTGCGTGGGAAAGGTCTCTAGAGTGACGTCTTCCTTCGCACTGGGTCCTGGAGCTACGTCAAAGTGTGAAAGGGAACACATATGCTGGATACACAACCCACCCTGCATGAGGACATCAGACAGTGAAGAATCCATTCTTACTGGCCCCTAGTGAGCCCCAGCAAGCAAAGACTTTCTAAACTGGCATTGGTGGGGACCCTGTAGCACCTGGGCACTCAGGACCTGAGACACATCCAGACCCAGGGCAGTAGCATCCCAGAGCTGAGCTGTGTGCTCCTTAAACCAGCTACTGACAAGCAAGCCCTGAGAAGGCTAAAGCTGACTCCAGCTGGTTTCCTTTTTTTTTTTTTTTTTTCCATCTCACCTACTCCCAACCCCAAACTTCCAACCAGACCCCAGATCTGCTCAGCCCTTCCAGCCTGCAGGCAGGGGAGAGAGCTGACAAGAATAAGTAACCACAGCAGTTATTTCTCTAACAAACTTAAAAATCCCTAGAACTCGCAGAACCGTCTAGGGACAGGGGAGGGTTGGGGGACCCAGGGGACCTTTGCAGTCAGCCCTGGGAGGTTTGGGGGACCCGGATGTGCCCACTGCCCTTCTTTCTGCGCGGATGCATTGTGGTAACGGGTATGCTCCTGAACACCAGCTCGGAGCTCTCCGGATTCGAAGCTGCCATGTCTGTAGGCTTTTGTCCAAGCCCAGGTATGGACCCCGGGGCTGCCTCAAGCAAGCAGGAAACTGGTTTGCCAGATGGTACCAGTGCCCAGAATGAGCTGAAAAACACTTTGTCTGGATAAGAGTTATGAGGTCAATGTCCTTTCTAGGCCTGGACCCCAGGTTGCCCATATTCCACGATGTGATCTGAACTTTGGGCCATTTTTAGATTGACTGTCACCCTGTTCTGCCTTTCTACACACCAGTAAGAGAGGAAGGAGAAGGGAAACTGTGACAGATGAAGGAATACCCCTTTCCTGGCTGAGGAGAGCACCCACAGATCTCTCATTTATGGATGCCCTACTTCTGAGTTCCAGGCTGTGGAGACTGGGCCAGGGGTGCCTTATGATCCCTGTCTTTCAGGTGGGGACCCTATTTTTAGTGCCAATTTGCAAGAGGTGAAACCGATATTTTGAGCTCGGCCAGACACCTGCTGGGGTCAGCCAGCTGAGCAGTAAGGGGGCTGCACCCTAAGCCTTTGCTTCTAACACTGAGAACACACTAAGCAGCTGGGTGGAGAAGCAGAGCCAGGATTCTAATCCTATTCCTCCAAAGCATCCCACCAGCCCAGGGCATCCAGAGTTTCTTATCTCAAGCGGAATGTCTGGTGGGGAGGGAGGGCCCTTCCCAGGCAGGCTTCCAGAAGGCCTGGCCCTGTACAATGGTGTTCCAGGAGGCAAAGGACCCTACAAAGGCGCCCACTGTAGTGGCTGCAGGGAGTCTGGTTCCTCTGCAGAACCTCAAGGTCCCAGCCTCCTCCTCCTCTTCGCGAACTGTCCCCATGGTTTGGGGGGCAGGCCTTCACATCTGGTAGGCATTGGATTCTCCAGGAACTAAGCTTCTCCAGCTGCTGCCAGACTGAATGGGGTGCAGCCCTGAGATCCCACAAGGCAAAGCCAGGCGTGGGGGCCCCACCTGTCAGCGGGCATAGGGCCCACTAGGGCAGACATGGGAAGAAAGCCCGAGGATGCCTGAGCTCCTTTTCTTTGGGAGTTGAGAGAAGCTTTGGTTCCCAGGTTGGGGGAGGGGAATGCAAGATGGGGACCCCGCAATTTGGAAAGAGAGTGCGTGGGCTTGCCCGGGCTGTACGAAGGGTGGGAGTAGGGCTCGAGCTCCGAGGAAGGCCGCGGTCCCCTAGGGCCTGCCGAGGCGTGCACCATGCACCGGGGTCGCGTTTGCACGTAACGGGGGTTCGTCGCCCGCTGCAGGGGGCCTCGGGCCCGGGGGCCTCACTCACCTCCTGAAGTCAAAGGGCATCGTGCCGCCGAGCCGGTGGGAGCGTCGCAGGCCAGGCGGGCCGCAGCGCCGCGTGGGTCCGAGCCCGCTGCCAACGCCTCCTCGGCCGCCCCGCCCCCGCCAGCCGGCCCGACACTCGCCACTCGCCACTCGCCTCCCGCCGCGGGAAGTGACGCTCTGCGCAGCCCATTGGGCGCCGCCGCCTCCCCTGGCCGCCCCTTCCGCCGCCCGGTTAAAGGGGCCCGAGGGCTGGCCGGATGGGAAGGCCCTAGAGTGGGATGCTACCCCAGCCCAGGTCTCCAACGCTCACGCTTTGGTTCTTTTTGGCCTCTGATCTTTTTTTGCCTAGCCTAAGTAGGGCCTCGGGGCAAATCCCTCTGTCTCTAGCAGTGGGTTTTGTGCTTCTAAAGCAAAGCCATTGTGTTGTGAAGATCATAGAGAAAGCTGCATATGGGGGGCGGGGTTCCTTAGCTCTCTCTGGGTGAAGGTTAAAACTGGGGGAGGTGGGCAACGCAGTCCTGGATTGAGAAAGTCCACCCACCTCCCAAACATCCCTTGCTTCTTAGGAAAAGCCATCTAGCTCCCTGAGATCTGCCACCACCCCCTTTTCTATCTGCATTACTGCTAACCCTGCTTTTCATAGGTATCAAAGGAGGCAGTTGGGCCCCTGCTTTAGTGAACAGCCTGGCATCTAGTGAGAGCTTCTTCACCTGGTAGGGTTGTAGGGTTGGGTTTAGCTATCTCCTTTTTCATCTTTCATTTGGGGTTGGTGTCAACTGGTATTCGTTGAGCATCTGACCACCTGAAGTCAGGTTCATGGTGGGGTTATCCAGAGGCTCTGAGTACGCACGACTAGAAATGGCACCTCTGATTGCCCCTGGATCCTCCGTTCTAGAAACACTCAAGTACAGAAAACAGCTCTTTCAACTTGCTGGGCTAGAGAAGGAGGCAGCCAAACTCTATAAACTCTTTGTGATTGGCTGATCTTCCTTGTCAACTTGGCATACCTGGGAAGAGGAAACATCAGTTGAAGAATTGACTCCACATTTACCTGAGTGTATGTGACGTTTTCTTCGTTCCTACGTGATGATGTAGGGAGGCCTAACCCTAGGAATGAGTAGCACCATTCCTAGGCAGGTAGGCCTGGGATCAGAAAGCTACCTGAGTGTGACCAGTGGAGTCCGTCAGCAGCCTTCCTTCCACCACAGGTCTCTGCTTCAGTTCTGCTTCATGGTTCTTACCTTGAGTAGTTGTCCAGACTTCGCTCCCCAAGGGGCCATGGTGTGGACGTGCGAGCCAAATAAAAACCCTTTGCTCCCAGAGTTGCTTTGGTGGGAGTTTATCAGAGCAAAGGAAAAGCAGACTAGAACACCCATGTAAGGGAAACCTGACTTATGAACTTCCCTGGGTTCTGCTGCTGCTGCTGCCTTCTTCAAAGTCGTGATTTAAGACAACAACTTAGGGAGGAAAGTGGTGTCCAAGTTCAAAAGGCAGGACCAGGGGTCGGGGCAGTATCCCAATGTAAAAACAGACGGAAACAGCTCTTTGGCCTCCTGAAGGATTGGAATGGGCAGCAAGACCCAGGGTCTGCAGAGATGGAGCATGGTTTCATCCCACTTCCCCTTCCATTCATTCATTCATTCATTCACTCATTCATTCAACAAGCACCAGCACTCTATGCTCTTATAGGAAATGGGAAAGTTTCAGCCTATACCAAAGCCTGGGAACAGCAGAAAGAAACAACAGCCCAGGCCTTCCAGAACCATTGAGTGCAGATTAACCCAAGACAGAAGTTGTGTTGGTGTGGGTAATTGATCTCATCATGTTTTCCCTTGTCAGAAGGTGATCCAGAGATGACTAGCTCTTTGGGCATCTCAGGGACTGTCGTCATCTTTATCCCAGACCTCCTGAAGCATCTCAGATGTGCCCTTGAGCAAGTGCCCAGCAGAGTAAATGAAGACAGGACTGCCTGGTGTCTTTTACACAGAGAGAAAAGACTCCCAACTTTTAGATGGGCACAGAGAAATTTCATAGCTTCCCTTGCAGCTAAGGATGTCTACACGATTGAGTTATTGAAATGTAGGGCGAAGGTGGCTTTAGGAAGAGTTGATGATGTATGTTCTTGGCCCCATGTGTTGCTTTATCCAGTTGCCTGCCCAGTACATGGATGCCATCATCTTGGGCTATGCAAGGGAAACCACATGGAACAAAGCTACAAGACACAAAGAGCCCAGGTCTTACCACTCAGTTGTTCTGTTTTTCATAAGATGGGAATAAGCATCCATCTTATTAGGACCACTGTTGTTTTGGATAGCTGAACACTTACAGTGGAACTCAGGGGTAACACTCACGTCCAAGGCTGGAGAGATATCTCAGCAGTTAAGAGCACTGACTGTTCTTCCAGAGGTCCAGAGTTCAATTCCCAGAAACCACATGGTGGCTGTTGTTAATTAGATTTCTCGGCCCAGGCCCGGACAAACCACACCAAACAAACACTGTTCCACGTGGAGAGGTTTAATAGAACGGAGACGGGGCAGGGGTCAGGGTCAAGAGAAGAGAAGAGAAAAAGATAGAGGGAGGAGGAGGGGTTTCGGTCTTTTGTAGGGGTAGTGACGTCACTTGCTCCCAGGTGGAGATGGGATTCAGAACTGATGTCTTCTGGGAATGCTTTGGCTGTTTCCATGGCAATTGATGTGCCAGGTTCCTGTCACTTGTGGGTGGAGCCATTGCTGGGAGAAGGGGCTATCCTAATGCCAACAGTGGCTCACAACCATCTGTGACAGTGTGCCAACATACATTAAATAAATAAATCTTTAAAAAAAAAAAAAAAACCACCCATGTCTAGCCCAAATCACTTGAATGCTCAAATACTGCACAGAGAATATGCCAGTCCACTATTACCTAATGTCCTACAATTTTCCTTGGGAGAACTTGACACAACCCAGGACTAGATTAACTAGCTAATAACTGCACCCCCAATTGGAGTGGAAGCATCCTGAAGGAGCTTGGATGGCCACCATCCTGTCTCACAACAGGCCAGAGACTCCATGTGTATAGGAGGAACATTTCTACAGCAAAATAGTCACATGGTCTTCTCATAGGGCAGAGAGGCTGGGAGTGGACTGGCCATGTCACCAAAGAGTCTCTGTGGGACTTTTGAGGTCTAGAAGCAAAGTGGGCTGCCAATCTCCTGTCAATCTACTCAGGAGACTGTTGGGAGATGGAACAGAGGAAATCAGACACGTGTGACACCAGATGTGGGAGTGCTCTAGACCTCTCTGAATGTGGCAGCAGCTGATAGCAGTTGACATTGTGGTACCCTGTGGTGGTCAGCCTCCAGAGGTTTTTATCTGCCGATAGTCCCAGTCTCTCCAGTAGGTCACCTTCCATAGTGAATAAGCCTGGCCTGTGTAACTCAACAGGATATTATAGGTGTGACTCCCGAAACTAGATTCCAAGAGGCATCACAGGCCTCTTTTCATGGGGAAGTCCAAGTACCATGCTCTAAGGTTGCTCAGTCACCATTCTCTTAGAGGGGTCCACACAGCAGACCTGAGGGCTCCTACCATATCCAGGTGAGGGAAGCTTACTGAATCCAGGCCACACCCCAGAGCTGCAGCCTGGCCCATACTTTATCTCCAGCTCTAAGCAAACCCTGAGCCAGAATCCCCCAGCTAAATTGCTCCTAGATTTCGGCCCCTAGAAACTATATTATAAGAAGCACTTAAGCCACTGAATTGTGGATAATCAGTTATATTACAATTAAGAAACACATACTGGCATCCTCCTTCCTCCTCTCTCACAGCAGCCAGCCTGGACAAACTACTTTCAAAGTCAGAGAAGTCTAACTGGGTAACCTGGAGGCATCGATTAAATGGCTATATCCAGACCTGAAGCTACTGGTATAGGACAGATAGTCTGAGGCTAACCTAGTGGTTGCGACCTCAGGTGCTGGGATCCTGGGTCATCCCGTCCCCCACCCCCGGGGCTGGATTTACTAGCTTGTGCCAAATGAACAAAAAAATCACATATTGATGTCAGTTCTAAGGTTATGTTACAAAAGATACCAACTTCTTTTGTAACAGCTGCTTGGACAGTAACTCACTACCTCTTGGGTCGGTTGCTTGGAGAAGGGAGCGGCTCGGTTATAAGGCTACCCTTGCGGATGCCATGTGATAGCTTGCAGCTGAATCAACAGCATCCCTGTGCATGTGATTGGTCAGGGACTGGTCAGCTCCTGCTGCATCTTGGGACCTTGCAGCCCCGTGGGACAGCTTGATTGGGCCTCTGAGACACCCTGACCAGAGACAACCCAGTTGATTCTCACATGACAGCAATTTTTAAGCACCTCCCTTCAAATTGCCTTGATCCACGACACAACAGGAGATAGCCAATGTGCTACCCTATGAGTTGTGTGAAAACGGGAAATGCCTAGTATGTCGCAGGTGCTCACCGAATGCTTGCTGAATAGACTAATCCATAAAATGAGTGCCCTTAAGGGAAATGCTTTCTTGCTCCCGCGCGTTCACTCTCTTCTACCCGTTCCTGCCAGAAACATCTCTGCTCATTGACCCAGGCAGGGAATGTCTGGGCTGGGTTTGTTTTCTGTAATGAGATACTAGTTCCTGTTCTGTAGGAGTGGCTGGCTCAGCCTGGTCTGGATGAAGAAGGATTAAAATACAATAACCCACTGTCAAACTCAGCAAGGATGTAAAGGAACTGAGATGTCAGAAAATAGGGCTCCGAACAAGTGATTGCTCTCTCTTGCTCCGCTGAAGTCCTGTGACCAACCAGAAGGTGCTTGCTCATTCCTGATGGGGACAGTTATTCACTGGCACCTCTTCATGGAACACGTCCCACCGGCGCAGATGAACGTGGCATAGCTCTGATTTCAAGAAACCACAGAGTAGGTTAGCAAAGGTGTGGGGCACTAACCTTGGGCCAGGGTACCAGTGTCAGGTGCAGAGTCAAAGAAAGTCTGAGGTCTGAGGGTCCCAAGGGAGGAGGCCCCCAATGCTAAGCCATGGGGGTGTTTGAACTCTTCCAACCGAAGGTGGTAAAAAAAAAAAAAAATCTCAAATGAATGTGAACTGTCTGTGTCAGGAGAGAGGATGTGACAAATGGGAGAGGAGGGGAGGGGGAGGGGAGAGGAGAAAGGAGTGGGAAGAAGGAAGAGGAAGAGAGGTACCCATGGCCCTGGGTGTACAGCCTCATCCTGTGCACTCACAGCAAGTCAGAAGCCATGGAGTGGCTCTCTAAGCAGCTCCAGGCAGTATTGCTAGAGGCAGCATAGAGGATGTTGGAAGGCTAAGTATCCTGATGGCTTAGACAGGAAGTTAGGGAAGGCTTCCAGGAAGAAGAGGAGTCTGAGCCAAGACAGGAGGAAAAAGAAGGAATTAGTCATGGAGAGACATAATGCCGTGTAGCAAATTATCCCAAAACAACACATATGTTTCAGTGCCTGAGGACAGGGAGTCTGGGTCCCCAACATGAACCTCTGCAGGATGTTGCTTGTGACATAGTAAAGGGCAGGGGAAATTGAAATAGATTTTTCTTATAAAGCAGTTTCAGCTAGGAGTTGACTCCGAAATGTCTCCACAGGCTCATGACTTGAGTCATCATGTGGTTGCTGGGATTTGAACTCAGGACCTCTGGAAGAGCCGTCAGTGCTCTTAAGCACTGAGTCATGATTTGAACTCTTGTTCCCAGCATATGGCACTGTTCTGAAGGTTGTAGAGTCTTTAGACGGGTTTGCTGTCAAAAACAGGACTTTGGAGGCCTTTGAAGGCAATTCCCACCTCTGAGTCTGCCCCCAAGCTCTCTGCCTGAAGCTCTGGCAGCATAGGCTGAGCTGTCCCTACCATTATTATCCTTCCCCACAAGAACCTACGGCCTTTCCCTTGGCTCTGAGACTGTGAGTCAAGATAAACCCATCCACTTTAAGCTGCTTTGTCCGGATATCTGGTGACAGCAATGACCAGAAGACTCTACACACTGGGTTAATGAGCTGGAGAACAGCAGGTGCATTGATAGGGGATAAACAGTAGAGGATATGGAAGACCATGTGAAATTAAAAAAACAAAACAAAACATTTTTATAGGCAGTGAGTGTTTGGAAACATTTTAAGTTAGGTCAGGCTGTAGTGGTTGGCTCTAGAGTTTGAGATAGCCCAACACAGAGCATTCCTTTTCCTACCTGTGCTCTGTCTTCATGCCAGGGGTCTAGCCGCACAGAGGGAGTGGTGACAGCCCAAGAGAGAAAAGTACATTGCAGACAGGAAAAACCAGAAACGGTTTTGTCTTTTCATCTAAGCCCTCTGACCCCAGGCATGGAGCTAAAGGAATTCAGATTTAGCTCTGCTGGGTTTCGATTTTGCTACGATCCAGTATCTCCCATTCCTCCCCTTTCAGAATAGTAATATATATTCCATACCACTGTATGTTGAAAAGATGTGATTTGCTTTTCGTAATTTCTCTATGTGTTGGCCCTGGCTGTCCTGGAACTAGCTCTGACCTCAAAAAAGACTGGCTTCGAACTCAGAGATTCACCTGCCTCTGCATCCTGAGTTCTGGGATTGAAGGCCGGTGCCACCACCTCCTGGCTGTAGTTTGCTTTTAGAGACTGTGGTAAACTATGGAGACTAGAAGTTGAACTGATACATTTTACATTGTAATATGGCTATGTGCCTATGGGGACAAGAAAGCACAGCGTAGTGGTTTGAGCGGGAATGACCCCTATATGATTTTGTTTAAATACGTGGTCTTCAGTTGGTAGAAATATTTGGGAAGGATTAGGAGGTGTGGCTTTGTTGGAGGAGGTACATCACGAGGGTGGGAGGAGGAAGGCGAACTTTGAAACGTCTAAAGATTTGAGGCAATCCTACTGTCTTCCCGCCTCCTGCTTGTAGATCAAGACGTAAACTCTCAAACCAGGTATGGTGGCACCCACCTCTAAACCCAGCACTAGGGAGGCAGGGGCAGGTGGATCTCTCTGAGTTTAAGACTAACCTGGTCTACATATAGTGAGTTCCAGGACCGACAAGATTACATGGAGTAGGGGTTCTCAACCTTCCTAGTGCTGTGACCCTTTAATACAGTTCCTCATGTTGTGGTGACCCCCAATCATAAAATTATTTTTGTTGCTACTTCATAACTGTTGCTACTGTTAGGAACTGTAATGTAAATATTTTTGGAAACAGGGGTTTGCCAGTGGATTCATGACCCATGGGGTTGAGAACCACTAACATAAAGATACTTTGTCTCAAAAACCAAAAAAAAAAAAAAAAAAAAAGATGGCTGTTCCCAGTTCCATGCCTTTGTTCTACCATCATGGACTCTAATCTTCTGAAACCACAAGCCTAATTAAATGCTCTCTTCATGAGCTACCTTGATCATGGGGTTTTGTGACAAAAAATAGAAAAGTAACTACTAAGACCACACCCCTAGCTCAGCAGTCAGAATCCACCCTCCAGCACTGACAGAGTCAAGGGGAGTCTGAGAATACTCAAGGGAAAGTCCCATCATGCAAAGCAAAGGCTAGGGGAAGCACATCCTGCTTTGATGGTTTGCAGTGTCTGTCTGGTGGCAAGAGTCGAGGTGGGGATGCAGAAGGCTTCTCAGTCTCTAAGCAAGAGGAGAGACATGGGCTCTAGTCTGTAGGAGGTAGTTAACAGTCTGGAAGCAGCCATGTGGCCTCTTATCAAGAAGGATTTGGGGCTCAGATTAAAGGATTATAGAGGTCAGGCAGGAAACTTCCAAAATTTTCCAAGTGTGCCCTATTCTCAGTCTTTCTGCCTTCATGGATGGCAAATCTGTCATCTTATGGCTGTTATTGTCCTTGTCCTCAGTGTGGTGCAGCTTTTTCCAGGTGACTGTAATATCCACAAGTATGGACAGACATTTACTGAACTGTGTGTGTGTGTGTGTGTGTGTGTAGATATATGTGTACATGTTTGCATACGCATGTGGAGGCCAGAGAATAGCTTTGGGGTGTCATTCCTCAGGAGCTATCATTTTGTTTTTGTTTTTTTAATAAGCTCTCTCTCGCTGGGTTAGGCCTCACATAGGCTGGACAGCAGGCTAGGGTTCTTGGGATGAAACTTAGTCTATTGTGCTCGCAAGGTAAGCTCTGTGCAGACTGAGGTGTCTCCCCAGCCTGAGTTACTCACTCCCATTACTGTAGTGTTCATTCCTGGAATTCACTTTGGGCCTCTCTGCTATTCTGTGTCCCTGCTCCCTGCTGGCTGGGTACGCCTCCAGGACACTTTCTCTCTGCCTTTGGAAGTTGGCTTCACCAGTGCCTGCCTTTGACACTGCATTGGTTGAAGTCAGCCTGTGGGGAGCACCAGATCTGCCTGTGGGGAGCACCTCATCTGTGTGCTGACAGTTTTTTTTAGGTCTTCAAGATTATAGATGGGTGGTGGTGGTGCACACCTTTTATCCCAGCACTCGGGAGGCAGAGGCAGAAGGATCTCTGAGTTTGAGGCCAGCCTGGTCTATACAATGAGTTGTAGGACAGCCAGGGCTACACAGAGAAACCCTGTCTGGAAAACCAAACAAACTAAAAATGAATCCAGATTTGTGTTCTTCTAATGACATTACGCAGCCACTAACTAATTTAAGCCACCGTTGCCTTCTCTCACCTGAATCAAATGTTGCTATCAGGTAGATTGCTGCCCTTGTTCTTGCTAATACATTCTACCCCTGACCTCCCACCAGAACCAAGCCCATGTGAATCAGGGGTTCTCCTCCTCCACCTTCAAAACCCAAAGCTCCCAATCTCACACAGTGGTTTCCACGGCTGCAGCCTGCAGGGCTTGCCTTATATCACATCTGACCTCCTTTCCCATTCCTTCCTCTGCTTCCTTTGTTCTGGCTACAGTGACTTTTTGGCAGGCCTCAAACACAGAAGACATGCTCCTGCCTCAGAGCCTTTGCACTGCCACCCTTATCCAGTACCCTCTATGTCCCCGAAACAGAGCTTTAAAAAAAAAAAAAAAGATAACATGGAGCCTGGAGAAATGGCTCTGCAGTTAAGAACACCTCCTATCCTTTCAAAGGACCAGAGTTCAGTTCCCAGCACCCACACACTGGATAGCTCACAACTATCTGTAACTCCGTATGGGGGGGGGAGACCCAATGCCTCTGGCCTCTACAGGTACCTGCATACTGTGCACACACCCCCTGCCCCCACATTCACACTTTCTCTCTCACACGCATACAAGTTATTAAAACAACAACCCCTTTTTAAAGCACACATACATGAGCCAGCAGTGCAGTGACTCATTGGAAATGAATACGCTTCTCTGTGCTGTCTTGACTCAAACTCAAGAAGCCTGTGAAGTCCTTCCACGTTGACGATGCTGTCCCTGCAAGAGGTTTTCAACCTCACCGTCATCTTCAGGGATCACTGTCTTACACACAGTCTGCCATCTTTCCGAGATGGCAGGATGCTATGTTTACATAATATTGGGCATGAGGTGTTGTTATAAACAGGAACAGGGGGACCCAGACAAGGCAGGTGGCTCAGAAATGGAATCAAAGGTCCCGTTTGCTTCCCCACCACAAGAGCAAACACTTAAGATGAGAAACTCATAAAGGAAAACATGGATTTGGCCTCAGAACTTTGGAGATTTCAGGGTGCCGTGATTTGTGGCAAAGAGCACCTCATGCATGACTCGGAGGCCTGGGATGTAGGACCAGGGCAGGGGCCAGTGTCAACTTTCAACAGCACACCCCTAATGACCTAATGGTCTCCCACTAGACCCACCTACAGAATACAAGCCTTCAACTCGAAGGTCTTTGGGAGACATTCAAGATTTAAACCATGGGTGGAGGTTTAGATGAGATCATGGGTTTTGTGGGCAGATGAATAAATGAAGGGATGGATGTGGGGTGGATGGATAATAACCAGGCTAGTGTATATGGGTGTATAGGTGTGCACATGAGCTCCCTAGCCCTGTAACCTGTCTGGGAAGGCCTTGAAGAATCCCACACTTTCTGTCTACATCTAAGCAGCAGACTCATACATCATACGGCTCCCAGCATGGGGAAAGTACCAGGTGAGTCTGGAGTCATGTCTTTAAATGTCAAGAGGAAAGACATTTTCACCCCAGACTCCACTCACCACACACAGGGCTCCCAGCACGGGGAAAGTACCAGGTGAGTCTGGAGCCTTGCCTTTAAACGTCAGAAGTAAAGACACGTCCAAGGTATGATGACGGCACGTCAACAGGACACGGGAGTCAGAGGAAAGCCACTCCCAGTAGCAACCTCTGGGGCCGTTTTCACATCACCATCAATAATGATCATCACGGAAGACCATACAGGAGAGAATAAAGATCTGCTGGTTTGCATTGCTAAAAGCAAAGACATGGCTGTACAAACAGAAAAGAAGGAAGAGTTGAAAGAAAGGATAGAATTACCACCCCATTTGTTACCGCTGCATGAGGAGGTCAGGTGACATCCAAGGACCAGGCAGTGCTGAAGGCAGCATTTGCTTCAACCAGAATTCTTCCCCGATTTCCTCCTCTCTCTTGAGAGGCTGACTGTTCTTCCAGAGGTTTTGAGTTCAATTCCCTGCAGCAAATGCAGGGTGACTCACAACCATGGGATCTGTTGTCTTCTTCTGTTGTGTCTGAAGACAGTGACAGTGGACTACAGTGACAGTGGACTCATCTAAACTGTCAATACTTCCCGCCTGGAGCCTGGAAGGTACCACGTTACCTGGAGAATGTCAGCTACTCATGTAACATCAACTGGCCCACCCTTGTTTATAGCCTGAAGAGGAGATGCCAATGTGGTTGCCGGGAATTGAACTCAGGACCTCATGAAGAGCAGTCAGTGTTCTTAACCACTGAGCCATCTCTCCAGCCCCCGTTGGTCTGCTTTCTGAGCCCAGACTTATGCCTCCCTTGTGGTCCTCACTGGGTCTCTGAACCCATGCCTATTTCCTTTGCAAGGCACAGCTCAGACCCTGCTTTGATGACGCATTAAGCTAGTGTTTCTCACCCTTCCTAACGTTGTGACCTTTTTAATACCATCCCTCACATTGCGGTGTTGGTATTTCATAACTGTCATTTTGATACGGTTGGTTATGAATTGTGATGTAAATATCTGTGCTTTCTGATGGTCTTAGGCAACCCCTTGGAAAAGTTCATCCACAGGGGTCAAGACCCACAGGTTGAGAACCACTGCACTAAGGCTTCCTTAAATACTGGCTGCCTTATCTCTAGATGCTGCGCTTTGAACTTTGAGCTTGCATTTTAATCCCGTCCCTGACCTTCACCTCTCCGTTCTCAAGGTGTGTGATCCAAAGCAAGTAGTGAACCACGCTGGGCCTCAGCTCACTCATTCTTAACCTGGGGTCTAACAGTGGTGGCTCTAAATCATGTCTTATGGCCCTATGTCTGGAATCTAGCTCACAAGTTACATCTCTGAAATTGTCCTCTGCCTTTCACTCTGGGGGTGGGGCGGGGGAGGGGACTGCTGGTGGCAGCATCCAGACTACACAGAGGGAGTGTTTGTACAAGCACATGATGACCTTCTAGTCTGAGGCATGGGCATTCCCGCTACATTTCTCAGGGCTTTGAAGCTCCAATTCTTGCAAGGTCGCACCCAGGGAGTGCTAGCCTCAACCTGCAGGTCAGATAGCTCACGTAGGCTAAGAGACTCATCACCAGCCGCTCACCTCCAAGTCATTCTGATCTGACCTGGAACTCACCTGGCCCTTCCTCCTCAGTCCTATAATGATGTAGCTAGGTAGGGGGTGGGGCAGGCTCCTCTTGCATTCCTCTGAAGGCTTAGGACCTCCCCATCCCCCATGATCCACTGTCTCTCAAGCTTAGCTAAGCAAGGGGAGTCTGGGTTCCTCTGCCCTAAAGCCCGTGTGTGTCACTGTGTGGGTGGCTCTGCGCTGACGGCGCTGATGTCCGGAGACAGGTGTCTCTGCTCTCCTGACTGATGACTGTCGCATTTCCTCTGGGCTGTGATGCCCAGTGTCAAGCTGAGCTCCAGGAAACAGGAAAGCAAGGGAGGCTGGGTGACTCTGAAGTCACTCACCACAGTGGCCACCCCTGTGAGTCTCTTCATCTGTAAACTAAGTCTCTGAGTGAAAAACCTTCTTTCTCCTTTCCACCCTCCCTCCTTCCTTTCCTTCTGGGAAGCCAGTGAGCTCTTTCCCTGCACGTGGAAGTACTCAGCTCTCTGTGCAGTGACTGAACAGGAACATTCTAGTCTGCTCTGGCCCTTCAAGTCAGCTTCCAGCTGTCAGGTAAAGAGCCCCTTTGAGGAAGAGGTTCGAAACATTCCCAAGTACTGATGGACACAAAATAGGGTCAAAGGCAGAAGAGAAAGCTTCCACATCAGTATGGAGTCCTGGGAAGGACCCAGTGTTTGCCTCCTTAGGTCAGCTTGGTTGGGGTTACCCAGACCCCATTCTTGGCCTCAGTTTCTTCTGGGGTCTCTCGTGACTGCCCTGGCTCTGCATCTGGCTGGATCCTGAGCCTCGTCCTGTCTCCAGGAGTCAGAGCCCCCCTGCAGGATCAGGAACTGTGATCAAAGTGTGTGTTCAATCCACTGTCCGCACGTTTCCCCTCCTTCACACATAACTACATCTTTAGCAGAGTCTTACTGCAGCTTCCGATTTGACTTAAGTCAAATTCGAGAAATCTGGCCCCAAGCCCCAGGAAGTGTTTTAGGGTAGTGTAGACAGGATGTAGACATCAACTGTATCCTGCCCGACCCCCAAGGGTATCGCCCCTCATTGTTCCCTGCTGGAATGGAGCTGGCTCTGTCTTCTTCCGACTCCACCCCTCGAAATCCTGCTGTGATCAGGTGCCCTCCGGTAGAGTTCAGAAAAGAGAATTCCTTCTGGGAACGTTCAGGTTTGAATTTGCCAAGTATTTAGTTAAGGGAATAGTG